>NC_088683.1:320315354-320933568 GCF_028017835.1 Emys orbicularis | reverse complement strand
TTATTAAGCCTTTAGTTTTTAGTTACTAAAGGATTGGCATCAGTGTGATTGTTGCATAAGATCTGAGTTATATATTGACCTGGCTAAGAGGCTGATCCCTTGGGATTAGAAGGACTCTATATTATTTGATTAAATTGGTTTTCAGTAACCACTCATCATAAAGTCCAGTGTCTGGGTTGTGAGCCAAGGGCTGGAATGCTTAAGGAGACTGTAGTTTTGACTTCTTGTTTATCAGTGTGGTGACACAGAAGTTCACTTTGTTACTGGCTTGGTATAGTCTAATGATAGAATAACCATCAGTTTGGGGTGAGTTTGTCCTGAATTTGGCATCCTCTGCTCTGATCCACTGAGACACGGTGACAGTGTCATGTTGCCCAGATATGTTCCCCTGACCAATCTGGGATCGTTGCTAGCTGGCATCTATGTGATAATATCAGAGGAGATCTGAATTTGACCTAAAATATTAATTCTGGCAATTCTTCCTGTGTGCTGCTTTCTTTGGATGCTGAGAAAGCCTTCAACAGGCTGGAGTGGGAGTACAGTACTTAAGACAGATTTTGGTATGGCTTGGTTTTGGAAATCCGTTTTATAGGGGAATATTAGACCTATGTACTCATTCTTCAGTGTCTGCTTTGGTCATCAATCCTTTTCTTTTACTTTGTCTAGGGGTATAAGACAGGGTTACCCTGTGAGTTTGCTTTGGCAATGGAGCCATCTGCAATGTGTGTGAAACAGCCCCTTTGTGTAGGGCATTAAAATGCCTTCAGGATTAGAACATAATATAGCTTTGGATGCTTGACAGTGTCTTGCTATATTTGGAGGATCCAGAAGCTTTGCTAAAAATTATAGAACAACTAATTTTGAAATTTGGGCAGCTATCAGGTTTCAGAATAAACTAAAATCAATCTGAAATGCTAGGAATTAATATTCCTGAAAGGGTCGAAACAAACTGTTGTCAGCTACGTAAATTAATATAGGTAAAGGAATCTTTAAAATATTTAGGAATAAATATTGTGGAGAAACTTAAAAATCTTTTTAAGGCAAATTATTCTCCAGTGAGGAATAAAAAAATAAAAGACTTGGAGAAATGGGAAAAAATATGAAATTTCTTGGCTAGGTAGAGTAGCCTCGGTAAAGATGATTGTCCTCCCAAAGTTGTTAGATTTTTTTCAGTGCATCTCTTTTGGTGTCCCTTACATGACATTAAAACATGGCAATATATGCTATTAAAATTTGTAAGGAAATATAAAAGACATAGGGTGAGTTCCAAAGCTCTGTAAAGCCTACAAAGTGGGGTGGACTAGTGTTCCCTCATTTGGCTGATTTTCATTTTTTTTATTTATTATGCATCACAATTAAAAAATTAGATCATTTGCATTAACAGTAGACCATCCAAACACTGGGCAAAACTTGAACAAGACTGATGCTCAAATATAGCTATTCATAGTAATTGTTAGGTTAAAAATAAATTTAGGTCACCTGAAAAAGCCCCAAAATACTCATTCATCCAGACCGACTTAGCAGCTTCGGACAATTTTTTTGAATTCCTGTTGCCGAGGCGCTTTCCCTTAGCTACTTTCATTAATAATAAGGAATTTATCCCTAGTCACAAATATTTCCTATTTGTAGAGTGTAAGAGCTGAGATTACTCAATTTGGATAGTGGTTCCTGGGTCTTGATATGAATCATATCAAGAGATATGTAAATAATATAAAATCCTGTATTTTTAATATGTACAAATCAAACATTTTATTGCGAAATCTGGTTACAGGGTGGCTCTATACAGACCATTAACCCCATTTGAGGAGTTGACCCAGGAGTAAGCTGCAATAAAAAGTTTGTTTCTAAGATATATACAGTTGCTCCCCGACTTACGCAAGCGTTCCATTCCAGAACGCCTTGCATAACTCGAATGTTGCGTAAGTCGGAATGACCATTACGCAAAAAAAAAAGAAAAAAAAAACCCTCCTATTTCTAGCTTACGGAACTTTTTCTGTAAGCTCAATTTTGTGTACGTCGGGTTTATGTAACTTGGGGAGCGTCTGTACAACTTTGATTTAAAAAGCTGTTCAGCGAACAGCTGAGATGAAAATATGGCTAAGGGATTTTGACAAAGAAATTGAGCTGGCTGAGTGAGTCTCTGCATGGGAAAGGGGATACATATCTTCAATTTGTGTAGCGCATAAAGAAAAATATTATAAATGACTATAAATGGTATTTGACTCTATTTAAGATCCATTTTTTTTTTTTCTATGAGGCAGGCACTCTGTTCGGGGTGAGGGAGAAAAGGAAACATATTTGCATGCATGGTAGTTGTGTCCAGGAATTAGATGGTTTTGTGAGGAAATTATTAAAAAGATTAATCTTCTGACAAAATGCCAGTTTCCTGTGGTCCCCTGACCTGCTTACTTAATGCTCCAGAAAAATATCTACATTTTAAACAGAACACACATTATTTTTGTTGTTGTTAGCACTAAGAGTTGGTATTGCACATGATTGGAAAAATCTGACTTCTGTAGAATTGTGGTATAGCAAAATATGGACTCTCCTTGTAAAGAAAACACTGCCACAAGAGGAAGCACCAAAAAGAGGAAAGGCATTTAGAAATTTGGTCACCCTTTTTAGCATACTCAGAGGAGAAGGGCTCTCCCGCCAGCAAGCTAGAATCTGGAGTCACGCTCTTTGAATGTTAACCTGATCCTGCATAAGTAACATACGATGTAGTATGTTAATGTTTTATTGTAATTTTGCCATAATAAAAAGTTTCAAAAAAGAAAATACAAGAGAAATGGTAGTGAAATTAAGGGGTTGCCTGAAAATACTGGATGAGGATACCTGATTGGGTATGCTGTTCCTTCCATCTGAACCTTGTAATAGACCTAGAGTGCTGATTATTAAATGTTGTCATTATCAATAAATGTAATTATGAAAAACACAGAGAGCATGCAGAGCTTATACTACAAGATCACAAGATGCCATTTTTCCAAGACCTTTGCACCTTAACTTTAAAAAAAAGGGAGAGGGCTGGGGAAAATTACAGCACCACTCAGGAGGTCAGATATCCACTACAGATGGGGGTTCCCATTTTAATTCTCATTCAGTTTCCAAAATCAGTAGTACACAGTGAGGGACTCTAACCAAGGAAAAAGTACACTCGAGTCACTTGGGATAGAGATCCAAATCTCAGACACCCAAGAACATACTCCAGAAACTAATGGTAAGCTGCTGAAAAAATCATCAGAGATGGTGAAACCCAAGAAAAGGAGGGTAGGAAAAATAAAGACAGAAGACTCTAGAGAATTTTCTGGCAATGGCACCCCACTTAGATGCCATTCACAAACTTTGGGGAGGGAAAAGGAGGATGTAGTGGTGATGCTGTCTTCTGTCTAACTTTTAGCCCAGTGGTTCAGTCACTCAGTCGGTATGTGGGAGACCTGGATTCAATTCCCTCCTCTGTCTGAAGTGGAGAAGGGAGAAGCCAGCCAGCTCAAAGAAATAATGGATTGGGAGTAATCTAATTCAGCCAAGCACTAGGTCATAACTGAACAAAAAAATTGTGACCATGTAAATATTACTAGGCTACCATAGATTAATTTTTTAAAAATCATGCCCTCTAGAAATTTATACATATTCTTTAGCAAATGCTACTCTCTGGGTTTGGGATAGAATCAGAGATAAGATTTTGTCCTTCACCCATGACATCCATAGTAAATAATCCGTATTTTAACCCAAATTACAAATCAGAGTTTTCAATGATTGGGAGAGCTATGGAGTACATACAGTTGGCCAGCTGTTCATCAAAGGAACTTTTTAAAGAACTTTTTTAGAAATCAAAACCAATTTTAATTGCCTCACTCTCCCATGGTATCAGTACCTTCAGATTAGGCATCCTGTTTCTCAGCTTTCTAGTAAAACTATTCTATGGAGAAAGTTAAGTGTAATAGAAGTAATGGCTTCTGGCTGATTAGTTATATTTTTTGTTTCCTAATTGAGATCAGTCTTTGCAGACAACTTTCCTAATATCCATGTATGACACCATGGAAACAGGATTTGGATAGACAGTTACACCAGGGGAATGGGCTTTGATATGGAAAAGAGGACATGGAACCTCACTCTGGAGTAATAAAAAAAAGACTTTAAGACACTTTCAGTGTTAGGTTAAAATAAATAAATGTAAACTGAATGGAGATACATATTGGAGAAATTGTGGTCAAAGAGGTAATTTTATGCACTCTTTGTATGGACGTGTCTAGTCATGTCTAGTCTACCCCGATATAACGCTGTCCTTGGGAGCCAAAAAATCTTATCGCGTTATAGGTGAAACCGCGTTATATCGAACTTGCTTTGATCTGCCTCAGCCCGCAGCCCCGCCCCCCCCGGACCGCTGCTTTACCGCGTTATATCCGAATTCGTGTTATATCGGGGTAGAGGTGTACTGGGATGTGAGTCGTAATCAAATATTACAAATTGTGGGATATTTATTGTAAAATGATCCCTTGTTAATTCTCTTGGGACCTCCTAATGGAAATGATGCTCAAAGAAATGAAAAATTAATTTCATCTGCGAGTAGCTGCTAGACTACTAATAACTCTGAAAGTGGAATGGTTAAAATATATAGGAGGTTGTTATGGAAAAATGCATCAGTTACCAAGCAAAATAAAGGACAAATATATACATAGATATTTGGTTAACATTTATTTGTATGTTCACCTGCAAAAACCAACATCTGTCCAATTTTTTTAATATTAATGTTTGATAAGCACCTAGTTTGATAAGTATGAGTAGAATCAGTATTTTCACTTTATTTAACAAAATCCCCAGAAACAAGTGTGGTGGGTGGTGTAAAGAAGCTCACTCTTTAATATGGTAATGGTAATATCCCTGCCAATAGAAACAGTTGACTATATTATTCTGTAATGTTTCTCTAAACAAAAAGATAAGTGGATTGTTTTTCTAATATTTATAGGGCAGTGATTTGTAACCTTTTTAAAACTTCCTAAATAGTTATAAAAAGAAGAACCTGTGGTTGTCTTCCTAATCTTTTTTTTTAATGCTATAATATTGTGCATTGAGAATGGTCATGATAGACCACATTTTTCCTGTTAAATTATTGTTCCATTAACTGCAAACAGTAGACCCAAAGGAAGGGGGAAATGTAAAATGTTGGATTTAATTGTAGGTCCTTCATTGTCCCCTGCATGGTATAAATTGCATAGGAGACAAATACAGAAATTTATCTTGTGGAGTTTTCTACTAATTTTTCTGTCTACGGGACATTCACACTTTCCCTTCCCCTGGTAGAAGAAGCCAGGAGGTCCATCCTCAAAACTTGTTGGTCCACTGCAATCCATAGGAGGCAAGAGATATCTGCATTGATGCCCCTTGTCTCCTCTCTCCTATCCATAGCAGCAAATGCTGGCCACTGGAGAGCACTCCTGCTGTGGATACCCACTATATCTCCAAACTGATGCAAAGGGTCAGTATTGAGAGGGAAACAGCAGGAGTAAATTCAGTCTGCAGACTGTATGATAGAAATAGAGTAGTGTTTCTAAGATATTTTCAATAATCCTGTTTTTTAACTATTTACAGAGCTGGAGAAGATGTTAGATGGCTCATTTGGTGAGATGAATAGCTTGGAAGATAGATTTCACGTTTCCATTAAGTCAGATGGGAACAAAATGGCACAAAATGCCCTGGAAGATGGAGAAATGCATGAAATGACCATAGATATGCCAGATGCAGGGGAACATGTTTTTTCTGTATGTCATACTAGTGGCAAACATCTACAAGAAGTGAAAACAACCAACTGGACTATGAAAACACACTTTGATAAAATGCCATCTGTTTTACTTCAGCAGACTAATGAAGTGATGGGGAATTTTAAAGATGCTTGCTTAAGGTGTGAAAGAGAATTGGATTCTCCTAGGTGTGAGCTATTTACAACTAACATACCAAATAACAGAATACAGAAGCCCGACGAGAATAGAAAATTTACAAGGGAGGATATGCCATCTTCTTTAACCTCTGAATGGTCTCAGCTGAACTTATCTGGTTTAGATGTAACACAGCTGGAAAAAATATCCGCCCGTGATACTTGTTCACCATCCAGTGTCTGTAGCAAGAAAAGATCTGAAGGCAAATTAGCACTTATGACCAAGGAACATGCTAACTTCAGTACTTTTGAAACATCTTTACTGAACACTTCAAGTCTAATAAAAGCAGAAAAGCTGTTGAATATCAATTGGTCAGAACACATAGAGAATGAAACAAAAACTTATGAAAAGTACTCAACCTCTGAAACCTCTCTAATGCATTCTGTCTCTCTGAGTGTTCAGGATCCACCGTTAGTGAAAGGATGTGCAGCTGAAAAGGTTTCTGAAGTGAACTTTTTAGACTGTAGTTCCTTAATGGAAAATACAAACTTTACAGAATACCCAGAAGTCCATAGCTGCTTTCATAAACATTTAAAGGAACATTCTAAATCTTCCATAACTGATGTTACCTCTCACCCTGTTATATGTAATGCTTCAACTCCAAATAATCCTGATGGCACAAAATGGTCAACAAACAATGAAAACACCCCCAGGAGATCTGGCTTGAAAAGCACGAGTGTGCTATCCAGCTTGAAAAAGAGACCAAAAAGATTTATTTATACAATAAACAATGCTTCCCCGTATCAAGAGGGAAAAGTCCAGAAAGAAATAAAAACAGGTTCCTCTAGTCATTCTGCATCATCTCATTCAGAATTTGAATCATGTACCTTTAAAGGTCCTGATACAGCCAATAATGAGGATCAAGGTATGTCTTCTAATTATTTTCACTAGTTGAAGTTTTTTGTAATTAAACTTACCTCTTACTTCCCCTTCACAATTCAGATGAAGAAGTATCGTTCTGAAGGAAACTGTAATTCATAAGATTGGTAATGGGATCTGATGATAATAAATAGTGACAGAAAGATATTACCATTTGAAAACAGTCTGGTTAGCTTATGTGAAATGTATTGATCTCAGTCTAGTTTCTAGAAGAAAAGTTTCCACTTCAAATAAATTGTCAGAGCTGACAACTTTTTTTTCACTGTTGCCAGAGGTGACTGAATGGGCATGGAATATTCTAGAGATAGTGTCTGTAGGTCAGGGTTGATGAACATTAGTGGAACAATATGGGGAACATTGTACTACCATTGCATCCTTTATGTATAGCTAGAAGGCTTGGATCTCCAGACCTTTCCATCTGGTACCTTTCAGGAGCACTAAAACACTTTAAAAAAAATCTGCCAGGGTTAATGTAAGTTATACACCTGTTGTGATGTACATAATTTCTTTTCAAAAGCTGTGAATTTTTCCAAAATAATTAGTTCAGACTGGGGAGTTAAGGATCCCGCCTCATGTGATGCTCTTACCACAGAATCCATGAGCTGTGACTTCACAAGAGGGACACCTATTCCTCTATTTTAACAAAAGCATTACTTGATTTGTGATTACAACTCATGGTATTTTAACTGAAGGCTACTGATTTCTGTTCATGGTAAAGTCAATTGTCAGACCATGATTAAAGCATATAAGGCCCCGATCCTGCAAACACACACTTGAAATCAATAGGACTTCTCATGGTAATACAATTAAGCATGTGCACAAATGTTTACAGAATTGGGGCCGAAGTTGTATTTAAGGGCTAAGTTAATTAACTTCAGTTTATTTGAATAAGTGAGAACTGCTTTGTGTCTTCTATTTATTGACATGTCTAACTATTTTGCAATGTTTTTCATTTTCTTATAGATCTTTTGGTTTCTTCTGCTGAGAGAAAGTATTTGCGGTCAGATACTGAGGAAAATTCCATGCTATTGAGCAAATATGCCACAAGAGCAGATAGAATAGATAACTCACCTAATAGTTGTTTCAATAACAGAATGATACATCAAGACTTGAAAGATGCATTAAAAAATAATAGCAGGGAACATCAGCCTGCTTCATCATTAGATTGCTCAGAAACGTCTAATACTCCGAAAGAATATTTAGTGGTTTCTTCAAACAATAGAAATGTTTTGCATGTAAAGCATAAAGTTGTAGCTACAGCTTGCCTCCTAGCAACAAAGCATTCCAAAATGGACTCTGGTAGGATTAAACATGTGGTTCAATGCCCAAAGAAAGATGAGATGGATATGCATACGAATGTTAATCCAATTAATGACACTGTTATACTTCAGATCTTTAAGGATCAACCTGGAGAGCCGTCTAGTGATGATGAACATTTGGTTGAAATGGAACAAGAGCCAGTATCTATGAAAAATTGTCACTTCAATGATACTTTGAATGAAATTAACCTTGATATAAGTAAGAACAGTAGTATTTGTTGCAATAAAAACAGATCAGGAGACAAAAATGATGTTACAGGCCATTTGCCAATAGATGAATGCAAAGCTGTAAGTATGCCACCTTTGGTAATTCAGCCATATAAAAATTCTAGCACTAATTTAAACAGAGAGAGAAAAACAGATACAGTTCCATTTTCAAAAGTTATAGCTGCTGATCAAGAAACCGAGTCAATTGAAAAGGATGAAAATAAGCTTCAAACAGCTGCTAACAAAAACACTGTAACTATAGAAAGTGGCAAAAAACTGTTTGATCACAAAGACTGTGGTTCATTACAGGTAGTAATTTCTGAGAAATCTACCTTGCCAGAGCTTGCATTAAAAATGAGACCTGAACAAATAGTCTCAGGCTTTATTACACAAGAACCAGAGCCTAATATAGAAGATAAGTATTGCATAAAGAAGGTGATCAAACTTCCTTCTAAACATGTTGCATCAGATAAAGATTTATATTCAAAAAAACCTTTATGTTTAGACATCAAGTCAAAAGAAAACCCAAAAGACAAAGAGAAATGGTCAGGACACGCAAGTTTTAATGGCCATAGCTTAAATGAAAGCTTTGGTGGCTTCCAAACTGCTTCTAATAAGCAGATAAAACTCTCTGAAAATAGCATTACAAAAGGCAAAATGTTGTTCAAAGATATGGAAGGTGAGTGTCTTGAAGACTTTTCCAGAGACGGGATCAAAAACATTTCAAATCAAATTACAAAGGAAAATGTTAAGATTTCTCCAGTTGTGGATAATAAATTGGACACTAACTATTCCCATGGTTTTGATTCACAGGCAAGTCTTGTTGAACCTAAGAATGCACAAGGTATCCTGCCTGAAAGCACAGATTCATCTCTTCAAAACTTGCCTAGAAATCAACAACCTCAACTAAACCGAACCTTGACAGCAAGCCAAGAAGCTGAAATTACTGAACTTTCTAACATACTGGAAGAAACAAATAGTCAGTTTGAATTTACACAATTTAGAAAGCAAAGTAATATGGTGCAAAACAATAGCTCTGAACTGTCTGGATATGTAGATACAAATGAAACAACTAACTTGAAGAATATTTCTGCTATGTGGCAAGATGCTGATTTTGATGACTCTTTTGAAACTGAAGTCCAAAGAGTAAATGATAAATCCAGTAAGCATACCAACATAAATGAAGAGTCTACAATGATGGGTAATGTAAAAGAAGAGAGAGAGATTTTCCAGAAAAATAACTGTGAAGTTACCTCTACTAACTTATGCAGAAATGCAAATAAGACACCTCTTGTCCCAAGTTTTTCAGTACCTACACAGGACAGTTTTTCTAATTTTGGAGGGTTTAGTTCAGCTGGAGGCAAAAAAATGAATATTTCTAATGAGGTTTTGATGAGAGCTGCAAAATTGTTCAGTAACCTGGATGATGATGGTGAGATGTTTAAATCCATAGAGATGAATCCCAGAAGTGGTTATTCTAATAGACACATGACTTCTAGAAGGAATGTTTCCAGGTGTTTGACAGAAAAAGACAACTATTGTGGAGAAAGTTTAAAAGATGCAAATGTTGAATACCAAAATACACTGAAAAATAATGAAGAAAATATTAATACATTTATGCAACTATATAAAGAAAATCAGGGGAAAAGTACAAAAAATATTGTTGAAAATGATTGTATTTCTAGTAGTACCAAAATTAATAATGTAAAAGTTATTAAATATTCTAGACATAAGATGGAAAATGGTCTGTCATCTAGTGAAAACCAGAATCAGACTCTGAACATCTCAAAAAAAAATAAGAGTTACACTCAGTCTCAGTATAGTTTACAAGAAGGTTTGTCAGACCTAACATGTTTGAGCGAAGTGTCTAAAACTGAAGAAATATTAACTTTAAATATTTCAGATGAAACAGAACTGGATCCTAATAAAAATGAACAAAAGATAAAATATCTAGATGATTTTCAAACTGCATCTCACAGTAATATATCAGTATCCCAAGCACCATTGGATAAACTCCATTTGTTTGAAACATGCACAGAAAAAGAGCTGGATAATATTTCATCAAATTCCAATAGGGAAATGAGAAATAGTGTAAACATGAAAGGAATAGATGCTACTTCTGTAAAAAAAAACATTAATGTAAACCAAAACAAATCCAAAATAGGCTCTTACCATCAGCAAGTCTCCATCCAACAAGACACAGATTTTGAAATCAAGAATATAAAACAGAACAATATGACAAGTTTCCATACTGCTAGTGGCAAGAGAGTTATAATTACTGATGAATCTTTGACCAAAGCAAAACAAATTTTTGCAGAAGAAAATATTTTCCTAGAAAATAAGCATAATAGTGGTAATTTTGAGGACTCTGAGATTCAGGCTTTAAAAAAAAAGAAATATAACAAAGACTTTATCAAAGATTGTGAGTTATTTGCAGAAATCACTCCCAAATATTATCAAGAAATGCTTAACCTTACAGGTAACCTTGTTTCTAAAGAACTTGATAATCCACCTAAAAAGATATTAGATGATAGTCTAATTAAACAACCTGTGGATGTTGAAACTGTGAAAAAACTTTCAGTAGAGGTACATTTATCTGCTAATTTGGACAAAGAACCTGAAGAACATTCAGAAACTTCATTTTCAAAAAAGCCTGTTTGTGTGGCCATTGGAAAGTCAGGTTTAGGATTTTATACTGGAAATAGCAAAAAAAATTCTCCAACTGAGGCATCTTTATTTGAGGCAAGAAAGTTGTTTGCAGAGGGAAATCTGGAAAATTCACCAAGAAAAAATGATGGCTCAAAAAGTACATTAATTGTTTCTGCTAATGACCAGATTGCTACAGATTTGCATTTAAAAGAAGTATCAGATATTCTTGCAGAACATCCCATCTACATAAATATGAAAAATATTTTAACTGTAAAGGATAACAAAATAAAAAATGATTCCCTTTACTTAACTCACTGGGACGAACATTGCTCTTTTCATTTAAAAGATGATAGTAAAGGGTCTGACTTTCAACATTCAAATGATTCAAGCCATGATGTGAACTGCTTCCCAGAAAATACGGATAGTGTTTCTCAGGATCAGCCACTAGTAAGTCTCACTGCAGACAAAAACAACTTACTTAGTTCTGAAGAAACTTTTCAAAATGAGAGTTATGTGAATCAAAACTGTGATTTAAAATTTCTGGATGCCAAGAATGTTTTGAAAATCTCAGCCACTGAAGTGGCAGGCTCCAATTCAAAGTTTTCTAAGGATGGACTTGTTGCATTCAGTACAGCAAGAGGTAAAACAGTCACTGTTTCCTATGATGCACTAAAGAGAGTCCGACAAATGTTTTCAGAAAACTGTGATAAATCTAGGAAACAGAACACTGAGACTAAATCAGAAACTAATCAAAATGAAATTGCAGCAAATTGCTCTGAGACCTTGGACAGTGCTAAGTGCCCTACTTCTGCTAACTCTTCAAATGTAGACAAGAGTGAGACCTATAATTCAGCTATATGCCATTTTCCCAATGTAAATGAGAACAACTATGAAGATGAACAAGCACTACAGCACAATAGAAATAAATCTGCAGATACTGGGTCCGAGCCAAATCCTCAGACATCATGCTTTCACATGAATGACACATTTTCTGGCCTATGTAAATCTCCTAATAAACTAAATCATCACCAGTCAGACTTTTCTACAGGTAATTATGGTTTTTTTAGCACAGCAAGTGGTAAACCTGTACAGTTATCAGAAGATTCATTAAAGAAAGCTAGAAGTCTCTTTTCTGAAATTGAAAATAATAATTCATCAGATCAACAAGGTGTATCAGAACTGAAATGTGATTATGATGCATCCTCAGTTGGAGACCAAGTTGAAAAGTTTGTTGGAACAGGAAGTACTTCAGCACTTAGGAAATCTGAGGTAGCAATATCACAAGAAAAAAAAATTTCAAACCCCAAACTGATTTCAAATGCTACTTTTGGATTCAGCACAGCAAGTGGAAAGCAAGTGCTAGTTTCTGAAAATGCTTTTCTGAAAGTGAAGCAGGTGTTCGATGACACTGCCAACAGCAAATACTGCTTTGCAGATCAACTTAGTTCAAGACAAGATCCTGTTACAGCCCTAAAATCTTCTGTTAATTATGTTGGTGCAACCAAAGCAGTAGATGAAGCCTCTTTAAAACCCAAAATCCAGGATACTCATAATGAAGAACTTGACTTAACAAACAGCTGTCCTGTTGAAATGCCTTTACAAAACATTTACAATATTAAAATACCTATGTGTGCACCTCACAGTGAGAAGGATAAGCACCTAACTCTATTAAACAGTTTTACACTTTCAGAGGAGACTCAGCTTTTTGAAAAAGAGCATCACGGTCTAAGTAGGATGGAAATGGAAGCTGAAGCAGTTTCATGCAATGCTCCAACTAAAACAAAGCTGGATGTTTATCATCTTACATGCTCCCAAAGTTCAGAAAAATACTTGGAAACAGAAGCAGTAGAAAGTGCCAGAGCTTTTATGGAAGATGATAAACTCACTGATTTTGGAGTAGAAAATAATACAAAAAAATCCCTCTTTTTTGGTAGAAAGATTGATAAAAACTGTCCATTAAATATGAGAATTGGGAAAAGACGCATGGAAGAAAAAACCTCACTTGGTAGGTGTTATTTTAAATTCCAGTAAGTGCATTTAATTTCGTATTTCTAAATAATTTAGAGCACTTTGCAATATAACTTGTTTAAGCTGATTTTAAGTAATCTAAAGCTTGAGCCTGCTCTCCTTGATTTCAGTGTCAAAACTCTCCTTGACATTGGTGATAACTTATCCATTGATTTCAGATGGAGCACGAGCAGGACTCGTTATGGAGCACAAACCGCACTTTAATAATTAGCATAATTCAAAAGCTGCAGATTTGTTTGGCTAATATTTATGAAAGCTACAGCTGTCACCTGAAAGCTGTGTTAGACTCTAACTTTTCACCATAGGAGGCCAGAACGCTAGCCCTTTCCTCCTGGGAGCAGGCAAGTGCTAATTGTATCTCTCTCTGCAAATCTAATTAGCTGTGTCTAAAGGGTATTCAACCCCAGAAAAGGACAGGTAGTGTTTCCACCTTCACTATTTAGTGTCTCATCAGTGGAGAATAGCTTTCAGTTGTGGCAGGATTTCATAGGGATTCCAGTGGTGGAAGCTCCCTACATGGATGTCTGAATTAGGACATCTCTACCTGCCTACGGGCTTGTCTACACTGGCAATTTACGGCGCTGCAGCTTTCTCGCTCAGGGTGTGAAAAAACACCCCCCTGAGCGCAGCAAGTTTCAGCGCTGTAAAGCACCAGTGCAAACTGCACCAGCGCTGGTAGCTACGCCTCTCGTGGAGGTGGGTTTTTTTAGAGCACTAGGAGAGCTCTCTCCCAGCGGCTCTGCCGCGACTACACAAGCCACATTAAAGCACTGCCGCGGCAGTGCTTTAGCGTTGCCAGTGTAGACTAGCCCTTAGTCGCACACCCTCTCCAAAGCTACTTTTAGGGTTTCCTGTGGATTTCTTGCTCCAAGGTCTATAGTAGTTTATGCTCCCCCATAGATATTACCATGGAGTGAATCAGGCATATTGTCCACAAAGAAGTCTCCAACAAAGTATCTATTGTATGACGTTTTAGAAGCACTCCCAACAATGCTACATAATAGAGCCAGACAGGAAAAAAGTTTGCAAATTAAACATCAGGATCCATCACTTCTGGAAAAAGTTTTAACCATTTAAACTGATTTGACAAGAATGTTTTCTTTAGTTATATCTCATAGAGCTGGAAGGGACCCTGAAAGGTCATCGAGTCCAGCCCCCTGCCTTCACTAGCAGGACCAAGTACTGATTTTTGCACCAGATTCCTAAGTGGCCCCCTTAAGGATTGAACTCACAACTTTGGGTTTAGCAGAGCAATGCTCAAACCACTGAGCTATGCCTCCCCACTAGTGTAGTTCTGAGAAAGAGCTATAACCCCTGTGACAGGGTCAGGCCAGGTGGCTTCAGGAGAGTGATAGAAGGCAGAGATATTAGCCCCAGATTAAGTAGGTCTCTTTTCCCTGGGTAAGGTAACAGGGAAGGTTCCAGAACAATCAGGAACTTTCTGGAATCAATTAAGGCAGGCTAATCAGGGCACCTGGGTTTAAAAAGGAGCTCACTTCAGTTTGTGGTGCAAGTGTGAGGAGTTGGGAGCAAGAGGCGCAAGGAGCTGAGAGTGAGAGGGTGTGCTGCTGGAGGACTGAGGAGTACAAGCGTTATCAGACACCAGGAGGAAGGTCCTGTGGTGAGAATAAGGAAGGTGTTTGGAGGAGGCCATGGGGAAGTAGCCCAGGGAGTTGTAGCTGTCATGCAGCTGTTACAGGAGGCACTATAGACAGCTGCAATCCACAGGGCCCTGGGCTGGAACCCGGAGTAGAGGGCGGGCCCGGGTTCCCCCCAAACCTCCCAACTCCTGATCAAACATAGGAAGTGTTGACCCGGACTGTGGGTTCCACCAGAGGGGAAGAGCGCTGAGGCGACCAAATCTGCCAATAAGCACAGGACCCACCAAGGTGGAGGAGGAACTTTGTCACACCCCCTAAACAGAAAACCCCAAAGCTGATAAAACTTTGCTAATCTTTCCACATACACAAGCTATTTCCCTACATTAGTACAATGTGTAGGTTGCACTGACATCACTAGCCCTGAAGGAAAGGTGCTTTATAGATATGCAAAAGCAAACGTAAATAAAAACTTTTTGTTTAAATGTCTTTTAATTAAGTGTTTGGATAGTCAGCAGTTTCTTATAAAATTGACCTTGGTTTTTAGTTGGGAGGGTTTAAGGAAACATTTCTCTTCACCTTGTGAATTGCTAATACTATGGTAATAAGGATATATAATAGTGCCTAAGATAACAGTGTGAGTCAGATTTGGAATATTCTTCTTTAAAGATTTTTGAAAAATTTCTCTCTCTTTACTTTATATTCAAACTTAAAATTATTTATCATGTTCAGTTTTGGCAGTGATTTTTTCCAAAACACTTTACATAGTGTAACAGTACACGGCTACCTCGATATAACGCGACCCGATATAACACGAATTCGGATATAACGCAGTAAAGCAGTGCTCCGGAGGGGCGGGGCTGTGCACTCCGGTGGATCAAAGCACGTTCAATATAACACGGTTTCACCTATAACACGGTAAGATTTTTTTGGCTCCCGAGGGCAGCGTTATATCGAGGTAGAGGTGTATTTCAAATAATCAAGGTATTTGAAACAGGCATGATATATGTGTATATCAGAACCCTAAACAAACTGCATTCTGCTATTTTACATCCTTCTCTTTGATTACTAAATAGAAGAAGCCAAATTGTGGGAAAAGATATCTGTACTAAATGGAAAAGACATTTTAATTCAGGAAGTGTGGTCTGTAAAGTTTCTAATTTCAGTTTGACACAACTCTTTAAATGATAAATTTAGAAGTTCAGCTACTATGTTATAGTGGGAGAGATACTGAACTTAAGAGAAAATTATTTTTTTAAATTAGTGTATGGAATTTATTTTTCAGGAGAACCTCCAATTAAAAGACAACTATTACCTGAATTTGACAGAACAGAGAATCCCCACAAATGTTTGAAAGCTTCAAAAAGCACTCCAGATGGTAATTTTATTTTTCTTGTTTATATATGATATAGTAAATTGTCATATCAGGTGCCATTTATAGTTCTCTTTTGAATAAACCAACACAAAAAAGTTAATGAATTAAGATTGCGTAAGCGCTTTTCCCATCAACACACATGAAAAATCAAGGAAATACCATTTAAGCAATATTAACATCTGTGCTAACCTGAAATCAGATGCCTTACCACACAAATATAATACTGAAGTATATTTGCAGCTCACCTCTATTTAAAAAAAAATAAAAATTATCACTTCCAACATACAATCATCCACAGTGCATACATCCAGTACATCAAAATCTTACTCAGACTCTCAAACTGCAACCTCAGTAAGATGAGGATACCTTACCAATAGGTTCATTTTTATGTAAAATTGTATATTATTTCTACATAAAAATTTGGAGGTCTGAGTTAAAACATATTAACACCTAAGAGTCTTTGAGGAACATAGCTGCAGAGAGATCTTAACAGCCCAAAGTGATGCTCTTTTAGATACCTTGAGACATTTTTATGGAGGACCTTGAAGACTTGGTCCAAGAACATAAGAACGGCCATACTGGGTCAGACTAAAGGTCCATCAAGCCCAGTATCCTGTCCTCTGACAGTGGCCAGGTGCCCCAAAGGAAATGAACAAACAGGTTATCGTCAAGTGATCCATGCCCTGTGACCCAGTCCCAGCTTCTGGCAAACAGAGGCTAGGGACACCATTCCTGCCCATCCTGACTAGTAGCCATTGATGGACCTATCTTTCATGATTCTATCTAGCTCCCTTTTGAACCTGACATGGTATTTTGTGGGGAGTCAGTGTAGTGACCAAAGCACTGGGGTTCATGTGCTCTTGGCACCTGGTGTTGGTAAGGAGGGAGGCTGCAAATTAATTAGATTAACTGATCTTTTTTAAGGACTGTCATCCTATCTAGATGTACAAAGTTGCAGTGATCCACTCTGGAGGTCACAAAAGCATGTATCACAGTGATGAAATTGTCATCTGACAATTTTATAGCATTTAATAGGTGGAAGAAGGCATTCTTCACAAAGTGGCAGTTACTTGAAACTTTAGAATCAATGAGGAGTGTAAAAACGCCCATAGTGTGTTGACCAACTGATGACCTGGAAGCAGACTCCTTTAATAGGGGGTGATTTGATAGCAGTAGATAGCTCTTGGAAGCATTTTACAAATTCTACTAGCATCCCTTCCATCTTGCCTTGGTTGAGTTTCTGCCAATTATCTTTAATCCCGGTACTGATTGCAGCCAGCCACATATTGTGATATTTGGGAGAGGATACTAGTTATGCCTTCTGCACTGGAAGCGAAGCCAGGGATCATCTGCATAATGCTGATGTGAGATTGTGGTCTCCCCCAGTTTGCATCTCACCCAGTGGTTTCATGTAGACGTTAAAAAGGATGTATTAGGATTTCTTTGGCACCATTAGTTTGAGCTAGACCAGCTATAAAATTGACCAAAAGACAAAAAATAATTACTGTAAGGTGTATTCAAACGTGTCTAAAGTACTGAGATGTGAAAATTCTAAGCTGTCTACTATTGAGCTAATCTGAAATATAGCAGGGCTTAACATTTCCAGTTAGAAAGAATGCCTGTGGACCAGGGGGTTTCTAGCAGCAGGCAGGTGAAGAGACACAGGCTATGTCTACACTACCGCGGTAAGTCGACCTACGCTACGCAACTCCAGCTGCATGAATAGTTACTGCGGGGGGGTCGATGGGAGAAAATCTCCTGTCGACTTAACTTATTATTCTCTTTTCTTTCTTTTTTTTTTTTTTTTTGAGATATACCTATTTCATAGAGCTGGAAGGACCCCGAAAGGTCATAGAGTCCAGCCCCCTGCCTTCACTAGCAGGACCAAGTACTGATTTTGCCCCAGATTCCTAAGTGGCCCCCTCAAGGATTGAACTCACAACCCTGGGTTTAGCAAGCCAATGCTCAAACCACTGAGCTATCCCTCCCTCTCATTGGGGTAGAGTACAGGGGTCAACTGGAGTGTGATCTGCAGTTAATTTGGCAGGTCTTTACTAGACCCGCTAAATCGACCGCTGGTGGATCGATTTCAGAGCGTCAATCCCGGTTGTAGTGTAGACCTGCCCACAGATCTATGCCAAAGGAGGCTTTGCTGCTGGTTTCTAGGAGCGCTGTTAGGCGGGCATGGGAGTTCTAATAACAAGAACTGCTCTCTCAATAATAGTAGCTGTGCAGGTTTTGGATCTGGGAAGCATATCTGAGCTCACTTGTCAGTACAGCAAAACTTACTTTTCACTCACTAATGGTAACCAAGGAGACCTAAATATTGGTCTCTTAAAAACAAAGAGGATTTTATATGAAATCAGTTCATTTTCTTAAAAAATAAAAAAGGAAAGAAAACTGTTTATTGACTCTGTAGACTTGTGTGTATTTTTTTATATATATATATACACACACACACAAAATCTCTAATATGTTCCAGAAACATCACATGTGCCATTGAAACATACTATGTTTTAATTATTTTTTAGGCATAATGAAAGACAGAAGGAAGTTTATGTACCATATTCCTTTAAAACCTGAAACTTGTGTTCCTTTCGGGTAAGAAAAAAACGTGTAGTATAATTTAAGATTTATTTCTAAAGAATTGCTTCACAGAATATGGGATGAATATGTTCTTGTGGATTGATTTTAATCTTACTACTAGTAATTTGCTACACAATTATCTAAAAAAAATGCTAATCAATTTTAATTTAAATTATACTGAAACATCATTTAAATTTTTGCCTTAATATAAAAATGCTGCAATATTCCATGGAAATTCTACATCTGTGTTCAGATTTTATTTTTCCATAGATATAAAATGTTGTATTAGGCAACCTGATTTCTTTGAAGTAATAAAGCATTAGCTAGTTCTAAGAATTATTTTATGTGAATGTAATTGAAAGTTATTTACTAAATGGGAGGCTACTAGATTAAAGAAAGAAAATTATATAGAATGACAAACTTTGTTAGGTTTTGTATGAAAATTTACTGATAGCCAAGCTCAATTATATGTTGTTCAATATTTTTCTCTATACAGTGCTACTAAAGAACGACAAGAAGTCAAGAATCCTAATTTTACTATACCAGACCAGGGTTTTAAAGGATTTAAATCTAAATCTGACATTTTTCAGCATCATATGTTAAGACAGTCTTTAAGTGGTACATCAGGTTTTTTTACTCCATTTAATAAGATTTCTGCTGAAGAAAGTGATAAAGGAAAAAATCTGCCTGTATTAAGCAAAACTGCCAAAACTTTTGTGCCACCTTTCAAAGTTAAGACAGATGTTTCTACAAATGAGCAGCATGGCAGCAAAAGACTTGACTCGTTGATTAACAAGAATATGAATAGAGATAAAGAACTAAAAGATGTCACAATTCAACCAAATACTGGAGAGACTGAAGGTTATCAGTCAGAGGAGAAAGATTGCACCAACCAAGTTACAGCATGTAATTTAGGAGATAATGGAGATGGTGATTCAGGTATTTTCAGGCAAACGTTTTTGACCATTTATCTGTTGTGAGCAGTAATTGTTTGAATATAACCTTGAAGCTTTTTGCATATTATTGAGAGTTTATTGCTTTTATTTTTAAACCTATACATAGGAGCATTAGGAAATAGAAATTTAAAAGTAAAAAACTTTTTTCAATATTTGATTGATTTTGGTCTGTGATATTCATAATGCTGCATTTTCATTTATATGTACATTTTGAAAGTCAGTCAAGGACTTGCTATACCTTTGGACACAGCAGTTCTTGGAAAATAAGTTGTGAGACAACTATTTGAATTTCATTTAACATTTGGTTATATATTTTTGTTTAGCATACATTATTCTAGGCGCTGTATAGAATGGTCACTTCTAGTATGTTTTATTTATGTACGTATGTATGTACGTTTATTTTGTTTGCCAATGTTTTTAAAATTTAGGTCCAATCCTGCCTAACGCTCATGGCCAGCATTTTCCAAGAGGCGTAAGGGAATTAGGTACTCAGCTTTCAGTGGGAGTTGGGCTTACCTCTTTTTTAGACTTTTTTGAAAATCCCAGTCAGCATGTGTAACTTCACTTATGTGAGTAGTCCAAATTTCTTCAATGGGACTAATACATACATTATACACATCTATAAGTGTTTGCAGAGTTAGGCCCATTGTTTACAAGGAAAAGGTCACTTCTTTTTAAAATCTCAAGATTATAGATTCAGAAATGATTGACTACTTTCTATTTTAATGTTTTCAACAAAAACAAACATAGATGCTAGAATAAAAGAGTGTTTAACTTTGAAATGCACTCATTGAATTAAACATTTTAAAATGTTTTCAATGAATGATACTTCTTAAATAGTTTTGATTCTGTATGTTTGCTCTATGGCAAATTCTAAAAACCATTATGCTAGCTAAAAAAATCATGCTTGTTACCCACTTGCTTTTATTGAAATGAGTTCATATCCTAAATTAACACACAATTGAAACAAGATTTGATGTGTGGTGTTTTTTTTCCTAGCAGATTTGATGGAAATGATTGCAAACCTTCACTGTGCCAGAAATCTGCAAGAGATGAGAATTAGAAAGAAACAAAGGCAAAATATTCACCCGCAGCCAGGCAGTCTTTATCTCATGAAAACATCTGCAGCAAAAAGGATCTCTCTGAAAGCTGCTGTAGAAGAAAAGTCTCCTAGTACTTATTCCATTGAACAGGTGGATCTTTATTGTATTATTCAAAAGGTTTAGCTAATTTTGAATAAGTGAATTTAAGTGAAATACTTAAATACTCCTTGGATTTTATAGCCAAATATTACAGCAGTACATTCACTAAGGTAGTAATCACAATAAAAAAAATTAACTAGTACATGCAGTCATTTTAGTTTTAAGAAACTTTTGTATCTCTGTGGCCCTTCAAAAATTATATTACAAAATAAGGGTAGAGCAAATTACAAAGGTAAAGTGAGGGGCTGTAAATCCCCCAGTGCGATGGCTCTTAACCCACAATAGTTAATCCTAAAATGAAATTTCAGCCTTTTATATAACATGTTCTGATTTCTGCTGAGATCCTACTAGTGATTTTTCCTCTTTTCTGCTACCTTGGAGCCAAGTTGGTATCAGAACCCTCTTGTTCCCAGCAGAGCAAAGGAGCAGAATCTCATAGTCATCCCACTGTTCTTATTGGCTGTGGTGTTTGGTTTTGTTTTTTGTAATTCATATGTGTGACATCACTCCTATAAAACCTAAGACTTTCGCATAGCCCACAGTGTGTGTAACATACTTGGCTTTACTAGAGAATTGATAGCTTTAGAAATGATTAACTGAAAAGCCTGGTAATAGCTAATAGGTGACATGTATGGTTTCTTAGGCATGAATGTAGAAAATTGGGTTCAGATTTTATTCCACCTTCTTATTCCACCTTTTTTTTCTAGCTAAAATGACAAGCTTGCCATTATAATAGAGAAAAATGATCTTTTAAATGATCTTTTGGGTCTTGTTTAGGCAGTTTGTTTTGTTTGAAATATTTTACTCTTTGGTGTTTATATTCATTTCCTTTGTAAACTTTGGACAAAAGGGCCCAATTCAACAATACAAAAATATCCATGTAAAATCTTTTATTGCTGATTGAGGATCTCATATTGTTTATGCAAATTTTGTTGAGAAATGTTTGATAAGTGAAAATTTTAGATTAATAGACAGAAGGGACCATGGTGAAAATCTAGTTTGACTTCCTGTGTAATATAGGCCCTAAGGCTTCCCTGAATTAATTCCTCTTTGACCCAGAGCATATCTTTTGGAAAAACTTCCAAGCTTTCCTTTAAAATTGACAATGATGGAGATTCCACCTCAATCTTTGGTAACATTGTTTCAATGGTTAATTACCCTCACTGTGAAAAATTTGCATTTTATTTCTAATTTGAATTTGTCTAGCTTCAACTTCCAATTACACTTCTACCCCAATATAACGCGGTCCTCGAGAGCCAAAAAAATCTTACCTCGTTATAGGTGAAACCGCGTTATATCGGGTAGGGAAGGCTGTGCCTCCCCAAACAGCCTGGCCCTGCCCCCTGTCTGACCCCCACCTACTTCCCGCCCCCTGACTGACCTCTCAGAACCCCCAACCCTCCCTGCTCCCTGTCCCCTGACCGCCCCCCGAGTTCCTCTGCCCCTTAATGTGAATGTGAATTTAAGGGGGGAGGGATAGCTCAGTGGTTTGAGCATTGGCCTGCTAAACCCAGGGTTGTGAGTTCAGTCCTTGAGGGGGCCACTTAGGGATCTGGGGCAAAATCAGTACTTGGTCCTGCTAGTGAAGGCAGGGGTCCCTTCCAGTTCTATGAGATAGGTATAGGAAAGGTATATTATTATCCAACCCCCTGGCCCGGCACCCTTAACACGCCGCTCAGAGCAGCGTATCGGAGCCATCCCTAGAGGGGTGCGGGGACCGGGACAAATCAATATCCCTGCTAGTCTCCTCACCATCCGCCCAGCGCGCCCGCCCGCCCGGCCACAGCTCGTCTCCTCACCCCACCTGCCTGCCTGGCGCTCGCCTCCCCACTAGTCTCCTCACCATCTGTCCGGTGCGCCTCCCCGCGTCCACCCGACCGCCGCTCTCCTGCTCACTGTCTTCCCGCCCGCCTGCCTCCTCACCCCCCCACCTGCCTGCCACTCACCTCCCCATTCGCCTCCTCACCCTGCTTGCCCGCCCACCTCCCACCCTTAACACGCTGCTCAGAGCAGCGTGTCGGAGGCTGACCCGACGGAGCACGCAGCCCCGCCCCACAAAGCGCTGCTTTACTGTGTTGTATGCAAACCCGTGTTATATCGGGTCGCATTATATCAGGGTAGAGGTGTAATATTGTTAGGAGTTCCTCCTCTCTGCTTGGATTACATATTAGTTTTCCCTGGCAGATGAGAACTGAACACATTTAAAGGAGATGTTTTACAATAACTCTGTATTTAACAAGAAAATTTTCTGGTTGCTGAAATGCTTGTTGTATCGGATAGTTTTTCTTACTTTGCTGTCTCTCACCTGATCATTTACAGCTGCACATGTATGGTGTTTCGAAGCACTGCATAAAAGTTAACAGCATAAATGCAGAATCTTTCCAGTTTCTCATCCAGGATTTTTTCAGTAAGGAGTATTTACTGGCTGGACATGGAATACAGCTTGCTGATGGAGGATGGCTTATACCTACTGATGGGGGAAAGGCAGGGAAAGAAGAATTTTACAGGTTTGATTATGAGTTTGAGGAAAAAATTATTCCTATATTACTACATGATATTACCCTATGATGGGTTCCCAAACTTGGTTCGCGGTTTGTTCAGGGTAAGTCCCTGGCGGGCCGCGAGGTACTTTGTTTACCTGAGCGTCCGCAAGTACGGCCGCTCACAGCTTCCAGTAGCCGTGGTTCACCTTTCCCGGCCAAAGGGAGCTGCGGGAAGCGGTGGCCAGGAACGGCGAACTGCAGCCACTGGGAGCTGCGAGTGGCCATACCTGCGGACGCTCAGGTAAACAAAGCGTCATGCAGCCTGCCAGGGGCTTGACCTGAACAAGCTGCGAACCAAGTTTGATAACCCCGCCCTATGATAAAACCAGTATACACAGTAAGTGTTTATAAGATGGTAGCTACTCTCTTACTACAAGTCATTAATGCACATTTTAGTCTACTTATGCCATTGTACATAAGAATATTTTAAGCCTTTGTATTTATGTGAGTCTTAATATGTGCAATGGGTCATCTGTCCATTTCTCCACTGTGTTGATCTGCAAATAGGAATATAGAGGTTGACTTATATTAAAATCAGGAGCATATTTTCGGAGTGGTTTTCAAGATTCATGTAGCCTGGAAGCCTGCTGAATCTTTTGATTGAGATCTTTTGACTTTTTCAAGTTGGGGGAGGGGGAGAAGGTTTTTGTTGTTTGTTTTTTGCATGATGGGTGAGAGAACTTGCAAATCTTCGAGTTCAATTATTACTCTCTCTTCCCTTGCAAAGGGAAGTTGGATTTATAGAGTGAGATCCTGACTTCACAAAGGTCAATGGTAAAACTCCTGTTGATTTCAGTGGGTCCAGTTTTCATTCATACCTTTTTGAAGTTATAAGAAAGGCCTGAAGGATTTTTCCTTTCTACATTAGAAATTCAGGGTTTGTCCACTCTGGAAGCTTCTGAATAACTGCAGTATTGGCAAGATTATGACATGGAGATGACCCCTCTCAGCTAGTTTGATTTCATTTTCTCATTTTTATTCGGATTAAAAATTAGTGAGTTTTTTGTTAATACCTATCTTATTAAAACACTTGATTGAAAAGTTCTCTTAAGGATTTAACACCCCTGCTTTTCAGATGAAGGACTAAAAGCCCTTGATCCTCAACTGTGAGTTGTCCAAGGAGTCTTCCAAACCAAAAAAAAAATTAAAAAAAAATGGGGAGACAAGACGTTCCTAAAATTACTAAGGAAAACAACTAGCGGAAAAAAATTCTAACTTTTCTTATTTGAGGGGGGAATATGCTGTTTAGGGCTTTTTTATATACATTATTAGTGGTTTGGTTTAGATTATCAATTAGCAAAATGTCACATAACTTGGCTCAATCAATTTATTAATCAGATAGATCAGCACAGAAGGGTTTATACATTACCTGTTTCAGGGGAACAGTATTGCAATAGTTCAGTCTGTCCCAAAGTGTGAGCTTAATTTGACTTATAAATATAGTCCACTTGTTTATGACAAGTAGAATATTAAATACACCTTACTCCTTTTTTCTTATCTAGTTTCATACCTATATTTTCAGGATACAAAGATATTTGTACCAACCATAAACAATAACATTTCAGATATTAGTAGACAGTAAAGTAAGTTTAGACAGTAAAGAAAAGAACTGTTTTCTGCTCCTAGCACACAATTTATATGTAACATTCCTTAACAGAACATACAACTTCTGATAGTAAATTTCCACAAAAAATCAAAGCATTCTGGGAATCCAGTTCATAGTTATACAACTTAGCCTAAATACAAAACATTTTGTAAATATACATAATATTGCCTAAGAAGGTATAAGAACAAAAAGGAGGCAAACATAACTCTTTCCTCCACACTCCCAATCCCTACCCATTTGCAGGCCCCTTCTGAAGATCAATTAAAAGCAAAATATACACATGCAGTGTAACTCTACTGTGCACTTTTATAAATCAATTATATTTTACCTTGCTACTGGCCATTTTGCAAATTAGTTACAACCCAAAAGACATCATATGAAGCAAAACACTGCAACTTCAGTTTTGATTATTTTAGAAAGATTTTTAAAATATTTTATTTACTTGTCAACATTTTTCATATTTTCTGATTCAATGGCCATTCCTGATTTCCTCAATAAATAGGATACAGGGCCGGCTCTGGCTTTTTGGCCGCCCCAAGCAAAAAAAACCCAAAAAAACGGGGCAGCCAGAACGGCAAAGCAAAAAAAAAACCTGCTGCGCAGCCAGAGCGCGGGTGCAGGGGGACCAGCTGGGGGGGGAGGGAGCGGGCGGGAGAGAGAGAGAGAAGGGGGCGGCCAGGGCTACAGCAGGGGCACTGCCACGCGGCCCCTCCCGCTGCGCCGCCTCCTGCCGTGAGGGCTCCGCTCCGGTCGGCGGGGAGGGAAGGAAGAGGACTGCCCTGCAGGGCGCTCTGGTTCTCTGCGCCGCCGCCCCCTACAGGGCGGCCGGAACGGAACAAGAACAAAACAAACAAACAAAAAAAACAGCGGCCGTGCCGCCCTAGGATTGGGCAGAATGCCGTCTCCAACAATCTGCCGCCCCAAGCACCAGCTTGCTCAGCTGGTGCCTAGAGTCGGCCCTGATAGGATATATTAAAATATGTATTTTATCAGTAATTTTCCAGTACATGCACCCTTAGATGTATTCCTGTATCAAGTACCAAAGTACTAATATAACAGATTAAAATATTATTGAAAATACAAATTTGAACAACTTAAAATGGAGTTCAGTTTAATATTATAAAAATTTGTATGCAGGGCACTCTGTGATACACCTGGTGTGGATCCAAAGCTAATTACTGAAGCCTGGGTCTACAACCACTATAGATGGATTGTATGGAAATTGGCAGCTATGGAAATCTCTTTTCCACAGGAGTTTGCTAATAGGTGTTTGACACCAGAAAGAGTGCTACTTCAGTTAAAATACAGGTAAGTGTACAGCAATATATTTAAGGTTTTTGCTGCACAGTAAGTTCTGTGAATTTTACACACACCAATTTTATGTTTCTGAATCTGTTTGAATGCTTGTGTTTAAGTTCATCCCTTTGATACTTAAAATATATCATAAACATTTGCAAAAATATATAGAAGTTCCAGTTTCTACCAAGGGGGCTTGGTCATATAGATTGGTTAGTTATAGTTAAGCACTGTTTAATTTAAAAGAAAATATCTTAGACCATGTATATTTTTAAGTGTATTGTGAATGCACTGTTCCTTTTTTTTTTTTGTAGATATGATTTGGAAATTGATAAAAGTCAGCGATCAGCTATCAAAAAGATAGTGGAGAGAGATGATATAGCTGCAAAAACACTCATACTGTGTGTTTCTAAAATCATATCATTAAATGAAAACATGTCTGATAGCTGTAGTAATAAAAACCTTGTGGAAAGCAAAAAAAGAGCAGCAGTGATTGAAGTTACAGATGGGTGGTATGGAGTTAGGGCTCTCTTGGATCCTCCTCTCCAAGCACTGTTACATGGAAGAAGGCTGACTGTCGGTCAGAAGATCATAGTACATGGAGCAGAACTTGTGGGCTCTCAAGATGCGTGCACACCATTGGAAACTCCAGACTCTCTTATGTTAAAGGTGAAATTAAGTATTACTGTAACTTGATTATTAGATGTGCATTTTGAGGGTGGTGGTAGTTATCTCGGCAGTGCCATAGGCGTAGATGGAGCTTTGCAGGCAAATAAAAAATATATTCTCTGTCACAAAGAGTTTGCAGTCTAGATTTGATGGGGCATGACATGATAGAGGATATTATACAAGAGAGGTAGGAAATGAAGTAAAGTTTTTATACAGCAAAGTTGTATCAAGTTACTACATGCTGACGTTGTGTTCTTTAAATGCTTTTTTAAATAATTTGGTACTAAATTGCTCAAGAATGTGAGACATTGTTTGGGAGGGGGATGAAAAAAGTAGGTTTGGGGGAAGGATTTTGAAGAAGAGAGGAGAATTTGGGACATAAGTTGTTTCTGGGGTATGAGACATGCGAAATATTTTTATTTGAGGAGCTTTCTATTCTGGTATGAAGTAATAAGGCTGTTAGGTCTCATGGACACTCACTATTCACTAAAATACATTAGGCCGTCAGTTTGCATATCTCTCTATTCAGATGTGGTTCACACTATGAAAAAGTTGGAAAACCCTTAATATGTTCAGTTTCACATATAAGAACATTTTAGATCGAGAGTTTTCCCTCTAAATTCAATTACTTACTGATCTTTTTGGTCTGTTTGTGGCATTTTCACTTAAAAATACTTAATTTACTCAGATTTCAGCTAACAGTACTCGACGTGCTCGGTGGCATGCCAAACTAGGATTTCATCAGGATCCCAGACCTTTTCCTTTGCCCTTGTCATCACTTTTCAGTGAAGGTGGTACTGTTGGGTGTATCGATATAGTTATTCAAAGAGCTTATCCTATTCAGGTACAGTATGAATACTTTTCGGCTAAAAAGTTTAATAAGATAATGTATCATTTGTGAAATACTAATAGAGTAAATTCTCACTTCATTATGTCTGCACTTGACTTAACACTTCAAGAGGAGTGTATACCTCAGTGAACCAACTATTTCAATTTATGCCCATTATCCTCTAATCAGCTTTACTTTTGGCTCCTCAGAGCCTGGTGTAACAGAGAGTTTCAGAACTTTGTAATTTTTAAAGTGGGAGACTTGTTTGAGAGCGAGCTAAGGAAAAATGTTGACGAACAACCTTTCAGCTCAAAGCAGAACAAACCAGACCAGTTGGGTTCAGTTTGTAGCATACAGCACCACAGCATAGAAGTTAAAAATTAAGGAGCATTGTTAGGATTGCTCCTTGTTTTGCCTGAGTTGGTTGCATCACTATGTGACCTATTATCATTTTATTTTTAAATTTCAGTGAAAATAAGTTGTGAATGTATATAAAATAGAACAGAGTCATTTTAAACACCGCCAGAAATTCAGATGGAATTTTTTAATATTCAGATACACGCTTCCTTCTGCAGGCCAGCATCTCCCACAATACTAAGAATGGGCTGATCCCGCTCCTCTCAATAATTTTGTAGCACAGCCCCTTCTCCAGCTTGATGGCAGAACTTCAACTTCTTCAGCAGGAGCTAGTGGCAGTTTGCATTGCTCCTGACCATTTTCTTTGCCAGCTTTATTTTTTTACATTTTTTGGACAGTAGCAAGCAACTTTTACCCCTTCTTCCTCCTTTTCATCTTCTGGATTGGGTATTTAGCAGGTTTCAACCACCTCGATCTACTGCTGCAGCACTTCCTTGCCTCTGCTCCTGCCTCAGACATGGCTGAATTTTACCATGAACACAGAGCTGAACCAAAGTGGTGGTATCATATGTGAGGCAGCTTTTACAGGCTTATCAGAAGGCAAATTATGCCATGTCTGGTCTCATCCAGCCAACCCTCGCACTGCCAGTGCATGGGGCTGAAAGTCAGACTAACATGTTGGGACACCCCTCCCCTGAGGAATGGCAACTCCAATGGAGAATAATTTGATGTTTCTGATCATCTCAGGGAGAGAGTCTAAGGATAAGACCAGCGCCATCCAGCCAGCTCAGGGAGGTAAATTTCACAAAAGACCTAGCCCAGAAAGAAAAGACTCCTTAAGGGACACCATGTGTATCATTTACCCCAAGATACTGAAATGGACCTCAGTTCCCCGGAGGAAATAAAGCAGGTCTTCTACACAACTCCTCTTCTCCCCTACATGAATCAGTGGTTTCTCACAATGAGACCCCATCCCACAGGTAGTGGGATGGTGTGACAGATATGAGACATTGAAAGCATGGAAACTTCAAAAGACTGACCTAGACAAATTGGAGGATTGGGCCAAAGAAATCTGATGAGGTTCAAAAAGGACAAGTGAAGAGTCCTGCACTTAGGACGGAAGAATCCCATACACTGCTAAAGGCTGGGGACTGACTGGCTAAGCGACAGTTCTGCAGAAAAGGACCTGGGGATTACAGTAGACGAGAAGCTGGATATGAGTCAACAGTGTGCCCTTGTTGCTAAGAAGGCTAACGGCATATTGGGTTGCACTAGTAGGAGCATTGCCAGTGGGAAGTGATTATTCCCTTCTATTCGGCACTGGTGAGGCCACATCTGGAGTATTGTGTCCAGTTTTGGGCCCCCCACTACAGAAAGGATGTGGACAAATTGGAGAGAGTCCAGAGGAGGGCAATGGAAATGATTAGGGGGCTGGGGCACATGACTTACGAGGAGAGGCTGAGGGAACGGGGCTTATTTAGTCTGCAGAAGAGAAGAGTGAAGGGGGATTTGATAGCAGCCTTCAACTACCTGAAGGGGGGTTCCAAAGAGGATGGAGCTTGGCTGTTCTCAGTGGTGGCAGATGACGGAATAAGAAGCAATGGTCTCAAGTTGCAGTGGAGGTGGTCTAGGTTGGATATTAGGAAACACTATTTCACGAGGAGGGTGGTGAAGCACTGGAATGGGTTACCTAGGGAGGTGGTGGAATCTCCATCCTTAGAGGTTTTTAAGGCCCGACTTGACAAAGCCTTGGCTGGGATGATTTAGTTGGGGTTGGTCCTGCTTTGAGCAGGGGGTTGAACTAGATGACCTCCTGAGGTCTCTTCCAACCCTAATCTTCTATGATTCTATGACTGTAATACTGAGATGTGCAAGACATTATGGGCACTTTTGCACCTATATGTATTGCTGTGAGGTAGGGATTATAGTCTGGCTCCATGGGAGGAGGGTTACAGATCTTCCTGCAGGAACTAAAATTCACTTGGGAGTAATTACTGGAAATCCCTGGAAAGGCACACAACTCCAGAGAAGTATCACAAACTGGAGGAATAGCACATACTGGTTCAGATCAGCTTCAAGAAGCCCAGCATACAAAAAACAAGCTTTATACCAAAAGGAGCATCCTGAACTGACTCAGTCCTTCTCTTGATCTACAAACTGACATGATACTTTAAACAAGAGTGAAAAATCCTGCTTGAAGGGTTTGAAGGAATTTGAAAACCTGCTAGGGTCTCCATGTGGAAAGTGGATAACAGGCAGTAAGCTTAGCATGTGTGTAGGCAGTTTATTTTATTATCTGTTCCCTCTATAATGCTTTTGTCCTAAATAAATGTACTGTGTGGACTGAAGGCTGTCTGGTCACTGGTAAATGCTGTCATAACCCTTAGGAGAGAGCAGAACTGCAAGTGCTGAACTAAAGTCAGACTGTTGGGATAAGCACAGTGAATTGTAACAGGACTGTAATTGTAACACTCCGGTCTGGAGGGAAAAAGAACATGAAATCCTACCTATAGAGAGATGGCAGCTAGAGTCCTGAGACCTTAAAGAGGTGCCCTGGAGGAAACCACAAAAGGAACAGAAATGCAGTTAACCCAGGAACTATGGCAAAAGGGGACCTTGTTGAGGATGATGCAAAGGTAGAACTTGAGAGGCCTCAAGGTTTTTGATAAAAAGGGCCACAAGAGAGAGACATACACTCCTGGATAGTGGTCAAAAAATATAAAAAGGGAAAGAAAAAAATTACAAGAAATCGAAGACCTCTGACTCAGGCCTCACCACATCTACTCAGGATGAGAGAGCTTTCTGATTCAGGCTCTGAGCAGAGCATGGAAAAAAATGCGTGGAAAGGTTGCATCTGGCACTCAGATCCAACCAGAGCAGGTACCTGATGGGAAGCCCAAAGGCAAGTACCTGCCAGGCAAGTCTCTGCCTGAAAAAGCAATCCCATTGTATTCTTCTTTAGAAGATATGATCAGGGATAAATGGGATACCCCTTAGGCCTGGTCTACACTAACCCCCAAATTCGAACTAAGGTACGCAACTTCAGCTACGTGAATAACGTAGCTGAAGTCGACATACCTTAGTTCGAACTTACCGCGGTTCAGACGCGGTCCACACGCGGCAGGCAGGCTCCCCGTCGACTCCGCGGTACTCCTCTCGCCGAGCTGGAGTACCGCAGTCAACGGCGAGCGCTTCCGGGATCGATTTATCGCGTCCAGACCAGACGCGATAAATCGAACCCGGAACTTCGATTGCCAGCTGTCGAACTACCGTGGTAGTGTAGACCTGGCCTTAGAAACATAAGCATATCAGCAGACATGCACTTATATACTACAAGTTGCAAGAGCCCCAAAATGCCATCACATCAAAGGTAGATGTTACAATGCCATTAGCAAAAGATAGGATAATACCAACCAAAGATACAACTGATAGTAAGGTGGAAATCACCCTCAAAGGGATTTTGAGTCTTCCTTGGTTGCCCTCAGTGTCCCTGGCCACTGCCTCCTTTGCAAGAGTCACCCCAATGTCCTAGCTGGATGACCCAAACACCCTGGACAACAAGGACCAACCTGACTTCATCTACCATTAAGAAAATAGCCCTAGCAACAGCCTTTGTGGCAGATATCTCAGTGGATGTTATGAGATTCTCGGCCAGGGCCATCACATCCAGTTAACAGCCAGGTACCAAATGTGGTTGTGCCCATGGATGGCAGATGCCCACTACAAACAAATGCTGTGCTCATCCAAATTCACAGGCACTTCCCTATTTGGAGAGAAAGTGGGTGACATAGTGGTGGACAGTGCATCTGAACAAAGCAATTCCTCCTCTGCCCACATGGTATCTTGAGAAAGGACTACAAGCCCAGTGTCAAAGGCTTCAAGGATCCAAGCTATCCCTGGCCAGTTATGCATGTGGAGCAATACAAGGCATCAGATTAATGTCTACAAGATCTTGGGCAGAAAAAGCGTACGCTTCCACTGAGGAAATCTGCAGAGCAGCAACAAGGTCCTCTATTAACAACTTTTGTTAGATTCTATAAGGTGGAATTTCTGTCCTTTGTGGGGGTCTCCTTTGGAAGGGAAGGTGCTGCATGTAGTGAACCAGAAATAGTTCCCATTTTGGCATTTAATTTCAGGGGGAGACTTCCCTGTCTCAGTCTTTCTATATCCCTTCCTACTTATGTGCATTGCTTGCTACTTTCCATGTGTCTCAGAAATGTGGGAGACAGTTGGCTGCAAAATGAAGAGTTTCTTATCCAATAATTTTCTTTCTGTTTAGCAGCATCTCCCACAATTCTACTCTTCCTGTATCACTTATTAGTCAATTGACAAATTTAATTTTTATATCTCTAGTTTGTGAGCCAGTTAATGTAGTGTATGTAGTTTCCTGGTTGGCTCTGAAATTGTTACTAATATTCAAAGAGTTCTTACACAGTTTTGGAATGAATAGTCTGGCAGCAAGCCAGAGAAAGGGATGTGATCAGCACAAGCTATGCTACAATGTTTTAATTACCACTGGAACTGCAAAAAGGAGGGGAACCATTCATATATCTCAGAATTGTGGGAAGTGCTGCTAGCAGAAAGAGCATACTCAGCAAAGACATTTCCTATTATCGTTTCCTTTTGTTTTGCTAGTTTTCTTGCAAATAATTCTCTTTGAGATAAAACAAAGTTGTCCCTTGCTTCCAACCTATGCTCTTTGTCCTCTCTGGCATCTTTCACATTAATAATGCTAGGCACTTCTGATGTCATGGTTCCTTTCAGAGGTCCAATTCCTTCAAACAGTCCTTCATGAGTAAAAATTTGTACTATTGCTTTCAGTCTTTGACTCTTCCCTCACTTTTAAACTGCAACAGAGATAGAGTTACTGTTTTTTGTAGCTGTCATCTTAACTAAGCTACAGCCCTGAACTTTGGAGTTATCTTTATTAATTTTCAGTGAGCAGATAAAAATACAAAAAAATATAAAATTATTTATAGCTTGTATATGTTCTCAGTTACCATGTACTTCATGGGAGCTCCAACAGAATTATGCAATTTTATAATTGATCGGATTCAGATTTATAATTGATCAGATAAACATAACACAATAAGGTGGAGATTAAAATAGTAAAATGGGAGAAGATGTACATGAGGAGGAAGGAAGATTAACCAAAGCTGAAGGGAGTTAGAGGGGGACATGGCAGCTAGATAGAATGGAGGTCTGGCATTCTTTGAGCAGTCTGTTATTTGTATTCAAACATATCTAAAGAAACAGGGTCCAAATATCTTCGATTTCATATAATGGATTCCTAGGGCAGTAGGCTATTCTTTTTTTGGCTGCTAATTCGGACAGATCTGAATACCACTACTGTATTTTGGGCATAAGCCTACTCTTCCATTTTTGTAAAATCATGCTCTTGGTAATCAGTGCAGCCCTCAAGCTTTTGTGGTGGAATTAAACCCAGTTTACCAGGTGTAATGTCAGATTTTAACCTAAATTGAAAATATTGCAATAGAGGGAGAGGTTAAGGGAGTTTTTCAAAACTGAAATTAAAATTTTATGAGCCTCAAAAAGCCTAAAAAAATGGCCTTATTGGAGGGAGAATAGAATTTTAAAAGACTGGATTAGGGTACTTTTAAATAAATAAATAAATAAAAGCCTTAATTTTATATGTGAATTCTTATTCCAGTGGGTGGAAAAGATACCAACTGGATCATATGTGTTTCGTAATGGTCGAGCTGAAGAAAGGGAGGCTGCAAAGCATGCAGAGAATCGACAAAAACACCTGGAAGCTCTGTTTTCACAAATCCAAGTGGAATTTGAACAGCATGAAGGTAAAACTGTTTGTTTCCAAGTATGCAGTGTAGTTGTAGCTATGTTGGTCCCAGGATATTAGAGAGACAAGGTGGGTGAGGTATTATCTTTTATGGGACCAATTTCTGTTGGTGAGAGAGAGAAGCTTTTCAGTTCACACACAACTCTTCTTCAGGTCAGGTCTTCTGTTTCACTGTCTCAGAGGTAGTCTCATTGTTACAGGAATGTGTTGTGTGAACATGAGGATCTTGTTTATAGAGGATTCTCCTTTATGCTGAAAAAGGAGTTTTCCTGAAGTTCTTTGGGAGATAGTACTAAGATTTTCTGCCAAGTCTGAATGCAGTCGTTTTGGTTTTTTAATGTTATTTCTGAGATGTTTAAGGCAAGTCTGATGGGCTGCTACTCCCCATCGCATGTAAATAATCACCAGAAATACTGCAGTAGAACCTGAGAGTTATGAACACCTCGGGAATGGAGGTTGTTCATAATTCTGAAATGTTCGTAACTCTGAACAAAACATTATGGTGGTTTTTTTTCAAAAGTTTACATCTAAACATTGATTTAATACAGCTTTGAAACTTTACTATGCAGAAGAAAAATGCTGCTTTCCCTTTATTTTTTTAGTAGTTTACGTTTAACACAGTACTGTGCTGTATTTGCTTTTTTTTTTTTAATTTGTGTATGTCTGTGTCTTTGCTGCTGCTGCCGCCTGATTGCATACTTCCGGTTCCAAATTAAATGCGTGGTAGACTGGTCAGTTCGTAACTCTGGTGTTTGTAATTCTGAGGTTCTACTGTAACTTGTTAACAGATTTTTGTACATAATTTAGGACTTGTTCCTGTGAGGTGTAGACTTGGAATACACAGATACAAGTATAGAGTCACTGATAGTTGAGTGAGGTTGTTGTCTCAATTTCTGGTGAACTGCACCTCTGAATTCTTCTGGTCTCAGGCCTCTAGCTATCACCAGGTTCATAGATTCTAAGGCCAGAAGAGACCACTGTGATCATGTAGGGGACTGTCTGTGACTCCATAGTGAGCCTGCTACAGTGATCCAGGAGTTCACATTTCTTACTGGCTTGCTGAAATCTAATTATAGAACATACCACCAGTTTGGGGTGTCTGCCCTGTTTTTATTAGTCTTCCCTGAGGTAGCCACTCAAGGTCGTGAGCCCCTCCTGACAGCATGACATGGTAAATAGTGAAGAGGACAGATCACTGATCCATAACAACCTGGATTGCTTGGTAAGCTGGGCACAAACAAAAAATGTGTGTTTTAATATGGCCCAATGAAGTTATAGATCTAGGAACATACGCCATATTTACAGGATGAGGGATTCTATCCTGGGAAGCAGTTAACTCTGAAAAAGACTTCAGGGTCAAGGTGGTAATCAGCTGAACATGAGCTCCCAGTGAGACACTGAGGCCAATGGGGCTAATTAGGTCCTTCTGTGCATCATCAAGAACTCTCAAGTAGGAGTGCAGAGTCTGTATACCCCTCTATTTGGCACTGGTGCAACTGCTGCTGGACTACTGTGTCTAGTTCCGGTGTCCATAATTCAAGAAGAATGTTGAAACATTGGAAAGGATTCAGAAAAAAGCCACAAGAATAATTAAAGCATGACGCCTAGTGATGAACTCCAGGAGCTCACCCCTTAATTTATACCTTGTTAAGTTAAATCATAGATTCATAGGACTGGAAGGGACCTCGAGAGGTCATCTAGTCCAGTCCCCTGCACTCATGGCAGGGATGGTCTAGATCAGTGGTTCTTCTTTGAGTGATTGCGCATGTGTATTCCACAATAGGTGTGTGTGCTCGCCACATGCACCGGTGCCGGAAGTTTTTTCCCTAGCAGTACCCATAGGGGAGCATCCCTAGCGACCCCTGGAGTGGCGCCTCCATGGCGCGGTATAAGGGAGGGCTGCACACTCCCCCCCCACCCTCAGTTCCTTCTTGCCGCCAGTGAAGGTGCTTTGGAACTGCTCTGCTCCAGCTTTGCTGTAGCTCGTCCCCAAAACTTCTTGTTCATTCAGTGTATGGTACCTGTAGTTAATTAGTTGTTCAGTTGAGCTAGAGAGCCCAGGCCGGGGCATGCCCCATGTCCTGGGGTTTAAATCATGCGACACTTGTAGGAGATCTATGCCAGTGAGTGATCCGCACGCGGACTGTTTATGCTGTTTGGGGGAAACCCATCTCAGCAATTGCTGCAAGATCTGCAAGTCGTTTAAGCCTTGGACCAAGAGAGAAAGGGACATTAGTCTCCGGGCTATTCTGATGGAGGCAGCACTGACCCTGGCTCTGGTGCGCCGCTTCGAGTAGGCACCAGGCACCGCGGTGTTGGTGCGCGGCGACCCTTCAGCACCATCGACAAGTCGGCACCACTCCCCGTCCACAGGGCATGCCAAGAAGGCTAGGAAGAGGCCTTCTTCGTCGCGGCCCCGGAGTAAACCTGGGACAGAGGCTAGACCCATGTTGGGCAGTCCTCGATTCCCACCGGCCTCTAGGCCTCTGACTCAAGTCGAGCAGAGTAGCCCGGCCCATTCAGAGCAGGCTTGTCTGGATGCCCTCCACACCGGAGGCCCTGCAGGCGGCTCGGGATGTTATGTCCATGCCGGTACCAGGAGCACCGCCGTTGTCGGCCCCGTGCTCCAGAGGCAAGCCGCCGCTGGGATCTCCGCAGTCACCCCCAACTCGGTCTCGGTCGAGGGAACGTTCCCGATGCCGTTCGCCGCCCAGCGACCGTTCAGGGCAAAATCCATGTGGATCGCCCTCGACTCCCACCAGGCTGTCTGGTTGGGTTCCGTCTGACCGAGACTCTCGGCACCGCTCCGCCTCGAGGAGTGAATACTGACGGGACCGAGGCAGACAACGCCAAAGGTCCTTGTCCCGGAGGAGCTATCGCAGCCAGTCACGGCACGAACGCCGACGTCGTTCCGGTTCGTTGTCCCGCTCGAGGACCCCACCACGGCACCACCCCTGCAGCCCTGGGTGTCGATCGCCGTCGTCTCGCCGTCATGGGTCCGCCTGCCGGAGCCGATCACGGAGCAGCTGTTACCGACGGTACAGGTCCTCCACATCAGAATCACAGTACTGTGGTCAGCATCACTCGCAGCACCACCACTCCTCCCGGTCCAGGGACAGCATCAGGTTGTATGTCAGCCCGGCCTCCCTTTGTAGTCGTCCATCGATGGGCCACGCCAGCCAGGCCGAACAGCTGGCTCCGCCGGTGCCACAGCAGATGCAGTGGCACCAGGCCCCATGGCCAGCCCAGTGGTACCAGTGGGCACCATGGCCCCCAACTTGGCCAGAGCCTCAGAAGGACCATCAGCCTCCCTCTCCAGACCTCCGAGGAAGGAGTCGGTGGGACGTACATCCTTGACACCGTGCCTGGAGACTGACCAGGTGGTGGACCCTCCGGTGCCAGTGGACACACAAAGTACTGCGCCGGCCTCCTTGCCCTCCCCAGATGAGGCGATTACGGCCCCTCCTCCATCCATTCCGCAGGAGGACTTTAGGGCCCACCAAGAACTCTTAAAAAGGGTGGCATCAAGCCTCCACCTGCAGGCAGAGGAGATGGAGGAGCCCTCGGAGTCCCTGTTTAATGTACTGTCCTCCTCGGCACCAGGCAGGGTGGCCTTGCCTCTCCACTAAGGAATGGTGAAAATTTCAAATGCCCTGTGGCAAATCCCGGCCTCATTGGCCCCAATCTCTAAGAGAGCGGAACGCAAGTATTTTGTACCCACCAAGGGGCATGAATACTTGTACACCCACCCTGCTCCTAACTCCCGGTGGTCGAGTTGGTCAACCACAGGGAACGGCAGGGCCAACCAGCCCCTACCCTGAAAAATAAAGATTAAAGGAGGCTGGACTCATTTGGAAGAAAAATGTATTTGTCCTCGAGCTTCCAGTTACAGGTGGCAAACCACCAGGCTCTCCTGGGCCGGTATGAGTTCAATCTGTGGGGCTCCCTGCCCAAGTTCGAGGACTTCCTCCAGGAGCGCGACAGGAAGGAGTTCAAAGCGCTGGTGGAGGAGGGCACAACAGCTGCCAGGGCAACCCTGCAGGCAGCTTCGGATGCAGCGGACACGGCCGCGCGGTCCATGGCCTCCACGGCGTCCATGAGAAGGGCGTCATGGCTCCTGCTCTCTGGGCTCTCCAGCGAGGCGCAGAACTCCCTGCAGGACCTCCCGTTTGATGGCAAACCTGTTTGCAGAACAAACGGGTACAAAGCTGCATGGGCTGAAAGACTCCCGCACAACACTCCAGCCTCTGGGTCTCTATGTTTCAGCTCTGGCTAAACCTAAGTTCAAGCCGCAGCAAACTCCCACTCAGGCCACCCATTCAAAATACGAGACCACTTATAAAAAGTCACGGGACTATAAAAGGCACCCACAGAGGCACTCTCGGCCTGCCCCCCAGCTTGGGTCATCCAACGGCAAGCAGGCGGGGAAAAGGCGGTTTTGACTGGATGCCCGGGGGCGCCCTGCCAGTTCTCATCAGGGATCCACCCTCAATAAAGCTTCCCTTCTCCAATCAGTTGTGTGCTTTCCTTCCGGAGTGGTCACGGCTGACCTCGGACCGATGGGTCCTCAACACCATCTCCCGGGGCTACACCCTCCAGTTTATTTCGACCCTGCCCAACCACCCTCCCCTCCCCCCCCACGTCCCTCCTGGAGGACCCCTTGCACGAGGCTCTGCTCAAGCAGGCGGTGGGTTGGCTCCTGGGCCTAGGAGCAGTGGAAGCGGTACTGGGGGAGTTCAAAGGCAAGGGGTACTACTCCTGCTATTTCCTTATCCTGAAGGCCAAAGGGGGGCTCAGGCCCTTCTTGGACCTGCGAGGCCTGAACTAGTACATGGTGAAGCTCAAGTTCTACATGGTCTCCCTCGCCTCCATCATCCCCTTCCTGGATCCCGGGGACTGGTACGCCGCCCTCAATCTGCAGGATGCGTACCTCCACATTCATATATTCGAGGGCACAGATGCTTCCTCCGTTTCACGGTGGGGCAGGAACACTACCAATTTACAGTCCTCCCATTTGGCCTGTCCACTGCCCCCAGGGTATTCACGAAATGTATGTCGGTGGTAGCGGCCTACCTCAGGTGCCGGGGGGTCCAGACCTTCCCCTATCAGGATGACTGGTTGGTCAAGGGCAGCTCCTGGTCGCAGGTGCGGAATCATGTGGTGCTCCTCCTGTCCACGTACACCGCTTTGGGTCTGTTGGTAAACAACACCAAGTCCACGTTAGTCCCGGTACAACGCATAGAGTTTATCGGGGCGGTCCTGGATGCCTCGTCGGCCAGAGCCTCCCTCCCACAGGACAGGTTCAAGACCCTGAAGGGGCTCATCGACACGGTCACAATGTTTCTGGTGACAATAGCCAGAGCGTGCCTCTAGCTCTTGGGTCACATGTCAGCATGTACGTATGTGGTCCGTCACGCCAGACTCAGGAGGAGGCCCTTTCAGCTCTGGTTGGCCTCGGAGTTCTCCCAGGCCAGGGACAGAATGGACAAAGTCCTCACTGTGCCCAAGCCAGTGATCACCTCCCTACGGTGGTGGTCCTCCCCGAGAAACATGCTCCAAGGGGTCCCGTTCAGGGGCAGGGCCCCGTCACTGGAACTGGTGTCCGACACCTCGGACGTGGGATGGGGGACCCATGTGGGGAACGTTCAGACCCAAGGTCTGTGGTCAGCTCAGGATCTGACCCTCCACATAAACGTCAAAGAGCTCAGGGCGGTACAGCTGGTGTGCATGGCCTTCCACTCGCACCTGGAGGGCCGGGTGGTCAGGGTTCTCACGGACAACACGGCCTCAATGTTCTGCATCAACAGGCAAGGGCGGGCCCAATCCTCTGCCGCAAAGCCCTCAGTCTGTGGGACTTTTGTATAGCCCACAACATCTGCTTACAGGCCTTCCATCTACTGGGCGCCCAGAACGCGCGGGCAGATCGCTTGAGCAGATACTTTTCCTCTCAGCACGAGTGGTCTCTCCAACCAGAGGTGGTGCACAGACTTTTCCAAATGTGGGGAACTCCCCAGGTGAATCTGTTTGCGACTCGGCAGAACCGTTGCTGTCCCAGTTCTGCTCCGGGGGGGTGGGGAGGGCTGGGATGGGGCGTTATCTCCAATGCCTTCGTCCTGGTCAGGTCAGTTTCTCTATGCCTTTTCCCCCGTTCACGCTGATCGGTAAGGTCCTGGAAAGATAAAGATGAACAAGGCCCTGGTCCTTCTGATTGCCCCGGCATGGTCCAGGCAGCATTGGTATGGGACCCTCACGGGCCTGGTGGTCACCCTGCCGTGGCCGTTGCCGTCCCACCCTGACCTACTCTCCCAGGACCAGGGCCGCCTTCTCCACCCCAACCTAGCAGCACTCCACCTCACAGCATGGCTGCTCAATGGTTAGGCCGGGAGGAAAGGATGTGCTCGGAAGGGGTTCAGCGCGTCCTCTTAGAAAGCAGGCGGCCCTCCACATGCTGAGCCTACTTGGCAAAGTGGTCTCAGTTTTCCAGATGGGCGGACAAGCAGGGCGTTTCCCCAGTGACTGCCCCAATCCAACTGATTCTGAACTACCTCCTTCACCTTAAAGCCCAGGGCCTGGCGCCCTCGTCAGTCAAGGTGCACCTGGTGGCCATATTGGCCTTCCACCCACCGGTGCAGGGCCACACGGTATTCTCCCATGCTATGACTGGACAATTCCTTAAGGGACTGGATTGTCTCTTTCCTGTATGTTAGGCCCCCAGTCCTGCAGTGGGACTTAAATCTGGTGTTGGCCCGTCTCATGGGGGCCCCGTTTGAGCCGCTAGCTACATGCTCCTGGTCACACCTCTCGTGGAAGGTGGCCTTCCTGGTTACGATCAGGTTGGCTAGGCGGGTCTCGGAACTCAGGGCCCTGACCTCTGAGCCCCCCTACACAGTGTTTCATGAGGATCCGGTCCAGCTCCGCCCACACCCTTTGTTCCTCCCAAAGGTGGTCTCCGCCTATCACATGGGTCAGGACATTTTTCTGCCGGTCCTCTGCCCCAAGCGTCCAGTGAGGAGCGCCGCCTCCACACACTGGATGTGAGATGGGCTCTGGCTTTTTACCTGGAGCGGACTAAACCATTCAGGAAGTCCTTGTAACTGTTCATCGCCTTGGCCGAGCGCATGAAACGTCGGCCGATCTCCACTCAGCGGCTCTCCAACTGGATCACCTCGTGCATCCATACCTGTTATGACCTGGCGGGAATCCCTCCGGCACCAACTGTGAAGGCACACTCAACTAAGGCGCAGGCCTCGTCGGCTGCCTTTTTGGCCCATGTCCCCATTCAGGACATTTGTAGGGCTGCCACGTGGTCTTCAGTTCACATGTTCACCTTGCATTATGCGATCGTCTCCCAGACCAGGGAGGACGCCGGGTTCGGCAGGGCCGTACTCTGTCCCGAGAGTTTGTGAACTCCTTCCCACCTCCAACAGATATAGCTTGGAATCACCTATTGTGGAATACACATGAGCAATCACTCGAAGAAGAAAAGATAGTTACCTTTTCCGTAACTGGTGTTCTTCGAGATGTGTTGCTCATGTCTATTCCACAGCCTGCCCTCCTTCCCCTCTGTCAGAGTTGTCTGGCAAGAAGGAACTGAGGGTTGGGGGAGCGCGCAGCGCCCCTTATACCGTGCCATGGAGGCGCCACTCCAGGGGTCGCTAGGGGCGCTCCCCTACGGGTACTGCTAGGGGAAAAACTTCCGGTACCAGTGCACGTGACGAGCACGCACACCTATTGTGGAATAAACATGAGCAACACATCTCGAAGAACACCAGTTACGGAAAAGGTAACTGTCTTTTTTCAAACTTTTTTTTTCTGGTGACCCAGTTGAAGAAAACTGTTGATGTCTGCAACCCAACGGAGCAGGGGATGAGGGGTTTGGGGCATGGGAGGGGCAGAGGGTTGGGGTGTGGGGGTGAGGGCTGTGGGGTGGGGCCAGGAATGAGGGACTCAGGGTGTGGGAGGGGGTTGCAGGCTCTGGGGTGGGGCTGGGGCTGAGGAGTTTGGGATGCAGGAGGGGGCTCCGGGTTTGGGGGGGCTCATGGCTGGGGCAGAGGGTTGGGGTGTGGGCTTACCTCGGGCAGCTCCCATGCCTTAGTCGGGCAGCACTGCTGACGGGACTTTTAACGGCCCAGTCGGTGGTGCTGACCAGAGCTGCCACGACCCAGTACCTTACATTCCGGGACCCAATACTGGGTTGCGACCCGCAGTTTGAAAACCACAGGTCTAGGTCAGGGATTCTCAACCTTTTTGAAAGGCCCCACCAACATGCTATAAAAACTCCACAGCCCACGCCTGCCACACCAACTGTTCTTCTGCATATAAAAGCCAGGGCCAGCATTAGGGGTAGCAAGCAGGGCAATTACCTGGGGTCCCACGCCACATGGGGCCCCGCGAAGCTAAGTTCAGGCTATAGCTTCAGCCCCATGCAGTGGGACTTCTGCTTTTTTCCCTGGGCCCCAGAAAATCTAATGCCGGCCCTGCTTTGCGGCCCCCCTGAAACCTGCTCATGGCCCCCCAGGGGACCCCGGGCCCCTGATTGAGAACCACTGATCTAGTCTGACCTCCTGCATAATACAGGTCATAGAACTTTCCCAGATAGTTCTTATTTGAACTATAGCATATCTCTTAGAAAAACATCCAATCTTGATTTTAAAATTGCCAGTGATGGCCCCCCACAACCTCTGGTAAGTTGTTCCAATGGTTAATTACCCTCACTGCTACAAGTTTATGCCATATTTCCTGAATTTGTCTAGCTTCAACTTCCAGCCATTGGATTTTGTTAAACTTTTGTCAGTAAGATTCAAGAGCCCTCTACTATCGGATATCTGTTCCCCCTGTAAGTACTTATAACCTGTGATTGTCACCCCTCTTAACTTATACCTTGTTAAGTTAAATCATAGAATCATAGGACTGGAAGGGACCTCGAGAGGTCATCTAGTCCAGTCCCCTGCACTCATGGAAGTACTAAGTAGTATCTAGACCAGGGTTTCTCACAACAAATTTTTTGGTAGCCTCAAAGTGCGGCCACCAACTCTTGCTGGTGACCGTGCTGATAATTTTTTCTTAAAATAATTAATTACCTTTAGAAAAAACAAATATATAAGCACATACACATGTCCAAATCATTGTAATTTCTTGAATATTTTTGCAGACTCAATAATAAAAATAATGTACAGTTGTCTCTCTCCTTTACAGGACCTTAACGGAATAGAAACACAAATAAGGTGCTCTGCAGGTTCTTGTCTTTTTTGTTGTCATTTCTTTTGCTTTTTTTGGCTGCTTTTGTTAAAAGACTTGCTAGCTAGTAAGTCTACTGCTGTTAAAAGTGGTATTAACAAATATCACTTTTCACAGCAACAGACTTACTCAGTCCTGGCAAGCCCAGGGACAAATTAAGCCTTGGATAGGGAGGTCAGTAGGGGGGATGTGGGGGACATCATGCATGACGGGCTGGCGGGGGTCAAGGGTGATAGGGGGTAGCCCTGCCGTTGGGGGTTTGAGCCCTGTGACCAGAGCCTGCTGCCTGCCACCCCAGAGCTGGAGCCCGAGCCTACATCCCAAGGAAGGTGGGGAACTCACTAGCTGCCTGCTCCTCTAGCATTTGTGTCTCCTGTTGGTGGCCCTTGGGGCAGGACCACTGCTTTTCCCCCTTCCCCCTCCCCCCCCCCCCCCCATCACTGCCAAGGAGCTTGTGGCCGCAAGAAAAGCCCCTGGTGGCCACATGCGGCCACATTTGAGAAACTCTGCCTTAGACTCTCCAGTCTATTTTGCCACCCAGGCAAACTGAATTTAGTGATAAATGGTTACTTAAACCAAAAATCACACAATATTCAGGTTGCTTCCAGTCCCAAGAGACCAGTCACTTACCCCAGATCGATCTGTATCTTTGATCCCACACCAAAGACAACGCCTGTAGCCAATCCTGTAATAAACTAAGGCTAGATCTACACTACGGGGCGGGGGTCGACCTAAGATACGCAACTTCAGCTACATGAATAGCGTAGCTGAAGTTGCGTATTTTAGGTCGACTTACCTGGCTGTGAGGATGGCGGCGAGTCGACCGCTGCCGCGCCGCCGTCGACTCCGCTTCCGCCTCTTGCCGCGGTGGATTTCTGGAGTCGACGGCAGAGCGATCAGGGATCGATTTTATCGCATCTTCACTAGACGTGATAAGTCGATCCCCAATAGATCGATTGCTACCCGCCAATCCGGCGGGTAGTGAAGACGTGCCCTAACTTAAAGGTTTATTAACTAGAAAAAAGAAATAAGAGAATTATTTCCAGGCTAAAGCAAGCAAACATAAACACAAATGAGTTACCATCTATGATTTTTAAAGATACTACATCTCTGTTAATTCAAGATGGCTTTCAGGGCAGACAACTCCTGGGGGTCTCTGCCGCTCAGTTTAGAGTCTCTGGCCCTGTCAGAGTTCAAACTGCAGAGAGATGTAACATCTTCCTGTGTCTTTTTTTCATTTCCATCATTCAGCCTCCAAGTCCATAGACCAGCTTCTTTGCATGTGGTATTTCTAAGATGCGATAAGGCCATTAATCAATCCTTTGTATTGCGATGTTCCCATCTGATTTTGATTGTTCTTCTGGATGGTGGCAGGAAACACTCTTCCCATCTGAGTTCAGAAGTTTAGAGCAAATATTTTCAGTTATAAAGCAAAACTTACATATTTCCTTATAGCATGGAATACAGACATTACAAAATAAGTTTAATGCATTAGCAATTTACCAGCATTCTATGGAGTCTAAACACATTCTTATAAGACTAATACCTGTTTTGAGCAACACATAAGTGAACTGCTCTGGTCTCCAGCTATGAGTTTATCATTTCTTAACTAATGTCTGTAGCCTTGGTACCTGGCCTGCCAGTGTCACATACCATTCCCCAGTCTTTGTGTCATCTGCACATTTTGTAGGTGATGATTTTATGTTTCCTTCCACGTCACTGATAAAAATGTAAAATAGCATAGGGTCAAGAACTGATCCCTATGGGACCCCACTAGAAACACATTCACTTGATGATTCCCTGTTTACATTGCATTTTGAGACCTGTCCATTAACTAGTTTTTAATCCATGTAATGTGTGCCTTGTTCATTTTATGTCATTCTATTTTTTTTAATCATCGTACGGTACCAAGTTCCGTGCCTTACAGATGTCTAAGTATATTACATCTACACTATTACCTTTATCAACAAAACTTGTAATCTCGTAAAAAAACAAAACCTTAGTTTTACAGGGTCTGTTTTTTTCCATAAACCATGTTGATTAACATAAAGAATTAAAGGAGGACAAAATAGTTCATTATTTGAGTTCTGTATCATGTGCTGTATTATTTGCCAAAGATCAGTGTCAGGTTGACAGGCCTATAATTACACAGGATGTCCTGTTAATCCATTTTAAATATTAACACACAACATTAGCTTTCTCCCTGTCCTTTGGAACGTCTCCAAAGTTCCAAGATTTATTGAAAAGCAACATTAATGGTCCAGTGAGCTCCTCGGCCAGCTCTTTTAAAACTCTTGCATGCAAGTTATATGGACCTGCTGATTTAAAAAATCCTAACTGTAGCATTCTCCTAAGTTACTATGGGAATGAAAAGTGTTTCATCACATGATATTACTTATATAATCTGATTTTCCTAAGTAAAGGAAAGAAATATTTTCTCTTTTCTGCATTAATATTGACAATTCTACCATTTTTATCTAGTAAAGGACCAATTCCATTGTTAAGGGTTTTTTTGTTTTTAATGTACTTAAAACTCCGCCTTCATTGTCTTTAACTCTGTTGGCCATAGAGTTCTCCATGTGTCCTTTTGCGTCCTTTATCAATTTTCTACAATTCATAACTTCTGATTTATATTCATTACTATCAACTTGCTCTTTCTTCCATTTGTTCTATATATTTATGAGATCAAGACATGGGGTGGAATCAAGTGATTCTTCCACTCTCCTACCAGGCCCTGGGGAATAATCCCCTGCTAACTACCCATGATTGCCTCAGCAAATCTGATTTAAGCTCACACATTTTGCCTTCTGGGAGCAATGACAGTGGTAATGAGAGATCAATCATCCTTCTTTAAGCAAAATATTATTTATTAGAATAAAAGCCTTTAAGAAAAATATACTTTAAAAATAATAAACTAGCCTTTATGAATGCCTGCTTTTCCCTAAAACTTACCATTCCCTGAGTCTGGGAAGGTCCAGCTCCTTCAGACTCCTCCATCGAGCCTGACAGCATGTCTTTCTTTCAGAGCTCACTCACAATTGAGCCCCTCTTCTACTTCTGAGAAGCTCTTTTTAATTTTGTCCTTTTCATCTCTAGTTTCTGGCCTGGCAAAACAGCTGTGTCACTTCGGCCTGGAGCCTGGAAGTATGCCATTGTCTTATAATTGCCACCCCAAGTGTGTGGCAAGAGTTTGCTTATCTAGGGAGACATGTTGCCTTTCTGTTTGTTCTTCCTGCAACCCCTTCTTACGCTATAGCAATACATTCATACAGGAAGGTCTTATAACCCAATATACAACAACTTCCCTTCACTGACTAGGTCACATATAACATCCATAAAATTGTTACATCTCATTATTCTTAGAATATTGCTTAGCAGTTCCTGTAGTAATCATAACATTATTACGTATCAGCTCCTTTTCCCTCTACCCTACACAAAGAGGTCCTGACTTGTCTTGAATCAACACACCGATATAGATTCACATGCCATTAAAATATAAAAGTAAAGTAGTTCAGCCACCTAATTGCAAAAAATATTTTATCCCTCTTATATGGCAAAGATGACTTTCCTTTTTAATAGATATTTTCTGTCTCTGTCTCCAGTGATTCTACAGTGAGCTTATACCACATTCTACTATATGAAATCCAAGTGAATAGTAGACTTTCTGCCACTTGTATTACTAAAAAAAGTGAAGTCTTGTATATAGACTCAGCCTGATATTTTCATTCAGACACACTTTGGCCACTCTAAAGAGCTTTCTACGTCACATTTTTAATTGGTTTTTTTATTTAGATTGTAGCAGTTTGGATATAACATTAACATTTTTTAAAACAGACAAACCTCAAAGAAGAGCACTGAGATCGCGCACACTCACCAGACAGCAGATTCATACTTTGCAAGATGGTGCAGAGCTTTATGAAGCAATTCAGAATACATCTGATCCTGGTTGTATGGAGGTAAGTATTAATTGTGAATACTACCCTCAAATACATGTGGAATCTCCATTGTTTTTATTCAATAGTAGTTTCTGCTGGATTCAAGGACATGATATGACCTTAAATTAGTATTGCCTGTTGCCTTCTTGTGAGATGTTCTGCAATGTGCTGATCATTAAATAAGAATTCAGATTAAAATAATTTAAAAAGATTGCATGAAGGATTCAAATTTTGTTGCATTTTTTCGTTCACTAGTATTGGTCTGTTAGAACTGTCACAGTTCTGGAGTTACCTACAGCTCTGCTACATTTGTGGTCTCTTCAAGGGCATCTCTTTAGGTCTTAGAAAGGTGATGGCTAGTGGCCTAAGGACAAGAACCAATGTTCCTTTTCCTTCCAGACCAGAGTATTAGGGTTGCAGTCCCCTGGCAATTCACTGTGCTTATCCCAGCAGGTCTGACTTTTAGTCCAGCACCTGCAGTTCTGCTCTCTGTGACAGCATTTACCAGTGACCAGCCAGCTTTTACAAAACCCAGTATATTTATTTTGGACAAAAGCATTATAGAGGAAACATGTAATAAAACAATAAATAGTCTATGTGCATGCTAAGTTTATCAGATGTCAACCATCTTCCATGTGGCGACCCCAGTGTGTTTCCAAAGTCATTCAAACCCTTCCAGCAGGGTTTTGCCCTCTTGGTTACAGTCTCATGTAAGTTTGTGGATTAAGTGAGGGATCTCTGAGTCAATTCAGACTGACACATTATTACAATTTGGGGGCTTGTTCCTGAGGGCTCATGAAACAGGTATAACTAGTCAGTGCCCTTTTCCCTAGGGGGAAAAGCTTTAAAGATTGGGTATCTACATAACTGGCACTGGGACTCTGCATTAATCAACCCCTATCCAGGGCCGGCACAACCCATTAGGCAACCTAGGCGGTCGCTTAGGGCACTAACATTTGGGGGGCGGCGACCGCGGCGGCCGGATCTTCGGCCGCTCCAGTCGTCGTCGGTATTTCGGGAGCGGGACCTTCCACCGCCTCTGTCGGGGGGCGGTATTTCGGGGGCGGGACCTTCCGCCGCCTAGGGTGGCAAAAAAGCTGGCGGCGCTCCTGCCCCTATCCCTGTGATTCCATATTCCATAGGAAACACATACAGGGAACCAGAAACATAAAGATACACACACAAAACTTATTAATTCAAAGATCTATGAATATTATGTGTCCGTAGCATTAGGCATATCTCAATGTAATAGTCTTTGAAGTTTTCCATGGTCTCACATCTGTCACATCTCATTTAAAGGGATGAGTAACAATACAAGAGGGGATGGGGGAACTGAGTCACAATTCTGATTTGTTTTTATGAAAGAAGTTTCCCAGTTCTCCATAAAAACAAACATATTAATAAAAATAAATATAAAATATGTTTATTGAATTAAATAAATATTTTACTAGTGGATTTATAAGGTGTTAAAAGATGTACTCTAGAGTCGAGCTGAACAGAATTTTTTTGACTAAACAGTTTCATCAGAAAATGCCAGTTTGTCACACACAAGATTTCTTGTGAAAATGAGTCAGGTTCAGCTAACTTTCACTCAGTCACAGGCACGTTTCCAGAGATACCCTGGCTGCTAGGGTTCTAATGGAACCCAGCTAGGACCACCATGCAGTCTGCTTATGGGCCAGGGACCTCAGGTTTTTAGGGTCCCTGGCTTCCAACATTTCTGCTTCAGAGCTAGGAGCCTGGTAGCCTTGGAGGTCCTGGGAGCCCTGGCTCAAGCTGTGGCTCTGAGTTGAGGCTCTCAGCTCTGCACTCTGTTCATATTTTGGACTTACTATTTAGTGGCGGGAAGCAGTGAAACTGACATGAATCATGTCAAGTTCACTGGCAGCTGCTGGGGATTGGGGAGCATGTTTTGTTTCAAAAACATTTTGTTTCAAAAACACTGTGTTTCAGTGTCTCCCAAACACAATTTTTTTGAATCTGCCAGTTTCATGAGAAAATTTGTAATATTTGGTTTCAGTTTGAATGAATCTGAAACCAAATTTCAAAATACTGAAATTCCCTATGAATGGAAAATTCCAAATTTTGGTCAGCTCTTCTCTGGAGTTAAGTGTCCAACTGTGAATGGTGAAATTTTACAAATCTGTAAATATATGGCTCTACAAAATTATTTTCATAATTTTTTTTATTATTGTCATTATTTATTATTAGGGCTGTCGATTAATCACAGTTAACTCACGTGATTAACTCAAAAAAAGTAATCGCGATTAAAAAAATTAATCGTGATTAATTGCACTGTTAAACAATAGAATACCAATTGACATTTATTAAACATTTTTGGATGTTTTTCTACATTTTCAAATGTATCGATTCAATTGCAACACAAAATGCAAAGTGTACAGTGCTCACTTTATATTATTTTTTATTACAAATATTTGCACTGTAAACATGATAAACAAAAGAAATAGTATTTTTCAATTCACCTCATACAAGTATCTTTATCATGAAAGTGCAACTTACAAATGTAGGTTTTTTTGTTACATAACTGCACTCAAAAACAAAATGATGTAAAACTTTAGAGCCTACAAGTCCACTCAGTCCTACTTCTCGTTCAGCCAACCATTAAGAGAAACAAGTTTGTTTACATTTACGGGAGATAATGCTGCCCACTTTTTAATTACAGTGTCACCTGAAAGTGAGAACAGGCGTTCGCATGGCACTGTTGTAGCTGGCGTCACAAACTATTTACGTGCCAGATGCACTAAAGATTCATATTCCTCTTCATGCTTCAGCCATCGTTCCAGAGGACATGCTTCCATGCTGATGAGGCTCATTAAAAAAATAACGTGTTAATTAAATTTGTGACTGAACTCCTTGGGGGAGAATTGTATGTCTCCTTCTCTGTTTTACCCTCATTCTGCCATATATTTCATGTTATAGCAGTCTCGGATGATGACCCAGCACATGTTCGTTTTATGAACACTTTCACTACAAATATGACAAAATGCAAAGAAGACACCAATGTGAAATTTCTAAAGATAGCTACAGCACTTGATGCAAGATTTAAGAATCTGAAGTGCCGTCCAAAATCTGAGAGGGATGAGGTGTGGAGCATGCTTTTAGAAGTCTTAAAAGAGCAACACTCCGATACGGAAACTACGGAACCCAAACCACCAAAAAAGAAAATCAACCTTCTGCTGGTGGCATCTGACTCAGATGATGAAAATGAACATGCGTCGGTCCACAGTGCTTTGGATCATTATCGAGCAGAACCCGTCATCAGTTTGGACGCATGTCCTCTGGAATGGTGGTTGAAGCATCAAGGGACATATGAATCTTTAGAGCATCTGGCATGTAAATATCTTGCGACAACGGCTACAACAGTGCCATGCAAATGCCTGTTCTCACTTTCAGGTGACATTGTAAACAAGAAGCAGGCAGCATTATCTTCTGCAAATGTAAACAAACTTGTTTGAGCAATTGGCTGAACCAGAAGTAGGATTGATTGGACTTGTAGGCTCTAAAGTTTTCCATTGTTTTATTTTTGAATGCAGTTTTTTTTGTACATAATTCTACATTTGTAAGTTCAACTTTCATGATAAAGAGATTACACTGCATTACTTGTATTAGGTGAATTGAAAAATACTATTTCTTTTGTTTTTTACAGTGCAAATATTTGTATTAAAAATAAATATAAAGTGAGCACTGTACACTTTGTATTCTGTGTTGTAACTGAAATAATTATATTTGAAAATGTAGAAAGCATCCAAAAATATTTAAATAAATGGTATTCTATTATTAACAGCGCAATTAATCGTGATTAATTTTTATAATCACCCGATTAATCACAATTGATTTTTTTAACCGCTTGACAACCCTAATTATTAGTAGTATCTAAATAATTTTTCTACTAGAGTAAATATTTACCAAATATTTGTGGTGCAATGACAATTGGTGCTTCTCGCCATGCTTGTGTTTCCCTCCCCCATGTAATTATAACAAGACCTCTATAAGAACCTGGTACATGCAAAAATCACTAAAGTAACTGAGTAGCAGTTTGAGAGAGATTCAACAAACAAATCTATACTTTCAATACAACCAACTCAGCAAACAATGTAATTAAAGTTAATGTTTGTAGTTTTATGCCCTTGTCCTATTTTATGTTTGTGCAAAACAAATTGAGCCAGGTTTGCTTTCTACTAAAGTAAAACAAACAAACAAACAAACCCATGATGTGACCCTCAAAACTCATGTACTTTTCACCTAAGTGATTGCTGTCCTTGCTCCCAATCTTCCTCCTTTTCCAGCTCCAGCCTGTGTTTGCCATTTCTCCCAATCTTCATTCAAGCACAGACACTTAGCGACATGCCAAGTAGTGAGTAGTCCCATTGTGTCTATTACAAAGCAGAGCACATGCCTAATAAACATTTGTAGGATCAGGGCTTTTGACTGTAATAAGATCATAGAGTCTGTGACTTTGACTTTGTCAATGTTTTGTAAAATGTATGTATTTATGGTGCTGTACAATGCTTATTATTTGCATTCCAGTAATACCTAGAGGGCCTAACCAAGATCGGGGCCCCTTTGTATTATAATATATAATAATAGTTTTGAAATCCTGTTATATTAATGAAATGAAAATTAAGCTTGTATATTTAGAGAAGACTTTCTCAAACTCTATGACAGACTTTTTTACTGATAGACACATGAAGCTGAGTGGGTTTGCCCTTTGTGGTTACAGGGATGTCTTAGTGAAGAGCAGTTAAAAGCCTTGAATACTCACAGGCAGATGTTGAGTGATAAGAAGCAAGCTCAGATACAAGCAGAATTCAAGAAGGCTATAGAGTCTGCTGAACGGGAGGAACATGGTTGCTCCAAAAGGGATGTGTCTACTGTATGGAAGTTACGTGTTGTGGATTACAGAAAACAAGAAAAAGATAAAGGTTAGTACTGAAAAATGTAAACAACTTCAATTTTCACCATAATAGGCCAATTTAAGCACTTGGGATGGGGTGGAGATTAAAGATTAATAATCAAGGCATGGTCCAACACACAAACAAATACCTTGCCTCAGTTTTTAATAAGGGTAATGAAGAGTTTAGGTAGTGGCAGGGTGGCTAATGGGAATGAGGATATGGAAGTAGAAATTACCACATCAGAGGTGGAAGTCAAATTTAGCAGCTTAATGGGACTAAATGAGGGGGCCCAGATAATCTCCATCTAAGAATATTAAAGGAACTGGCACATAGTCAGGCTTGACCAAGCTCTGGCTGGGATGATTTAGTTGGGGATTGGTCCTGCTTTGAGCAGGGGTTTGGACTAGATCAGTGCTTCTCAAAGCTGGTCCACTGCTTGTTCAGGGAAAGCCCCTGACGGTCCAGGCCGGTTTGTTTATCTGCTATGTCCACAGGTTTGGCCAATCGCGGCTCCCACTGGCCGCAGTTCGCCACTCCAGGCCAATGGGGGCTGCGGGAAGGGCGGACAGCACATCCCTCGGCCCACGCCGCTTCCCGCAGCCCCCATTGGCCTGAGATGACGAACCGCGGCCAGTGGGAGCCGTGATCGGCCGAACCTGCGGATGTGGCAGGGAAACAAACCAGCCTGGACCGCCAGGGGCTTTCCCTGAACAAGCTGCGGACCGGCTTTGAGAAGCACTGGACTAGATGACCTCCTGAGGTCCTTTCCAGCCCTGATATTCTTTGATTCTATGAAATTGCAATCCCAATAATAAGGATTTTTATGAATCTGTAAACTCAGAGGTTGTACCCAATGACTGGAGAATTGCTAACGTAGTACCTATTTTTAAAAGCAACAACAAAAAAAGTGATCCAGGAAACTACAGTCCTGTTTGACCTCAATTGTATGCAAGGTCTTGGAACAAATTTTGAAAGAGAAAGTAGTTAAGGCCATAGAAGTAAGCAGTAATTGGGATAAAATATAGCATGGTTTTACAGAAGTTAGATTGTGCCAGACCAACCTGAATCCCCTTCTTTAAGAAAATAACTGATTTTTTAAACAAAGGAAATGCAGCAGATCTAATCTACCTGGATTTCAGTAAGGCATTTGGTACAGTTTCACATGGGAAATTATTAGTTTAATTGGAGAAAATGGAGATTAATTTGAGAATAGAAGGGTGGATAAGAAACTGTTTAAAGGGGAGATTGCAACAAGTCCGCCTGAAAGGTGAACTGTCAGTCTGGAGGGAGGTTACTAGCAGAGTTTCTCAGGGATCGGTCTTGGGACCAGTCTTATTTAACATTTTTATTGACGACCTTGGCGACTGTTAGCAGGAAATATCTCCAACAGCCAGTGAAACTAGATGGGGAGGACTCTGAGTTATTACAGAGAATTCTTTCCTGGGTGCCTTGCTGGTGGATCTTGCCCACATCCTCAGGTTCCAACTGATCACCATATTTGGGGCTGGGAAGGATTTTTTCCCTGGATCAGATCAGCAGAGAGACTGGGGGTTTTCTGCCTTCCTCGGCAGCATGGGACATGGGTCACTTGCAGGTTTAAACTAGTGTAAAATGGCGGATTCTCTGTAACTTGAAGTCTTTAAATCATGATTTGAGGACTTCAGTAACTCAGACAGAGGTTCAGGGTCACAGGAGTGGGTGGGCGAGGTTCTGTGGCCAGCAATGTGCAGGAGGTCAGACTAGATTATCATGATGGCCCCTTCTGACCTTAAAATCTATGAGTCTATACATTCAGCAGAGTTACACCAAGGATGTCTTAAGTTGAATTTTTTTGAGGCCTCCATGTTACTGCATACTAATATGTTTTCTAATCTTACATTATAGCCATTATATTGAATATATGGCGTCCATTATTGGATGTATGTTCCCTGTTAAAAGAAGGTGGTCGGTACAGAATATACCAGCTAGTAGCTTCGCAGTCCAAAGGCAAATCAGACACTGTTGATGTACAGTTAACAGCCACAAACAAAACTCAGTACCTGCAACTACAGGTAAAAACTTTTAACTGTAAATATGTGTATAACCCATAAACAATTTATATAAGCTTGATGGCATAAATATTTAAAGTTCTGTTTCTTCAGGCTTCGCAAGAGGTGCTGTTACAGATTTATATTCCAAGGAAGGCTCTGCAGTTCAGCATGTTGTTGGATCCATCTTTTCGACCAGCCTGTGCTGAAGTGGATTTAGTGGGATTTATAGTTTCTGTTAGCAAGAGAACAGGTATATTGTGCATTGTGTCCAAGTTTTTTCATGTTTAAACAGATCATATTAAAAATCTAACAACTTTCCAAGCTGATCTTGGTGTTGTACCTGCAGGTTTATAACTGTCTAATGTTTAGGTTAGACAGACCAAACCATAGAATCATAGAAATGTAGGGCTGGAAGGGACCTTGAGAGGTCATCAAGTCCAGCCACCTCTGCTGAGGGAGGACCAAGTAAACTTAGACCATTCCTGACTAGTGTTTGTCCAACCTGTTCTTAAAGGCCTCCAATTGTGAGGATTCCATAAAATCCCTTGGAAGCCTATTCCCTTACCCTTATAGGCTATGCCAGGGGTCGGCAACCTTTGGCACGTGGCTTGCCAGGGTAAGCCCCCTGGCGGGCCGGGCCGGTTTGTTTATCTGCCACGTCCGCAGGTTTGGCCAATCGTGGCTCCCACTGGCTGTGGTTTGCTGTCCCAGGCCAATGGGGGCGGTGGGAAGCGGCGCGGGCCAAGGGATGTGCTGGCCGCCGCTTCCCGCCGCCCCCATTGGCCTGGAGCGGCAAACCGCGGCCAGTGGGAGCTGCAATCGGCCAAACCTGTGGACGCGGCAGGTAAACAAACTGGCCCGGCCTGCCAGGGGGCTTACCCTAGCGAGCCGCGTGCCAAGGTTGCCAACCCCTGGGCTATGCCTACTCTAAGAAGTAAGAGTGTGATTCCCCTGCCCATGTACACATAGTGATGCTAGCTCCCATCAAGCTAGCATGAATATAAATAGCAGTGTAGCCATGCTAGCACAGGTAACAATAGCAGAGCTTAGCTGTACCATGTATAAACCCCTCTGAAACTACTAGGTATGTGCTGAGTTACATAGCCACCAGTTTCAGGTGGGTTTGTACTCAGCATGGCTTAGCCATGTCTCTGCTGCCACTACTAGTGCTACTGAAACTACACTACTATTTATACTCACACTAGCTTGATGAGTGCTAGCATGATTATCTGTATGCGAACAGGGGATTCACACCCCTACCTTATCGTGTAGATATAGTCATAACTAGAAAGTTTTTATTTATATCTAACCTTCCTCTCCCTTACTGCAGATTTAAGCCCATTATTTCTTGTCCTACCTTCAGTGGACGTGGAAGACAATTGGTCACGTCCTCTTTGTAACAGCCCTTAATGTATTTGAAGACTGTTCTCAGGTCCCCCCCCTCCCCCCCAATCTTCTTTTCTCAAGATTAAACAGGCCCAGATTAACCTTTCCTCATAGGTCAGGTTTTCTAAATCTTCTATTGTTTTTGTTGCTCTACTCTGGACTCTCTAATTTGCCCACATCTTTCCTAAAGCGTGGCACCCAAAACGGGACACAGTTACTCCAGCTGAGGTCTTACCAATGCTGAGTAAAGTAGGACAGTTATCTCTTGTCTCTTACATACGGCTCTCCTGTTAATACACCATGGAATTATATTAGCCTTTTTCGCAACTGCATCACATTGTTGCCTCGTATTCCATTTGTGATCCACTATAACCCCCACATCCTTTTCAGCCTTATGCCACCTCGCCATTTATTTCCCATTGTGAATTTGTGCATTTGAGTTTTCCTTCTTGAATGAAGTACTTGTCTTTACTGAATTTCATTTTGTTGATTTCAGACCAGTTCTCTAATTTTTCAAGGTTGTTTTGAATTCCAATCCTGTTCTCCAAAGTGCTTGCAACCTCTCTCAGCTTGGTATCATCTGCAAATTTTATAAGCATACTCTCCACTCCATTATCCAAGTCATTAATTAAAATATTGAATAGTAAGTACTGACCCCTCTATGACCCCCACTAGATAAGTCCTCCCAGTTTGGCAGTGAACCATTGATAACTTTTTTGAGTATGGTCTTTAAACCAGTTGTGCAACTGCCTTATAGTAATTTCATCTAGACCACAGTTTCCCTAGTTTGCTTTTGAGAATGTCAGGTGGGACTGCCAAAAGCCTTACTAAAATCAAGATATATCAGGTCTACGGCTTCCTCCCTATCCACTAGGCCAGTAACCCTGTCAAAGAAAGAAATTAAGTTGGTTTGGTATGATTTGTTCTTGTTATTCCTTATAACCCTGTTATCCTCTAAGTCCTTACAAACTGATTGTGTAACAATTTGTTCCAGTATCTTTTCCAGTATCCAAGTTAGGCTGACTGGTCTATAATTCTCCAGATCCTCTTTTTTTCCCTTTTTTAAAGATGGGTACTATGTTTGCCCTTCTCCGTTCCTCTGGGACTTCACCCGTCCTCCATGAATTCTCAAAGATAATTGCTAATGATTGCTTCAGCTAGTTCCTTAAGTAACCTAGGATGAATTTCATCAGGCACTGGCAACTTGAACACATGTAACTTATCTAAATATTCTTCTTCGAGTACTTCCTCATGTCGATTCCATTCTAGGTGTGTGTGCGCCCACATGCGTGGTCGTCAGAGTATTTTGCCTTAGCAGTATCATTAGGGTCAGCTGTGGCGCCCCCTTGAGTGTTGCGCTCATGCGTTGGTATATCAGGCATTGCGGGCCCTACATCCTCTCAGTTCCTTCTTACCACTTGTGGTGGTTTGTCGGAGTGCCTTTCCTTGCATAGTAAGGGCTATTGGTTTCATCTCTTCTGAGTTCAAGCCTTACGGACTTGTAAATAGTTGTTTGTAGTAGTTAATGTTAAGTGTAGTTAGAAGTTAGAGTCCCAGCAGGGACTTCACCCCAGAAAGGGCATGCCCTGTCTCTGAGGTTTAAGCTCTGCGCGGACTGTAACAGGCCTATGCCTGTAAGTGACCCCCACAGCAGCTGCCTCAAGTGCTTGAGAGAATCACATGTGAAGGACAAGTGTCATATTTGTAAACATTTTCGACCCAGGACTCAGAGTGTGGGATATTCATTTGAGGGCTCTCTTCATGGAGGCTGCCCTCCGTCCGGCTTCCAAGCCGTCCTGCCAAGACTCAACTCCTAGTGCCTCGGTGTGCAGCACACCCCCGGCACCACTCCCCATCGCCTGTGCCCAGAAAGAAAACTAAGAAACATGGTTCTCCAGCACTGGGCAAGAAAAGCCATGGGGCATCAGGCAAAGGACCCAGTTCGGGCCGCCCGGGAACTCCGGAGCCGTGTGGTCGTGCCTCCCCAGTCAGCCCTGAGCCCCTTAAAGGATCCACCACCGTCTCCCAGGAGCGGTAGGGGACCCAAACTTGTGGTGACATCGACTCATTCCCAAGCTCCCCTGGCACCAAGAAAGCAGAGGCCTCGGCCTGCGCTGCAGGCACCACAGGAAGCGGCAAAGGCTCCTTCCGAGGGTAAGCCAGCCGCTAAGACCCCACCAGGGGTCAGTGGAGCACTGCTGATTCCCCAAGCCAAGGCAGCGCTCTCCGTCTCCGCGCCGCAGATCTCTGGCATCGCAGCCCAGATCCTCTGGGGCTCACCCTTGGTCACCGGCACAGTGTTCGTGGTCCCCGCCATCTCGACGTGGATCATCTGGGGGAGGCACCAGTCTCTGTACTACCAGCACCATTCATCTTCTCTGCGCAGATCTCCGTTGTTTACCCCATGGGAGTCCTCCCCGTCTCAATACCGATTTCCCCCCCCCCCAGCACCAGTCCCCCCGACACTGGCACCGATCCTCCCACTCCAAGCACCGGTCTCGGGTGGCGACAGTCAGCAGGCAGACACAGGCGTTGACGGCCCCACCATGGTCACTGGGAGGGGATTCCCCCAGCATGGAAGAGCAGTTTAGTCCCTCACTGAGACTCCACTGGCGCAATTGGGCACCTGAGGCCGCATCAACGTTTACGGCGCCGCCTTGACAGCATGGTCAGTGGCCTCCCCAGTGGCCTTATTGGAATGCGCGGGCCATGCTGGTGATGACAGTGGCCCCTTCGCACCGCTCATCTGCCACCACCTCAGAGCAACAGTTGACTGCACCAGCGGCACCGGGGTTGGTGCATGAAACACGCTTGGAGGTTGGGGTAGAGGAGACAGTGCCCACCCCAAACCCCCTACCCTCATGGGGGATGATGCCCGGGGGCCTCCCCCAGCAGTACAGTCGTTGTCCGAGATTTACGGCCTGCTGACATGACTGCTTTTAGCAATAAGTAATAGTGGTTTCAGGCACTTTACTGGTTTGCCAAAATCTCCCCATACACCCTATGGATACTGCTAAGGGAAAAACTTCTGGCACCGGTGCACGTGGCAAGCACACACACCTAATATGAAATGGACATGAGCAATATATCTCGAAGAACACCAGTTACGGAAAAGGTAACTGTCTTTTCTCCTTCCCTGTTAAGTAGAGGACCTACCCTTTCTTTCATCTTGCTTCCTAATGTATTTATGGAACCTCTTCTTACTGCCTTTTATGTCCTTTGTTTGGTTTCACTCATTTTGTGCCTTAGCTTTTCTGATTTTGTCCCTATATGCATGTGCTATCCTTTTATTATATCTCCTTAGCAAATCTTGCACGTTTCCATTGTAGGTAGGATTCCTTTTTGATTTTTCAGGTCATTTAAGAGCTCCTGATGGAGTGCTATTGGCTTCTTACTGTTTTTTCTCTTTCCTTTGAATTGGATTAGTTTACATTGTGTCAGCTCTCCTGGACTCCTTTATCCTTCAGATTTTTTTCCCCATGGGACATTACCTACTAGTTTTCTGAGTTTGTTAGTCTCTTTTACTGAAGTCCATTGTCCTTATTCTGCTGCCCTAATTCCTTCCTTTCCTTAAACACATGAAAGCGACACATTTCATGATCACTTTCATCCAAATTACCTTCCACCTTCAGATTTGCCACCAATTCCTCTCTGTTGGTCAGAATCAAGTCTAAAATGGCTGTCCCTCTGGTTACTGCCTCAACTTTCTGAAAGAAAAAGTTATCCCAAATACATTCCAATAACTTACTGGAAATTTTGTGGTTTGCCATATTACATTTTCCAACAGCTGTCTGGGAGTTAGTCCCCCATTACTACCAGGTCTTGTGTTTTGGATATTTATGTTGTTTGCTCTAGAAATGCCTCATACACCTCCTCCTCCTCCTGATTTGGTGTTCTATAGTAGACCCCACTATGATAAATCTGCTGATATGGACCTTTCACCATAGTATCTGAGGGCTGTCTGAGACTTTAGAAATAGTAACAACAATCTTTTTTCATTCCCTGCCATTTAGGAAAAATATCTTGATTAATTATTTGTTGGGGAAGAACTTAGTGGAGATGAGTTTTCTTTTTGTTTGGTCATTCTCATCTATTGCAGGAGTGGTTTCCTGTGTCTAGGTTCAATACCTGTGACATTTCTGTCTCCTATACTCATGAGCTCCCCTCTTGATCAGCAGTTGCATGGATCCCGTGGAACCTAGCTGTTGGAGGTGATGGTTGCAGAGAGATTGGTGATCTTATTGGTAACTAGGGAAAATCCTAGAGAGGGCTTTTGAATCTCAAAACAAAGACCTGGAACTGAACTCTATTCAGTAATGAACTAGTGCAGAGAATGAATTGCACACAAGACTAATGTACTCAAGACAACCTTTCTTGCTAAGCAGATGAGCAGCTATGTTTTCTACCAGTTAGACCTTTTTTAAGGTGTCTGGCTTCATTCCTAGATATAAGCAGCAGTAAACAAATCTGGAGGTCACAAATATTTGGTCTTTGTGGCAGTTCTGTTCCCAGTAGGATGCAGCACAATCTTCTGGACAGTTGCAGATAGAAATGGACTCTTTTTTTTTTTTTTGGCATGGTTATTTAGGCATCTGGTAGCACTGAATCCATCAGGGGGAACCCCAGGCTACAGACCAACTTTTAGTCTAAGGTCAGATGCCCTTGATAGTGGGGATGTTATAGCTGAGGCAAGTTCTTTGAAGCATTTCTCTCTCCCTGCCAACATGACTTCAGTCTTACCTGGGTACAGTCAAGTGTTGATTACAACTAGGCATTGAGAAATCTGGGAAATAGAGCTGGCTTATATTTGACAAAAGGAAATGTAGAGCTGGTTGTTGTTGATGTACTGGTACAGCCTGCGTCTCAGCCTGTGTTATCTCACCAGCTCTCTCCAGGACTTCATGTAGATGTTGAATAGTAAGGAGGAGAGGACTGAGTCTTATGATACTCTACAGGTAAGGGCTCCAGAAGTGGAAGAACAATTGCCCATAACCCTCTTGGTTTGGACATAGAGGAAGGACATTTCAATATCTGGTGATCAGCGCTATCAAACACTGCAGATAGGCACAGCAGGATGAGTATGGCTTTATTTTACTTGTCAGTGGATAGATCGTCTACCAGAACAAGGAATGTCTTGATACCATGCCCTGACCTGAAGTTGACCTATTAAGTCTTCCCTCTCCAGTTTCTTCGAGAATATTGTACTGCCAAACCTCTTTTCCTTTTACTGCTTTATCACCAGTCCTGCTGCTGCTTTCTTCCTTTTCTCGTAGAAACAATAAAGCTGTAAGGTTGTCTTCAGAGATTGCTTGCAATGGTATTATCTTCAACTCTCATCTCTGAAGCCCTGAATTGTTCTGCTAAGCTTGACGTGTTTTCTTTCACATAGAAATTAATTAGACAACTACTAAGGGATCTTCACCAGAAGTTGTTTGTGAAGCATTCTGCTTGCAGATTGTAAAGTATTTTATTCATTTTTGAATAGAGATTTCTCACTGTTCTTTTACTTTCATCTCCTGGTTTAGTCAACTACTACTTTGCAGGCATAATTTTTGTTTCTACACAAAAGTTGTACTTGTAACTTTTAAAAAAAAATTGATCATTTATAAGTATCCTTCAAATTTTTGCAGTAACCTGGTACAAGGACTTACAATGTTTTTTAAATGACCTAAGGCACTTTACCCCACTAGACAGCATAGACATTTTAAATATTAATTTGAGTCCCAGACGCATTTGACTTGAAAGGTATTAAGGGCAAAATTCTGCTCTGTTATCCCAGTGTAAATATAGAGTACAATAACTCTACTGAAGTCAGTGGAATTACAGCAGATTAACACTAGTGTAATTAAGAGCAGAATCTGGCCCTAAGTAAATAAAAATCATTTTGCAAGTTGAAGGCTTCCTTTCTCTGAACTTTGGAAAAACAACCCAAAAGTAATAGTAGAGCAGGTGTTTTTCTATGAAAACATTTGTCCAAACTGCATGTATCATTTCAATTTAATTAAAACTTTTTAGGTTTCACTACTCTGGTATATTTGTCAGATGAAGATCATAATCTAGTGGCCATCAAGATCTGGACAGACCTTAAGCAACTTGCTATTGAAGACATAATAAACCCTTTTACACTGATTTCTGCAAGCAATCTTCAGTGGCGATCTGAATTCAAATCAGAAATTCCCACGTTATTTGCTGGAGACCTTTCCATATTCTCTGCAAGTCCAAAGGATCGCTATCTTCGAGAGAGATTTAATAAACTGAAGAACACAACAGAGGTAAAGTGATGGATTTTTTAATACAATAGTTATTAGTACTGTATAGTTTTTTTCATTATAGAGTCCATAAACACAGGTAATACTCTGACCAACCTATGGTAACACTGATAATATTCAGTTTGATTGATGGGATTTTTGCAGGGGGATTGTTTATTTTAATTCTGGAGGAGCCTCCATATCACTCATGGAGTTCCTTCATTTTTCTTGGCTTTTCACTACTATCCTCAAGGGCACTGTCAGGGTCATCATCCTCTGCCCAAGAAAAGTAGAATAGTTTTCTATATGGAACCAGTCATTACCACTTTAATTGGCTGAAGTTAAAGATATGAGAAGTACACTGCTTTGTACAGTTGAGCCCATTTGTTAATAACAGTTTGCTATCATAATATTTTTGCAGTGACTGCAGTTTTTCAACTGAACTGTGTCAAGTGGAATATGAAATCAACAAAGCATGCATTTTCTCCCATTTATTTAGTTTTCTTTCAAATTTATACAAATATACACAAATAATTAGAATTACTCTTCAAGTAGCAAAACTTCGTACTATGTCATTGCTCTACCAAGCTGTTGTTTCATATAGCTAGTATATATAGAAAATAATATAAATATTTGAAAAATCATCGATCGTACCTGAAATAATTGGCATTAACTATAGTTTGGCACAGGATGCCAGAAATTTGTAATTCACATTGAATAGGAAATCATTTAATGTCAGTTGATACTAAACAAGCACATTTATTTTGTTTTAGATTATTAGGCATGGGGGGAAAAGTTTAGTTTTTTTTTCCATTAACAGTAACTAAGTAGGATTAACAGTATTTTACATTGTTCTCTAAGAGCTGCAGTAATCTTTCTTTTTTTTTTAAATTCACAATTTGAATTAGTAACTTGAATTACTAGCCAGGAGACAAGCATGGTAATGTTCACAAAGATCTGTTTAGCATTATTGTTTCAGTAGTAAATATAATCTCAGATGTTATATTTTATACACATTTTAAAAACCCACAACCTCCTTACATTTTTCTCTCTTCTGTCTTGTAGAATGTAAATTGCTTTTGCAGTGATGCAGAACGCAAACTGATGAATTTGCTTCAAATAAATGACCCACAACCATATAACTTACCTAAAGAGTGTGGCTTAGATCACCTTTCTCCTTCCTGGAAATCAGGACCTGATGCAGAAAATAAATGTCTGGTAAGTTTATTGAAGTGTAAGATCAGTGTTTCCTTAGACCTCTCAGAGCTGTTTGAACCAGTATATGCAAACTAGTCTGGGGGTGGTACTTCTCTAGAACTGTTCACAATCTCAAGGACTGAAATAATCGCCTCCCACTGTTTTTAGTTCCTGGAGTGCTGTGGTAACCCTCCTCCAGGGAATAGAGTACAATCCCTAGCCCAAAATGTTCCATATAACATTCAAAAAGTCAAATAAAGTGGTCTCAAGATATGCCTTTGTTCATCACATCTGTTACACTTCCTAACTAACTTTTATCTGAAACAAACTAAAGATCAGCTCCCAGCTTTCAGTGCAAGAGCAACATACCCTATTTTCCTTTTCTGTCTCCCTACTTCCCTACCTCGTATTTTTTCAACCTCTTGTCATTTAGAATATATTAGGTCAGCCTGTCTTTTCATAGCTGGTCAGGCATTTTATGAATCCTCATCATCTGATGGAAGAGGTTTCACATATGGGAAGTTTAGATTTGCGATACAGTGCCAAACTGTTCTCTGCCTTAATCTGTATGTACACAGGGACCCTCCTGGAGTCATACAACTTTTTTCTACTAACTTCAGCTTGGGATTGCTAGCCACTACCAGAAGATCGACTAATGTGCTCAGACATAAATGGTGGCACAATATTGTTTGTCCAATTTCCTATTGTATGTGGAAATAATAGGAAATTAAAGAAAATAAGGTGTTTGACTCAACATTAAAACTTTTTCTTCTTTTTAACTAGATTTCCTCTCCTAATAGCGAAATACAGTATCAGAGGTCTCTGCCATACAGCAAGCGTGACCTGAAACTTGTTCCACAAGGCTCAGAACAAATGACCCCACATACTTCTCATAGTGAAGAACCCCCCAAGAACTGCAAAAAAAGAAAAGCTCTGGACCTGCTCTGTAAAATACCTTCCCCTCCTTCAGTGACACCAATGAATTCATTTGTTTCTCCATCTTTGAAAAAGGCTTTTCAGCCACCACGAAGCTCTGGTGTCCAGTTTAACAAATCACTGAAGAGAACAAATCCTAACTCTGGTCATATCAACTCCTTTAAAAAGACAAATGAAACTGCCCCTCTTCCTGAGAATGACTTGGTTGCCGATGAAGAACTTGCAATGATAAACACACAAGTGCTCTTGTATAGTTTGCCAGAAGAAAAGAAGATTGATTGTGTGGATGAATCCACCAGTGCAATATCCAATGATCCATCAGATCACCTTTTACTCAAAAATAATTCTCCTAAGTCTGCTGCAGAAACAAAAACTTCACAAAACAGTACTGAAGGAGCTGAGGCTTCTGGGAAAGACACAAGGGAAACTGAGGGCTTATTAGTAATCCAAAAGAAGCTACAAAGGCTAAGAAAACGAAAATGCTACTAAATGCATATGTACAGTACTGTATATACTTCATATTTAAATGATTTTTTTACTCTTTGCACATTGTAAACATTTATACAGTACCTAATTGTATTTAATAATGCACATCTATATTGCAAAAACAAAGCTTTAATAAATAGCATTTACTCTATTGAATAGAAAACCTTAGAGTTGAACAAGAATGGTGCAATTTTTATCCATTAAGATCTCCTTCATACCAGTATATTACAGCAGCACTGCTCACAATGGTGTAGTTAAAGGTCTGCCAACGTTTAGTCGTGAACCCGTATTTTTGAACCTGATGTATTGATAAAGTAGAATAGAATATTTGTTTTAAATTAAACTGTTGGCTTTTCTCACTTTCTTGGATTATCAGGGAAGTCATTAGAATGTATTTACAGTATTTAGCTGCTGAATCTAGAATCCCAGAGATACCGTTGGACTCACCATACTGCAATAGAGGTAAATTATAAGACACTATTTCCAACAGAGTTAATGTCCTTACCTTTTCTGTACTTCTCTAGTGTTAAGATGTCAAAAGGCAGCCATAGTTTTGATGCATCGATTGATAGGAAAATCTGACATCTGCTGTGAAAGGATTATCAGACCCTCAAGCAGGTAGAACACACATGTTTTCTTGGTAGTATATCTACTACTAGTAGTTGTTGGATGAAGAGATCACCTAGAACTGTAACATCATGAAAGGGGCTCAAATCTTCTTCATTTATTTATAACATGTAAACAATCAAATTCACTTGCCTGGAACATATCCTTCAACTCCAGGGTTGAATACATATTTTTACTGACCACTTTTATTTTAGTTCCGGTTGTACATACCAAGTGAGGTTTGTCAGTGCTTGATTTCCCCATAACAAATCACAAAGATTCACTAGAGGGAGAAGCTGCCTCCCTGGCTAGGGCTACTTGTCCGACTGCAGCTTTTCCTCCTCAACCGCCTTCCTCCCACCATGTCCTATTGGCAAGAAGGGGTAAGGATTGTCTGAAAAATTAAGTTAGCAACTCTGGCAAACCTCCTGCAGAGACCTGCTATGACCATTAGCAAGTTGGACTGGGACTCCTGTTGTTGTCATGCTTAAAGGAGGACTATAGGGAACATGGTGGGGTGTAAACGGACTCGCCACTGACTCACTAATACTGCTGTTGCACACCTTTTCCCAGTTTCCTGTCCCTAATGAGTATCTGGCTCCCTACTTCGCAATTATTTATAAGTGGTAGAGTGGAGATCCTCTGTAGCATAATGTTCGAGGTTTCTCACAGCACAAACCTGCTTCTCCCCACCCAATAGAGACACCATTTTCCCCATAAAACATCTGCTCTCCTTCAGTGACTGCTATGGAAAGCCCAGCTCCCCCACACAAACATTGCTACTTCTTCCTCCATGCCACCTACCTACCCTCTCCACCCTTCCATGTCTACTTGCACAAACACTGCTGCTTCTCCCTCTATGTTGCTCACCATCCACTCTGCCCTCCCATGTCCACAATCGTTCTATGCCATGCCTCTTCTGTTCCAATCCAATCCCTCAACTCCTGCTGTCCTCCCCACTTCCTCCAGATCTGTGCACCAAAATAACTCAGTACTGCCCCCTGCCCAACACTCCCCATTCCTCTACTTTTAAAAGATTCCTCAAGGTGTACAGATATGAAGGTAAAAGCTGTTCTAAGCACAGCTTCTATGTTTATTCATCACTAACGGGTTAATGCTTGTACCTGTGAAATGCAGAGGTGGTCCAATGTTGCTGGAAGCTCCTGGACTAAGCCCTACATTTCAGCTCAGACTACCAGATCTTCTGCCTCTAGCTGCACAAGTTGGTGGTTCAGTTTCTCCTGACCATTTTGATTTATAATTTTTATTTTTATTTGTTTTTGTGCAGTAGCAATTTACAATCTTTCTTCCTTCTCCTCCCCTGAATTAGGTATTTGGCAGCATGGTTGTTTCAACCACCCAAATCCACCACTGCTGCACCTCCCTTCTGAATTCCTGCATAGCAGAGCTGTCCTGCAAATACTGGGCTAAATCTAAGCAGCATTCTCAAAGTGGGGCAGCCTTCACAGGCTCTACAGCGGGTGAATTAGGCTCTGCCTGTTCACAGCCAGCCAATGCTCTCACTGCCAGAGCATAGGGCTCAGAGTTGGATTAGCACCTCCTCCCCTGAGAAGTGCAACTCCAATAAGGACCTTCTGAGCATTTTGAGGAGAGAACTAAGGAGGATACCATCTGGCCAGCAGATCAGAGGGTAAGTCCCTGGGTCAGAGGGAAAAAAATTCCTGAAGGAATGCAAAGCTGCCTTCTCTCTTCATGATACCAAAGTGTGTGTGTGGGAGGGGGAAGGGGCGTTCTCAGCTCCATGGGGAAAGAACCAGGGCTTGTATGTAGCTCCCCTTCCTCTCATTATGAACAGGGGGATTCTTATGAAGCTTGGGGCTACATCTTGCAAACTCCAGAGACTCTGGGTCCCAAAAAAGGCAAAAGCAATCATCCCCTTGATAATAGCAATTTGTAGTGATAATGAACAAATGGTATAAAACTCAGAGGTTAAACTCGTACCTTGCCTTCCCTCCCCTTGAAGAAGTGTTTGCTGGGGGTTTGCTAGTATACAGAGCCTCTTTCAAAATGTTCTGTATTATTATTATTATTATTTATTACCGTAGATCCGGTAAGCCCTAGTCATGGAACAGGACCCCGTTGTGCTAGGCTCAGTACATACATGGGACAAAAAAGACAATCCGTATCCCAAAGAGCTTACAATCTAAGTACAAGACAAGAGACGACAGATGGATACAGACTGAAGGAGGACTGCAAGGAAAGAATGAGACAAATATTGGTCAACATGATAGGCAGTGGTATCAGCTGTGACAAAGTTCCTCCTCTATCTTGGTGGGTCCTGCGCTTATTGGCGGATATTCTTGCTGCAGAGATTCACCATGTGGGTTGGGGAACAGCCCAGAGACCTTCCCCTCTGGAAGAACCCACAGTCCAGATCAATTGGGAGGTTTGGGGGGAACCCGGGCCTGCCCTCTACTCCGGGTTCCAGCCCGGGGCCCTGTGGACTGCAGCTGTCTATAGTGCCTCCTGTAACAGCTGCATGACAGCTACAACTCCCTGGGCTACTTCCCCATGACCTCTTCCAAACACCTTCTTTATTCTCACCACACGACCTTCCTCCTGGTGTCTGATAATGCTTGTGCTCCTCAGTCCTCCAGCAGCACACCCTCTCACTCTCAGCTCCTTGCGCCTCTTGCTCCCAGCTCCTCACACTTGCACCACAAACTGAAGTGAGCTCCTTTTAAAACCCAGGTGTCTTGATTAGCCTGCCTTAATTGATTCTAGCAGCTTCTTCTTAATTGGCTCCAGGTGTCCTAATTAGCCTGCCTGCCTTAACTGGTTCTAGCAGGTTCCTGATTACTCTAGTGCAGCCCCTTCTCTGGTCACTCAGGGAACAGAAAATTACTCATCCAGTGACCAGTATATTTGCCCTCTACCAGACTCCTGTACCCCACTGGTCTGGGTCTGTCACACAGCACACCAACAGTCTCTCACTGTTGTCTTGTATCAAGCTCACCACCTCTTTCTCACCGCCCGGCAGCCTATTATTCCTGTGAAGCCCTGCTTTTGGCTGCAGTGTAATGGGAATTGTGCTTAAGGGCCTTTCTCCAGGGAAAGTGGCTCAGAATTCAGGCAGCTGCAGAATGGTCCTGTTGGACTTGATGGACAGTCAAGGAGCCTCCATTGCACTGTCGGAAAAGACCAGACCTCTTGAAGCAGGGACTCCTTTAATCAGACCTACACGACCTAGTTAGTCTGGGCATCAGAAGAAAATAATTTCTCCATTAGTCTTGTTGATCCATTTTGGTTTCCAGACAAAACTCAACCAGAAAATTTCAGTCATTGATCTTGGAAAGACAAGGAGGGTGAGTTAACACCTTTTATTGAACCAATTTCTGTTGGTGAGAGAGACAAGTTCTTCTTCGAGTGATGGTCCCTATTCACTGTTCCCTCTAAGCTGTGCACATGCACACAGATCCTAAACCCCGCGCACACGGCGAAACACTGCATGCACAAAAAATGAAATACTACATCGGAGCCAGGCCGAAATATCATTTACGGACAACTTTTGACATTGTTCACAACTACGGCCAGGCATTTTGACTTCTTCGCACGTACTTGAGTTTGTACCCAGCCAAATGAACAGACTACAAGGAGATGTGTGGGTCCCGACCGTCCCGACGTGATCAACGTTCCACGTTCAAAATGCTGACGGTTGGGACCCACACATCTCCTTGTAGTCTGTTCATTTGGCTGGGTACAAACTCAAGTACGTGCGAAGAAGTCAAAATGCCTGGCCGTAGTTGCTAAGGAACTGCAAAGATTTCCCAGAAATGAACAAAGGTAAGTGTTGTTTTCGTGATTGAAATCTTTCAAAGGCATTGGACTTCATACATTTACTCGTGATGTTTTACCATTTTCCCACTTTTTTTGCCCTGTTTTTTTTGCTATGCACAAACTTCCAGTATCCTGATCTGAATGATCTCCTGTTTTCCCTTTTGTCGAGTCATGCTATTAAGCGCATTGAAATAGTAGCCATATAATAAAAGTATTAATTTTAAATAAACCAATCTGGTAAAAAATCAATCCCAAAATGTCACTGTCTTAGAGGTCTAAAGTGTAAAAGAACAGCGACTTCATTTAAATCTGGATGGCTGGATGAGACTATAGAGATGGTTACACCAAAGTCACATAGTGTAATGCTTGTTAAACTTCGTGAAATATTCACATATGATGAGGACAACGGAATGGTTTGTGTATATTGTCGAGATGCCAGAACTTCGGGAGAATTTTCAACAGGAAGAATGTGGAACGATGTATGGAAGTTGGATTTCTTAAACTGTCATGTCAAGTAAGTCTCATATAGATGATGTAACAAGACTTAGAAACAAAAATCTTTTGAGTGCAACTAGAGAGCTGTTAGCCTCTTTGAACCTCAACTCTCTTGCCAGCCACCCCTTTCGAGGTTCATCTCAAACTATTTCTGCCAGCATGGAGAGTGAAAATGGACAAGTAGGTCTTGGATGTCATTCGATATGGCTATACCATCGAGTCTGTGGTGTGATCTCCTCCACATCTTCTGCCCCAATCGTGGCCCAAGGATCACTTTCATGACAGTATGCTTACTCTAGAAATGGACTCCCTCCTGCAGAGAGGAGCAGTGGAGCCAGTCCCTGCAGCCTATCAGGCACAGACTTCTATTCCAACTATTTTCTCATACCCAAGAAGAAGGGTTGATGAAGACCAGTCTTGGATGTCTGACACCTCCACGTTCCATTCACAAGCTGGAGTTCCACATGGATCGGGCGGGAGGGATGGCTCAATGGTTTGAGCATTGGCCTGCTAAACCCAGGGTTGTGAGTTCAATCCTTGAGGGGGTCACTTAGGGATCTGGGGCAAAATCAGTACTTGGTCCTGCTAGTGAAGGCAGGGGGCTGGACTCGATGACCTTTCAAGGTCCCTTCCAGTTCTATGAGATAGGTATATCTCCATATATTATTATTATATTAAAAAATCATGTGGTTCATTGCTTTCGATATGCAAGATGCCTACTTCCAGATTATCAGTGATCTACAACCCATCCTGGACAATGATCCCTCGCTTTCACAGACCTTGGGAGGCAGGCCAGTCCTCGCCCACAGACAACCCGCCAACCTTAAGCATATCCTCACCAATAACCACACACCGCACCATAACAACTGTAACTCAGGAACCAATCCATGCAACAAACCTCGATGCCAACTCTGCCCACATATCTACACCAGCAACACTATCACAGGACCTAACCAGATCAGCTAAACCATCACCGGTTCATTCTCCTGCACGTCCACCAATGTTATATATGCCATCATGTGCCAGCAATGCCCCTCTGCTATGTACATTGGCCAAACTGGACAGTCACTACGTAAAAGGATAAATGGACACAAGTCAGATATCAGGAATGGCAATATACAAAAACCTGTAGAACACTTCAACCTCCCTGGCCACACAATAGCAGATGTAAAGGTAGCCATCTTACAGCAAAAAAAACTTCAGGACCAGACTCCAAAGAGAAACTGCTGAGCTTCAGTTCATTTGCAAATTTGACACCATCAGATCAGGATTAAACAAAGACTGTGAATGGCTAGCCAACTACAAAAGCAGTTTCTCCTCCCTTGGTGTTCACACCTCAACTGCTAGCAGAGGACCTCACCCTCCCTGATTGAACTAACCTCGTTATCTCCAGACTGATTCTTGCCTGCATATTTATACCTGCCTCTGGAAATTTCCATTACATGCGTCTGACGAAGTGGGTATTCACCCACGAAAGCTTATGCTCCAATACATTTGTTAGTCTTAAAGGTGCCACAGGACTCTCTGTTGCTTTTTACAGATCCAGACTAACACGGCTACCCCTCTGATACCCTACTTCTATATCGACATTCACAGAACCCACAAATGGTTCCTGAGATTTATGGTGGGTCCTCAGCATTTCCAATACAGGATTCTCCTGTTCAGATTTACCACTACCCCATGGGTCTTCACAAAGGTTTTCTCTGTGATAGAGGTTCACCTCTGATGTCAAGTCCTCGTCTTCCCTTACCTAGACAACTGGCTGCTGGTGGCACGATCCAGAAAGGAAACTCAAGAGTCAACATCCAGCTCCTTCTACTCCTCTCCTTCCTAGGAGTAAACGTCAATGTTGAAAAATTGACTTTGCACCCTACCCAGTCCCTGGAATTCATAGGAGCACGCATCGACACAGCCTCAGTACGCATTTATCTGCCAGAAGACAGGTTCCAAAGCTTACTAGACCTGATCGCCTTGGTGTCTACCAGTCCCTCAGTCTAGCCAGAACTTGCCTTTCCCTCCTCGGTCATATGGCAGCGTGCACTTACATCATGGCCTTTGCTCGCCTGTGCTTCCGCCATCTACAGCTATGGCTACAGGGAGTCTACTCCCCCATGCACCAACCCATGGACACCATTCTTGCCATTCCACCAGAAGTCATCTCTTCCCTTCAGTGGGGGACAGGCCTGCTCCAAGTTTGCTCTAGAATGCCCTTCCTTCCGTCTTCCCCAAGCATGACAATCATAACGGACATGTCAATTGATGGCTGGGGCGCCCATAAGGGAGATTGCATGACACAAGGCACTTGGGCCACTCGCAAAGCCAGGGTGCACATCAACATCCTGGAACTTTGGGTAGTGTGAAAGGCATGGCACGTGTTTTTACCAGCTCTCCGTTCTCATCATGTCCTCGTCATGTTGGACAACACCACCTCGGTTTACTACATAAACAAGCAAGGGAGCACAAGGTCCCCAACACTGTGTGCAGAAGCTGTATGCCTTTGGAAATGGTGCATTGCACATCATATCCTTCTTTTGGCAGCCTACTTGCCAGGAACTCAGAATGTGATTGCTGATGCCTTCAGCAGGAACCTTGCAACCAACCATGAATGGGAGTTACACGATACAGTAATCAGAGACATTTTTGGTCGCTGGGAAACTCCGATCAGGGACCTATTTTCATCTCACACCAACATCAAGTGCATTCAGTACTGTTCAAGGGGAGGACTTGGTGCCCATTCACAAGGTGACGCCCTGGTCGTCAAATGGTTGGACTGAATCAACTAAGCCTTCCCTCCCCTACCAGTCCTGCAACATATCCATCACAAATTTTGACGGGAGAAGGCAATGTTCAACCCGATAACTCTGTTCTGGCCTCGCCAGTTCTGTTTTCACCGTCTTCTCCACATCAAAGCATCTTCCCCTCCCACTACTGACGTTTCCAGAACTGCTCACACAATAGCAGACTCTGGCACCCTGATCCACGGACACTTCACCTAACAGCTTGGTTTTTGGATGGACACCTCCGCTAGCACCGGAGTGTTTGTCGGCAGTACGATTTGTCCTCTTCAACAGAAGGAAGGACTCCACAAGACAATCCTACCAATCCAAATAGGAACATTTCACTTCTTGGGCCCAACAGAGGTCTTGCCCCTGAGGCTGCGGGCATCCCAATGTGTTCCATCTGAAAACCTCAGGGCTTGTTCTCCACTCCATCAGGGTGCACACAGTGGCTATTACTGTTTTCCACCCTCCAGTAGAGGGACATTCGTTTTTTACCCATCCTTTGACTGTCTGATTCTGGAAGGGTCTTGTCCATAAATACCCGCCCATGGGACCTCAACCTAGTCCTTACATCATTAATGAACTTTCCCTTTGAACCTCTGGCTTCCTTCTCTCTTTCACCCGTTTCCATGAAGGTCGCCTTTCTGGTTGTTGTTACCTCTGTAAGAAGGGTTGACAAACTGGGACCATAATGACAAATTCCCGTTTCACCACGTTCCATACGGACAAGGTTTCACTGCGCCTGCATACCAAAGTGGTTTTCTGCTTCCACCTAAACCAACCCATACATCTACCCACTTTCTTTCCTAAACTGCATACCTCAAATGAGGAATGGCAGCTCCACTCCCTCAATATACATGGGCCCGGCCTTTTACCTACAAAGGACGGACAAAGCCATTCTGGAAAACTCCCAAACTGTCACCATAGTGGAGAGAATTAAAGAACAGGCCATCTCCACCCAGAGAATCTCAGTGGGTCTCAGGATGTATTATGCTCTGCTATCAATTATTGGGACGGTCCCCACCAGATGGGATATGGTCCCATTCCATGAGAGCGCAAGCATCAACTACTGCCATGCTCCACGATGTGCCCCTAGCAGACATATGTAAGGCAGCCACGTGGAGTACGGTACACACCTTTTCTTCTAGTCCAGTGCATGGTTCTGTGGTGGACACCTCATTCAGCGCAGTGATCCTCCATTCCACAGTTCTGTCATCTTCCTTGTACCCTCCGCCTTTCTAGGTACTGCTTGTTAATCACCCTCAGTGGAATACAATAGAGACCCTCACTCGAAGAAGGGGAGGTTATTTACCTGTAACTGGAAGTTCTTTGAGATGTGTGGTCCCTATCTGTATTTCAATCTCACCCTCCTTCCCCTCTGCTGCGGATCTGGTAGATCTGTGGTGGAGGAGGAACCAAAGATATGGTTGGTCTGCCCTGCCCTTTATCACCTTGGGCAAAATCACAATGCAGTGCAAGGGCGCATGCACGGACCAACAGACATTACTACTTCGAAAAAGCTTTGGCTAGAGGCACGTGGCACATGCGCATAACCCTAAGTGGAACACAGATAGGTTTTGGAATTAGTTCCTCGATCTATGTCAGGCACACTGCTGTTGTCAGGAGGAAAAAGTTACTCTTCGTTCCAGAAATCTTTTTGTTCAAGGTAAATTTTTCTTTCCACAATTCCTGGGAAATAGTTCTCCCATCATTTGTTTTAATCCTTAGCACCCTTTGGAAAATGATTAAAGTATATCTCAAACATATGGAAAACACACACCAATTGTACTCTGCTCAGATCATTCCATCCAAAATGCCAGGGCCTTAGGGCCGCAACTTGCTGCAGCAAGATGTCAAAATCCTGCCCCAGCAGGCATGCTAAACATCTAGGAAACTATTTATGGAGAAGGAATCAAGACTCTCTCTACAAGGACCCTAGTGGTATTGTGGGGGGGAAAGTGTATGAGCTTCACATAATAAAGATTTCAAAGTAGCTTTCCATTCCTCTGTAGTACTGTTCTAGGGTAGGAAGGTGCTATTGGGTTTGTCCTCAAATAATTGTTTAAATTACAAAACTCTGGCTTTATATGGAGTAACACTTTTATTTCTACCTATTGTTCTACTATAATAATGCTTAAAACTCTGCTCCTTCTTCCCAATCCTCCCCCCGCTATGATTCACTGCTCGCTACCAGCCATTAGTGATGAATGAGAAGAGAAGCTGTGCTGCAGAACCAGAAAGTTATTACCTGATGGTTTTCTTTCTGCTAACAGCTCCTCTCCTCATTCAATCCATCCTGATAAACAACTGGAACAGAATCTCTTTGCCTTAAGGTTCATTGGTGTATCAAGTCTGTTGTCTTAATGCTAATAATCGGTTCCTGGAGTATTTCTACAGCTTTGGAAGAACTCTCCTGGTGACCTGAGCTGAAGGGCAGGGCTTAGTCCTGGGGCTTCCAGCAACAACATTGGGTTGTCTCTGAATTCCCCAGGTGTGGCACATTGACTCATTAGAGCTGAATGAGGAGAGAAGCTGTTAGCAGAAAGAAAATGATCAGATAATAAATTCCACATTCCTAATAAAGCAATCACTAGAAATCAGGCACATCACCAGCTAAACCAAGGTGCTCAGCCACACCATAATGATATACTTAGAGTTCTTTGACATTCTGTGTGCTCAAAGCACTATAGAGACATTATCTAGTGAATGCTCACAACTCCCGTGTGAGTTAGGTGGGTAAACATTATCTCCATTTTTATAGATGGGAAACAGACACAGAGATGATGTGGTTCGGCAAAGGCTTCCTCAGCTCACATGCCTTAATACCCAAACTTTATAATACATAAAGCACTCAAATTTATTCTTTTTTATTTTTTTTGGTGGTGGTCATGCATGTTTTTAAGGTAGATTACTTTCTCACACTTAAAAAAGGAAAAGAAAAGGTCCAATTTTATCTTTTTATTTGACATGGTTTAGACAGAGAAAACTTCCATACATTCAAATGCTTACAAAGTTTTTTAGATTTCTTCTGCTTGACTACCTTATGTAGAGTCTTGTAAGGTGAATTTCCTGTAAGAAGACACGAAACTAATGGAAGAATTGAAAGTTTACACTGGTCAAGCTGAGGTGGGAAGAGGTGAGAAGCACTGAGGCCAGGCAGGAGAAAGTAGAGAAGCTAAAAAAGACTACAACGTGGACAAGTGTCTTGGCAACAGCGACCATGAAGAAAGGGTGGATTTTGGAACTATTAAGGAGAAAGAAGTGATTGGCATTAGTGAGAGATTGCATATGAGGGGAGAAGGAGAGAGAATGTGCCTGGAAGACAGGAAGAAATAATTACACTGCACAAGAAATGTTCATGACCATTTGCAGGCAAGAGACAAACCACATCCCTACCCTGCAAAATTTATAATTGAAGGTTAAGACATGACTGAACAAGGAAAATTGGCAAACATTGAGTGTACTGGGACAGAGATGGTGTGTACAGTTTATATTGGTTTCAGTGATCTCAGATTGTGTAATTGACAAAACAACATTACAGTAATATTTTAAGACTTGTAAATTAACAGAAATAACTCCTGATTTAGATTTAGTAGAAAAATACAAAAATTGAGAGTAAAAGGTTAAATTTTTTTTAGTCTTTTATACCCTAGTGAAATACTAAAATACATTCTGGAATCCACCTCTATTAAATGATCTTTCATTTGTATAGCGGCTGTGTGTTCTTCTGTTTGGGAATGTTGGACACATATTGGAATAAGCCCCAGTGTTGTGAGCGGCATTGGATCCACTGGAATTTCTGCCATCTCTGCTTGGTTTTTCAGAGTGAAGCACGATATGAAAGGTAATGTCATGCTCATACTGGTCTTTCATGCGCTGTATCTTTTCTCTTGGGACACCATGACTGTTTCTTCTATAGAATTAAAATTAACAGAAAAATGTAAGTATTTAACTCTCTACGTGTATCAGATGGATTTTCTTACATTTGCAAACCCTCCTGCTGTGTTTAATAATGCACTAATTCTTTTCCCCCTGGGTCAGGCTTTAACATTTTTGCTATATCTCAGCTAACCTAGTTTTCAAAGCTATTTTTGGCCACTTCACTGCAAAATGTAACCCAAATATTTTTATGGGCAGCCAGGATGTAATTTTAGGTGAATCCCTTGGAACAAGGGCAAGTCCACTGAACCTACTGCAAAGAACATGGGCGATATCTTTATTATTTTTATGAATCTTATATGTAGCTCTGTTTGATTACTATCATGATGTCTGATGCATGGGTGCAGAGAATCCTGGGAGAGTTCACATCTTCAGAAAGGCAGACAATGGCATTAGATGCCCACTCATTGATAACCAAACAACACAGGTGCCAAGATCTGTTATTGTTCAAGTCCAAGTGGAGCACAGCACCCTCCACGTAGGGCAGACTCAGGGTCCTACCAGCACAATGGAGACTATCAAAGACTTGGTAAGGCCTCTGATCTGCTGTAACAAACATTGAGGACCGGAGAATGGAAAACCCACAAGGGAAGAACCAAGAGACAAAGGTGCTAGAATCTGCTGTCAAAAAGGGATACTCTCTAGCAAGGGGAGTCCAGAGCAAAACCAGAAGGGAAGACTTGACAGGAGAGGGGGTGCAAAAGGACCCTGGATCTTCTGAAGAATATTAAGATCCAAAGGGCTTTCAGACTGGTGAGGAAACTGAGGCAGGGTCTTGCATGTGGTTGTTTTTCCATACATCTGTATATCTCTTGTGCTTTGTCTGAGTTTGCAAAGTGTATGTCCCCCTTGCTTTAACTGTCATGTAGCCCTCAAAGAGCTAAGTGGTAAACCATGTGGGTAGAACCCTAGAGAGTGTGCATGAGCTACTGAGTTAGGCTTGGGAGGTCTGCACTGGTCTTGGGGCTTAGGGGCAACTAGGCTGAAGGGCCCCACATCCCAAGAAGGGGTGCCAGCATTGGAGTCTGTACCCCAGGAGTGTACTTGAAAGGCTAGTCTTAGACCGTTTCTGGACACTTCTCAGACGCAGTAGATTTGAAAATATGTGAGATCCAAGGTTTGGATCTAATATAGCAGCCTAGTGACCATCCACAAAGAGATGGTGGTTAGACAGGGCAGTAACACCTGCCATTGAAGGTAACCCATTGTATCTTGAGACCCCAACTCTTAGTATCAGGGTTAAGGGATAGGGGAGCATTTCAAAATCAGGACACTTTTTCAGTGTGTACTGACTGACTGAATAGTTCATTGGTATCCATCCTCAGTCTTTACCTGAATTACTTTCCAATGTGTTGCCTAAACTTGTGTGTTTGAAAGATTTGGTTTAGATATCCACTTGCCTGACATCTGGATGAAATGTTGACATTCATGCCACTGATTAATAGAATAAAATACAAATCATTAGGTAGCTGACCCTAAAATTAATACTATGGTCAGATGTTGACTGCGTGTGTGTTCGTTCAGTGTGCTGTCCCAGCTTTGCGGAGATAGCAGACCTCAATTAAACTGCCCAATAAATCCACAGACTCGGTTTTTAGCAAAGGCACCTGGCCAGGTTTATTGTTGACAAAACATGGTAATAGCACCTGGCAGACTCTACGAGGGTACTAAGACATGTATGCTTGTCACAATGGATGCAGCTCAGTCAGTGGTGGGACTTTCCACTGCCCCAAGACACTCCCTCTGAGATACATCTTTATACACCAATACAAACAAGTATTGCTCCTGACGTATTAGGGTGCCACCCATTGTCTTGTACTTGTTGGTTTGATTATTTTTTTTTTTATTTATTATGCTGTTATCTTGACCTTATCTTTAGTATGGGTCAGTGTGTTCCTGTTATCTTTGGGGAATGTGCTGGTATCGAGGTGTTCTGGTATCACCCTCTGGAATGTGCTTGCGTGAGTGCTCTGTGCCCAGCACCTCTTAGGAATATGTGTTTCTGCAATATCAGCCCTGTGCTTGCCCAATTCTGTGAGCAGGGCCTGCCTCTTGCTCACAACCTGACTTTGCCTCATATCAGCAAAATTTTAACCTCTACTTTAGTTTAGGCGTCAGGCCTCTGATACAAGGCCTTATGTTTCAGGTCCTCTTCTTACTACAAATACATAATAATAATCCTTAAAACCTACTTCTGCTGTGATGCTTACAAATCGCTAACCATCTGGGGCACTGGTTAGGCAACCCAAACTTTTATTGTGCTGCTAAACTGTTCATTTTATTACCTCATCCCCATCCCCAAACCACTTGTCTCTTTTGCCCACATTTCCATCCTGTCTGACACCTAGACTGTGAGCTTTCTGGGTAGGGACCATCATCTTTGGTATTTGTGCAGCACAAAATGGGGAAACTCACTGATCTTTGATGGGTTCACAGCCACTACCATAACACAAATAAATAATCATCATCATAATCAGCTAAAAGCAACATGAATAAGGCAAACAATGCCAGATTTTTGAGACCAACAATATTTTGTCCCTTTTATAGATGTCAGTCAAGATCTAAAGAAGGATCCTCAGGGACTGATTTATTGCATATTATTAATGTAGCATCCACTCCTCCCCAAACTATATTAAAGAAATATTATGGTTATATTTTAAGTGCATAAGTCACAAAATGTTAGTATTATTATATTTATTAATTTATTTGTATTATCGTGGCGCCTAGGTGCCCAAGCCATGGACCAGGATCCTATTGTGCTAGGTGCAGAACACAAACATGATCCCTGCCCCTAAGGATCTTACAATCTAAGGAGCAGCTTCCTATTGATTCATACCCTTCAGCATGACTAGAGTTGTTGGATGTTAATTTTGTCCACATTGAGAGCTAAGTAACAAAACTATTCCTCAACCGTCTTCCGCTAGTCATTTACTAGACTATTTCTAGTCAATGGTCAAGGAGGAAGGAGCATCTTACAGTCTTGCTCTTTTTTCTAGCACAAATGTGATAGTAACTGAGATGCAAGCTGATGAATCAGGGAAAAAAGATGTACCTTGCTAACTCTCGAACATTGAATTTCCAGTGTGTGTCAGGTTCTTGGAATATAACTTCATAGTTATTCTCACGTGCCTGATTTGAAAAAGTGCACAAATTTTAAAGCAGTTACCATTAGATCTTTTACATCTCTTGAAGATTTATGCTAGCACTTAACATTCACTATGTGCCTAGTCACCTACCCGAGGAATTCCAAACTTAGAGGGTGGACCATTCTTTCCATTCCTAATCACACAAATCATCATCTTTCCCATTCACAATTACATAACATGTCTGTGGCAACTACAGCAATTGCTTAGATGGAAAAGTGAGATTAGAAAAAAAGTATTTAAAATATTTTTACCTTTTCTAAAAGAATCCAATTTAGTAGCTGGAAAGGAGGGGGAGAGCCAGCACCACGTGACCAGCCACAAGTTCACAGTTTGGGGACCTCTGATCTAGATTGCTGTTACTATGCATTCATCCACAAGTTGTCACGACCTTGATTTTCATTGGAAAAATTACACACAAGCACTAGTTTGATAGCAGCTGAGAGGACACAGAGCCACCGCCATTATTTCCTGCATCTTGGCGGTCTCAGCCTTTTAAACTCTGACAAGATCACAATCCAAGGTGGCTGTACTCAAGCATAACTGAAACATTAGCACTAACTGGCCTCATTGTCATACTAGGAAGACTGCAAATAAAGCTCCATCTCTGCCAATCATTAAAGGCTGATACAAATGCAGCCTTTAGACTCTTTGTGTGATCTCCACACAGCAAGCTGTAAACAAAGGCCATAAATCAGGACTTTATATGTTTGTCAGATAAACAATATGGAAACTGTTAAATCTAAGACTACTATTGGGGGAAGGGAAATTACAAGTTGATCTCTCAGTAATTATTGGGTAAGTTTAACAACAGACAATTTTTTCACGTGATTTTTGCTCTTACTGAACTAAAGAGTTTATTAGCATGTACACAGGCAAACCTCTTCACCACTTCTGCAAGGACTCAACTGTTGATAAATATAACTGAAGATCAAAAGAAAAATTGAAATACTATTTTTTTTAACATTTTCCAATTTTTTTCAATCAGTCCACCTCTTAAATTTCATAGCTAAGCATTTAGGGCTGGTCCACACTAACCCCCCACTTCGAACTAAGATACGCAACTTCAGCTACGTTATTCACGTAGCTGAAGTCCAACTATCTTAGTTCGAACTTCCCGCGGGTCCACACGCGGCAGGCAGGCTCCCCCGTCGACTCCGCGTACTCCTCTCGCGGAGCAGGAGTACCGGCGTCGACGGCGAGCACTTCCGGGATCGATCCCAGAAGATCGATTGCTTACCGCCGGACCCGGAGGTAGGTATAGACGTACCCTTAGAATGATAGTCGATCAGAGTTTTGCCTACCATAATCACATATGGCTTCATTTCCCAAGCGTGGATGTTGGTATTATCAATAATAACCGGGGATTTCCCATTCTTCATTGCTTTATGTGCTGTAACATAACATTAAATAAAGCTCAAAAACACCAGACAACAGATGGATCCAGACTGAAAACATTCTCTATTTGAGAGGTTCTCAAAATTCATTGGACCGTGACCCCCTTCTGACAACAAAAATTACTACACAACCCCAGGAGGGGGTGACCAAAACCTGAGCCTTGGCGCCCGGGGTGGGAGGAGGGAGGAGGAGATAGCCAAAGCCAAGGGCTTCAGCCCCAGGCAGGGGGCCTGTAACCTGAGCCCTGCTGCCCAGGGCTGAAGCCCTCTGGCTTCGGCTTCAGCCCAGGCCCCAGGAAGTCTAATGCCAGACCTGGTGACCCCATAAAAATGGAGTCATTACCCACTTTGGGTTCCCAACCCACAGTTTGAGCACCGCTGCTCTATTTGTACACCCCCCAGAAAAGTGGGGTCCCATTCCTGACTTGGACTTTGAGGGCCCATCACCATAGGCACCGATTCTGTGGGTGCTGTGGGACTGAAGCACCCACGGGGAAAAATTAGTGGGTGCTTCCCCCCCCCACTGGCAGCCAAGCTCCCCCCACCCCCTCCCTGCCTCCGCCTCCCCCGAGCGTGCTGCGTCCCCGCTCTTCCCCCTTCCATTGCTTCCTGCCCACCACCTAACAGCTGTTTGGCAGTGCTTAGGACTTTCCGGGAGGATGGGGAAGGAGTGGGAATGCAGTGCACTCGGGGGAGGAGGCAGTAAAGAGGCGGGGCAAGGGCGGGGACTTGGGGGAAGAGGTGGAATTGCGGTGGGGTCAGAGTGGTGCAAGGGCGGGGGGCGTCGAGCACCCATGGGGCAGAGGGGAAGTTGGCGTCTATGCCCATCACAATGAAAATAAATAATAATGGATTGTAATCAGCTAATGCTTTTAAAATTGCTAGAAGATGTTAAGTAGCCAATGGATGTGCTCAGCAGTAAACCTTGAATTAAAAACAATATATTCTAAATATTGATATTTAGTTTTAGAACATACTTGGATTTATATAAGCAGTAGCAATGTAAATGAAATATTTATAAAGGGTGATTGCTAGCAGGTATAAATATACTTTGGTACAATATATACTCCTGGCAGAATTCTGCCCCCTCACAGAAAAATGCAGAAGAAATCTGCGGGGGGACACGCGCCTCTTCCCTGGCAGCCCAGGCAGCACGTCTGTTGCAGCATGCTTGGAGAAGCCTCAGAGACGCAAATCGCTGCAGGGGGACGGGGGCTAGGTGTGCATGCCTGCATGGGAGACGTTGATCATTGTCAGGGGGCAGGGCCAGGCATGCATGCCTGCCAACAAGCGAGAGAGCCTGGCATGGAGAGGTAGGGCTTTTTATTATGCACGAGGAAGGCTTTGTCCCCGAGGCAGAAATATAGCAGCCTGCTTGCTAGTTAATTGATCTCATGCTCTGAGGCAGAAACGTAGCAGCCTGCCTGCCTAGTAATATTGTTAATGTTCCTATTGTTAGTTAACTGTTCCCATTCTCAGTCAATTCCCCCAGGAGCATAAAACCTGTAAACAATTTTAAGGCTGCTACGTTGCCAGAGTGATGTAAAGCCTTATAAATGACAGGGAATCAGCTAGGAAGATCTATGTGCTTTTACACTTTTTTCCTGTGCCAAAGTGGCACATTGGAGTTAGATTACAGCTCAGGATTTATTTTACTTACCCATTTAAAAAAAAAAAGACTTTGAGAGCAAATAAAACATTTACCAAGCAGTCAATAAAATGTCAGGACAATCAGAACTGAGCACTTCCCAAAGTACCCAGCCAGGTCCAGGACAATGATTAGCAAAACTGTATGACTTTCATGTGTGAAAGTCTGAGCAATTTAAAATGACATTCTACTTTTTTTCCCCTGGGCATAATGTAATTTAAATGAAAATCCAGGATTATAACTGGAATGCAGAGTATTAGTTACAAGTATTTGTAACTTAACTTTCATGTGCTTAGGAAATGCTGAATAGTTATTGTGACTTTTTTCTGTATTGTAGTTCAAATAAATTATCAAAACAATTGAAACTGGTGTGATTGTATTGCATTATTTTGACAAATAAAATATGCAGAATTTTTAACTTTTTGACACAGAATTTTTAATTTTTTGGCACAGAATCCCCCCAGGAGTAAATATAATGTCGTAATATTGATATACACAAGTTCACACTCATCAATCTCTTTAAAAGACTGTCACAATTTTCTCCCTAAAATGTTACTGTTATTCAGCTCCCAAACCTAGTAAAAATCTTTCTAATAAACTCTGTAAACCACCTCTTTGACACAACAAATACCTAGTGTAAAAGCCACAAATCAGTCATTATAGATGGTTACGCTGCTATATTCTGAACGTCAGCTGGGGTTTGTGCACGTCAATATCTAAATTTCGCAGCAGCTGCACTTCTATAGTGAGTGTGTACTGCTTAAAAAGTTTTTAAAAAACAAAATTAGCCATGAGTTTATCAAAGTTTGTTCATGTAATATTGAATTTATTTCTTTAACATCCTAGAGAACAAAGTTGGAGACTGTAAAACATATGGTTTTTGACAAGCCATGAACTTCAATGGAAGATCAACTTTAAACTTGCTCTCGCTCATCCTAGGGTGTCACTATAATGCAAGGATACTAAGCTGAAATGCTATGGTTTTGAAGGCTGTTTAAGTACCTAGAAACTGATGTGAGTGAATCTATTAAGACTGTGAAGAAACTAGGAATGGTTTCAATCACCTCTCTTTTGGTTCCATAAGTGTGCTTCTTCTAGACAATCATGTCTGAACACATAGGTGCCATCTTCCATGAAGAAAAAGTCATCAGTGCTAAGAATCACAGCACCAGGAAATTCACGTTTCAGTTGTCTGAAAAATGGTGAGAGAAGGATTAGTGCACATAAATCTATTCCTTTACTATATAACTTCCAAATAAAAATTTGCATGACTGACTGCGAATTGCATAATGTTTTCATTCTGCAGATGCCAATTCAAAGAAAATTAAAAATTATTTCCTCAATCTCTTGGAATATAGGCAGAAAGGAATGGAGTTGAAGGGCATGTTTCCCTTCCTTTAATCTATAAGAGAGCTCAACAATAAGTGTCCAACATGTGAGTCTAAGCCATAAATCACATTGACAAATCATGTTGTCTTTCTGAGTTAGCCGGAGGAATGCTTGTAAATTTCCAAAAAGCTATCAATAACCTCAAGCTAATCTGTCTTTTTGGAGGAAACGAAGAGAATTTGAGCATGTGAGTTTTTCAAAGGAAAAACTCTTTGTACATTAAAAAAAACAAAGACTGTTGGGAAAAACAGGTGGAGTGGCTAAGGGGCATGGTTCAGTGCCAAGTAAGGAAGATGTGATCTTCATCTCTGTTTTACCACTTTTCATATTTTTTCTTCTATCCTACCTCTTCATTTTTTGCCTTTTTAGCTACATAGCACACACATCTGCATTGTCATATTTGCAAATAAATGTTAGCATGATTAATCAAGATTTTCCAGCTCTTTTAATGTAATACAAAGAGAGTGTTATTACAATATTTTTTTGTCTACCACTGACTTTCTGTTGATTTATTTAGGCTGTGACCCCTTCCTCTTCCCCACCTTTCTGTGACCAACTGGCCAGTTCCTCTGCTGCTCCCGCCCCCAACCACACACACACACACACCCCTCTCTACAACACCCCTCCTGGGAAAGGGGATAAAGGGACCTTGCTGCAGCCTCTGAGGCCTGGGAAAGTGGGAGGTGAAGATCAACTGGAACTGTAGGAAGAATTGGGGGAGGGGGGAGGGTAGGAAGACAGATGTGGGGGCAGAGTTAATGGAGGGTCAGGCAGATGTGATAGCAATTTCATTTCTGTAGCTAGACCCACACACACACACACACGTGAATAGGTTGTTCAATTTCATATTTTTTGCTGTGATTTTTTTCTACTCATACATGTTATTATTTGGATTAGAACGAATTTCAAATTGGCCAATTACTAGTCACCACCTTAAAACAGCCAGCCACTCTAAATATAGAATAGGGGTACTGAGGGAAGCTCCAGTATTTGTTTTTCTTTTGGTTCAGTTCATGTGCGCAGACCCATGGGTAAGGGAAGCATTAAAAGCTCTGACTATGCTGTGTCCCAAGGTCAAATTACGTGGTGGTTATATTACATTGTTGGTGTATTGACGCTTGTGGTGAGATAGTGTCACTTTGTATAGTCAGATACAGGGCACTTCTAGAAAATTGTCTTGTGCATTAGCCAAGCAGACATTCAGTTCATTTCTTTTTGTCATCTTGCCTCTTTGAGCGCTTGTGCTCCATATATTCCTTTTTCTTTTTTTGTCCACGGATCTCTCCCTCCTCTCACATTTGAAGCCCGCAGTCTTATCCGCTATCCTTTTGTTTGATGTTGCCCTCACTTTTATTTTTTTCTACCAATGGTCTAATGTCCTCTGCACTAAACTTCTTATTTTTCCAACCCTTTTGACCTTTTTCAGAGCCAATTAAAAGTCCTGCTACAATTTTTACTTCTCTGCTTTGACTGTTGAGCCCCATTTTTTTCTCCTCTTGATTTTCCTGAGCGTTGCTACTTGGTGTGTTTTCATCATGTTCCTGCTCTACTTCTTTTTTTCACATATTTATTTTCCACTCAGTTCTCACTGCCAACTAATTATTAATTATTATTATTATTATTGAAAACTTTGTAATTGCAACCTCATTGTTAAGTATTTTAAGGTAACTGTTTCATTTGTAGCCCAGCACAGGTGCAAAAGACAACACTGGCTATATGCATTCTTGAAAAGGACATTAAATTTCTTTACTGAATAATTTCACTGTAGATTGTTCATCTTCTAAAGCAATGTTTCCCAATGGTGGTGGGGGCGAGAGAGGGGATCAGGCAAGTTAGGAGCTACAGGGCAGAACAGAAGATAACATGGGTGGGAAAGTTGCAGGTGAAATCTCCATCTTCCTCCTGCATTGCTGTGTCTGCAGATAAAATGTCAGGTGGTGCACTGAAAGCCATCCACCTTCCCTCCCTATATCCACTGTGGCCTCCCACATAGCTGACAGGGGGAGCAGCTCTTATATAGGAGACTTCAGGCTCAGGCAGCTGCGCATCAGTCCAAGTTCTTTTCTCCATTCCTTTAGCACTCAAGTCAGCCTTGGGTGCCATCAGTGGATATCATGCACCCCAGACACCATGGATTCTTCTGGTGAATGGGGCTGAGAAAGGGTCAGAACTACCACAGAAAGAGTGGAAGAGAGGAGTAGAGCTAGGTAATAGAGCAAGAAAAAAGAAAGAACAAAGGGAAAAAGTCAATAAGAATAGAGAAAAGCAGACTGACAGGAGAAAGAAAAAAGATAGATGGCAGCAACAGTGTCAGGACATGGTTATGAAGAGTGGGGGCACCCATCCCCCATCCATCTCAAGAGTGCAGGGTGCTCTCAAAGAAGGGTTAAACTACCAGATCCATAATTCTTAAGCTGCAAAACTGTTTCTCAATGTATTATCTAGTTGAGCAATAGCAGGGAAGGAACTGCTTTGGGTTATCTACAAATAAACAGAGAGGCAGACAGACAAAGATTAATTCTGTCATCTCTGTTTGCTGTCTGTCTGTGTACTTGTTTACCTTAATCTGCCTGCTGTTAGAAGTTCTGCACTTGTAAATTGTGTTGTATATTGCTTTAGACTGTGCAATTATTCTACATAAATTCATATCAGTAGGGTTCAGCTGTTGAGTTTGCTTCTTTTTTCCATTGTGGCTTTTATCTGCCAGTTAAATGAGTGCCAGTTTATGGTAGCTACTGCCACATACAGCTGTGACTCAGTAGTTACTGGCAGATGGCCAGAACTAGCCTCTGTATTATAGAAGTTCCATAGACTGCACCATCCAAAAGCTGGATCTGCAGTGAAGAATTCAGCTGTTTGTAACTGACTATTTGTATTAGAGCCTGCCAATATATCAATCCACACAAACTATCTTGCTCTTGTCCATACTGACATTGTTTCAACTGTTTAATTTGCATTGCCTTTGGGTACCTATCTTCCAGTTCCTGGCATAGCTACCAGAAGCAGGAAGACCCGGAAAGGCCATCAGTCCCCTGTGGGGCAGTAGTAGGGAGGCCTATCTTAAGCATCTTCATGCTGTCCCCACTGGCACTAAATTGGTTTAGACCTGCTGAAAGCTATTCTAATCTAAATAGATCTTAAAAATGCAAGAAAACAGGTTGGAGCTTGTGTGAGCTTGAGGTGTATTGCAAGTGTTTTAATGGATTAGACCGGTTAGAATGGTACATTCCTCTAGTGTACTCTATGCTTGCATCTCTTGTTTCTAACTTGCCTTTTGCAGACTGTCCTGTGACTGTTGTGACTAATACATCCAATACCTCCTATTTCTGCTTTCTATATTACTAAGCGTGGTTATTAAAAGCATTCAGGCTTTAAGATCTTTTAGTTTATTTGAGTTCAATGTAACATCTATTTCCTATAAAACCCCAATGCAGGACCAATACTTGCAATTATTTCAGTTCTGAGTAACACTGAGGTTGTGTAGATACTGCCAAAATCTTCCAATATGAGTTCCTAAAGTTTGGCACCTAAATCCACATTTAAGCACCTAAAGCAGTGGCCTTATTTTCAAGGGTGCTGTGCACCACTATCTCCCACTGACATTACAGCTAAGACTGTAGGAGCTTGGGGTTAATTTTCAATTAAATGCTTTTGTATTGTATTTGCTGAAGTAATTTCATGGCTAAATGTCCAATGATGGCAGTGAGAAAAAACTTTGGTATCTGTGTGTTACCATCTGGAAGTTGGTTTGGGAGCAAAGATGTTGCATAACTGAGTCTCATGACAAAAATCCTGAATTCTCTCAAGTTAGGTTTATACAAAGTAACTTAAAACAACCTACAGACATTTTGTGAAGGCAGTGTGATGTGGCAGAGCCAAAGTTCATTGTGGCATATGATAAAGCCTATGTATGACCCTAACGTTAGACAGAGAAAAGAAGAGCAGTTCATGTCTTTCAGAACTCTAGTGCAAGTTCTGTGCTTGAGACTTCAACTACATATTAAAACCACCTGCAGCGATAAACCATTACTCTCAGTGAAAGGAATTAATTTAATTTTGTCAGACCTCCAACCTCCCATTTCAAATGGGGAAGAAAGGAAGGAAAAATTATAAAATGTCAGTGATATTCCTAAATTTCTTTCCATTGCCAGTCCAATTGAATATTGGGCTCATAATCACAAAACTCAAATTTAATTAATTTTTCCTCAAATGCCTCTAAAATTAAACCATTCTACTAGAATTCTTTGAGGGGGTCCAGTGGATATAGTGTACTTAGATTTTCAGAAAGCTTTTGACAAGGTCCCTCACCAAAAGCTCTTAAGCAAAGTAAGCTGTCATGGGATAAGAGGGAAGGTCTTCTCATGGATTGGTAACTGGTTAAAAGATAGGAAACAAAGGATAGGAATAAATGGTCAGTTTTCAGAATGGAGAGAGGAAAATAGTGGTGTCTCCCAGGGGTCTGTACTGGGACCAGTACTATTCAACATGTTCATAAATTATCTGGAAAAAGGGGTAAACAGTGAGATGGCAATATTTGCAGATGATACAAAAGTACTCAAGAAAGTTAAGTCCCAGGCAGACTGCGAAGAGCTACAAAATGCTCTCTCAAAAATCGGTGACTGAGCAACAAAATGGCAGATAAAATTCAATGCTGATAAATGCAAAGTAATGCACATTGGAAAATATAATCCCAATTATGCATATAAATTAGCTGTTACCACTCAAGCAAGAGATCTTGGAGTCATTGTGGATAGTTCTCTGAAAACATCCACTCAATGTGCAGTGGCAGTCAAAAAAGCGAAGAGAATGTTGGCAATCTTTAATAAAGGGATAGAAAATAAGACAGAAAATATCATACTGCCTTTATATAAATCCATGGTATGCCCACATCTTGAATACTGTGTGCAGATATGGTTGCCCCATCTCAAAAAGATATATTGGAATTGGAAAAGTTTCAGAAAAGGGTAACAAAAATTATTAGGGGTTTGGAACGACTTCCATATGAGGAGAGATTAATAAGACTGGGACTTTTCAGCTTGGAAAAGAGACTACCTGGTCTGCTGTCTCTGGCTGTCTCGGGCTGGCAGCCCCACCATCTTGCTTAAGTGGCTGCCCCACGAGCGGGGGTGGGGGCAGAGGTAGGCAGCCCAGATGTGCCTACCTTTAAGATGCAATACAGGCACAGTACAGTACATGGCTTTTTTTTTTTTAATCTTTGCTGCTGCCTGATTGGTTACTTCCGGTTTCACATGGTGTCCAGTTGACTGGTCAGCCCGTAACTATGGTGTTCGTATCTTTGCGGCTCTACTGTACTGTCTACAATTTACAGATGGAGAAACTGAGCCATAGAGTTTAAGTGACTCGCCCAAGATCACAAACCAAGTCAATTGCAGAGATAGAAGAGTAGCCCAAGAATCTTGGCTCGTGGTCCTGTGCTTGCTACTCCACCACATTGCAAAAGTCATACAGCTACATAATCTATGCCTTCCAACCCCTGAAAAGAAGTCATGTTCACATAACTGCTTTAAAGCACAGATGTCTAAACAAAATACTCTTGGTACTTTTGCAAACAGTTACTTTTTCATCTTGCTTCAGACCTGATTCTGCCCTTGTTCTGTGCAAAGAACTCCAATTGTTTGGGAGTTTCACACTCTCAGTATTGGCGAAATACAGCCCTTTCTTAGCAAAATAAGCATGAGAACCAAATCAAACAACCACCATCACATTGTCCCTGAGATCTTGGAGCAAGATCTTGAGTTCTGTCCAGAAGTTACATTCTGCATGAATGTGCCTATATGTCTACTGATCATTTAGTTGCAGGAAAGTTTAACTCCAACTGCTGCAAAATGAAAAAATATGGTGATGTATGTGTTTAAAAAGGAACATTTACTTTTTGCCAACGTGTTGTCACCGTGGCAATGAAACCGGTATTTCTGTATGTTGATAAACTTAAACTGACCTTGTGTCTTAACTCTGATGTTGCAAAACACTGTCTTGCCCTCTGTCTCAATCTTAGCCTCCGAATCATGACCTTTACTGTAAAAAAATAGTTTAGATAGTGTAAACATAGCCCCTTCTTTCTTTGATTGTCAGAGGAAGAGGTGGTTATCTTGAGAGGAATAATATTGTCCCCTCTGAATTGCTACTTCAAAGTTCCTTGAGCAAGAAAACAGATAAGCATCTTTTAGTAAAATTCACAATTTGAGAAAATAAGTTGCTTAATCAGGACAAGTTAATTGTTGTTCCTTGATGTGTGCCTTATCTCACTCCAGACACAGATCACATACATTCAGATATTTCACATGGTGGCTTTGATATTCATCCTCATAGCTATCTAGACTGTATCTGCAGGGTGTTTGTAAACTCAAAACTACCACTACCAGTTTCACCCCATTGGTATTTAGGGCTAACAGCTTCCAATATATTTGTGCTTCAAAAAGAAAATTATTTTACATAATGTACATTACAAATTATGAATCATTAGCACATTTGATATTTTCTGTTTTTAGAAGCATATATGTAAATGCCTATTGACAATAGCATAAGCTTACATTAATTGAAAGGAGATGTTTACATTTGGCTTTGTAAAGTAACCAAACTGAAATATTGTAATAATAGGTTCTCATGTTGTCAGTAAACTTTTTTACAGTCTATGTAAAAGGCTAATTGTCAGAAGCTTTCTCTTTTGACCTTTATTATTTAAAGTGCACACAGTACTCCTAAAAATCACCCGTGTCAGTCTACCCATATTGAGAACATGTTGATTTTTGACTGAAGTAAAGTTATATAGTACCACTATCAATAGTGTCACCATAAATACTACCCTGAACAACACAATGCCTACATTTTATCAAAATCTACACCAGGCATTAAAATGGGAAATTTTGTGACTAATACAAATTTAATAGTAGATTTTGAGCAGAATTGTAAAAAGAAAAACCCACATATTAGTTAGATTAGTACACACAAAACTATATAGAGAAAGAAAAGACTGAAAACCTAGCTGGTAGCAAGATCAAAGGATGCTTGTAACTGAACCTTATCAGCTCTGTTTTTTATTATTAAACAATGTCATTGGACTTTAAGTACTAAAATGTGATAGGGAACATTTGTCTAACTGCTAATATGAATTTACATGGGTTGGGCCATTTTATTGCCTAACAACATACACTCTATTGTCTTAGTGTGATTATAAAATATATAACTTTTATTTACAATAAATTGTTTAAATATTTTGTATCTTGCTAAACAATAATTTTTTCATTAGAATGGACAGAATAAGACTGCTTTAGGGAAACAGTATTTCCTCTATTTGTAATGAAATTCTCGTCATTCAAATATTTTGGATATCTAGCTTTAGAAGCCAGCACATAAACCATGATATCTTTCTTCTTCCCCTCTCCTGTTCTGCTTGAACTCTAACACCAACTTTCCAATGGGCTTTAACTGTAAGAGGCAATTATTTAGAAAGCTGAATTGGGGGTGTTTCTTGAGACTATTTAAAATAGTCTGTATGAGATCCTCACTCCTGCTCCAGCCACTTTATGCTAGGTAAAAGGGCCAGAGCAGCATAAAGGGGATCGAAAAGCCTGTATTTGGCTGAGGATTTCCCACAGTGAGGGTGCAGTGGAAGAGAGCTATAAGGCTGTTGGTCGAGGATCCTATGACAAGCCCTGGTGTAGGGGGATGTGTCAGTGGTGGGACGGGAGCACACAGCACTGCTGTGGCTTGTAGGGCATCCTGGGCAGGTTGTTGTAACGTAGACCGCCCCAGGGTTGTCCAACTTATGCTGGAGACCTCTCCACCCTCCAGAATACCACAAGACTGGGAGGGGGCAAAGGTAGCATAAGCCACCAGATACCCTCTCCACACTTAAAGCTGCGAGTTCTCATCCTCTGTGTATTGGTTTACTCTCTTCCAGCTAGGAACTGTATCTCTACTTGTAATAAGAGTAGTAATAATAATATAGCAATAAAAAAATACAGTATGTAGAGAAAAAACCCGAACAGTACAGGCACTATAGAAAAGAGACATCCCAGATAACTTCTCTGATAAAAGAACTGCAAACTGTGGTAAGTGTATATAATGTACGAGAACATAGTCCATGATGGCATATGTTGCTTAAGGGTTTCTAGGGAAGTCCTTGTATATGCCCATGGACGGTCCACTTTAAAAAAAAATTGAAATTTAATATATCAAGGAAAGAAAACCAATACAAAAAGAATACCAACATCTGGTTCTGTTGGATTTTTCAACAGTCATTGATGTCGCTGACACAAAGTATTGTGGGATCTTGTGGAATGGACAAACAGCTCTCCAGTAGCTTTGTTCCTTCTTGGAGAGATCCCACAAGGTCACGCTGGCCAACTGTTGTCCACTCCAAAGGCACTCAGATGTGATCTGCATGGTTCTGTCTTATCACCCCTCCTGTCCAATGTTTATATGAAATAACTAGATGAGTTGGGAAGCATTGTAATCATGCTAATTATTTATTATTTTTCAGGTTCACACATCATTCTACATTCTTGGTGTTTTACAACAATAAGGATAAAATTCAAGTCCTTTTTTGCTGAGAGCACTGCATATTAACTCTTCAAAGCTTCCATATAATCATTTCTGATTTAACTATATGCCTGTTTCTGTCCATGAAAACAAGAAGTTTATTTTCAACTTCATTTTGAGTGGGTGTTGAAATGCAAGTAAGCAGCTGGGGAGAGGCCTTCAGGTTCATGGATAACATTGCTGGGGAAATAATCAGAGCTTTCAGGTGTTTTTAATCACAGAATTTGAAAGACATTGAGTCCTAGAAAGCATACTGAAATGGATATTCCTATCATTCAGATTGGGAAAGGCATCATAGGTTACCCATATCCAACAACTGGTACAGTTCCAGGATTTTTATTTGTTGCCTATTTAATGGATTAGGGTTCTGATGCATCTAACACTAGTTCCATGTGCCCATTCTGTTCACACCTCACAAAGCAAGGGATCACTGGAACATCTAGAAGGGCATTTCGTATGGTGTACACTCAAGGATCATTCATATTTAGAACGCATGCACTTTCACAGAAAGTACCTTTTTACTTGTAATACTGATTGCAAGACTGTTATTATTGCCAGAAAAGACTTTGGTGAGCTGACACAGGAGTTCCCTATGGTGTTGTAGAGTCAGAGCAATTATAGTGCCCCACAGCACAATGTATCATGTTCTCTGTGTCAGGAAGGAGTGGTTTACTTGGATTAGAGCCAACTCTCTAATCAGTAGCAATAGGTCAGAAGGGGGGGGGGGTTTACAGGAGAATTATGTGCTGATTACACATTCTTAATAGTCAAAATTAAATTCCTACAATATGTTAATGAGCTACAGGATCTATTAGTCATAGCCCATAAACTTCTGGATATCTGGATATGCATTCAAGATCCTACTAACCTTACAAAAGGGTTGGAGTGGAGACTAAAATAAGAAGTAGTAAGGGAAGGAATTTGACAAAAGGGTTAGAAATAAGTATATAGAGAAAAAGAAACACAAACTATATGGAACAGTACTTCCTTTGGGAATGCTAGTATCATTAGTCCTAGCATTTCTTAGAGCCCTCTAACAGTAGGACCACTCACTGCATGTCTTAGGAGGGATACAGAGATGACCCTCTTAAAACTAGGAATCAAAAAAGACCGGAATTATTGGCTGCAAAGTTATATATTGGCCTATTAACTTAAGGGGCGAGTTCGAATGGTCTGTTATGATTGTTAGATCAGGTCCTAGTGTTTGTGCAGCGATGCCAAATAGATGACACTATCATGCGTTTTGTGCATCATGGTAATACAGTAATAGGTGTAGATGTAAATATTGTACAGTAGAGATACTTTAAGAATCAGTGCATATAATGAATCCTGTGTCCTTCCCACATATGTAACCTGAAAGTAGCCTGGTGAAGCCAATTGAAATGAAGGCCTTGATCCCACACAGTTGGAATGAATTGCAGTTGTTAGTGATAACCTGCAAGGTTCATGGAGTTTCTCAAAATTGTAACTACAAATCAGGGAAGTTACCCATGCTGCCTGCTCCTACATAGCCTAGCTTGAGTAAGAGTGGTCATACTGCAAAACAACACTCGAGCCACACACAGTGACTTGTAATGGCAGCTGAGAAGTTGCACTAATTTGAGCTGTAGTATGTACCTTCTGGGATGCCAACCAACACAAGTTAGAAACTCCATCACACTCATGTTGAGGGGTTTTGTGTGTGAAGGGGACCCACATTAGGGGCAACTTGAGTTATTACTAGAGTGACTCCTGCAGTGAAGATAAGCCCTCTGTTGCCTTTTTTCATAAAAGGTGCTGCAGATGCAATGTTATGGACACCTGGGAGCCAGTACCTCGTCAGTTCAACTACAACTTCTGACTGCTTACTAATTTGCACTGATAGGCTCAGAAGGATTGTAACCATAGTGTGGAGTGGGGTGAAAATATATTTATATTGCAAAGTCCCCCTAGTGGATTTCATGGAGTCTATGGCATGGCTCCCTTGTCATGGTAAAAGCGCTGCTAAGAGTAGGGGTTAGGGTTTATTTACTTTTTTTTAGGGATGGGGCCCTTTTTGAGGGAATGTGAGGAGTTAGGCTGGGGTTGTGGAGTGGAAAGCTCCTCCCGCGCGTTAGGCCTTGCATGACTATTGCCCAGAAAACTTTGGTGAGCTTACACAGGAGAATACCAGTCTCCTTTCTTATGGGGTCGTAGAGTCAGAGCAATTAAAGTGCCCCACGGCATTGTATATAATTTCTCTGCCTCAGTAAGGAGTGGTTTACTTGGATTAGAGCCAACTTTCTAATCAGTAATTGTCTCACTGTCTTTTGTACCCACCTCTCCACCCCATCTATATCCGTCTGTCTTTTGTCTTACACTAAGGCCTTGTCTACACATAAACTACTGCAGCTGTGCTGTAGTGCTTCAGTGAAGACGCTACCTACGCCAATGGGAGGGCTCCTCCTGTCAGTGCAGATAATCCACTTCCCCAAGAGGCAGCATCTAGGGCGAGGGGAGAATTCTCCCATCGACCTAGTTCTAGCCACACCAAAGGTGAGATTGGTTTAACTGTGTCGCTTAGGGGTGTGGATTTTTCACACAGCCTGCGTGTTAATTTTCTAATGTAGATCAGTCCTTAGATTGCAAGGTCTGTGGGGCAGAAACTGTTTTTCTGTTCTATCTGTGCAACACCTGGAACAGTGGGGTTCCTGGTCCATGGCTATGATTCCTAAGCACTATGAGTTAGATTTACAAAGGGAGTTAGGTGCCCACCTGTCACTTTAGGTGCTTAAATCCAAAACACTGAGGTGGCCACTGAGCAGGGCTTTTGAGGACCTAACTGGAGGTGCCTAAATTTCTGCTAGTGGACATATACAATGCTGCTTCAGTCCTGAGGCCCAGGGCCTAGCTCATACTGAAGTCCCAGCTGGCTCCTCAAACTATCTTGCCCAATCTGGGAGATGTTGTCAGAGCACGCCTACTAGGTCAAGGTCGGTACAACACACAGATGGTGGTACCACCCTAGTTTATACTCCAATAGCCCAGGGGTTAGTGCACTCACCTATGATGCGGGTAGACCCAGGTTCAAATGCCCACTCTGCCTCATGTGGAGCAGTGACTTGAAGCAAGGTGTCCCATATCCCAAGTGAGTTCCCTAATCATTGGGCTATAGAATCAATCTTTCTTACCCACTGAATATTTAAGTATTTTATACAAAGTGGAACAACTTCAACGGGAAAGTGGGAAATAGCTGCCCTAGAGTACCTATTGCCAAGTGGTTAGGGCACTCACCTAGGAGGGAGACCTGGCTTCAAGTCCCTGTTCTACATCTCACACAGTGTGGATTTGAACCCTGGTCTCCCACATCCTGAGCAAGTGCTGCACCACCTCCTCCTTACTTTTTTTTGAGAAAGGACTGACCTGGTTTAGGTGCCTAACTGTTGGAGAGGGTTCACAGCTGTGATCCCAAGCAGAGTGGGTGCCTCTCACTAGACATTTATCTCTGAGGGGCATGCACACCCCTCTCCTCAGCTCTTCCTACTGTCCAGCTTAGGTGGCTCCCCATTCAGCCTGCTGGCTTTTGTGAATCCCATTCTTAGGCGTCTTACCCTTCCCCAGACATTGCATAGGGAGCCTGGGTGCCTGAGGGCTATGGATGCCAGTTAGGCATTGCACTGCTGAATCTAAGTCCCCTTGGTAGCTCTAGGCTTATGGTAACACTCTCTCTGCTTATTATATTTATAATTTGTAAGTGGTTTAATGAGTTCACACAAGAAGTCTGTTGCAGAGCCAGGAAAGAACCCAGAACACGAGTTCCAGTCTAGTGCCTTAAGCATAGAGCCATCCTTCCTCTGCTATACTTTGTGGATGCAACATATTTACCCGTGCCTTTAGATTATTAGCCCTTCTTAAGAAGAACACCAGTTTGGCACTGACCTTTCTCTGAACAGCAGCATATACAGTTACAGTGCTATAGATGTGATTAAAAGTAATTATTTCTAAGGATAGATTGACAAACTCAATTTGTTGCAGCAGTTCTGAAGAAAAAGCAGATTGTTTTGCTTGTTTAAGATTTTTGCAAGCTACTTTCCCCATGGGGCTGAAACCTAACTTTTCACCATTGTGAATCCATTTTCCTCTTTTCCCTGAATCAATTTCTCTTGTGTTACTCTTCCCTCCTAATGGGGCATGATTAAGATGCACAAGTGACTTAACCACAACACACACACCCACACACCCCTAATCATCGCTGCATGCAACAGTCTTTGTGAAACCACTCACACTGGTGCCTTTGCTCTTCTATGCCAGTTGTTTTCCTCAGTTCACACATAAACTTGTGTATGCATTTAACTTGCCTGTTAACTGACATCACACAGAAACAGCAGAAAAATGGGAGAGGAGATTGTCTCATATTCACAGAATGGTAGTACATAAAGCTGAATATGAAATGTACATGGACAGACAGAAAAGAAAAAAACAACCCAGCTATACAAATAGTTAGCACACAGCAAGCAAGGCTGTAATTCTACCTTGCACTAGCCTGTCACATGCTAACTGTCCATATGGACCCTGTGGCCATGCAGTAAAAGTTCCCTAGCACACTTTGATCTGCTCTACCTTGAAATGGGAGTAGATCAAAGTGCACTATGGAAGGTGAAGTGCAGGGCAGCAGTGTCCACATGGATAGTTAATGCGCAGCAGGCTAGTGCAAGGTAGATTTAAACATGAGCTTGCCCTGTACTAACAGTTGATATAGACATGCCCCCAGCCTCAACTCCCATTAGAAGACGATGCTTGATGTACATTAACCTCTAACAGTGTGATGAGGGTTTTATCAGATTTGCACTTTGTCACAGATCCTTCAGAGGAAAAAAGGACGCTCTTATACTTCAGGCAGTGTCATAGATCATGGGAAAGCTGGGTTTATTCCTGACTCTGCCACAGACTTCCTTTGGGATGTGGGACAGTCAATCTCCCAATTCCCCATGCATAAAATGAGATAATACTTCCCTACCTGATAAGCGTATTGTGAAGCTACAGTAATTGGGTGAGATCCTCAAGCGCATTCCAGCCCCTTTAGGCTGAAGAAAAGGACCAGAGCAGCATAAATGGGCCTTAAAAGTCCCAGTTCCAGCTGAGGTTTCCTTCAGTACAGCCAGGACAATAGACAGCAGTGAGCAGGAGGGATATGTGAAGAGTAAGGCCATAACACTGCAGCCTACAGGGCAACTGGGGGAGGCTGCCATAATTTAGAGGCCCCCAGGACTGTGTATGGTATGCTGGGGGCCTCTCCAACTTCTTGGCCAAGGCAAAAAAGTGCCTTAAAGTCCCCCGTGCTGCATAAGAGATGCAGCACAGAATCTTGCCCGTGGTATATGTAAGGTACTTGTATACTGTGCTGTGTAATCCAAGGTTTTTTCTTCAATGAGGGCAATTAAGCCAAATTAATTAACCATATGAATTCAACACATCCTTCCATGCTGATGATGCTCGTTAAAAAAATAATGCATCAATTAAATTTGTGACTGTACTCCTTGGGGGAGAATTGTATGTCTCCTGCTCTGTTTTACCCGCATTCTGCCATATATTTCATGTTATAGCAGTCTTGGATTATGACCCAAAACATGTTGTTCAGTTTAAGAACACTTTCACAGCAGATTTGACAAAACACAAAGAAGGTGTGATTTCTAAAAATCGATAAGCTCATTTGGAAGTAAAGTAGCCTTAGTTTGCTTTAGCTTTGAGTTAAACTAAAGCAAAGATTTTTGTTTTGTTTTGTAGTGACGAGCTAGGAGAATACATCACAAAGTCTAAGCACCAGGTCAGAAAAATGAGCGGTGGAGAGTGCACAACAGGAGGAAGAAAGGGTATCGCAGAGATGAAAATTGGTCTGTGTATGTAAAGTGGCTAGGAAGTGTTGACAGGCATGGTATACAAATCCAAAGAATACACTAAAAGAAGAAAAGTCACAGCTTCTATGTGGTCCAATCACTGCTTATTGTACGTCAGTTCAGTTCAACTTTATTAACAAAAAGGAAACAACAACGACAATCAGTTTCTACATTATCTTTCCTTCCGCAAAGGGGGGGAGGGAAGAGGCAGGTTTGCCCCCCAGCGTGAAGCTACTGCTGACACCTTGTTCACTTTACACCAACATCACCCAGTACAGGTCTGTCGCATCTTAGGCGCATTTAACATGTGCGATTTCAGCTTTACGCGGTTGGCAAAAACAAAAAAAAAGAGAGAAAAATAACAATTTAAATACTGTTTCTGTAGTGCAGGCGATTCCGCCCGCCATTACACTCAATATAATTTTGACTATACACGATTTTTGCTTTAGGCGCTGACTGCGGAAGGTAACCCCAGCGCAAGATGAGACAGACCTGTAGCGTGCCAGACAGGTGACTGCTGGTCCAGCAGCCTGATGACAGGAACCCGGCACTTCCGCCCCCAGCTTCGGAGAAGGGGGAGGAGGGCGCAGAGCCGCGGGCGCTACCGCCGCGGCTGTCCGGATTTGGGAGACACTTGAGGGCAAAGGCTCCGCTCCCCGACACTGGCCGCACGAGACAACAGCCACGTGCGGAGCAGCCAGCAAATGTTCCCCGCGGCTGGGCCGCTCCCCGTCAGCCTGCGCCCGGCACGGACACCTCGGCCGGGATGGCCGCGCGGAGGGAGCGGCCCGGAGCAGGGCGGGGCGCCCCTTGCCCCAGCGGGGCCGCGACACCCCGGCGCCCCCGTTACCTGGCCCGCGTGGTTTTCCCGGAGCCGGGCAGGCCGCGCAGCAGGTAGAGGCGTTTGCTGAAGCGGCGCCTGCGGGGCTGCGCCCGGGCCGGGGGCTGCAGGCTCAGGGCCCCGAAGGCGCGGACCAGGCTCCCCTCCATGGGCGCGGAGCGGGCAGCTGCCAGCCGCAGCGGCTCGGCCGGCACTGAGCATGCGCGCTAACAGCCCAGCCGGGCATGGCCACGTGCTCTGGGGCGCGCGGGGCTGGGCAGGGCCGAGCTGACGGCGGCGGCAGGACGAGGGGCGGGGCCCCAGGCCCAGCTCAGGGGCGAGCGGGGGTTGAGCCCGTGCGCGAGGCGCTGCCAGCCGCGGGGGGAGGGGGGAACCGTTACCCCAGGTCCCCTGAGCCGGCTGCAGCGCCTGCAAAAAAAAAAAAAAAAAAAGGGGGGGGGGGTGGGGGGGGCGCAGAGGCGGCGGCTCGTAGCGCCGGGTTCCCAGGGCTGTGCCCGTCAAGGCCCCGCGCCAGAGCCCAGTGTCCGCCCACGGCCCCACCTGCGCTCATGCTGTGAGTCGCTCAAGGAGCGGCGAGTCTGTGACGTCTGTGTCCCGCCGCTACCACAACCAGTTCTAATGGCCAGGGTTTGACAAGTCTCCTAGCTGTGTATAAAGCCTCAGCAGGTGACAAGTTTGCCTTGTCGGCTGGCCTGGTTGCTGAACTGGGGTCTGGGCGGCCTTTCCCTTGCCAGGCACATCCATGGATTTTTTTTCTACACACGTTTATTTTGGGGGCTCATATGATGTCAGGGTGACTGATTTCCTGGGTTGATGGCAAAACTTCGGGTTCCTTTAATCCACCAAAGGGGATTCCACCTTTGTCAACTGTTATTTTGCCTCTGTCCAGCACCCTTGTCCTTTTTTCAGGGCTGTAGCAACAAAGAACGTGGCCCCCTCCAATCATATGTCCGGGCGGCGCCCCTTACAATGCAGAAACTGGAATGCAGTATTTATTTTGCCACTTTTAGGGGCCCCCTTCCTTGCGGGGCCCCCTCCGGTCGGAGGGTACGGAAGGCGCTCGCTACGCCTCTGCCTTTTTTACGTCCCCACTTGTGTTTAGAACATGGTTCACTACAGGTCACATTTTTAAAAGTCGAAAGCATCTAGCTGCTTTTGAAAAGCCCACTAGTTGCCTAAATACGTTTAAAAATCTGACCCTAAGACGCACTATACTCTTGTGTATTAAATCCTTCTCAAACATAAATGTCTACTGTAATTTTTACTCAAAATAGGTACAACTGCAAGATAGATTGGCAATAGGGTGACCAGATAGCAAGTATGAAAAATCAGGATGGGGGGAAATAGGCACCTGTATAAGACAAAGCTCAGAATATAGGGACTGTCTCTATAAAAGCAGGACATCTGGTCACCCTAATTGGTGTCATTCAAAACCTGTTAAAGCATTTTAAACTAAAGGAATTAATAGAGGCTTCCCTGTCCCCCTCAATTTCCCCCATTACTTCCCTTAGTAAGGGCTTGTCTAGATCATGTGACAGTAAAGGTGGGAAGTTAATGTACATACATTACAGTGCCTTAAACCTGTGTGGATGATTTCATTGAAAAATAAAGTGCCTTTAGTTTTGACAATGGCAGTCAGGGCAACCCTAGAAGATTGCAGGACTCACTCCCAAACCCTCTATTAATCATCAGGTCTTTGACTTGTCTTTAACATTTTAAAAATTTTGTACTGGCCAGGTGTAACCCACATTTGATTTTTTTTTAAGTCCAAAAAGAAGGTGTGACGTAATGGAGCACTCATCTTAACTTTTCCTGTAGAAAAGCCTTGGCAATATTTCACAGATGTAAATATGGGCCTGACAAAATTACAAGAAATGGTTTAAAATAGGGCGGTCAAGTGATTAAAAAAATTAATCGTGATTAATCATGCAATTAATTGCACTGTTAAAGAATAATAGAATAACATTTATTTAAATATTTTTGGATGTTTTCTACATTTTCAAATATATTGATTTCAATTACCACACAGAATACAAAGTGTACAGTACTCACTTTCAATTATTATTTTTGATTACAAATATTTGCACAGTAAAAAACAAAAGAAATAGTATTTTTCAATTCACCTAGTACAAATAATGTAGTGCAATCTCTTTATCATGAAAGTTGAACTTACAAATGTAGAATTACGTACAAAAAAATAACTGCACTCAAAAATAAAACAATGGAAAATTTAAGAGCCTGTATGTCCACTCAGTCCAACTTCTTATTCAACCAATCGCTCAAACAAGTTTGTTTACATTTTCAGGACATAATGCTGCTTGCTTCTTGTTTACAATGTTACCTGAAAATGACAACAGGTGTTTGCATGGCACAGTTGTAGCCAGTATCACAAGATATTTACGTGCCAGATGCTCTAAAGATTCATATGTCCCTTCATGCTTCAACCACCATTCCGGAGGACATGCGTTCATGCTGATGATGGGTTCTGCTTGATAACGATCCAAAGCAGTGCGGAGCGACACATGTTCATTTTCATCATCTGAGTCAGATGCCACCAACAGAAGGTTGATTTTCTTTTTTGGTGGTTCGGGTTCTGTAGTTTCCGCATTGGAGTGTTGCTCTTTTAAGAGTTCTGAAAGCATGCTCCATACCTCGTCCTTCTCAGATTTTAGAAAGCACTTCAGATTCTTAAATCTTGGGTTGAGTGCTGCAGCTATCTTTAGAAATTTCACATTGGTACCTTCTTTGCGTTTTGTCAATCTGAAGGAAATTTAATTAACACATTTTTTTAAACGAGCGTCATCAGCATGGAAGCATTTCCTCTGGAATGGTGGCCAAAGCATGAAGGGGCATACAAATGTTTAGCTTATCTGACATGTAAATTCCTTGCAATGCCGGCTACAAAAGTGCCATGCAAATGCTTGTTCTCACTTTCAGGTGACATTGTAAATAAGAAGCAGGAAGCATTATGTCCTGTAAATGTAAACAAACTTGTTTGTCTGAGCCATTGGCTGAACAAGAAGTAGGACTGAGTGGGCTTGTAGGCTCTAAAGTTTTACATTGTTTTGGTTTTTTGAGTGCAGTTATGTAACCAAAAAAAAATCTACATTTGTAAGTTCCACTTTCATGAGAAAGATATTGCATTATAGTACTTGTATGAGGTGAATTGAAAAACACTTTCTTTATAATTTTTTCAGTGCAAATATTTGTAATAAAAAATAATATAAAGTGAGCACTGTACACTTTGTATTCTATGTTGTAATTGAAATCAATATATTTGAAAATGTAGAAAAGCATCCAAAATATTTAATAAATTTCAATTGGTATTCTATTAGTGCGATTAATCACAATTAATTTTTTATTCATGATTAATTTTTTGAGTTAATCACGTGAGTTAACTGCAATTAATCGACAGCCCTAGTTTAAAGTTAAAATGTAGGTGATCTTGCTCCTTCTTTCTGCCCGGTGCTGGTCAGGACATCTTTCATGAGCAGGAGAATTAAGGCCTAATAGTGCCAAGATATATCCTGCTGTGCACACAGAGGGTATTGGCCTAGCAGTACAGGGATCCCCTCTATAAGCAATACATATAAAGTGGTGGCACTCTTGTCCCATTAGAATTAACCAAATGATCCATGTTTTTGGTGCTTTAAATATAAAGATTCCTCTTTGATTTCAGCTTCTGCCTGCTCAATAATCACACACGATATAAACCTTATCTTGTACTAAGTACATGCTCCCAGGAAAAGTTAACTTACAAACACAGCAGTTGTTGTGTTTACACCTTTCTTACATTATGATGGTAATAGTAATGAGTTCATTATTGCAATATCCACAAAGATGTGAGGATGCAGTAGGAGAGGCTGCAACAAAAATATTTCAAATCACTTAAAACATTGTGGTGGTGGTGTCTCAGCACATATGCAAAGTGCAGGGTCCATTACTTAGGGTTGCCAACTTTCTGACTGCAGAAAACTGAACACCTTTGCCCCGCCCCTGCCCCAAGTCCCGCCCATGCTCACTCCATCCCCCCTCCCTCCATCGCTTGCTCTCCCCCACCCTCGCTTACTCCCTCATTTCCATGGGGCGGGGGGTGGGGCCTGGGATGAGGGTTTTGGGGTGCAGGAGGGGGCTCTGGGCTAGGGGGGTGGAGCCCCCGGCGTGTTTGAGGGGGCTTCAGGCTGGGGCAGGGGTTTAGGGTGCGGGGGGGGGGTTGAGGGCTCCAACTGAGGGTGCAGGCTCTGGGGTGGGGCGTGCAGGAGGGGGCTCCTGGCTGGGGACAAGGGGTTCAGAGTGCATCTGGGGGCTCAGGTCTGGGGCAGGAGGTTGGGAGGGGGAGGGGGTATGGGCTCTGGGAGGGAGTTTGGGTGCGAGAGGAGGCTCAGGGTTGGGGTGAGGGAGTGGGTTTGGGGTAGGCTCCAGGTGGCGCTTTCCTGAGGCAGCCCCCAGATGTGGCAACATGTCCTACGGCTCCTAGGTGCAGGGGCTGCCAGGGAGGGTCTGCATGCTGCCCTCACCCACAGATGCAGCCCCTGCAGCTCCCATTGGCTACGGTTCCCGACCAATGGGAGCTGCGGAGCCGGGGCTCAGGGCATGGGCAGCGCATGGAGCCCCTGTGGCAGCCCCTGTGCCTAGGAGCCAAAAGATGTCACCGCTTCCAGGAGCCAGGGGAGCAGGCAGGGAGACTGCCTTCGCCCCGCTGCACCGTCAACCAGACTTTTAACGACCTGGTCAGCGGTGCTGACTGGAGCTGCCAGGGTCCCTTTTCAACTGGGCATTCCAGTCAAAAACCAGACACCTGGCAACCCTACCATTACCTGACCCAAAAACATCCAAAAACCAGATGTGGCAGTTACTAGATATGTTCTATATTTGTTTCCGAAGCTATAAAGGATGTTTTCGTTGTAGGCAAGCCACTTGACAGGTCACTCTGTGTTTATTCACCTTACAGCTGAGCTAATCAGACTTCAAGAAGGGGAAATGTTATAAACATATCTGCTGAAGATAGCTCTGTGACATCAGTGGGTGATCAATGCAAGACTATGCACGTTGGCTGAGAGGTGGTTTTGTTGACAACACTGAGAAATGTTTTGAAAAGGAGGAGGATGCGGAGGTTCTTATGAAGCTCTGAAGAAGCCAGTCATATGTGCTACATATTATGGCCACATTATAGAATCAGAGAATGACAGAAATGTACGGCTGGAAGGGACCTGAAGTCGTCACCAACTCCAGCCCCCTGCACTGAGGCAGGACCAAGTAAACCTAGACCATCCCTGACAAATATTTGTCCAACCTGTTCTTAGAAACCTTCAATGATGGAGATTCCACAACCTCCTTGGAAACCTATTCCAGGTTTTAACTACTCTTATAGTTAGTTTTTCCTAATATTTACCCGAAATCTCTCTTACTGCAGATTAAGCCCATTAGTTTTTCTCCCACCTTCCATGAACATGCAGAATTGTTCACAGTTCTCTTTGTAACAGCTTTTAACATATTTGAAGAATGTTAACAGGTCCCCCTCAATCTCCTTTTCTCAAGACTAAACATTCCCACCTTTCCTCCTAGATCAGGTTCTTTTATACTTTTTGTTGCTCTCCTCTGGATTCTCTCCAGTTTGTCCACATGTTTCCTAAAGTGTGGTATCCAGAATTGGACACAGAACTCTAGCTTAGGCCTCACTAATGCAGAGTAGAGTGAGACAATTACCTCCCGTGTCCTACATACGACACCCGTTGATGCATCCCAGAATATTAGCCTTTTTCTTAGCTGCAACATACTGTTGATTCTCATTCAATCTGTGATTTACTATAACCCCCACATCTATTTCAGCAGTACTAACACCTAGCCAGTTATGTGCCATTTTTTTAGTTGTGCATTTGATTTTTCTTTCTTAAGTGAAGTACTTTGCACATGTCTTTACAGAATTTCATCTTGTTGATTTCAAACCAATTCTCTAATTTGTCAAGGTCATTTTGAATTCTAATCCTGTCCTCCAAAGTGCTTGCAACTCCTCCCATCTTGCTGTCATCCACAAATTTTATAAACATATGTTCCACTCTGCTATCCAACTCATTAATGAAAATATTGAATAGTACTGGATCCAGGACTGAGCTCTGTGGGATCCTACTGGCCCCACCCTCCCAGTTTGACAGCAAACAATTGATAACTATTCTTTGAGTACAGTCTTTCAACCAGTTGTGCACCCATCTTACAGTAATTTCATCTAGACAGTATTTCACTAGTTTGCTTATGAGAATGTCACGTGGAACTGTGATAAAAGCCGCAGATATATCATGTTTACTTCTTCCCCTCATCCAACAGGTCAGTAACCCCGGCAAAGAAGGAAATTATAATGGTTGGTATGATTTGTTCTTGACAAACCCTTATAATTTTATTATCCTCTAGGTGCTTACAAATTGATTTTTAAATTTATTTTTTAAATTGACAGTATTCCTTTAAGAGTCAAACCTCAAAACCTTTTCTTTTTCATAAAAAAAGATACTGAGAGATTTTGACATTTCTTTTTTATTTCAGGTGTTCTGGAAGTTCAATACTCAGTTAACAATATTAGATTTCATGGACAGTAAATGTACGCAGATTCCTATTCTTTGTCAATAGGGAAAAAAATCACATTTCTATTAAACGTTTGGGTGAATCTTTCTTTAAATTAAATTAAATGTGGCCTGTTCTAATGTCACTAGTATTTTATGCAAAATTATGCTGCACTAATGTTACAAACAATGTGAAATACCAACCCCCTTATTATTTTATATAGTGTTCATGTTGGCAGAAGTACAGTACATTTTCTCCCAAGGGAAAACAATATTAAGCAAAATGAAAGTATCAGTTTTGCCAATGGTGCAGTAATCATTTTAGAAATACTGATGTGCTAGAGCTGCTTATTCAATTTTGTTTACTGGTTTTACATTGGAGCCTGAGGGGAAATTGCAGGTAGTTTAGATCACAAAGCAGCAATCCCTTAGCAGGCGTTCTGGTCAGGAGCTAATGCATAATAAAATACTGGCAAGGGGGAAAGGTGGGGGAGGGCAGAAGATGAGAGATGCCCAAGTCAGAGAAACTGTATTAAATTGTTTTTCAATCTGAAGCATGTGTGTATGTGTGTATGTGTGGGGGGTGGGGGGAAGGACTAATCCGGATCGTTGGTTTGTTTGTTTGACAAACATATTCAATCTAAGCTTTCTAATGTGATAGCCTCACCACTCTTCCACCCCCTGTTCTTTCATTTTTTCCACTTTACCTGCCATGTGTCAAGGTAATTTTTGTCCTTCTCTATTCATTCCCAGACATCACAGAGAAGCTTTCATCCACTCCTGTGATTGACAAAAGTTGTGCTAGTGGTAAGTAGAATTTTCTCTCTTCCCTTCTGTTTTCTTTAGGTGTAACTATTTTGCAGTGCTATCAGACTATGCCATAAACTATCAATTTGTCCTTTCACCTCCCCCCCCCAACTCCCTTTTCCAGTTAGTCTTCACCTTTACTGCTTTTAATTTCCTCCTCTCCTCCTGTGTGTTATTACTCCTTTTCATAGCCCAAACCACTCCCTCTTCATACTTTATCCCCTCTTTCCACTCCCCTCTCTGTTACATATGTCCTCTTGCTTCCCCCCTCCCCCTCTAGTTCACCACACCACATTCATTCCCTTCTGGGCTCCTCACCCCTCCCACACTTGTTCTGACACCATTTATCTATGATAGGGTTACCATATTTTGAGCCTCCAAAAGGAGGACACTCCACAGGGCCCCGGCCCCACCCACGCCCCAACTCCGCCCCTTCCCCAAAGTCCCCGCCCCAACTCCGCCCCCTCCCCTGCTTCCCACGAACATTTGATTCGCGGGAAGCCTGAAGCAGGTAAGGGGGGTTTGGGGGGAGGAGGCGCGGCCCAGTTTGGCCCCCCCAGCGTCTCCAGCCTGGGTCGGCTCGGGCTCTGGGGTGCCGGCCCCGGGCCAGCCCCCGGCCCGCCCAGCACTGCCGGTCTCTGGCCCGGCCCCCGGGCCCCCGGCCGAGCACCCCCGGCCCGCCCAGCACTGCCGGTCCCCGGCCCGGCCCCCGGCTCAGCCCCCCCCGGCCCCCGGCTCGGCACCGCCGGCCCGGCCCCCGGCACCGGCCCCCGGCTCGGCACTGCACCGCCGGCCCGGTCCCCGGCTCGGCCCCCGGCCCCCAGCTCGGCACCGCCGGCCCGGCACCGCACCGCCGGCCCGGCACCGCACCGCCGGCCCGGCCCCGCCGGCCCGGCCCCCGGCTCGGCACCGCACCGCCGGCCCGGTCCCCGGCCCGGCCCCCGGCTCGGCACCGCACCGCCGGCCCGGTCCCCGGCCCCCAGCTCGGCACCACCGGCCCGGCCCCCGGCCCGGCCCCGCACCGCCGACCCGGCCCCCGGCCCAGCACCGCCGGCCCCCGGCCCGGCCCCCGGCCCAGCACCGCCGGCCCCACATGTCCCGATTTTCCCGGACATGTCCGGCTTTTTGGGATTTCCCCCCGGACGGGGATTTGGAGCCCAAAAAGCCGGACATGTCCGGGAAAATCCGGACGTATGGTAACCCTAATCTATGAGTGCTGGTCATTCAGTGCTACTTGACCACTCTCCTCCTGCAGCACCTCTGAAACATGCTCCACTCCCCACCTCTGCCTCTCAGAGACTCCAAGTAACTGAGCGCCAGTTTAAGGAATGGCATGATTGTGAGCTGTGCACCGCAACACTACTGGCAGCAGAGCAATTTGATGCTTCCCCATGGAAGTCCTAAAGCACTGCTGAGCCACACTGTTCCTATACCCTCCAAAGAACAGACAAATTTATGAAACCCATTAATGCCTCAAAGAAAACTGAAATTCTATTTTAAAAACACGAGCATTGTTAATCGGCTTTTGTTGCCCATTCCCCACATGAAATCAATCTTCTGTTAGTGCTATTATGATCATTTCCAGAGCAACAAATAGAGATGCTACCAACAAGACTCTGGCTTCAAGTGGGGAATAAGCAGCAGCTAATTAATTCTGAAGGAAAAACCCAGCAATTAAAACTAGGGAAGTAAAACACAAAAATGTGTTATACCAGGAAAAGAATTATTTTTAATTAGGTTATTTTCAAAGTTTTCCATGAGTCATCATGAGGTTCTTTAGACAATAGAGGCAAAAGGAGCATCATTGATGGTAATATAAATAACTAAATATCAATGTTTGTAGAGGCCCCAATCAAAAGCCAATTGAAGTTAAGGGAACTGTCTCCGTTGACTTCAATGGGATTTAGATCAGCCCCAATAACAAAAAAATCAAAGATGACTTCTACTTATTTCTATAGTCAGAAATAAGTCTATATCAATGTAGTCTAAAGGAGATGGCAAGCATGGATTCAAGACAGAGTAAATATGAACAAGAAAAGGTTAAGTATTTGTGGAACAAGGAATAGGGAGGAGAGACTGATGAAGACTTGCTCCATTTAGTATCATGAGGCGGCAACGGATGAAAACAATTAGTAACAGGAATAGGAGAAAACAGAAGTAGGCAGAAGTAGAAAGAATAAATCATCTAACTTGCCACAAACACAAGACTTATAAAGGGACACCAGCAGTGAAGTGAGATACCCAGCTCTGCAAACGCATGGTTACCATCAAGCCATTACCTTTTTATGCATGTAGCAAATATTTCGGTGTTCCAGTAGTGAATTAGATCCAGGAATCTGAAGCTCACAGTTTATGTAGACAACAGACCCCTCCCCTTCCTTTGATTTGTAAACACAGAAATCCTTCACTGTGGAAATCTTTTTGCTATTTTTGCTTCAGGCTAAACATTGGCCAAAGCAATCTCCTTTATTTTCAGTCTCTCTGTGTCATAGAAGGATGAGTAAAGGAAGCATAAATATCAAGTGACTTCTGAAAGTGGCCATTTGACAATCAAAAATTATTACAATTTTTTTTATTTCAAAACCAGAATGGGTGGCTATGTGGATATAAAGCCTAAGGATTATTGAGGGTCATGGATTAAGCACCAAATTCTACACTGAATACTTCTTCCAGGTTATTCCTTACATTTATAACACTTGATTGTAAACTGAGGTCCTTCCATGATGGTGCCAAGATTGACAAATTTCTGTAATATAAAAGAAGAGCGTCTGCTGAAGTATCATAATAACCAGTCACTGCAGATTTAAAAAATACTAACTGTTGTAAACATTGTTTCAATATTGCCACATCCCACCCTATGGCTAAAAGAAAGTATTAAAGGATAATTTTTCACCTCCAGTCCCTGATAAAGGGATCTATTTCCTTCTCAGTTTTAGCAGTTTGATTTTGAAGGAGGTACAAAGAGGGATTTTGAAGGCTTAGAAAAGAAATGAAGTGGAGAGTATAAAAGGTGGGAAAACTGAAAAGATTATAGAGGAAGGGAAGATAGGAAGACGATGTCAGAGATGGAGAAAGGCAAGGAGCTAGACATCATGAAGAATCAAAAACAAGAAAAGGAATAAAGGATAACAATACTTAAAATGAATTTAAAATTCCACCAATATTACTTCAATCATAGCTAGGCTTCAGAAACTGATTTAAATTTTTTTTTCTCTGTAAAATTTATATAGAACCTGATTGTCGTCTATAAAAAATCTGAGGAATTCTGTGGAAGATATCAGCATAATTTGATCTACAATTTCTTAAGCTCTTCTAAGTAGATACAAGCCTATTCTATTATAACTCTTGTGTCTCCTATCAATTATTCCCTCTCTTTTTGAAGTCAAATGTGAGGCTGGGCTCTATTGGTAAACATTGTACAAGGGAGTTCTTGCTCCAGATTTGTCCTATCTCTGCGTATATTTAAACAAATAATTTTATTTTAACGAAGGTGGTAGTATTCTCCTTCATTTGAGCTTTAGTTCTAGCATAAAATGTCTAACAGTCTAAGGGTACGTCTACACTACCCGACGGATCGGCAGGTAGTGATCGATCGATCGGGGATCAATCGATCCCCGATCGCTCTGCCATTGACTCCTGTACTCCACTGTGGCAAGAGGCGGAAGCGGAGTCAACGAGGGAGCGGCGGTAGTCGACCCTGCGCCGTGAGGACGCAAGGTAAGTTGACCTAAGATACGTCGACTTCAGCTACGCTATTCTCGTAGCTGAAGTTGCGTATCTTAGGTCGATCCTCCCTCCCCCCCCCCCCCCCCCCAGGCCTTAAGATCTATTTTGTTTTGTGTAGAGGTTTTGCGTTTAATGATGAGAAGAGACTGTTTATGGATATATCTCTGTGCTCATAAAGGCACCGACTATCCACGTGTCTATTGTATTAGCATACCTTTTTCTGCAGATTGTTAGAGTTTTCTCTTATGCTGAATAATAATAGAGTGTAAATTAAAGGTTATACCAACATCGGAAAGATTCAGTAAACTAGAAATGTAATTTTGTGGATATCTGTATACTCACTACATCACACAGTTCTTCCAAGATAATACAGTAAAAGCTGTTTTATCCAGCATGTTGGGGAAATGGGGGATGCCAGTAAGTGAAAAATGCCAGTTAACTAAGAGGGAGGGAGTTTGGGTGCGGGAGGGGACTTGGAGCAGTGGGTTGGGGCGCAGGAGAGAGTGTGGGGTACCGGATCCAGGTGGCGCTCACCTTGGGTGGCTCCCCGCAAGTGGAGACCTGTTCCGGCAGCTCCAAGGCGGAGGCACAACAGGCAGCTCTGTGCGCTGCCTCCACTGACAGGCACTGCCCCCGCAGCTCCCATTGGCTGTGGTTCCCCGCCAATGGGAGCTGCGGAGCTAGCACTTGGGGCGGGGCAGCGCGCGGAGCCGCCTGCTGCACCTCCACGTAGGAGCAGCCGGGACAGGTTGCTGCTTGCAGGGAGCCACCCAAGATGAGTGCCCCCTGTATCCGGCACTCCGCACCCCTCCTGCACCCCAGCCCCTTGCCAGTCCCACGCACACTGGACTATAAACCAGAATTTCAATGAAGATCAGAAATGCCAGTTTATAGAGCTTTCTGGTTGGTGAAGTGCCAGATAAAATAACTTTTACTATATGTATTTAATAGATTATACTTCCCACTAAAGTTAGAGAACTGGGCACATAATATTTTAGTCACCTGTCCAAAAAAAAACATTAAGTTTTCATTATCATTGTGATAAAATGTGAGCTGGGCCCAGACCTGAAGAAGAGCTTTGTGTAAGCTTGAAAGTTTGTCTCTCTCACCACCCTGTCTCTTAATATCCTGTGACCAACACCACTATAACAACTCTGCAAATTAGACTATCCCTGAGAGGTATTTGTCTCATCTGTCGTCAAAAACTTCCAACGACAGTGATTTCAAAACCTCCCTTGGTACTTAACTATCTTTACAGTTGGAAACTTTTGTTCTAATATCTAACCTAAATCTCCATTGCTGCAGATTAAGCCCTTTAATTCTTGTTCTACCTTCTGTGGACATGGAGAACAATTGATCACAGTCCTCTTTATAACAGCCCCCTTGCTAGATGTAACTCATTTTGTGCTTTAGCATTTATGATTTTGTCTCTACATGTTTGCTCTGTTCTTTTGTATTCAATCCTTAGCAATTTGTCCACGTTTCCATAAACTACTTGGTCTTCACTTTTAAGGATCTTCACGCCCTTTCCCTTCCCTACCTATCTTCTTTCATTCGCAATCAAGATGTTGTACCCTGCCGCTGATTGGAGTATGATCCTGGCCTCTTTGCCCACTTGTTAAATTTTCAAATAAGCACTTTTGTGCTTTCTTCTATGCTGCCCCTCACACTTGGGCAGAAAATTAACTCATTATCCTCATTCAGAACTCCGCTTAAAACTCTCTTTTTCTATGATGCCTGCAAAAAAGTTGGACAATGGTTAGGTTGCTGGTGTGCTAAGACGACTGCCTATCATCCTGACCAATACTGTCTTACTGTTTCCTTGTATTCACCTGTCTGTTGTTTCTTGTCTTAGACTGCAAGCTCTTTGTGGCAGAGAACATTTTTTGTCAGTGTTTGTACAGCACCTAGCATAATAGGGTCCTGGTCCCTGATTACAGCTTCTAGCTACTATGGTAATACAAATTAATAAATAAAAACACTTGTTTCCATTGATCTACGGATGCTTATTTCAGTAGTAGTTTTGATCATAGTCTATTTTGCCTGTTCCCCAGAACAAGTTATTCAACCACTGATTTGTTGTCAATGTTTTGATAAGGAATTCTTACAAAAATGTTGTCTCTTAACCAGAAACAAACCATGTTCTGGGGGGCATGTGTGTGCAAAGAGGAGCAGAGAGAGACAAATATATTCATTTTTCATTTAGACAAAAACACACAAGCTATTGAAGGAAGGAAGCACCACCAGTTGGCAAACAGATTTATATTAAACTGAACTTTGCTAGAAATATATATAACTTGTTTCTCAAAAATATACTGACTATGATAGCAGCATTAGCACTGCGTTCAACTTGTGTAATTTAAAGAGGTTACAGTGGAAATTCCCAGGAGTCTTCTCTTCTGTGAAATTTATTTTTAAAATACCTGACATTTGGTAAAATCTGGTCCATTTCAAGATTTTTATATTTGGTCTTTAGAGTATTTTTTAAAAGCCTCCGGAATATCACTTCTGACTGGGTTACTTTATTAGCATCCATTGGGGAGGTGGGAAATGTGTGATTTCTTGAGAGGGGGAGAGATTACCCTAACCTCCCTTCAAACTGATGGCAAAATTTTAGCAACAGGCTCCTGTGAGCCCCTCAGAGCTAGTTCTCACACACATCCCTGCATATCTCACACATATTCAATACTTTCACATAATTAATTAATTAATTAATGGAGATATCCTATCTCCTAGAACTGGAAGGGACCTTGAAAGGTCATCGAGTCCAGCCCCCTGCCTTCACTAGCAGGACTAAGTACTGATTTTTTGCCCCAACTCCCTAAGTGGCCCCCTCAAGGATTGAACTCACAACCCTGGGTTTAGCAGGCCAATGCTCAAACCACTGAGCTATCCCTCTCCCCCCCCCGTATGTTTAAGTAATTATAACTTAACTTATAAGTAATTATATCTGATTATGCATTTTTAAAAGCAGATCTTTCACACTATTGAGTTCAAAATGTCAGAATGAAAAATAACCCAATCACCAACAACTCAAATGTTATTAGACTCCTCCTTTCACCATTTGATGACATGATCATGTGTTGGATTTGTCACTGTCTATATTTATCTATGCATAATTTTAAAAACCCCAAAGAGGTTGATTAAATAACGTTTACTCCATTCTGAGTAAATTTGAAGGTATTTCAACTAAGAACTTACTGAACATCCATCCACATACAGTCTGATAGGTAGGATGTACAGCATTACAAGAGAGGCATTGAATTGTAAAAAATAACCACCTTAGTTACATTTGGAATATCACACCCCAAATTTACTCTGTCATTATAATGACATCCATTACATTTTAGGACTTCTATTTAAACCAAAGTGGGTTTTTTTTGGAGCTTGGAAAGTTTTTTCTCCCCATGCTCATAATGTTCACACATACCTTCATAAACACAGACATACTTGTACATACAAAATACACAAATAAGTAACATAAGTTTAATGGTTAAGATATCAGCCAGTGTCCTGTCCTACAAACCATGGGTTTGAGAAATATCATCTAGGAAAATATCAAATAATTACTTGGAATAGTTAGAATTAAAAGGATTGGAGAAATGAAGCTCCTAACCTCTGGATCATGAGACACAGTATGTGCTGTTCGTTAGCACCACTTAATGGTAGGTAGAGGTTGTTGGGATTTTTTTGACAAAACATTTTTCATCAGAAAATATGTTGAAACATATGAATTTCAATTAAACTTTTATCAGGAAGGTTTCTCAGGTCCAGGATGGAATTTCTGGTCAAAAGGAGAAAGTGAGATTTCCCCACCCAAAATAGCCAATAGGCTGGTGGTTAGGGCATTCACCTGAAATGTGTGAGATCCTCTGCTCTGCCTGGAAAGAACTTTTAACCTGGATCTCCCATATCCCAGGTGAGTGCCCTAACCACCAGGCTATAGCTATTCTGGGATGGGTCTCTCTCAGTCTTTCCTGTTGGAGCTGTTCCACTTTGTATAAATAATTAAATATTTACTTATAGTAAAGTCATAGGTGCTTACAGACAGGATGAGCTGTTAGTATTTTTAAAATCATTTTATTAAAAATGAATGCAATAATCTTTGTTTTTCAGCTGTTTAGACCAGCATTATCCATAAGAATGATAGTTTTATAAAATGTTACCTTTATCTTCATGTTGACTTTTTCTGTTTAAGATGACATTCAAGATTGGTTGATACGTTATACAAGTGCTTATTGTCTGGATAAGTCACAGAGTTCTCTTCTACTACATCTTGATATAGATTTGTTTCCTGAAGTGTTTCATAAGATTCTTGACTCTTTTGGCAATCTTTATTTGTATCTTCCAGTATGTTGGCACCAACTAAAAAAACATGATTGTAATTTCCCAAATGACACCCAAAGTATAATTTATATAGTTTGTCATTTGTATTTATGTCAAGATTATTTACAGAACAAGATTATTGCCCTAGAAAACTACAAATGTTACCAATTTTACACACAAAATATTTAATCTATTTTGTTGGATTTTTCAGCTGTGCCCTAACAATTACACACATTCCCTACTGGTCTGAATCTCTCTTGGCTCTCCAGCAAATTAACTTCCAAGCCAAGAGCTACAGGGTATGTCTATACCTGTGGTTGGCATGCGTCAGCTGAATTGGGTTCAAAGAGCTCGGGCTAAGGGGCTGTTTAACTGAGGTGTAGACGTTTGGCCTCAGGCTGGAATTCAGGCTCTGGGACCCCATGAGGGGGGAGGATTGCAGAGCCTGAGCCCAAACGTCTACACAGCCCCTTATACCGAGCCCTGTGAACCCAAATCAGCTGACACAGGCCAGATTCGGGTGTTTAATTGCAGTGTAGACATACCCTCAGCCTTTCCCACAGGATCTGTCCCCAACTTCAGACACCAACTTGTCTGTCATTCTCCAGGGAACAATTATATCATGCATTTCCAACAATTTTAGAAGGCCTTATGCCAACTTGTGCAATTATATTAAACAACAAAAGCTGTTCCCTAGATGTCATTATTCTCCTCTGGTATAGTATTTTAGAACACATATATACAGTATATGAAGTACCATGCATTACCAAACTCTGCTGCAGCAGATACCTTTAGAGAAAGGCTGCCAGCAGGGTATTCTCCAGCTGCCTTCAGAGACCTTATGGGCTAGAGTGAGGATAGATGCAGTTGGTGATTACAGAGGGAGGCTGCTGGAAGCCAGCTCTCCCACTGAAGACAGCAGAATTGTGGGATGGATGCTTTTGATGCTCCCAATCCCCAAAGTAGTAGGACATTGAGTGGAAGCCAGTGGTGACCCACCCATCCTAAGAAATTAAAATCAGAGTGTGAGGCAACTGGAAACATGCTCCTACCATCTGAACACTACAGGATTCCTTCACCTAACACCAAGCTCTTGATGTTTCTCATCAAGCCTCTTTCCTTTGCTGCCTAGGAGCCTGATCCATTGAGGTGTTGATAACTTTCAATACCCACTGAATTCAATGAGAGTTGATGACCCTCAACACTTCACAGATAAAATCTAAGACAACATGTTTTTCACTTTGTAGCCCGATCTATAGATTATGTATTAATTCTATTGATTACTTAAGAATTCCCAATGATCACTTTGAGGGCTGACAGGTTCTTGTCCCAAGATCAGGCCCAGTATTATTAAAATTACTATATAGTTCGGAACCCCAACGTGCACAATTGCAACACTCACAGTATCAGAATTCTTCTATATTTCCAAATAGTTTATTAATACATTTAGCAAAGTCACAAACACTCTAACTCTCAGATAGAGAGACTACAGAATGTACATCTGAGCATCCATATACTCACACCATCCCTTGCAGTACGACCTGAAATGTTAACCATTATCTTCCTCATCACCATCACCTTCCTCTTCACCACTAGTGGCCATCATTCTGGTCCCTTCCAAGGGCTACAGCTCTCTCTCTCCTACTGCCCAAAGCCTGGCATGCAACTTCTATAATACATTACGCTGATGCCACTATATCTAATGCATAGTCAGTAGGGGATTTTTCCCCTTTTCCTTATATGTATTTCCTCATCCTACTAATGTTGAGGTGTCCTCTTTCTATACGTTAGTATATTGATACATGTAACAACAATTTCAACTCACGATCATATCTGCCATCGCTTGCTTAAGCGGATTTGGGGTTATTACTTCCATGTTCCTTGTGGTAGCACTTACTGGAACATTCTACCTCCTACCATTGAGCAAGCTATTCTTAGTTCCTAAAATCTAAAGGTAACCGTTGATCTACGCCAAGGGTTACAGCCTACTTAACCACACTTATGCAAGCTTATGCTTCAGTTAATGTATTACAGGATATAGGATACTGTAGGCTTCTTCCATTAGAGCTGAATATAATGAAAGCAGCTAAATATAATTAAGGCAAGGCAGTGAATATAGTAAAGGCAAGCCTATGCACTACAACTTTAAGCTCCATCTGAATTGGATTCAAGTAAACTCAAAGTAAAATTATTTGATTCATTTAATAAGAAAAACTGTTAAGGTGGAGAATTTCAAATCACAAGTCAGGAAATTCAAAATTGGGTCCCACAGCAGCTGTAACTCTGCCACATTGTTTGTATACTGTATATGGAGGCATACATTTAATACCATACACTACAATACGAAATCCTGCACTTGCACAAGAAGTAGTTACAGATACTATGAACACAGTAACTTTCAACTTACTTACTTCTACATTTGTACGGGGAGATTTTGGCAAACCAGTAAAGTGCCTAAAACCACTATGGCTTATTGTTAAAAAGCAACCTAGTCAGCAAGCTGTAAATTGGCATTCAGCAATCTCAGCTTGACCAAGGCAGGAGGGGAGGGGGTTTTGGGGTGCCACAGAAAGGGCAGCTTGATCCCGCGTCCTTCCTGATAAGAATTGTGTTGAAGTTGCTGATACATGCATTTCAAAAGAGTAGGATATGTCCCAGGAATGTCTATTGAGGTCTCAAGGCTGCAAGTTCTGGAAAACCCACACCTGGTTAATCAATAATCAGAAGGAGCCTCTTGCTTGCCCATTGGAACTGTTTGCTTGACAAGTTTTCTTTAAGGGACATGTCATTGTATTACTACTGTATAAATAAGTGGGAAAAGCTTGAGATAGGTGGGACTCTCCTGTGGGGGACTCTTCGGGACTGGTCTCTCCCTCTGGGTGCATCTTGTGTTCCCCACCGGCAAACGGGCTGCGGCTGTGCCACTCGAGAGCCACACTCAGCTTTGGTAATTATCAAGGGTTGGGGGTGTTTTACTAATCTTATTGCAGACGTGTGCAAGTGCTTGAGACTAAGTAAAGGTTTAGCTTTAAGTGAAAGCACTCTTGTGTTGTCCTGTTTGTGCCAACCATCTATTGGTCGGATGGCCATGTCTCCCCTGTTTTATTTCCTGACGCCTCCTCGCACAGAGTAAAAGTTACCAAGTGCTTTGGGTTGAAAGAACCCCGGGTAACATATTAACTGATTGTTGCACTGAATAAATAACGTTTACATTCATTTTGTTATGCTTACCAGCCAAAGAATTCCCATTCTGTAATCCATTATTTTTTTGTTTCCTCTAAAAACAAATAAAATAAGCAATAATAAAGGAGAGAAGAAGAAAAAGGAAATATATATGATGGTCTGGGGGGCTGGGTAATCAGTGTACAGAACAAAGTCCATATTACATTACATAAGTTTTTAAACTGTATTTACAAGGCTTTTGTCCTTTTCATCACACTATCCTGTATTATCTCCTAAAAACTGCCACCATAAAACAACAGCCCTAGTAATAGGCTATCCTTTCATTGAGAAGTGGCAAAAGAAAGGTTAAGAAATATAAAAATTATTTCAGAAATATGATTCAGTCCAACTATTGACTAAACTACTCTGGTATAAACAGTATATAAATATGTAATATTGAAATATGAAACTATGCTTACATTCAGACCTTTAGAAGATCTACTTACAGCTCTGCATTGTCCTACTTTGTTAATAATAGGGTATTTCCTAACGTGAAATTATACTGTACCCTCAACCAGTAGAGAATGCCTGCATGTTCAAATATGTATATGTATATAGTGGGACAAATATTCTAAGAGGGCCAAACCCAGCCACTGTTTTGCATGCATATTATTGAATCACACATATGTGAAGGCACATGTGACATAATCTATCACTTCTGCATGCAAGTGATGGGTTTTGCATATGCAAAACCCATCAACTATAAGTGCCAGTGACAATGCTCAAAGTATGGATATAGATATCCATGCATGCAGAGGCTACTTTCTGAAAGTTTGTAAACAGTATATAAATATATGTATACATACAGGGCCCCATCCTAAAAGTCGTCTTCACCCAAACTCCTGTTTAAATGAGAGGGGTTCTAAGTACGTACGGAGATCTGACACAGCCCTAGGCAATTTGCTCCTCTAAGTGTACGTCTATACTTACCTCCGGGTCCGGCGGTAAGCAATCGATCTTCTGGGATCGATTTATCGCGTCTTGTCTAGACACGATAAATCGATCCTGGATCGATCCCGGAAGTGCTCGCCGTCGACGCCGGTACTCCTACTCTGCGAGAGGAGTACGCGGAGTCGACGGGGGAGCCTGCCTGCCGCGTGTGGACCCACGGTAAGTTCGAACTAAGATAGTTCGACTTCAGCTACATGAATAACGTAGCTGAAGTTGCGTATCTTAGTTCGAAGTGGGGGGTTAGTGTGGACCAGGCCTAAGAAAATTCCAGTGGGTGCACTACTTTCCCCAACCCATCCAGCTAGTCTATCCCATTTTAAAATTATTTAAAATAACACTGGCATTAAACTTTTTTAAAATGTACTGTGTTCCCTGTCCATTCTCTTTTTCTTTCCCTACTTTTTCCTTTCCATTGCCTATCTATCTTGGCATAACTTTTCTTTTTTCTTCTGTTTTCCCCTTAAACTTATTTTTGGAGTATAATTTTTCTGATTTCCCTTGTCTCCCTTAATTCATTCCTCAGCCATTCAGACACACCTTATACATTATCCCATCAATTGAATTCTCCCTTATATACCCTCCAAGCACATACATTTTATTAAAGCTAATGTTAATAAAATTATATAATACATAGGGTGAGAAAAGAGTGTCTGTACATCTGGGTATAGTGCTTAGATTATCCACAAATACAAAGTTTGTTTTTAAAGTCATAAGATACATATAATTGCCCTCATCAGACATATAAGCTAGATCTAGGTTCACTTGGTTCTGCCTCCTTGAGGTCCCTTCCAGCCTATGTTTCTATGATTCTAAGCTCATTCACCTCCTCCCCTCAACACACTTAGGGTGATTTCTTCTTATCTACCCCCACAAGGGAGGAAGGTTTGGAGAAAGGCTCTTTTTTTCTCTTCACCAACAGAGGGGAGTGGCACTGAGCTGGGTCTCGGAATAGAGTGCATTGATAGAGTATAAAACAATTACAGTTTCTGACCAGACAAAATAAGCTAAATCCCAGTCAGCCACTCAGCAGATACTGAGAGCATTTTTGCTAGAATTGATGGGTAAGGAACTGCAGATACCAGAGGGCGGAGTCTGCTTAGAGGGTGGTAGAAGAACAGGAGGAGGAAAAGGAAAGTGGAGGACAGTATCTGCAGGGTAAAAAGAAGGACCCTGAGCAATAGGGAAAGGTTTTATTTTTGTTGACTGGTTCATATATTTTTCTGCTCTGTCCACCTAAACCCTCAACCCTGCTATAAGGTTAGAGCTCTCCCTTGCACAGGGCTTGCAGGACAGGACCTATATAATGCTCTTCCTTCACTGTTTGTATTCACTTATATAAAACATGGATCTATCAGCAAGAAATACTCTTTCTCCACATGAACTGAATGCAGAAGCACAATGATGGGCGGGGGGTAACAGGAGGGGCATAGATGCTAACACAAATTCACAGTCTCCCCTAGTCTCTCCAGGGGAAGGGGAGGTCCCAGCTGGTACTGTGGGAGGGGACGGCAGGGACATGGGGTGGCAGCTTCTCCTGTGGCTCTGGCTCCCAGCACCCCCTCGACCCAGCTCTCTGCTTCCCAGAACCCCAGGATGCCATCTCCTCACACTGTCTCTTCCACTTATGGTCTCACTCTGGAAGGAGAGATGGTGGCTCAGTGAGGACGTGGCAGGTGACCTGGGCCCACTTCTTCGGAAAATTCTGATTGCACCCTAGAGTAAATGGTGCCTCTTTACTCCTAAAATACAGGAAAGCCTTGCAGAGAACTAAAACCCATACCTCCACAGATGTCTTCCATAGTAAATGGATCTTCTTTGATGTTTTCCAGTCAAGAGGAACTATGTAATCATCCGGCAATAAAGACTCTGAAAAAGAACAAGACATTTTCATGGCATTATATTTTGTCAGGTTTCATGCATATCTGAAGGAGATACTGCAAGCTCAAACAAAGCCCAGAATTGAGGTTTTATACAAATAAGCTTCTACAGAACCTAAGACCAATTAAAAAAATTCTATATTTTTGTTTAATGCCAATGTAAAGATATTTTTTAAACCAAAGGATTTTCCTGCAGTATTTACACACCCAAAATTGTTGCTTTGTCCAAGCACATGGGAACTGGAAAGTGAAATTTACTAGGAAAATCACTAAAAACAAAAGTGAAACTTCATTCTCTAAATTGAGTAAAATGCAAAAAGTAAACAAACATCTTAAATGAAAAGTAAATTTAGTTTTTAAAATTTTATCAGTTTTAACCATTTATAATAAGAGGATATTTTAACATAGTATATGGAAATTGTTCTATAAATATGTCATATTTTTAACCTGATAGAGTTCCTCAATGATTAAAGTTGAAAAGAAATGCTTTGTAGAAAAACAGTGTAAAATGTTTATGGAATATATGTTCTGTGTGTTAACTGTAAATAAGTGACAAATAAATTTGTTAACTAAAAAGCTATTTACCTTCCCATAGAACAACTAACAACATTTATAGTACCTTTCATTTAGGAATATTCCTAAATGCTTTATGAAACCATTCACCCACAAATTCATTGTAGTTGCCTTAAAATACGCAGCAGTACATAACAGTTTAGGACAGGCAATGAGGAAAAATATCTATGACTGAAATTGAAGCAGACATTTAAAAAGAAATAATATTGATACTCAAATCAGAATATGGCTAGGAAAGTGGAATTAACATCTATAATTCGGAGAAAAATGCTATGGGTTCTTTAATGATCACAAGTGGCCAGTGCCTCAGGCTATGGCTACACTACAGCTTAAGTCGACATAAGTTATGTCACTCACAGGTGTGAATTAGCCACCCTCCTGAGCAACATAACTTATGCCAATTTAAGCACCGGTGTGGACAGCACTATGTTGGCAGAAGAGCTTCTCCCACCAACATAGCTACCGCCACTCGTGAAATAGGGGGGCCCAGAGGGCCATGGCCCTCCTACTTCTTGAAAGTGGATGGGCCTGGCCCATCCACTTTTTGCCACAGGCCCCGCCCCTACCCCTCCTCTTCCACCTGAGGCCCCGGCCAGGCTGGCAGCTGGAGCCTGGCTGGGGACCCCGGGTAGCATGGGGTGCTGTGCCGCGGACCCTCCAGCAGCCGGGGTGCGGAGAGGAGCCTCCATCCCGTGTCCCCACCCCCACTAGGTCCCCCACCCAGGGCAGATGGAGGGTGCATGGCTCTTACCATGGCTGGGCTGTGGCTCCAAGGCCCCATCCCCTGGCCAGAGTCAGGTCAGGTAAAAGCTGCCCGGGCAGCTGTGGGGAGCTGCAGACCCTCCTGGCCTGGGCGGGGGGCCTGTGGGGCACGGACGTGGGCCGGGGCCTGCTCTTGGCCCCCCCAGCCAGGTAGGTGGAGGACCTGCGGCTCCTGGCCCGCTCCAGCTTCCGGCTTGTCCAGGGACAGGGCCTTGGGCAGAAGGGACAGGGCCTTGGGCAGAAGGGGCAGGGCCATCCTCCCCCCACTTTTCGGAAGGTTCCGCCACCCTCTGTCGTGGAGACTGGAGTAATTAAGCCGACAGGAGAGCTCTCTCCCATCGGGTTAGAACAGCTACATAGAGAACTTATAGCGGCGTAGCTGCACTGGTGCAGTTGTTAATGTTTTCATTAAGGAGAGACTACAATTAGAGAGTTAGAAGGTTCACAAGTAGCTTGCTAAACAGGGGCCTACGTGACATCAATTCTGTGAAGATTTATAGAGCCCTGCAAATCTGTGGATATCTGCTTTATGTCCACAGACCATTTTTTCTGATCGTGGATTGGATAAGAATATAAATTTTGAATCTGCGCAGGGCTCTAAAGATTTATGCACACTCAAATATAGACATGTGACTAGTCCCACTGTAAAATTAACCATGTGCCTAAGTCTGAAGAATTATAGCTTAAGCAGTTCATTCTTTTTTGATCTTTCTGAAAGTATTTACACTACATGAGTTAGTATACATTAAATGACACTAGAATATGAAAATTCAAGCTCTATTTGTTCATTTACCTTCTAACCATGACATCTGAAGGTGTGGACTGCATGATTAAAAGAATATGTTCAGTACTAGAAAATATACTTTATGGTTTTTAATTTCAATTTAAAATTAAATTTGATTAGGGGTAAAATTTTCATACTGCTGAAGTGATTTAAGAGAGTAGGTCTATTTGAAAGTCAGTGGGATTAAGCCTCCAAAATGCCTATGGCACATTTGAAAATGTAATGTAGGTGCTTTTGAAAATTTTACCCTATAACTTTACATTATTAGTAAAGGGATACTACTGCATTATAAAGGTGAAACAAACATTTACCAGCAAAGAAATACAAATCCAAATAGCACGTGTTTTCATGCAGTTTCTAAATGACAGGTTAAAAATTCACTCAGTATGATGTATTTGTGCAGCTGAAATTGCAACACAGCTACAAGGACATCATTCCTTGGATTTAAAGTTAGTAAATACTCAGCATTACTCAAGATCATGCAATGAGGGTAAACTGCTAACAAAAGAAAACAATGATCATTGCATAATAGATAATCTACAGAGCTGAAAAGCAAAATCTTGGTGCAAAGTACCATTTGCAAGACACTAAGTGAATGCCATCAAAAGTATCTATATTGGCAAGCAGTGATCAGCTACAGTATATTATCACATTTGTACAATTGCTAGTTGCAATAAGAAACAGACTTATATCATTAGGCACTGTTAAAAATAAATAATAATAAATAATAATATTACCCAGTGGAAATCCAGGAGAACCAAAAAGGTCTACAAGTTGAAATGCAAATCCCAATGATAAGGGAAGACCCAAAAAATTGGATTTAGTATTTAAAGTATCTTGATTAGCTTCAATTTGTGAGGACTGTGATGGCTTACTTTCATCGGTTTTGTACATATCTTCACCACAGCTTTCAAATACATTAGGGTATGTAGGACAGTCAGATGTTACTTTAACAGAACACAAAATATCTGGTTGACTATTTGTAAGCTCTGAAGAGAACTGTTCTCTCTCACCCTCTTTTTTATCAAGTATTTTTTCTTGTTTAAAAGTTGTAATTTGTTCCTTACTTGTTGAAGAAACTATACAAAAACTAGAGGGAAACTTCTGAGCTGGAGAAGAAACAGCTTTCTTTGAAAGACACAGAGATTGTCCCAACTGACTACTATGTAAGAGAGATCCCACACCATGGTTAAGTGAAGAATCTGTCACATCATTATTAGAAGGTGCTAGATGTTCTTGAAATTCAAGGTTTTGTTCACTCTTCTTTCCATTGTCCTTATTTGAAATTCTCTCTTGTTCTGTTTTCAAAACATTTTCTGATAGGTTATCATCCATTAATAGAACATCCTTCAGTCCCTCCTTTGTACTAACAGCAATCTGCCTTGGTAGATGAAAGTTTGGTGCCAAGTTGAAAATCCTTTTGCATCTTCCTTTCTTCTTTGATGGAACTGGTGTACCTACATTGCTTGGAACATTGACTTCAGTTAAGCAGTTTGTGACAGTGACTCCCGACTCTATAAATGAAATATTATGTACTTTGTCAATCAGTGATGACTGTAGACCACCATGTGTTACACTGCCACTCTCTTCAATTAATGTTTGCAGACTGGTTTCTTTTTCTAATTCTTCATTAGATTCACGAGTTTGTTCTACTGTGCTGTCAGGATAGCTCTCTTTAGGCCGCCTCACTCTTTTTGGTCTTTGCTCGCATATGAATTTATGGGTACCCTCAGGCCAAGAACAAGAACCCGACCTATCAGAGCCAAGCTGGAATTGTATATCAGTTAAATCAATTGAAAAAAAAGCCCAAGGATTTTTCTCATACCTTTTTGATGTCTGTCCGTCTTTCATGGTTTTATCAGGCAAGACAACACAAATTTCAGATGTTTTCAAATCATGCTGGAGAGACAGGGTTTCTTTTTTTCCATTACTTACATTTAACAATTTACTTTCTAGGTCAGGTTCACATGCAATTTGATCTGATGTAAGTTCATCTTGATTGTTTAACATCATAGAACTATTTTCTTTACTGTTATATTCTGTGTCTAGAACAGAACTGTGATCATCTGTATCTAAGGAATTGCTCTCATTTACCATAAGGTTTTTATTTTGGTTATGATCAACCACCTGATCATCAAGTGTGTGTTCAAATTCAATTAAGTTTTTATTAGGAGCAGATGTCAAATTTATTAGAAATGTACCGTCATCTTCTGTAAACAAGTCACTTTTCACTGGACTAGATAGTGTTGCTGAAGTCTCAGACACAGCAATAGGTAAACTTCCTGTTTGATGCTTTGTAGATTTTGGGCTTTCATTACCATCACCATTGGAACGATCTTCACAACCTTCATCTCCTGGATCTCCATTAAATGTAAATACTGATTTTCTGTTTTCTTCTTCTGAATCTTCCTCTTCACTGTCTGATGTTTCCTGGTCATCAGGAATTAGATGACAAGGGGCTCCATCTGATTTTTTCTCTGTGATTTTAATATGATCATGCTTCATTTTTCTGTTTCTTTTTCGCTTTTTCCTCTGTTTAGCTTTGCTCAGTCTGTGCCCAGGTTTCTTCTTAATGTCTGTTTCCCTAAATGTAGAATAAAAAACTAAATATGAAAGAAAATCCATAGCAGTAATAACCTACTCATAATATGCAGCTTTAGGAAAAATATTTATTTAACTATTTGGGTAATCAAGTTTTGATCCCTTCACTACTGAAATTTTTGTTTTTTTAAATCCTGATACTTCATTTAAAAAGTACCATTTCTGTATATTTCAGAAACATGATGTAAATGTATCTTACAATTCACAAAGCATCTTTAAACTGTTTAACATACACACACTGAATTTTAGTTTGAATCTCATTTCAAGAACTTCCAACTTAAAACAAAGCAGTAGGTAAAGCAGCATTTTCAGGCATCTTTCAAAATTATGAATGATTGATCCCCACTAGTCATTCAGCATCTAGGGTTTGCCCATGTTCTGTAATTTTGTGAAGTTCCACCTTGTGCAATATTCAGAATGGTGGAAAATGGGTGGAGAGTAAAATGATCTGTTTTCCTTCTGTTAGAATATCCCACTGATATCAGAGTGTTCTTCTATTGGACAAAATAGATTAGATGGACTCAATAATTCAGAAGATACGAACTATAAAAAAATCCTGATTGACATACAAGTTTAATAATTATTACCGTTCCCTCAGACCTACTGCTCAAGGTACCATGTTTAGCATGTGTACACATACAGTTTATCAGGGGAGTATAGTACCTCTAATTACTTACTTATTTAATTTGGAACAAAGTGGTACCTCATGACTGTCAGAAGGGAAGGCTTATTTAGGCCTTCCGGAAGCCTGCTGTGGATTTTAAGATTCTGTTCTGATAATGTTCAATAGTTTAAGCATAAATAGAACTGTATGTTTAACAAATTGCAGAATAATTATGTTTATTGCTGCACATGTGTAAGAAATTGCAGAGTAATCATGTTTGTGAGAACAAGAAGAGATAAACTAATTAAAAAGCTTGAAAAGATTAGTTTGAACTAATACTAAACCTGTACTGATGGGGAAGGAGAGTTAACATGGAAATGAGAATAATATATATGTATAAGAAAAGATAACAAAAAATTATAAATAAGTTTGTGTAACAAAGGAAGGTTGAAGCTGTAGAGTCTGGTGCTGGAGGTGACTGTGATGAGATTGTTCTAATAAGCATCCTACTTATAAGTAACTGATCACTACTTGCTGAGTGTTTTGCCTTAATAAATATTTGTTAGACCCATCTGTTGAGTAAGTGAACCTCAATCCAATGACCTAAGTCTACTAGAGACAAATTAATTTAGTAGTAGGCAATTGTGTAAGATTACTTATGAATCTCAGGTCTATACATCTGAATTCTTGGGTTGCACTTCTCATCAAGATTAACAGGCAGCAGTACAAATAAAAATGGCAACTAAACTTTTTGGCATCACACTTCCCAATTACAGGTTTCTAACCAAACTACGCCCTAAATAAAGAAAATGAAGATAACTAGGGAAACCTATTACAGGAATTTAATATAGTCTATAGATATACTTTTATTTATAGAGAAAAACAATGAAGGGAAGGTAATTCTAAATAAACGAATCTAAGAGGTTGATGACCTATATAGGTAAAATAGGTTTCTTTTTGTACCTTCATATACACCAGAACAGACTGATACAATTTGAGAAGTGATTCTATAGAAATAAAAAATAAGGGAAAAGTTGACACCACCAGTAGAGTACCACATCCATACCTCGAGGCCACAGCCATAGAGATTTGTTTTATCAGAACAGAATCTTAAAATCCACAGCAGGCTTCCGGAAGGCCTAAATATGCCTTCCCTTCTGACAGTCATGAGGTACCACTTTGTTCCAAATTAAGTAAGTAAGTAATTAGAGGTACTATACTCCCCTGATAAACTGTATGTGTACACATACTAAACATGGTACCTTGAGCAGTAGGTCTGAGGGAATGGTAATAATTATTAAACTTGTATGTCAATCAGGATTTTTTATAGTTAGTATCTTCTGAATTATTGAGTCCATCTGGAAAAGTATTGTTATTTATCTTGTACAGTAACTGGAATTTTTCAAGATGTTTGGTCCCTATGTGGATTCCTCTTGAGATGTGCACATAGTCCATGTGTCTGAGACCAGAAGATTTTTGTTAGCAGTACCATAGAATATCAAGGTTGGAAGGGACATCAGGAGGTCATCTAGTCCAACCCCCTGCTCCATTGATCCATGCCTGCACCCTTCTCCTCCTTGTTTTTCTGAACTGAGGGCATCAGTGGCACTGTGCACTGACAACTTCTCCAGTTCTTTCTCTATAGTGAATTACCAGAAGGATCCACAGCAGAGGGGAAGGAGGGTGGGTAGTGGAATATACATAGGGACTACACATCTCAAAGAACTCCAGTAACTGCACAAGAAAAGTAACCGTACTTTCTTCGAGTGATGGTCCCTATGTGTATTCCACTTGAGGTGGCTTACATACAGTATTCATTGAAAAGGGGAGTCGGGGTGAGGAACCGCTACCACAGATTGGAAGACTGCTCTGCCAAAGGCTGCATCTGCTGTAGAGGCTTGTACTAGTGTGTAATGTCTCACAAAGGTGTGCACAGGGTCCCACCCTGCTGCTTTACAGATTTCCACAAGAGGGACACTTCAAAGCGAAACTACTGACATAGCCTGGGTTCTGGTCGAGCGGGCCCTCACATTTGTGGGGGAGAGGTCGCAGTTAGTTCATCGCAAAGCAAGATTCAGCCTGAAATCCCTTTGCAAAGTTTCTGTGAGGAGACTGCCCCCCCACTTGTGCATTTGGCAAAGGAGACAAACAGTTTAGGGCAGAGGTTCTCAAACAGGGGGTCGGGACCCCTCAGGGTTCATGAGGTTCTTACATGGGGGATCGCAAGCTGTCATCCTCCACCCCAAACCGTGCTTTGCCTCCAGCATTTATAATGGTGTTAAATATATAAACAAGTGTTTTTACCTTATAAGGGGGGGTCGTACTCAGAGGTTTGCTATGTGAAAGGGGTCACCAGTACAAAAGTTTGAGAGCCACTGGTTTAGGGGATTTCCTGAAGGGTTTTGTCCTTTTGTAGATGTAATGTCAGGACTCAACAAACATCCAGAGAGTATAGCTGCTTTTGCAGTTTGGTGGAATGTGGCTTCACATAGAAGACAGGTGAGTGGATGACCTTGTTCAGATGGAATTCTGAGATTACTCTGGGGAGGAATTTAGGCTATAACCTCAAGGAAACCTTGTCCTTCTGGAAGACCATCTAGGGCAGGTACACCATAATGACCCACTGCTCACCTACTTTTCTTGCTGAGGTAATTGCACCCAGAAAGGTAACCTTTGTAGCTAGATAAGCAAAGGAAAATGGAGCTAATGGTTCAAATGGAACATTCATTAATGCTATTAGGGCTAAACTGAGATTCCATACTGGGGTAGGTTTCAGTACCAGAAGAAAGTTTCTGACAAGTCCCATCAGAAACAGTTCTGTAGGAGGATGGGCAAAGACCAAATGTCTGTCCACTGGAGGGTGAAAGGCACAAGTTACTCTCAAGTGCACTTGCAAGGAGATGTTAGATAGTCTCAATGTTTTTAGAGAGAGGAAGTAGTCCAGAACAGTAGGGATCTCAGCATCCTCTGATGGTTTATGATGATTCTGGCACAAGGTAGAAAATCTTTTTCATTTAGCTGTATAGCATTTTCTCATGGAGTCTTTTTGGCTATAACTAAGAATGGATTGTACTATCTCTGAGCATGATCATTCTACGTTTGTCATCCATCATAATAACCTGTTAAAGGGAGAGATACTGAGTTCGGATGGAGGATCTTGCCTTTGTCCTCGGTCAAAAGGTCTGGGAAGAGCTGAATGCAGAGGAACGGGTGTGAGGCCACCTGGAGAAGACTGGTGAACGAAAACTGTCTTGACCACTGAGGAAAAACTAAGATCACCAATGCTTTGTCCTGTATGATTTTACTCAGGATTCAACGTAAGAGAGGGATGAGTGGGAATGAATACATCAGTGTTTCTGGTCATTGTACTAGAAACACATCCCCTCTGGAGCAGAGGCCCCTAGCCACTCTGGAGCAGAGGCCCCTAGCCACTCTGGAGCAATATGCCAGCTTTTCTTGTTTTCTTGCGATGCAAAGAGATCCTACAATGGGAGTCCCCACTGTTGGAATACACTCTTTAGACTGGGGTATAGAATCTCCGTATATGTGGATGTGGTGGGGGACACAAAAGTCCCATCAAAAAGATTTCTTGGTGGGAGGCTGGGGCTAGAAGGATAATGAAGAAGGAACATTCTGTTCACTATTCTGTATTCTTTGGTGTTTTCTAGGAGGTTTGAAAGCTCTTTGATGGTAGAATGACTGAGGAGATGGTTATTGCATGTAAGATTGAGCCTTAGGATATATATCCTCCTTGGTGCTGGAATGCAGATACCCAGAGTACAAAGAGTTGCTCTTGAGTCTTTGAGGATATGTAACAATTCCTCTGTTTTCTCACTGAATAGGTTATTTCCCATGAAAGGCAGATCCTCTGTAGTGGACTGAACTTCTTTTGAAAATCTGGAGGATTGGTGTCACAAAGCCCATCTCATAACTATGGGTGTTGCCATCAAACAGGGAGGCTGTACCTGCTGCGTCCACCGAAGCCAGGAAGGGCCAATCTAGCTAGCAATTTACCTTCATCAATGATTGCTTGGAACTGAAATCTATCCTTTTGAGGTAGTTTGTTAGTGAATTCAGAGAGCTTATTGTAATTAATAAAATCATACTTACTTAGACATCATAGAATCATAGAATATCAGGGTTGGAAGGGACCTCAGGAGGTCATCTAGTCCAACCCCCTGCTCAAAGCAGGACCAGTCCCCAACTAAATCATCCCAGCCAGAGCTTTGTCAAGCCTGACCTTAAAAACCTCTACGGAAGGAGATTCCACCACCTCCCTAGGTAACCCATTCCAGTGCTTCACCACCCTCCTAGTGAAAAAGTTTTTCCTAATATCCAAACTAAACCTCCCCCACTGCAACTTGAGACCATTACTCCTTGTTCTGTCATCTGCTACCACTGAAAACAGTCTAGATCTATCCTCTTTGGAACCCCCTTTCAGGTAGTTGAAAGCAGCTATCAAATCCCCCCTCATTCTTCTCTTCTGCAGACTAAACAATCCCAGTTCCCTCAGCCTCTCCTCATAAGTCATGTGCTCCAGCCCCCTAATCATTTTTGTTGCCCTCCGCTGGACTCTTTCCAATTTTTCTACATCCTTCTTGTAGTGTGGGGCCCAAAACTGGACACAGTACTCCAGATGAGGCCTCACCAATGTTGAATAGAGGGGAATGATCTTGTCCCTCGATCTGCTGGCAATGCCCCTACTTATACAGCCCAAAATGCCGTTAGCCTTCTTGGAAACAAGGGCACACTGTTGACTCATATCCAGCTTCTCGTCCACTGTAACCCCTAGGTCCTTTTCTGCAGAACTGCTGCCTAGCCGTTCGGTCCCTAGTCTGTAGCAGTGCATGGGATTCTTCCGTCCTAGTGCAGAACCTCATCAGATTTCTTTTGGCCCAATCCTCTAATTTGTCTAGGTCCCTCTGTATCCTATCCCTACCCTCCAGCGTATCTACCACTCCTCCCAGTTTAGTGTCATCAATGCTTGGTCGTTCACTATGTAGAACTACAAATTTGCAGATGTGAAATTCATTCTTCCAAAGAGGGCTACACATTTGGTCTTGGGTGTAGATCCAGCTTGGCTGCTGCTTGTTCCTTCTGGTGACTGCCTGCACCACTAAAGAGTTTGGAGCACAGTGTGAAAGTAACTTTTCTGCCCCCCTTTAATGATACAAAGTATTTCTTTTCCATTCATTTGGGAGTGGGAGTGCAAGTGGCCAGAATATGTCAGACTATTTTGGCCAGTTCTAAAATAGCCTCATTAACAGGCAGTGCCACTATACTGGGACTAGCGCTCTGGAGGATATGCAGTATCTTATGAGGGGTCTCATATACTTCCTCCAGTCGGATCTGGTGTGTGTCTGCAATTCTCTTCAGGAGGCCCTGGAATTGCCTGTAGTTATCAGGTGGTGATGGCAAGGCTGCTGTGACTGCCTTATCTGGTGAGGATGTTGATAATTCTTCAGCAACGAGTGGTTCCACCTGTTCAGGTTGCTCCTCTTTCTCAGTATCCCTGAGCAGGTTAAGGCTCTTCCCCAGATGGGGAAGCCTGTCTTGACTCCCCTTGAAACCTTGCCTATTTGGGATGCCTCATATATGGATTCCAGGGACCCCAATAAGGCCAGTGTGAGGGATCATAGGTAAGGATATGCTTTAATCATGGAAGTCACGTATTCCATGACTTTAACGAACCTCCATGACTTCTTGGGCTTCAGCCAGTGGTGGGGACTGGAGCTGTCAGGCTCCTCCCCCCGACATGGAACTCAGGCTTTAGTCCCCCCCGGTAGTCTCTCCCCCACCAAAAAAAAATTAGTTTTAGTAAAAGTCATCAACAGGTCCCGGGTTTCCGTGGATTTCTGTTTATTGCCTGCGACTTGTCCATGACTTTTACTAAAAATAACCATGATAAAATCTTAACCCTAATCATAGGGGTAACAGGGTTGTCCCCATGGAGGAGGACACCATTCGTTCCGAGTTGGGTATTCCTTCCTGTGAGATTGGGAAGGTGCCCTGGAGATCTTGGAGCCTCTCTTAGGGCTCACTTCCTGCCTTGATAAGGGTGGTGAAGCTCTCCCACTCATTCCAGACTCATTGGAGGAGAATGAGGTCTCTGTGACAACAGGAGGTGCTGTCGGTATCTGTGGTCTCATTATGATTCAGCTGGTCGATAATACTGGAAAGTGCCGAAGTGTTGGTGTACGGACCTGCTTGGTTAGGACTGGATCTGAAAGTATGGGTGATTCTTGGTCTGCACAGATCGTAAGGTCCTCCAGTATAGTGTATCTAGTGGCAGCCCCAGCTGCTGGACAGTGGGTCAGGCTCCTGTACTTTGGCAGTGCCAGCTTCAGATGGACAGCAGTTTTTGGTACCGACTATTCCTTTTCTCTGCACATCAGTATCATCGGTGTAAGAGGTGTCCACTGTCTTCTTTCCCTCATCAGTACTGAGGATGTTTCCAGCCCTGAGGCTGTCAACAGTTTTGGGGCCCTCTTGGTTCTCAGTGCTGAGGAACCAATACCGTGCTCCTTGTGAGCTCCACACCACACCCATAGGTGCAAAGTGACACCTGACTTAAACGGTGTCGGAGAGGAAGTCCTCTTTTGGATGAGGTCTTGGAGGGAGATTTCTCACTTTTCTTATGAGAGTGTTTGCTTTTACCCTCCTGAGTAGAGTCTTTAACTCCACCTTGAACAGCCTCAGAGCCAGAGACCACCATGCTTCAAGGGGGAGCTTCTCAGTGCCTCTCTCTGATGTCTGATGGTCCAGAACTGGATGAGGTCTCATGGAATGATCCATCAGGAATCTTCTAAGTCTGAACTCACAGGGTTGATTAGTTTGGTGAGGAGAGGACCAACAGACACTGCGCTGAGAGAGGATATGAGCTTTCCTGAGGCAATAGAGGCATGTATCAAAGTCGTCACTGACTGGGAAAGCCTGGGGACAGGCCACACAGATCTTGAATCCCAGGGTCTTGGGCATCCTAGGCACCTGCATGGGGGGTATCAGGGTGAGGGTGCCCCTTGTATTCCTGAACTACTGAAATGACACTATCTAAACTGGTAAAACTATTAACAGTATCTAAGTGGTGGGGTTTTTTTTTTTTTTTTTTTTTTAACAGGAATGCTAGCTAAAGCTATGGACTCTAGAGAAGTCCATCTCAGACCACAGGTGGCAGAAAGGAACTGGAGAGGCCATTGGTCTAGACCACCCTTTATGCCCTCACTTCAGAGTATAAGGAGCAGAAGGGCACTGGTGCGGACCAACTGACACTGCTAGCAAAAATCTTCTGGTCTCAGATGCATGGAGCGCATGCACACCTTGAGTGGAATACACATTGGGACCACCAATCAAAGAAGAGGCACCTTGACTCTCAGTGGACATGGTAGGTAGGTCTCAGACAAAGATAGGTCTCAGTCTTCTAGGTAGGTCTCAGACAAATTCATCAAGCTATAGTGGATTTGAAAGTGTTGATTCCCTTTTATATTACAGTTTTTAAAAAAGGCATCAATTAACCTGGTATCTAAACTGTGAACATACTTGAGACCCTCCACTAGCAGAAACATGCTGAATTCTTTCCAGATGATCACAGAAGACTCCTCAATTAAAGAAGCACCAAAACGTGCTCTTTGTTGGATACAGAATGGGACAAAAAAGTGCATTTTTAATTCAAAATAAACCTTGAGATAAACAGAAAAAAGGAAGTAGAAAATGGTCCTAAACACAAAATACTTTCCCTATATAAAACAAAAACTATAATACAAGACAATTTGCCAGCTTGTCACTCTGTGGTCACCAATGTATGTGCGCACACTAGAAAAAGTGTTACAGCAGCCCACAACAACAGGGCAGCTGTACCTGTGCTAAGTTACTAGAATAACACTAGTAAAAATGCCTGAGGCTGTTCTACATTAGCACTTATCTGATTACTACCATCACTGCAGCCTTACCAATGCTGGCAATTGCATTACAATGAATGCTATTTTTTGTAATATACAACAGGCCTAAAAGAACACTTAATGCTCAAGAACATGAGTGGCCAAAGACAACAGTTTAATTAAGCATATTAAGGCTCCAAGGTTGAACAACTGTTCAAAAGGGAACTCACGCTAAAAGTAACCAGTCACTTTTGACTCGCCTTTTATAACCTAATGGAGCACAGGTGAGCTTGACCCTCAGTCTCTGAAGATGCACACTCTCACAGATCAATCCATGAGTACTTGAGGGGACAGATAAGCAGTTAAATGTATCCCTCTCATGAAAGAATTCAAAACAGAATGAGGGAACCATATTGACAAATCAGAGCCGAAGTGTCCACGGCAAGAACTACTAAGATATGTTGGGGTCTTCTGCCTGATGTTCCATTTTAATGAATTATTTTTGGGCATGAATGATATGACATAAAATTCTGGAACCACGGCAATAGGGGAAAAAAGTGACCATGAAAATCACCATGTTATCTGACAACAGCTGCAGAAGTGGACAGCTCAGTATTGCTCAAAGAAGCAAAAAGGGTCTTGGGAGTTCTTATTGGCATCTGTGAGACTAAACATGCTTGGGTGCACATTAGCTTCCCCTGAACTGACAGCCAGCTGAGGAATTCTACTAAGAGATTAGTCTTCCTTAATAGATGGCAGGCTCTTAAGGCGAGGGGATGCCTCCACTTAGATAAAAGGAAACTCACTCTCCTCCTCCAATCCATCATTTCCTATTTCTTGAAGTACATTGTTACAGAAGTATCCTCAAAGTTCAGGATATGGCTCTACTTTTCCAAAGGGTCAAAAAGCTTTCCTGATAACAATAAACCTAAACACATTAAATGGAGAGATTTTTTTGAGAGAGACCACCTATCCCATGCCACCCCATTTACATAGCTGAACATTTATATTATGCACACTGTTGTAGTAGCTGAGACTATAGCTACACTACAGAGCTTACAGCGGCGCAGCTGCACCACTGTAGCGCTGCTAGTATAGATACTCTATGCTAACAGGAGAGAGCTCTCCCCTCAACTTAATTACTCCAGCCCCTGCGAGCAGCAGAAGCTATAACAGCGGGAGAAGCTCTCCCACTGACATAGCGCTGTCCACACTGGCACTTAGGTCGGTGTAACTTATGTTGCTCAAGGAAGTGGCTTATTCATACCCTTGAGTGACATAACTCATACCAACGTAAGCTGTAGTGTGTACATAGCCTGAGTGTCTGCATTCAAGTACTCCCTATTAAAAATATGGCATCTTTTAGGTCTAACTATGAATGAAATTTACAATAAATTAAAGACACAGGGTGTTGGAATGAATTTTAGAGCTGAGTGGGCCATATTTAACACTTTGACAACACTCTGATATAAAAATTATTCACGTTGCTTTAGCAGTTGGGTAGAAAGTTTGACATATACAGAGACAAAAAATTTCTAGGGTAAGTATGTAGGAAAAACAGAATAAATCCCTTTAACCCTGATACAGAGCTGATTAATTCTTCCTCTTCAGATATTCAAAATTCTCATAAGTAAACTACAGAAATGTGGCCTGGATAAAATAACTATAAGGTGAGTGCAGAACTGGTTGAAAGACCATACTCAAAGAGTTGTTATCAGTGGTTCACTGTCACTGTTCACTGTCAAATAGGAAGGGCGTATCTACCAGAATCCCACAAGGGTCAGCCTGAGTCTGGAACTATTCAATATTTTCATGAATGACTTGGATAATAGAGTGGAAAGAATGCTTATAAAATTTGTGGATTACACCAAGTTGGGAAGGGTTGCAATCACTTTGGAGACAGTACTAGAACTGAAAATGACTTTGACAAATTAGAGAATTGGTCTGAAATCAACAAGATGTAATTCAAGTGAAGAGTTTACAGAGGAAGGGAAGTGAAGGCAGCTGTAAAAAACAACATATATCAAACGGAAGAAAAGGAAATTAGACAGTAATGAATATAAATCAGAAGTTAGGAACTGTATAAAATTGATAAGGGAAGCAAAGGGACACTAGGAGAAATTTATGGTTAGCAGAGTTCAGGACAATAAGGAGTTTTTTAAATCTATTCAGAATAAAAAGAATCCTGACAATAATATTGGTCTATTACTAGATGGAAATGGTAGTATCATCAATAATAATAAAGAAAAGGCAGAAGTGTTCAATAAATATTTCTGTTCTCTATTTGAGAGGAGAAAAAGATATAGTCTAATCATTTGGTGATGATAACTCTTTCCATTCCTCTAGTATCTCTGGATGATGATAAACAGAAGCTATTAATGTTGGATATTTTAAAATGAGCAAGTCCACATAACTTCCATCCAAGAGTTTTAAAAGCACTGGCTAAGGAGCTTACTGGATCATTCGTCTGATTTTCAATAAGTCTTGAAGCACTGGGGAACTTCCAGAAGACTGGAAGAAGGCTAGTGTTGTCAGAATTTTTTAAAAGGGTATATGGGATGACCTGAATAATTATAAGCTTATCACCTGACATTGATCCCAGGCAAGATAATGGAGTGGCTGATATGGGACTTGATTAATAATTACATTACCCTCCTTTCATTCTTTAATTTAAATCAGCATGGGTTTACAGAAAATAGAAACTGTCAAACTAAACTATTTTTGTAATGAGATTAAAAGTTTGGTTGAAAAAGATAATAGTATTGACGTAATATATTTAGACTTCTATACGATGTTTAACTTGGTACCACATGACATTTTGATGAAAAAACTAAAACAATATAGAATTAACATGGCAAACATTAAATGGTTTAAAAACTGGCTAACTGATAAGTTTCAAAATATAATTGTAAGTGGGGAATCATCATCAAGTGGGTGTGTTTGTAGTGGGGTCCCACAGTGACTGGTTCTTGGCCCTATGCTATTTAATATTTTTATCAATGACCTGGGGGAAAAAACAAAAAATCATCACAGATAAAGTTTGTAGATGACACAAAAATTGGGAGAATGGTAAATAATGAAGAGCACAGGTCACTGATTCACTGTGATCTGGATCCTTTGGTAAACTAGGCACAAGCAAACAATGTGTGTTTTAATATGGCTAAATGTATATGTAACCCATACACCTGCTGGGTGTGGTATTCTGTCCCATCTAGTGGCACCAAGGGGGGTGGAGGTGGGTGTGGGTGTGATGAGTCTGCTCTACAGCCTTAGCTAGCAGTCAGTTGGCTCATGCACTAAGCTCCAGAGGTCCCAGGTTCGATCCCGCCCGCCGGTGACCGGGGTCTGTTGGCGTTACATACATCTAGAAACAAAGAATGTAGGCTATATTTACAGGATGGGGGACTCTATCCTAGGAAGCAGGATACTGTCTAGTTCTGGTGCCCACAATTCAAGAAAGATGTTGATAAATTGGAGAGGGTGGAAGAGTCACAGGAATCATTAAAGAGTTAGAAAACATGCCTTATAGTGATAAGCTAACTAGATTGAGCTCTTTGAGTCTAACAAAGGGAAGGTTAAGGGGTGACTTGATTATAATCTAAGTATCTACATGGGAACAAATGTTTAATAATTTGCTCTTCAACCTAACAGAGAAAGGTATAACATGAACCAATTGGTGGAAGTTGAAGCTAGACAAATTCAGACTGGAAATAAGGTGTAATTTTTTAATAGTGAGTAATTAATCACTGGAACAATTTACCAATGGTCATGGCGGATTTCTCCATCACTGACAATCTTAAAATCAAGATTGGATCCTTTTCTAAAATATATGCTCTAGGACTTATTTTGGGAAAGTTTTATGGCCTGTGTTATACAGCAGAGCAGACTAGATAATCACAATGGTCCCTTCAGCTCCTCAGAATCTGTGAATCTATTAACATATTTCACTTCGGAAGGAAAAATCAAATGCACAACTACAAAATGGGTAAACAAAAGATTACATGGTAATACTGCTGAAAAGGATCTGGGGGTTATAATGGACCACAAATCAAATGTAAGTCATAAATGTGATGCAGCTGAGAATAAAGCGAATATCATTCAGGAGTGTATTAACAGCAGTGTAGTATGTTAGACACAGGAGGTAATTATCCTACTCTACTCAGCACTGGTGAGGCCTCAGCTGGAGTACTGTGTCCAGGAAAAATGTGGATAAATGGAAGTGAGTCCACAGGAGAGCAACAAAAATGATAAAAGGTTTAGAAAACATGACCTATGAGGAAAGGTTAAAAAAACTGGGCATGTTTAGTCTTGAGAAAATAAGACTGAAGGGAGACCTAAAAACAGTCTTCAAATATGTCAAGGGCTGTTATAAAGAGAATGGTTATCAATTGCTCTCCATGTCCACTGAAGGTATGACAAGAAGAAATGGGCCTAATCTAAAGCAAGGGAGATTAAGTAAGATAGTAGGAACAACTTTCTAATTATAAGGATAGTTAAGTACTGGAATAGGCTTCCAAGGGAGGTTGTGGAATCCCCAACATTGGACATTTTTAAGAACAGGTTAGACAAACATCTGTCAGGGATGGTTGGTTTACTTGGTCCTGCCACAGCACAGGGGGCTGGACTTGATGACCTCTCAAGATCCCTTCCAGCCCTACATTTCTATATGGAAGATTTACAGGGATGCTAGAAGACTTCTCTAGAACTGATGCAAACTTCTTCCTTAAAGGTCTCTTGCAATGAGACAAAGACAGGGATGTCCCAACTTCACAAAAGGAGCTGCCCTGTGTCTCTGCAGTAACTGGTTCCTTGCTATTACAAAAGAACAAAGTATTACGCTACTACAGTACAAAAGTGCTTGAACAACTATAAAGATCTGAGAGATATACTACCAATGTTGTTAGCAGGAATAGGTATAATTGAAATCCAGAGGCAAAGGTATGGAGTCATCATTTACTTCTCTTATGGTTGCTGGATTAGCCCTATCCCTTCTTACCATTCTCCTCTCCCAGATGTGACTTTGCAGCCTGCTGAGGCCCAAGTGAAGGGAACATTACAAGTACTGATTAAAGCAGGTTCTCTGTACCTTCCCCATGGGCTTAAAAAATTAGACAAAAAATGGAGGACTCACTCACCCCCTCCTGATATACTGGGCCACTTCTCTCAATCCATTCCACATGAGAGCCCAGTTCTCTTGTGGCCTACAATGGAGGGTGGTTTCCTAAAGTATTGCAGAGGTTTACAAAAGTGCGAGGAAAAACTCACAAGACTAACACAGTTAGTCTTCCTCCCTGCCCCAATCATCATTTTGAAATAGGTAGCAGAAAAACATCCTGACAGGATTCAATTTGCAGGGCAAGAAGAGCAGAAGTACATGACCTATGAGGAAAGGTTATGACCTTTGAGGGAAGGTTAAAAAAACTGCATGTTTAGCCTTGAGAAAAGAAGACTGAGGGGGGACCGGCTAACGGTCTTCAAATATGTTAAGGGATGTTATAAAAAGGACTGTGATCAATTGTTCTCCATGTCCACTGAAGGTAGGACAAGAAGTAATAGGCTTAATCTGCAGCAAGGGAGATTTAGAGAAAAAACTTTCTAACTGTAAGGATCATGGGCGGACGGTGACATGGCCATTGGGGGAGGCTAAACCCCACCCCCTCCCCTTGTGCCTGGGGCCACGCCCCTCCCCCTCCCCTTCTGCCCTCCCTTCCCCACAGGAGTCCAGAGCACCCTCACTGTGGCCCTCAGCCCCAGCGCTGGGTGGACAGGGGTTGAGGCGCCAGCCCCGGTGCACTGGGTGGCGTGGCCGCAGCACCCCCAGCCCTGGTGCGCCGGGCAGCAGTGCCCCCAGCCCTGGTGCGCTGGGCAGCCAGTCCCAGAGCGCCAAGTGGCACGGTCTGAGCGCTGGGTAGGCACCATGACCCCAGCGCCAGCTGCCCTGAGTCCCTGCAAGAGACAGGCCGGCCAGCCCCAGCCATCCTGGGCCAGGGGGAACTGCAGGAGGGGGACCTGGCCCTGGGGGTGGGGCCACGCTAGACTGTTTGGGGAGGCATAGCCTATCCCAGTCTACGATACTCACCGCCCATGATAGGGGTAGTTAAGAACTGGAATAGGCTTCCAAGGGAGGTTGTGGAATCCCCATCATTGGAGGTTTTTAGTAACAGGTTGGACAAACACCTGTCAGGGATGGTCTATGTTTACTTGATCCTGCCTCAGAGCAGGGGGCTAGACTTGATGACTTCTTGAGATCCCTTCCAGCCCTACATTTCGATGATTGTATATCCATTAACTGTATTTTCACAGTTGGAGCAACTAGTGGCACCAGAGACTGTGGAAACAGGAATCTGAAGGATCTAGTGGAACCAACAGATATTATTTCATTGAAATTGCTGCCTGTCAAACTCAATAAGAAGTGCAACCCATCAATCTGGACTGATGGATTTAGCAAAGATTGAGCTAGATCAGGGGTTGGCAACCTACGGCACGCGTGCCAAACACGGCACACAAGCCGATTTTGAGTGGCACGCTGCCTGCCCTGTGAGAGGAGGAGGAGAGGCAGGAAAGCACCATGCTGGGGGAAGAAGCGGGGGAGGGGGGAAGCTTGGCTGCCGCAGGACCAAGCTTCTGTCTCCTGCCCCCGCAGGGGAGAGCGGGGGGGGGGGGGTCCCGGCCCCCAGCCCCACTCAGCCCCCACGCCCACCGCTCTCCCCTGCGGAGGCAGGAGGCAGAAGTTTGGTCCTGCGGCAGCCAAGCTTCCCCCCTCCCCCACTTCTTCCCCCAGTGTGGTGCTTTCCTGCCCCTCCTCCTCCTCCCCCTCCCTCTGCCGATCAGCTGATGGCCCTTGCGAGAGGGAGGGGGAGGGGGAGGGGGAGGGGGAGCGGAGCAGAGCCGAGCGGCAGCGTGCTCGCTGCTCCGTAGAGCAGGCAGAGAAGAGGTAGGGATGGGGCCTTGGGGAAGGGGGTGGAACAGTGCATATCCCGTCCAGTCCCCTGCCATGGGCCGCTCAGGGCAGGGGGCTGGGAGCACCCCCACGAGCCGAGCACCCCAGCCCTTTGCCCTGACCCCCCCACACACCCTCAGCCTTCTACCTTGCACCTCCACACACACCCCAGCCCTCTGCCCTGACCCTTGAACTCCCCCCCATACCCAGCCTTCTGCCCTGCACCCCCCCACACCCCCAGCCCTCTGCCCTGACCCCTGAACTCCCCCCACCCCCAGCCTTCTGCCTTGCACCTCCACACACACCCCAGCTCTCTGCCCTGACCCCTGAACACCCCCCCCCACACCCAGCCTTCTGCCCTGCACCCCCACCCACCCCCAGCCCTCTGCCCTGACCCCTGAACCCCCCCCACAGCCTTCTGTCCTGCACCCCCCACACCCCCCAGCCCTCTGCCCTGACCCCCCCCACACCCCCTCTGCCCTGACCCCTGAATCCCCCCACACCCCCAGCCTTCTGCCCTGAACCCCCCACATCCCCACTGCCCTCACTCCCAGCCTTCTGCCCTACACCCCCACACACTCCCCAGCCCTCTGCCCTGACCCCTGAACCCCCACCCCAGTCTGAGGTCCCAGCTGCCGGCCCCTTGCCAGCCAGCGTCCCGGCCGCAGGCCCCACTGAGCCCGCTGCCGGCCTAGGTGAACAGAACCCCAGGCTGGAAGCGGGCTGAGCAGGCTGGCGGCGTAAGATCAGCATTTTAATTTAATTTTAAATGAAGCTTCTTAAACATTTTTAAAACCTTGTTTACTTTACATACAACAATAGTTTAGTTATATAATATAGACTTCGAGAGAGAGACCTTCTAAAAAACGTTAAAATGTATTACCGGCACGCGAAACCTTAAATTAAAGTGAATAAATGAAGACTCGGCACACCACTTCTGAAAGGTTGCCTACCCCTGAGCTAGATCATTCCACGTTCATAAGACCATGTCAGTGACTTTGGATTTGGAAGAAACGAAGTATTAGTAGGACGAGACACATTCAGCCAGTTTAGCAAAAAACTCTGGGTGAAAAAAAAAAAACAAGCATTGGTGCTACACTCTAGATCAAACATCTGACCTCATTCTTTACCTCTCCTTTGCCCAGACAGATGCATTTCAAGCAATGGATTCTATCCTAAATCTGGTTGATAAGACAAGTGTTTATCAATGTTTCATTGTGCCAGCAGCACTAGGAATAATATTTTTGCCTGGTGTATATTCTATATATATATATATATATATATATATATATATATATATATATATATATATATTAAGATTTTAGAATTTAATAAAAATCAAAGAAAATGAGTAGAAACATTTGCTTCTTTCATTCTCTTTTTGATCACTCCTAAATCCATGGTGGAGAGTTTTCCGTATGATAAAACCACACACATAATAAGGTACATTGAAACACTGAGGAAATTTGAGAACCAGCATGGAGATAGTTGTTTACAAAGTGGAGCTTTTTAGTAGGACTGTGTAAAAAACAAAACCAAACCCCAAAGAATACCAAGAAAATAAACCAAGTAGTTGTTTCAGTTTTGTTATTTAAATATTGCTGTACAGTAAGTATAAAAACAATGTTTCTTCATAAGTAAACCTGAAAGGTGACACTTTATGTCATTATGATATAAGAGTCTTATTGCTTATTTCCTGATAACACCCTGTTTTTTCTTGCTGGAAACTCCAACAATGGGGAAGGAGGGTGGGCTATGGAATGGACATGAGCAACACATCTCAAATAACACCAGTTACGGAAAAGGTAACTGTTTTTTCTTCTTCGAGTGCTTGCTCATATCCATTCCATATTAGGTGACTCCCAAGCAGTACCCCTGGAGGCAGGTAGGAGTTCACGGATATGTACATTGCAACACAACTCTGCCAAACTCAGCGTCGTCTCTGGCCTGCTGAGTGATGGCATAATGAGTGGTATGAGCCATAAATGTGTGGACAGAGGACCACGTTGTAGCTCTACAGATGTCCTGGATAGGGATTTGTGCCAGGAAGGCCGCCGAGGACGCCTGCACTCTCGTCGAGTGGGCTCTGACAATTGGCAGCAACAGAACCCCTGCCAGGTTGTAACAGGTCCTTATGCACTAAGTAATCCAATTGGAAATCCTCTGCGAGGACACCGGGTGACCCTTCATCCTATCCGCTGTAGCGACGAAGAGTTGAGTCAATTTTTGGAAAGGCTTGGTATGTTCTAAGTAGAAAACCAAGGCCCTCTGGACGTCCAGGGCATGAAGATGCCTCTCCTCACTGGTCTTGTGTGGTTTGAGACAGAACACCAGGAGGAAGACGTCCTGGTTCATATGGAAGGTGGAGACCACCTTTGGCAGGAAGGCCAGGTGGGTCCGCAACTGAACCTCATCTTTGTAGAAGACCGTGTACAGAGGTTCTGAGGACAAGGCTTTCATTTCAGAGATCTGTCTTGCCGACATCACCGGCATCAGAAACGCGACCTTCAATGACAGATGGGAAAGGGAGCAGGAACCCTGCGGCTCAAAGGGTGGGCCGGTGAGCCTAGAGAGGACCGAGTTAAGCTCCCACTGTGGGACAGGAGTACGTACCTGCGGGAAGAGTCTCGCGAGCCCTCTCAAGAATCTGACCATCATGTCACGAGAAAACATCATCTGTCCTTGGATCAGAGGTGAAAACTGGAGATGGCCACTAGAAGCACTCTAATGGAAGTGTGTGCCAGGCCCTGGTTCCTCAAATGGAGCAGGTAGTCCAGGACAGCTTGTATGGAGGAACGTGAGGGACAGATGCCACGCTCGGACAACCAGCGGGAAAACCTCGTCCACTTGGCCAAGTAAGTCAGTCTGGTTGAGGGCTTCCTACTCCCCAAGAAGACCTGTTGGACTCCTTCCTAACAGGTCTATTCCTCCGGGTTCGGCCACGCAGCATTCACCCCAAGAAGTGGAGGGACTCGAGGTTGGGGTGTTGGAGATGGCTGTGGTCCTGTGACAGCAAGTCCGGGCGGTTGGTCAGGGGCCAGGGAGGGGCCTCTGACAAGTTCATGAGCGTGCCGAACCAATGTTGGTGAGGCCACGTCGGGGCAATCATGACAACCTGCGCTTTGTCTCTCTTGATCTTTGCCAGATGAGTGGAATCAGAGTGAACACGTACATTAGGCTCCCTGACCATGACAGGAGAAAGGAATCGGAGAGAGAGCCCTTGCTCAGACCTTGCTGAGAGCAAAACCGGTGGCATTTCTTGTTCTGTCTGGTAGCAAGCAGGTCCACTTGGGGAGTTCCCCACGTTTGGAAGATCATGCAGGCTGCCTCTGGATGGAGAGACCACTTGTGGTGAGAGGAGAAGTCCCTGCTGAGCTGGTCCACCAGCATATTCTTGACACCAGGAAGGTGACAAGCTTCCAGGTGGATTTAGTGGCTGATGCAGATGTCCCATAGACTGAGTGCCTCTTGACAGAGAATTGAAGAGCGCGCTCCCCCTTGCCTGTTGATGTAGAACATCAAGGCCGTGTTCTCCGTCAGGACTTGTACTACCTTATCTGACAGGTGGGGCAGGAAGACTCCGCACACCAGCCGGACTTCTCTGAGCTCTTTGACGTTTCTGTGCAACTTCGCCTCCTCCAGGGACCACATCCCCTGTGTCTGGAGGTCGCCGAGATGTGCACCCCAGCCGAAGTCCGAGGCATCCAACACCAACTCAATGGAGTGAGGGGGGTTGTTGTACGGAACCCACTCCAGGACTGTCTTGCAGTCAGGCCACCATCGCAGCGAGGTAAGTATCGCCTGGGGAATTGTAACGTTCTTTTCAAGTAGGTCTCTGGACTGGGAATAGACTGTCCCCAGCCATTGTTGCAGGGGCCATATTCGGAGCCTGGAATGGCGGACCACATAAGTGAACCCTGCCATGTGACCCAGGAGGCGCAGACAGACCCTGGCTCTAGTCAGAGGGAACGCAGAGACTTCTGTGATGAGGTTCATCAACGTGTGGAACCTCTCCAGCGGCCGGAACGCCCTGGCACAGGTCGAGTCAAGGACCACTCCAATGAACTCTATCCTCTGCACCGGCACCAATATCGACTTTTTGTTGTTTACCAGTAGGCCCACAGAGCAGCACATGGCCTGAAGCACCATGACAACCCTTTGGACTTGAGATCTGGAGCTGCCCTTGATGAGCCAGTCATCAAGGTACAGGTAAATCTGAATACCCCAGCGGCTGATGTAAGTCACTACCACTGACATGCACTTGGTAAACATTCTCGGTGCTATCACCAGGCCGAACAGGAGGACCGCAAACTGGTAGTGGTGGGGCCCCACCATAAACCGGAGAAAGCAATCTTTCAAGGACACAGATGCTATGTGGAAGTATGCGTCCTTCAAGGCGAGGGTGGCATACCAGTCTCTCGGATCCAGGGAAGGGATAATAGAAGCCAGGGAAACCATGCGGAACTTTAACTTCTTTAGGTACTTGTTGAGGTCTCGCAGGTCCAGGATGGGCTGTAGACCACCCTTGGCCTTTGGGATTAAAAAGTACTGGGAATAGAACCCCTTGTTCCTGTACTCGAGAGGAACTTTGTCCACCGCACCCAGCTGGAGCAACCCCTTTACTTCCTGCGCGAGGAGACTCTCGTGCGAGAGGTCCCTGAAGATGGATGGGGAAGGCGGGTGGGAAGGGGGGTAGAAAGGAACTGGAGGGTATAACCCTGTTTCACTGTGCTAAGGACCCATCAGTCCGAGGTTATAGCCCTCCAGGCAGGGAGAAAGAGTGAGAGGCGGTTGGAGAACACAGGGAAGGACGGATCCAGGGAATAGTCTGGTAGGTTGCCCTCAGGCGCACCCTCAAAATGACTGTTTGGACCCCTGCTTATTATGGGTCGAGCCTGACTAGGCAGAGGGTGGAAGCAAGTGGCTTGGGCAATGCTTGTAGCACTTGGCTTGTTTGTAGAGCTGGTTCTGCCGAGGCGGACACCCCTGGCCCTGCGGCTGCTGCGGTTTGAACCGCTTACACGCCGGGGCTGGGACGCAGACACCCAGGGTTTTTAGGGTGGTGCTGGAGTCCTTGAGGCCATGCAATTTGCTGTCTGTTTACTCTGCAAATAGGGCCTAGCCATCTAAGGGCAGGTCCTGCATTGACTTCTGAGCCTCGGTAGACAACCCAGAGTGGAGCAGCCAAGAGGCTCGCTGCATGGGAGATAACAGAAGCCATGGTGTGGGCAGCAGCGTCTGCAGCATCTGATTCCGCCTGGAGGGCCGCCCTGGCCATGGTCGTGCCCTCATCGAGGATCACTCGGAACTCCTTCTTGGAAGCCTCAGGGAGCGACCCTTCAAACTTGCAATGGCTTGCCACATACTGAAGTCATATCGGCCAAAGAGGGCTTGGTGGTTGGCCACTCTCAGCTGAAGACTGGAAGACGAATAAACCTTACATCCAAAAAGATCCAGCCTCCTCGAGTCTTTATTTTTGGGAGTGGCCTCGGGTTGTCCTTGCCTCTCCTTGTGATTAATTGCCTCGACCATGAGGGAATTGGGGGCTTCATGAAGGTGTAAAGCCACCCTGGCAGGAGCCAAGGAGCAGAGGACGTCAAATAGAGAGTCCGAGAGCTCTTCCAATTCCTCTGCCTGAGGCCCCAGGTTACCCTCTTCAAAAGTTCCTGGTGCATCTTGGCATCATCCTGAGGAACTGGGTGAGGGGGCTGCGTGATAGCCTCGTCTGGCGATGACAAGGACAATGCCAGTGCTGCGGGAACCTCCACGTCCACTGGTGGTCCAGCAGCTTGCTCCCCTGGTTCATCCTGGAGCTGCAGGCTCTTACCCCCCCGAAGTCTCCAGTACCGAAGGGGGACGGGATACCAAGGCCGCTGGCCTCTCCGAGGCTCCCGACACAGAGCCAGGGAAGGCTGGGTGAACCCCCAAGGGTTTCACGGGTACCATGGCACCAGCCACTGTGCTTGGGGCCATGGGACAGATTTCGGTGCTGATAATGTAGTCAGCACCGTTGGTACCAGGGCTTGTCCCACAGTCAGGGAACCTCGCTCCAAGCCGAGGAGCAGCGGAGTGGTTGGTCCCAGGCGAGCAGGATCAGGCTGAGCGGTGGCTCTTGTTTGACCGGTAGTCCCGAAGCCGACCTGTCCGAGCAGGAGTGTCTTGGTCGGGCTCTCGGGGACCGATGGTGTTCGGCTGATCTGCGTCAGATATGCGGTGAACCACACCTCACGCTACTCGACCGGTACCGGGACGTCAAATGGGACAGGGAGCTACTATGAGCCACTTGCCGGGAGGTTCATCCTGAGTAGGGTGACCTTCCTTTTGGAGACAGCAATGATGGCCCGGCAATCGGTGGTCTCTGGTGCCCGATCAGTCCCGGGATTGGACCCGGCTCTTGAAGATGGACGGGGCCGGGCCGGGAGTTCTTGCCGGGTGGTACATGCCTCAGAGGGTCTGTGCCAATCTACCAGCGAGGTACGCCTCGCGTCCCTCAATCGATGCCCCCGGTGCGGGGACCAAAGAGGGCTCCGCTGAGCCTGCCACTCCTCAGGACGGGAGAGACGGCTGCAGGCGGGTGAACTCTGGTGGGACGTCCCTCTCAATGGGGAATGGTACCGCTGAGGCAGGGTCACATGCATAGGTCCCGACGCGGGTTTTCCCCGAGACCGGGGTACCGCGGGAGCTGGTGAGAGTGGCACCAGGAGTGTCAGGATCTCCTGAGCTGCTTGAAGGGCTTTGGGGGTCAACGGCACCTGAAGTTGGCCGGGGCCTGCACTACTATCTGGAGTCACAGGCAAAGCATGGGATGGGCTGCACCGCTCGACTTGAGCTGGGGCCCGACTTCCCGAGGTGGACGTTGAGCTGCCTGACACGGGTCTTGGCTAACCCCCTGCCCTCTCCTTTCCCTTATGGGAGGTAGGAGATCTTCCCCTCAGTGTCTTTTTTGGCTTCTTGACCGGAGTCATGGAGGTAGACCGGTGCCAGCTCATGGACGGTGCTAGGGGAGCACTGTGCATGGAGGCCATGGTGCTCAGTGTGGAGTCAGACCACTGCTCCAGTGCCGGAGTGAGTGCCAACTCCATTAGGAGCGCTCCTTCTTCGTCCTGGTTTGAAGGACTTGCAGATACGGCACTTGTCACTTATGTGCCCTTTGCCTAAACACCTTAGGCAGCTGGTATGGGACTCACTGACAGGCATAGGCCATTTGCAGCGATCACAGGGTTTAAAGCCTGGGGACCAGGGCATGCCCCGACCCCCAGCTGGGTCCCGTTTGGGACTAATGGAGAGTTTGAGAACTACTACTAAGGGTAGCTAAGAAAACTACTATGTATAACTATTTTACAGGATTTTAAAGTTTGCAAGAACAGAGAAGGAATCAATGCTAGCTGTCGCAGCAGACATTCCAGCACCGTCACTGGCGGCAAGAAGGAACTGAGGGTGAGGGGCGCCAGCGACACCCCTTATATTGTGTCAAGCGGGTGCCACTCCAGAGGGCACCAGAGCCAGTCCCCTATAGATATTGCTGAGGGAAAAACATCCGGCACCGGTGCATGTGGCAAGCACACACACACCTAATATGAAATGGACATGAGCATGCACTCGAAGAACTGTCGCATACTCGTCTTATCATCTGGAGAAATGTACAACTACAAGTACTACTTTTTTATTCTGATAAAATGAAGTGGTTTGGATAGAGAATTGTTTTATGTTGCCATACAATCATGTATGTCCCCATCCGGTAATTTGATGGTCATCAACAGACATTGGTGTCAGTGAATTTAGAATCAGAACTATTTAAGGTATAAATAATAGAATACAGAAGTTTTGCATGTCTAGGTGACAAGTATGAATCTGACACAAGATTGTAATAGTCATGGCCACTGCTTGATGGGAAAGAGAGATGAGCCAAGGTAGTTGTGCTTGGATTGATGGCATTTCATGAATGCATCTGAAGAACAGAATAATCAGTCCAAGTAAATGCAGCAGAAGGTCTGGCTGGTGCCTTCAGCTGCTGCTCTGGGAGAGGAGGTTGAACCATGAGACAATAGGTTTCTCACAAGGGTGAGGGTGCAATGTGCACCAGTAGAACCCTACTTCTGACGCCCTGTAAATTCTTGTAGCAGACCTGATAGTGATTTCACATTCTTAACATCTGAGGCCTATATGTAAATCATTTGATTGTCTCAATACTGCTCCTCAGCATCTTTGTTGGTGCTCTCAGTGGAGGCACCAAAGACTCAACAGGCATGTGGTCAGCTACCGTTTTACTTTTTGAGGAGGTCCCTCCACGACATGTTTGAAACAAAGAAACATGCACTGCATGAAGAAGCATACATACCCATTATTCCAATTCTGTGGCTAGATAGAGGACCTCAGGAAACATCTGTCAATTCAATACCTTTCACCAATGCTTAAGCACCATTAAAAAGAAATCAAAGTATAAAGGGGAGAGCAGAAGTTATACAAAGAAAAACTATGAGGCTAAAGCTACCCTTTATGTAGGAGCCCAAATTTCTCTTTCCAAATGTAATAATTTTGGCACGGATGGGTAGTTTCTGGAGTCAGTCAGGAGAAGTATTATGTACCCCTTTCCATTAATCACTTTCCTCTAACAGAACAGATAGATATTAATACCTAGAGCCCTGTGCGGATACAAAATTTCTATCCACATCTGATCCGTGATCTGCAAAAATGGTCTGCAGATATAAAGTGGATATCTGAGAATTTGTAGGGTTCTACTAATACATGTATTTAGGTTTCCTATGAAGATTAGAAAATGCTACTTTTTTTAGTTAAATGGCAACAATTCAAATGGGAAGATCATTTTTCCAAGACAGCTATGCCAAGGAAGAGGAATACAGGGATTAAGACAGTAGAAAGATATTTTCCCTTTCTACTGAGAGGAAAAATTTACTGTAGCACTTATACAGGAAGAAAAGTGAACTGGGAAATCTGTCCTTACAATAAAGCTAAGAGTAGAGGGGGACAGCTATTGTCTGATAATTAGAGAAGAGAGCCAGGAATTGGGGGATCTGGCCACTTTATCCAACTTTATACAACTTGACTTGATACAACTTTAATTACTTCATCTATAAATGAACTTCATAGTGCTCATTTCTGTACAGTACTTTAAGATCTATGAATGAAAAGTATAAAGTATTATTCTATTAGCGAACATAGTCCTAATTTCTGAAGATGAAACCTGAGGAGGGTGCAACTGTTGTACTTACTATGGTCCCGATTATGGCCTAGCTAACACAGCAGCACGTGGGCAAAAGGGGGCACATCACAAATCATAGCATGAGTGTGAAAGCAGGCTCTACAGAGCTGCTACTTCCCCTTCATCTGGAACAAGTGGGTGGGAGGGGGTGGAATGGCATGAAGAATGGGAAAAGCCTTGTCTCCACAAAACTGGGGGTGTAGATCCCCACTGTGTAGACCTCGTATCACCAAAATATCTGAGCTCCTCACAATTTTTCATGTATTTATCCTCACAGGTATAATCCCCATTTTACACAGAGGGGACTGAGGCACAGAAAGGCTAAGATATTTGCCAAGGTCACACAGGAAATCTGTGGTGGAACAGGGAATTAACTCAGGACTCTCAAGCCCTAGGCTAGTGACCTAACCACAGGACCATCCTGCATCCAATTTATTCCCTTTTAGGGCAGCAGGGGAACCAGGAGGGAGTGTTGCCCTTGTTCATAGGAGATCATTTCCTCACGATCTTGCCCTTAATTTGCAGTGTCCAAAGACAACATTATAAATACATTCTAGTGGAGTAACCTGAACATAGTGTTAGAAACTGGTACGCTTAGTATGGATTGCTGAAAAACAAAGTCAAGTAACTTTTAGGTCTGCATATTATATAAAATGCAGCTTCTAGAATTATGTTTAAAATAGTTTTACAGTAAAAAGTCTCTTTCCTTCTACTTTTCCCAATATTTGAATATTTTCCCTCTACTTTTTGCCTCCTAGCCCCTAGCTCTTTATGCTTTGCCTATTCAATCTCTCATTGAACGTGTTTTATAAGTAATTCCTTTATGAAAATCCAGAAAAATAAACAGAAAGGGTTTTTCTCCTCATACTTTTTGTGAAAGATAGTCTCATCATTTAAACTTTAAGATGCTGAAAATCAGAAACCCATTTTTTTTTTGAAAGTGGAAGATGAATGAGGATATTAAAATGGAACAAAATCTTTTTTTTACTTTTCCTATGTGGCCAAAGGCAAACCCTCTTCCAACTGTAGTCATCATGAGATTAAAAAAAATATCTGGAATTTCTTCATATATACTTATCTGAATATTCTGAGCATATACCATGCAGTAATCTGCTATATAATCTGTAAATTGAACCTAAATCACCAGAGTAAGTATTTACTAAAGTCTAAAATACAGAAGGTTAGGATTTTTAGGACCTTTTGACTTACCCAATTCCAGATGTTTTACTTTCCATCGTTTTTGATTTACAGGGAAAAGTTTCTCTTCTTTTCTCGTGAAGATGATACTCTAATGCTTAATAGGATTTTCACTTCTCCATATAATAATTATGTTGAAGAAAATTAATAATAATAAGCACTTACATAGTGTTTTCATCTGTCATCCTCTAAAAAGTAAATATTTTATCATCTTACAGAAGAGATGCAGAGTCAGTGGGAGAACTAGCCATTCAGTGACTCCTAGACCCAGGCCCTGTTAACTGTACCTTTGCAGCATTAGAAAGTGAAGATTTTCAAGCTAGTGTCCTGTCTGTGCTAATCTATTTTCTGAAAAAATTCCACATCAACTCTATCATCAGTTCTGCTCAGTTGTGGTGACAGTGCTATTCTGGACAAAGCTCCAGGGAGCCATGGGTGTTTTAACCTCCATCTTGTGTAGACCTGTTTTGAGAAAGTTTAAAAGACACAGTAGTTAAAATGCCAACAGTCTGAAGCCTTGTTTACACTAGCACTCCAATCCAGTGAAACTGCACTAGTGTTAGCAGTAATGAGAAATTCTCCAGAAAAAAAGGCTAGTGCAGACAATGCCACAGAGCTTTCCCACTCTAGGCCAGCAATCTGATTCCAGCCCAGGTGGTAGGGAAAAAAAAGTCATCCCTGTCTGATAGCAATTCAGTCGTCTATTATGGAGAGAATATTGCTCTTCACAATAAAGGCTACAACGAGGTTCTTAAGCAGTTCTATATTTATTCCCTTTATATCTTTGAATAGTAAAACTGGTTTGTCCTAAAAATTGCCAGGTTTAATCTAAAGGCTGGATAGAATTTTTCTGTAAAGTGTGAAGAAAATTGGTCAAAGTTTGAATTAAATGTAAGTAAAATTAGCCTGATTCAAAATTTACTTCTCTTACTTTTGTGCCTTGTTAGCTGTAAAACACCCTAATACTCATTCAAACTTTTCACATAATTAACTCACTTAAAAACAAAGGCACACTATAACTAACATACAATACAAAAATGAAAGTCATGTGGTGAGGAAAACTGATTGGGAATCTAAAGGCATCAAGGAAAAAATGCATGGTTGGCTGTGCTAAAGACAATAGTTTTTAAAATCTATCAGAAACAAAAAACCTAACAATGATATATGGCCATTACTAAATGGAGATGGTCAAATTTCTAATAATAAATAAGAAGAGGCAGAAGTATTCAATAAATATTTCTGTTCTCTATTTGGAAAGAAGAATGATGTACTCAGATCACAGGAAGACGATGAAGAACTCTTCAGTCTATTAGTAAATAAGCCTTGGCTGGGATGATTTAGTTGGTGTTGGTCCTGCTTTGAGCAGGGGATTGGACTAGATGACATCCTGAGGTCTCTTCCAACCCTAATATTCTATGATTCTATGTTATAGTGCATCTACTAGGGATAAACATTTTCATCAGGCTCAGGTAACTTGCACCCAAGTTGAGTCATAAAAGAGTTGGCTCAGGAGATCTCTGGCTCACTGATGTTAATTTTTAATAATAGAATATTCCAGGAGACTAGAAGAGTATTAATGTGCTAATATTCAAAAAGCACAAGCAGCATGACCCAGGTAATTATAGACCAGTTAGTCTGACATCAGTTTCAGACAAAATAATGGAAAAGCTGATGCAGGATTCTATTAATAAAGAATTAAAAGAATGGGAATACAATTAATGCCAATCAAACCTGACTTTGTTTTTTATGAGATTGATGAAGTTTGGTTGATAAAGCTAACTGCATATTTTTATTTAGTAATATTCGGCTTATGAATGAGTATATACAGTAAGTATCTTCCTGGGGAGAAAATACCAGGTACTACAGGGCTCTTTAATCCAGTGGAGAAAGGCATAACAAGAATCAATGTCTAGTAGTTAAAACCTGACGAATTAAAAATAGAAATAAGGCACAAATATTTAACGAGAGCCGAGCAAAATTAATTTCTATTCCAGGACAAATTTTGATATTTCAAAATCTGTTTTCTTCCTGAAATAGGACAAAAAGTTGAAGGTTGAAATTTTTTGCAGAATGGACAAATTCAAAGATATTATGATTCAGAAATGTCTAAACAACTTATTTTGACATTTTTTATCAAAATACTCCCTAAATAGAAATTTTGTCTCAGTTTGTTGAACTGCATTTCAACATTAAACTGCATTTCCCTATTCCCTTATGGGAGTTGTAGTTCAGACCCCCATTCTTTCCTATGGGCCAGGCTTCCTGGCCAAAATATATCTTCCATAATGCACCCAGACTCATGTGACAGCCATGATGCATCATACAGAGGAAAAGCATTATGGGGAATGTACTGCATTATGTAATGATGTCTTCCAGGGAACCTAGCCCATAGAAGGGAACAGGGAATGGAACTTTGGGGCAAGGACCTTTTTTTTGTTCTATGTTTGGACAGCACCTAGCACTGTGGGATCCTAGTCGATAAGTAGGGCTCCTAGACAATTTGGTAATACAAATTAATAATAACTACAGCACCCATACAGCAATGCACTGTATGTAAATGCAGTTTAAATTTTTTTTAAACTCATTTGAAATGAAATGTTCCTGGTCAGTTCAAAAAACATAGTATTCCCATTTGGGATGAAACAACCCAAAATAAAGTATTTCTGTGATAGGGTGGAGAGTGTGCTCTCCCACACAAGGCAAAGCAGGTTGTCAGGCCAATTAACCTGGTACATTGCACCTGGGGGAGAGCCAGCAACTGAAAGTCTAATTGATACTGAAGTTCAGTTGGGCAGGGATAGGCTGAGCTTGTAGAAAGCCAGGAAGCTGAGAACAGAAGGGAGCCGCAGGGGAAGTAATCTGGAGTCACTCCCTGGGAAAAGAGAGGGGTGTTTAGGGCTACAGAGTCTGGCAAGAAGTCCAAGAGGGAAGTAGCCTATAGGTACTCCCTGAAAGGAGGGAATTTGGGCTAGTAACCCCAGGGAAGGAGGGGGCAGAAGACAGAGCAAGGAAGTAGGAAGGAGTCCAGGCAAATAGCTACAGAGTCTGGGAGCAAGCAGAGCATAGTTGCTAGACATAGAGTCCCTGGACTGGAACTCAGAGTAGTGGGTGGGCCTGGATTCCCCAGTCAATCACAGGGGGAAGTGGCATAGGACCCAGCCTTGGAGCAGAAGACTGGAACGGGAGATTACACAGTGACCTGGCTGGAGGACTGAGCCACAAAAAGGAAGCACTGCAAGTCCTGGAGAGCAAGGAGAGATGTGGTGTGAGCAATCCATCAGAAGAGATGGGGTGTCAGACCTAAATGGAGCTAATCCCCAGACATGGCCACAAAGAGGCTATTGCCACAGCACTGTCTGGTGCGCAAAAGATGGAACTGCAGCAACATTTTGGCAGCTTTTTCTGTGCAAAAAATTAAAAATCTGTGGGTCTCATTAATTATGCGTGTGCACAGTAGTGCAGAATTCCCCCAGGAGTAAGTAGTCTGGAAAGGTTGACAGGCACTGGTCTAACCTGGTCTTAAAAATCTCCCATGATGGAGATTTCACAACCTCCCTAGTCAATTTATTCCAGTGCTTAACTACCGTGACAGTTAGAAAGGTTTTCCGAATGTCCAACCTAAACCACCCTTGCTGCAATTTAAACCCATTGCTTCTTGTCCTATTCTCAGAGGTTAAAGAGAACAATTTTTCTCCCTCCTCCTTTTAACAACCTTTTATGTTATGTCCCCCCTAAATCTTCTCTCCTCCAGACTAAACAAACCTATTTTTTTTCAATCTTCCCTCATAAGTCATGTTTTCTAGACCTTTAATCATTTTCATTGCTCTTCTCTGGACTTTCTCCAATTTGTTCAAATCTTTCCTGAAATGTGGTGCCCAGAGCTGTACACAATACTCCCATTGAGGCCTAATCAGTGCACAGTAGAGCAGAAGAATTACTTCTCGTGTCTTGTTTATAACACTCCTGCTAATACATCCCAGAATGAGATTTGCTTTTTTTGCAACATTGTGGACTCTCATTTATCCTGTGATCCACTATGACCCTCAGATCCCTTTCCGCAGTTGCCCTTCCTAGGCAATCATTTCCCATTTTGTATGTGTACAACATCCCTTCCTAAGTGGAGTACTTTGCATTTGTCCTTATTGAATTTCATCCTATTTACTTCAGACCATTTCTCCAGTTTGTCCAGATCATTTTGAATTTTAATCCTATCCTCCAAAGCACTTGCAACCCCTCCCAGCTTGGTATCGTCCGCAAACTTTATAAGTGTACTCTCTATGCTATTATCTAAATAATTGATGAAGATATTGAACAGAACCAGAGCCAGGACCGATTCCTGTAGGATCCCATTTGATATGCCCTTCCAGCTTGACTGTGAATCACTAATAACTACAGTAGAACTTCTGAGTTACGAATTGACGAGTCAACATCACACCTCATTTGGAACCAGTCAGGAAGTACAGTCAGGCAGCAGCAGAGACACCCCCCCCCCAAAAAAAAACCCAAATACATTACAGTACTGTGTTAAATGTAAACTACTACAAAAAATAAAGGGAAAGCAGCATTTTTCTTTGGCATAGTAAAGTTTCAAAGCTGCATTAAATCAATATTCAGTTGTAAACTTTTGAGAGAACAACCATAACATTTTGTTCAGAGTTACGAACATTACAGAGTTATGAACAACCTCCATTGCCAAGGTGTTCGTATCTCTCAGGTTCTACTGTACTCTCTGGGAACGGCTTTCCAACCAGTTATGAACCCACCTTATTGTAGCTCCATTTAGGTTGTATTTCCCTACTTTGTTTGTGAGAAGGTCGTGTGAGACAGTATCAAAAGCCCTACTAAAGTCAAGATATACCACGTCTACTGCTTCCCTCCATCCACAAGGCTTGTTACCCTGTCAAAGAAAGCTATTAGGATGCTTTGACACAATTTGTTCTTGACAAATCCATGTTGACTGTTACTTATCACCGTATTATCTTCTAGGTGTCTGCAAACTGATTGCTTAATTATTTGCTCCGTTATCTTTCTGGGTATTGAAAGTTAAGCTGGCTGGTCTGTAATTCCCTGGGTTGTCCTTATTCCTCTTTTTATAGATGGGTACTATAATTGCCCCTTTCCAGTCCTCTGGAATCTCTCCCATCTTCCATGACTTTTTGAAGATAATTGCTAATGGCTCAGATATCTTCTCTCTCAGCTCCTTGCGTATTCTAGTATGTATTTCATCAGGCCCTGGTGATTTGAAGACATCTAATTTGTTTAAATAATTTTTAACTTGTTCTTTACCTACTTTAGCCTCTGATCCTACCTTATTTTCACTGGCACTCATTAAATTAGATGTCCAATTGCTACTCAACTTTTTGGTAAAAACGGAAACAAAAAAAGTCATTTAGCATTTTTGCCATTTCCGCATTTTCTGTTAATTGTTTCCCCCCGTCTTTGAGTAACGGGCCTACTCTGTCCTTGGTCTTCCTCTTACTTCTAATGTATTTATAGAATGTGTTTTTGTTACCTTTTATGTCTCTAGCTAATCTCGTTTTGTGCCTTGGCCTTTCTAATTTTGTCCCTACATATTTGTGTTATTTGTTTATACTAATCCTTTGTAATTTTTGTAGGACTCTTTTTTGAATTTCAGATCACTGAATGTCTCCTGGTTAAGCCAGGGTGGTCTCCTGCTGTACTTCCTGTCTTTCCTACGCAGTGGGATAGTTTGCTCTTGTGCACTTAATAATGTCTCTTTGAAAAACTGCCAACTCTCTTGGACTGTTTTTCCCCTTAGACTTACCTACCAACTCCCTGAGTTTGCTAGAGTCTGCCTTCTTGAAATCCATTATCTTTATTGTGCTGTTTCCCCTCCACTATTCCTTAGAATCATGAACTCTATCATGTCATGATCACTGTCACCCAAACTGCCTTCCACTGTTAAATTCTCAGTTCCTCCCTCTTTGTCAAAATCAAATCTAGAACAGCCTCTCCCCTAGGAGCTTTCTGCATCTTCTGAAATAAAAAATTTTCTCCAATACATTCCAAGAACTTCTTGTAATACCATGCAATAGCACTTATTGAATCTTTGCTGAGAGGTAAGGATAATATGGATAGTTTGGGGTAGATTATGAAAAGTATTAGCAAAATGTGGATTAGCTAAATTCTGTTGTATGCCATTGTATCAGCATTAAAGAGTATTCCTACTTCAATGGCTATTATTTAGATTAGAAAACTGAGCAATTCTGTATATTAACTACTGAGAAAGCAAATTCTAGTTCCACTAATTCATAAAATACAAGGAACTGGCAGTTTACGTTACAAGTTGGTTACTTAAATATTCAAAGAGGACCTGATTCTGGATATATATATCGTATATACTCGATCGTAAGCTGGTTCGTTTATAAGCCGCCCCCCCCCCCAAGATGGATAAGTAAAAATGGAATTTTTTTATAACCCGTTCATAAGCCGATCCTATAATTCAAGGGTCAGCAAACTTTGGATCCCGGGCCATCAGGATAAGCCGCTGGTGGGCCGAGATGGTTTGTTTGCCTTGAGCGTCCGCAGACACAGAGGTAAACCTAAGTAAACAAAGTGTTCCGGCGCGCCAGCTGCTTACCCTGATGGGCCGAGACAGCAACTGGTGGGGAAATTTTTGGGGGGAAAGAAGCTGGGAGTCAGGGGAGTAACCCCTGGGACCACCCTCCACATGACCCCACCCCTCGCCCGGGACCCCCACACTCTCCCCATCCCATCCCTCCCCACCTTATCTGGCCACAGCATGTTCCAGCGGGCTGGGCCGGGCGGCACGGCTGCAGCGTGCTCCGGCAGGCAGGCCGGGCGGCGCAGCCACAGCCTGCTCTTGGGGGTGGGGCTGAGCGACACAGCTGCAGCCTGCCAGCCCCGGAGCTGCAGCTGCTTCGGAGGCTCGGGGGAGAGCAGCATGGCCAGAAGCGGAGAGACTCTGGCCCCGCCTCTTCCCTTCTGGCTCTGCTGACTGTGCTACCTCTCCTTGCTCCCTCTGTTGGGGGGAGGGGCTGTGTCCCCCCTCTCCCTCTCTATAGCCGTTCATAAGCCAACCCCCTTCCCTGGTGCTTCCCTTTTTTTACTAAAAAAATTAGGCTTATGAATGAGTATATACATACAGTTTACTGCATTGAGAAAAAAAAAAGACTATTCACAGTATTAAGCACTATGCTTGACAGCATTAAAAGGATTAGGCCCCACGTTTGAGTCTGTTCCTCAAGGAGTATTCCTTGCTGACAAAATTGGTGATTTTCCTTACTTTTAAGGATACAAAGGGAAATTCTCCTGCAATTCCCTTCAGTTTCACTTCCTCTTTTATTATTATTCATTACCTCTTATTTTTATTTATATAGCACTCAGTGTGCTCTATGATCTTCAAACAGGCAAGAAGGGGAGGTTATATACCTTACAGTCACTTGAGTTCTTCAAGATATTTTATGCGTGTCCAATGCTCTTGATCAGAGACTGCAAAGTAACATCTGCGGGCCTGCACCTGCTCAGAGAAGTGCCTTGTGCTCTCAACAAGGGCATATAGGGAAGTGCAAGCTGGTTGCCACTTATTTCCTTCTCAACTGCGAAGCCGAACTCCAAAGCAGAGGAGGAGGAGGGTGGGAGGTGGAGCAGCACCCATAGGGAAAAAACATCTCTAAGAACTCAAATTACTGTAAAGTAAGTAACCTCTCCTTTAAGTATATGTTCCTGTGGGTGCGCTCCCAAGCAGTAACTCAATGAGGAGGTGGGTGCTGAAGAGGTAAGTCCAGGACAGTTCAAAGGTGCATCACCAAAGGTGGTGTCTTTCGGTAAGATGGGGTAATGTTTGGTAAAGGTATAAACAGAAGACAAAATAGCAGTCCTGCAGATTTCTGCTATGGGAATGTTCTTCAGCAGAGCTATAGCTGTGGATTGAGCTCTAATGGAATGTGCTGTTACTCTGTGAGGGGACTGCATTTTCATAGCAGCTCAAGATGCAACCCAAAACCCACTTAAACAACTTGTTTGTGGAAATCAGCTGGGCCTTCATCCTATACAAATAGCCTGGGAGAGGCCCAGAATAGTTTAGTCCTGTCCAGATAGAATGCAAGGGCCTCTCTGACATCCAGTGAATGAAGGCTTGATTCTTCTCTGGAGATATGAGGTTTCAGTTAGAAAACTTGGGGAATTTCTTGGTTAACGTGATGTTAGGATTAGACCTTTGGGAGGAAGCAAGGATGGGGATGCAATGTAACTTTGTATTTGTAGAAGGTGGTGTATGCTGGGTCCATCATGAGCGCTCCTAGCTCCCCCATTCTCCTTGAGGTGATGGCAATTAGGAACAAAATTTTGAGGAAAATGTGGAGGAGGGAGCAGGTCACCATTAGTTTGAAGGCGGGGTTTCCTTAGAGTGTTTAAAACCAGACTGAGGTCCCATTGGGGGGGCAGTTGTTGAATGGCAGGAAACAAGTTGTATAGGCCTTTAAGAAATCTGGCTGCAGTACGGTGGGCAAAGACTGAGATGCCTTGATAGATGAGTGGAAGGTTGTGATGGCGGTCAGATGTGACTAAGACTGAGCTCATTGAGAGACCCTGTGCTTTTCCTTCTAGCAGGTAGTCCAGGATCTTGGAAAGTGGAACTTCTGAGGCTTGAGAAGATGGAAGGGAGCCCCAGGATTGGAAGTGCTTCCACTTTTGGAGGCAAGTCTTGTAAGTACCAGGCTTTCTGCCGGATAAGAGAACTGACTGATCTCTATCCAAAATGGTCATTTCCATGCTTGAATGCCATTGAGGAGCCCTGTTCTCAAATTCAGGGAGGAGGGGTTGGGATGCATGAGGGACTCTGAGTTCTGTGTCAATAGAACACAGGAAGTCTGAGGGGTCTTACCTCTGAGGCGCGGACCAAGTTTGAGTGCCTCATCTGTCTCAGACAAACAGGTGCTATGAGGATAGCTCTCGCTCCTTCTTGGGCAGCTTGAGAACAGTCTTGTGGATAATGGTATAGGTATAAGTACAAAGAAGGGTATGGGATCATCGTGTTGTCAGTACATCCCCCAGAGTGTTGTGGCTGTAACCTCCCTTGGAGTAGAACAGACTACATTATGTGTAGCAGATGCTGCGGAAAAGTCTTTGAGCTCCCATTCCTGATCTTACTGTAAGTGTTTACTCAGGGATTGTGCGACTGTTTTCTGGAGCCCTGGTAGACAGACTGCTGATATCTCTATCTGCTGGTAGATACACCAGTTGCACAGCCTTAATGACTCTGCACATAAGGACTGGGATCTTGCTCTGCCCTGGAGGTTGATGTAATACATCACTGCCCTGTTGTCCGGCATTACTCTGACCGAGTGACCTCATATGGTGTGAAGGAAGTGTTGGCAAAAATAATGTACCAGTCTTAGCTCCAAGATATTGATATGGAACACCAATTCCTGTGACAACCATTTGCCCTTTGCTGTCTCCCTATGCTGAACTCCCCATTCTAACAGAGATGCATGTTGTAAGGGCCTTCAAAAGTGCTTGATTTAAGACTGTGGTTCCAACACAGACCTTCCTTGAGTCCTTTCACCATGTAGGAAAGTCCAACACCTTCTGAGGCACTGTAACACATTTGGAGAGGTTGGGTCTGGGGTATGCACTGTTCTTATCCATGTCTGGAGGCTTCCTTGTGAGGAGTCGCATATGTGGAGGCCGACATGTGGCCCAAATCCTGCAGACAAGTCTCACAGTTTGCGGCCTGCACTGTAATGTTGAGATTCGGTTGGACAGGGTGAAGAATCTCTCATTGGGGAGGTAGCTCTTGTTGCAGAGTCCAGAGTAGCTTCTATAAAGTCTATTGTCTATACTGGAGTTAGTATGGATTTTTTGTGGTTGATGTGGAGGCCCAGAAATTGGAATAGTGTTCTTGCTCTGGACATTGCCGACTGGACATCTTGCGGTGACCGGCCTCTGAGAAGCGAGTCATCTAAATATGGGAACATTGTGAGCCGCTACCACTGAGAGAATGTTTGTGAATACCCTTGGGGACATGGAGAGTCTGAAGGGGAGAACTCAATATTGACAGTGTGCCCCATCACAAATCTTAGGAAATGCTTTTGGGAGAGGTGGATGTCTATATGAAAGTAGGCATCCTATAGACTTAGGGATGGAATTATGACACCATTCTCAAGTGCTGTTCAAAGTTCCTGAGGTCAAGGATTGGTGTCCACCGTTCACCTTTCTTGGGAACAAGTAACTGGAATAGAACCATCTTCCGATGAACTCTAGTCGGACTGGTTCTACTGCTCCTAGGAGGAGGAGAGAATGAAATTCTTCTTTTAGGAGTTGCTCATGAGAAGAATCCCTGAAGAGGAATGGAAAGGGGGTAGGAAGGAGGAAAAGAACCCAGTGTACAGAGTAGCCCATTTTGACAACCTCCACGATGCACTGATCTGAGATAAGGTACTCCAGACAAGTAGGTTGCGTGATGGTCTCCAAAGGAGGGATGGTCACACAACATGTGATCCAGTGGACTGAATTGGTTGATGCTCTAGACCAGTGGCTCTCAAACCTTTTTTACTGGTGACCCCTTTCACATAGCAAGCCTCTGAGTGCGACCCCCCCCCAATAAATTAAAAACACTTTTAAAATATATTTAACACCATTATAAATGCTGGAGGCAAAGCAGGGTTTGGGGTGGAGGTTGACAGCTCGCGACCCCCCATGTAATAACCTCGTGACCCCCTGAGGGGTCCCAACCCCCAGTTTGAGAACCCCTGCTCTAGACCAAGGTGTCGAAAGTGCCTCTTAGAGGGAGGGGGCTGATTGGGCAGAAGTAGGGATTGGAGGCCCCAGTTTCTGTATCCTGGCCTTTCTCCTGAAGGGCTCCTGAGGCTTAGAGAAAGTGTGCTGATGGTACTGGAATGGTTTTGATCTTTGAGTGGTTTGGAATCTACTTAAAGGCCTTTTCGTTGCAGGCACATACATTTCCAGTGACTGCAACATTGCTCTGGAATCCCTGAGCATGTAAAGAGAGGAGTCTGTATGTTCACTAAAGAACTTGGGCCCTTCAAGTGAGACATTTTTCATTGTGTTTTGTACATCCCTTGCAACGCCTGAAGATTGGAACCAGAATGCTCTTCTCATAACTACTGCCATGGCCATGGACCTGGAAGCTGTGTCAGCAGCACCTACAACATCTTGCAGGGAGGCTTTTGCAACCAACTTCCCCTCAGTGATGACAGACTGAAATTGATCTTTCTGGTCTTGTGGCACGTGCTCAATATAATGGGTAAATTTGGAGTGTGTGTTAAAAATCATATTTTGCCAAGGCCTGGTAGCTGGTAATATAAAATTGGAGAGTGGCTGATGAGTAGCTCTTCCTTCCTGGCAAGTCCAGCTGTTTAGGCATCTCCATCTGACAGGGAATCTAGAGTAAGCTTGACAGTTCCTTACACTGGTTGCATCCACTACAAGGAAAGTGTGGTTAGAGTGGAAGAAGTACTTCACTGCTTTCGGTAGGATGTATTATTTCTTATCTGTCCACTTACAGGTTGGTGGGATTGTGGCAGGTGTTTCCCAAAGGGTATGTGCAGCAGATGATAAAGCCTCAATGATGGGTAGGGCAACCTTTCTCTGAGACTAATGTTCAGGATGCCCATCAAGTAATGTTTTGACTCTTGAACTTCCTCTAGTGGGATCTGAAGTAAGTCCACTAGTCTTTTCAGGAGATCCTGGAAGATCTTAAAATCATCAGTGTAAGAGTGAGGTGGTAGCATTACTGCCTAGTCTGGAAATAAAGGGAGATCTCCTCAGCCTGCAATTCTTGCTCTTCCTGTATATTGTCCAGCACTGGAGAATTGTGTGGTACTGAGGTGTGTGGTACAGATGCACACAATACTATAGGTGATTTGTAGGTGCCAGTGGCTGATAGGGTACTGGTGGGTGCCAGTGCTTTCTCTTAGGCACCTGATGGAGTTGGTTGCTGTAGTACCCCATGGATCCCAGTAACCCCAATGGGAAGGGGATAAGAGAAGGGACTTCAATGATAATCATAATCTCTGAGCCTATGATGTCTGGTAGGTTCTCTAGGATCCTCTTCATGAAAGGGACTCATGAGGGTAGGGTAATACAGTACTGGTATGTATCCCTGTACCGAGATCTCTGAATCAGAGAAAACTTCCCCTGAACTAAGGAGGAGGGAGCTGCACTCTGGTGTTCTAACCAGTACTGAAGCCTTGAGACATAAACAAGTCTCAATTTGCTCCTTTCGTAGTGGTACCAAGGTGGTGGTACTGGTAGATCTTGCCAGCATTGGCGACACAGGTGCATCAGAGATAATGAGATCCTCTGATGAAAGGAACCTGGAAGGAGATGGAGGGCTTTCACATAAGGTTTGGATAGTTACTGGCAGGTGAGATGGAGGCTATTGTGGAACTGAGGTAAACTGCAGAGTCATCTCCCCTTTCAGAGGTACAGTGAAATACCGATACCAGGGCATGGATAGGAGTCCTGTGTATCTCACAGTGCTATAAGGTATCAGATGGTGCTGCCATGGTAGTTGCTCTGATGGTAGGTATGTCAAAACTGGTTTCTGCTTTGGTATTGGGCTCAGTCAGAGCATCTCCTGTATCCTTACAGGAATGAGAGGTCTCCCGACAGCGAGTCTCATGGGGTGACCTGCCCCTTTTTCTCCATTTCCTTGCTTTGAGACCTATGTTTTCTTCTTTTTAAGAGTTTTATTGTCCAGGGCTGCAGACAAGGCAGCAACTGAGACTGAGGCAGCTTGAGATGTAGAGGCCAATGTACAGGGAGGGGAAGCAGACCCCTCCAGAGCTAGAGCACATTCTATTAATAGGAGCTTAAGTCTATTCTCCCTGTCTTTCTTGCATCTTCCTTTCAAAGCCAGACAGATCTTGCATTTAGAAGTGTTGTGAGGGGTCCCCAAACACCACAGGTAGCTAGAGTGTTCCTCACTATGGGGAAATGACATGTGGCAAATCTCTCAGGTCCTAAGCTGTGGGGTCTTGGGCATAACAAATTGTGCTCTGACACAAACAAAAGACCAAAAAAAGAGAAGAGGAAAGAGCCCCCTGCCCCTCAACTAATACAAGAGTACTAAATAAAATAAAGATATCAAATGAAAATAGATAATGAAAAACTATTAAAACAAATAAACAAAATAAAGAATTCACAAAGTGAAGGCGGGAAGTGAATACAGCAGACCTCTATCTCAAGCTGCAGGCAGATGAGAAGGATCTGAGTGGGCGTGGGCTCACGCCTCCCTATATGCCCTTGTTTAGCACATGAGGTGCTACTCTGTGCAGGTCTAAGGACATTAACTTGCAGTCTCCGACTGAGAGCACACAGGCACATGTACATCCTATGGTGGAGCACCCCTAAGGACATAGACTCAAAAAAGAGGGCAAAGTTTCTGCCATGAAGGGCTTAATGTTCTGATATTATTTATAAATTAGTGCTCATTACAATGACTTTTCATACCCCCAGCAGATACAGATATAGAAAACACAAGGAAATAAAACATAGCAAAAAATATATATATAACAAAGGACACATACTATACAATCAGCAGAGCATTTTCATTTTGTTTACACTTACCACACCTTTGCATTTACCTTAGAATATAGATTTACAAATGAGGTAGAATACAGGTTTACAGAAAATGCTGGTAACATGCTAAGTTGTAAAAAGTAATATATTCTTCATACATACTAGCCTACTTTCATCTGTGTGCTTTTTATACCAAAAACATAACCACGACCCATGAATTATAATTCCAGACAGGCCAAAAACATAGAAGATGCCTGTACATTGTTTTTTAACCTTTTAGACAAGAATTAAACCTCACAATTTAAACAAAAATTTCCAAGTGAAAACTAAAACTCAGTGTCAACTTCCAAACTTCCTTTAAAAGCTGAAGGTTAAGTTATTGCAAAATCCTTACAAAAACGAATCAGATTCCAGTCATTGGCTATTTTTTCTATAATATCTTGATGTAAACTGAAGACAAAACCAAGTAATTTTCTAACCTAATTATGGGCTATAGAAACTGACAGAATCACAATGGTAAGTGAAATGAGGCTTCCTAACACTTTTTTTTTTTCTTAAAGTAGTAATGTGTACAAAGATTTGGGATATAGAAAAATAATTGAGTCTTTTTCCTATGATTTCTATGCCTTCTTTAAGTATATTTATGTTGATAACCAGACATGAAAACTGAAGAAAAAGTAATACAAGTGGCTGTGAATAAGATACAATAAGGGGATGTATTTAATAGAACGTTAACTTATGAAATACACTATAATTCAAATATTTTAACAATTCATGCACTGACTACAAAAACATCTTAACTGCAATAACTTGCAAATGATTAAAACCGTTACTAAAAAGAAAACAAAATAGTATGTCAACTTTTAGTTTTAATAAAATTTCTTATCAAAACACTATGTTAGATATACATCACATTGTACAAATTTAAAATTGCACAATAGGTGTACAGAACCACAGAAAGAGACTGCATTAAATGTCTGGATTTTCAATCTTGATGTTTCTCAGACTCTAATTTAAAATACTGTTTTCACAATTGCTTCATAATAAAACAAAAGCATGCTGACGCAAGTCTTCAAAACTAAACCCCACTAAACCAAAAAGTGTATTTAAAACATTAGTTCAACATCAAGTATTTCTATTTATTGCCTAATATGTTTATATGGAAAACCATCTCAAAAATCTTAGCAAATTTCAAACCTTTTTTCTTAACTACCAAATCCTGATTTTTTTTAAAATACAGATGATTCTTCTAAAACCAATATCTTAAATCAGTGCTCTACTATCTTGTGCAATGGACCTTGTTACTCTCTAGTGCTATGTAGGGCTGTCAAGCAATTAAAAAAATTAATTGCGATTAATCACACTGTTAAACAATAGAATACCATTTATTTAAATATTTTTGAATGTTTTCTACATTTTCAAATATATTGATTTCAATTACAATGCAGTCTACAAAGTGTACAGCACTCACTTTATATTTTTTATTACAAATATTTGCACTTTAAAAAAAGAAATAATGTTTTTCAATTCACCTAATACAAGTACTGTAGTGCAATCTCTATCATGAAAGTTGAACTTACAAATATAGAATTATGTCCCAAAAAACCTGCATTCAAAAATAAAACAATGGAAAATTTTAGAGCCTGCAAGTCCACTCAGTCCTACTTCTTGTTCAGCCAATCGCTCAGACAAACAAGTTTGTTTACATTTGCAGGAGATAATGCTGCCTGCTTCTTGTTCACGTCACCTGAAAGTGAGAACAGGTGTTCTCATGGCACTGTTGTAGCTGGCATCACAAGATATTTACATTCCAGATGCGCTAAAGATTCATATGTCCCTTCATGCTTCAACCACCATTCCAGGGGACATGCGTCCATGCTGATGACAGGTTCTGCTCGATAACAATCCAAAGCAGTGCGGACTGATGCATGTTCATTTTCATCATCTGAGTCAGATGCCACCAGCAGAAGGTTGATTTTCTTTTTTGGTGCAGTTTCCGCATCGGAGTGTTGCTCTTTTAAGACTTCTGAAAGCATCCTCCATGCCTCATCTCTCTCAGATTTTGGAAGGCACTTCAGATTCTTAAACCTTGGGTCAAGTGCTGCAGATATCTTTAGAAATCTCATATTGGTACATTCTTTGCGTTTTGTCAATCTGCAGCTACAGTGTTCTTAAAATGAACATGTACTGAGTCATCATCCGAGACTGCTATAATATGAAATATATGGCAGAATGTGGGTAAAATAGAGCTGGAGACATACTATTCTCCCCCAAGGAGTTCAGTCTAAATTGAATTAATGCATTATTTTTTTAAACGAGCATCATCAGCATGGAAGCACGTCCTCTGGAATGATGGCCAAAGCATGAAGGGGAATACGAATATTTAGCATATCTGGCACATAAATACCTTGCAAGGGCTACAAAAGTCCCATGCCAACACCTGTTCTCACTTTCAGATGACATTGTAAATAAGAAGTGGGCAGCATTATCTCCCATAAATGTAAACAAACTTATTTGTCTTAGCGACTGGCTGAACGAGAAGTAGGACTGAGTGGACTTGTAGGCTCTAAAGTTTTGCATTGTTTTGTTTTCGAGTGCAGTTATGTAACAACAACAAAAAATCTACATTTGTAAGTTGCACTTTCACGATAAAGAGATTGCACTACAGTACTTGTATGAGGTGAATTGAAAAATACTGTTTCTTTTATAATTTTTACAGTGAAAATATTTGCAATAAAAAGTAATATAAAGTGAGCAGTGTACACTTTGTATTCTGTGTTGTAACTAAAATCAGTATATTTGAAAATATAGAAAAGCATCCAAAAATATTTAATAAATGTCAATTAGTATTCTATTGTTTAACAATGCAATTAAAACTGCGATTAACCACGATTAATATTTTAAATCTTGATTACATTTTTTTACTTAATTACATGAGTTAACTGCGATTAATTGAGAGGCCTAGTGATATGACATGTATTTTTATATGAAGCCATCCTTCAAAGGCATCTACAACTTCGCCTTAACCTTTCTGTTCTTCCCTTTCTCAAAAACGAAATAATGATTTTATGGTTTATTCAACCTGACCCCATTACAAGTTCAAATGTTCCCCTTCAAAACCACTATAATGGGGCCTGATCATATACTCTTCTTAGAATACTAGAATGACAGCTGTATAAAGTCCTAAAAGTTTGCATTGCATATCTGTACTCCCAATAAATGGTGCCTGGGACAAATGCACTTTGTGCCATGGGAAGGACAAAGTCAAGTACTTTTAGACCCAAGATTTAGATTTTATTTAAAAATTGAAAAAACCTCCTTGTTTTGTTATAGTTTCCTACACAATTACAGAAGTCTTAATTGCATCAACCACTTTTCAAGTAAGAGCCTCAGATTTGAAAACTTGTTTTGTGGTTCTCATCAGTCAGACAGCATATAGACAGCCAATGACCTTTGTTCTCTCCTTACAAGTATCTAAAGATCACTAAATTCATCCCATTCCCTGTAGATATCTTGTATGAACAGCCCCTTATTGTAGAGGTACAAATGGATACCATATTACATTCTTTGAAATTAATGAGGTTTGCTTTAGGCAGTTTACTTGAGCAGCCATTGTAAATATGCCGATTCTTTTTTCTGCCATCGTTATCACTACAGTATAAACATGTTCAGTGAGGCATGATAAACGTATCCATTCATTGTAAAAAATGCATCTTGGTGTCTGCAATATAATTGCTATCTTATGCTGATAGTACCGCACACAACCAAGTTCTTTACAATTGTCTTTGAAGAACAGAATTAAATATTAAATTAAGATCTATTTATGCAATGGACAAATATTCTTGAACAAATTTGCCATCAAGATCACCCCCACGTTTCTTAACACACAACAGAAAATCCAATCTGGCAGAGTCCAAAGATGCACTATATCAACTGCTGTTTAAGTACTATAAAACCATAAAACATAAGAACAAAACATTAATTTTGTCAGACTTACATTGGACTACTAAAACAATGGCAGCAATAATAGACAGAGAGATACTTTATTAGTCCAGGGACCAGGAAAAATGCAAGGATTAAATTTAAAACTTACTACCATACCAGTGTTTAAGCCTAAGGTAAAAAGGATCTATGGCAATAAAATGATCAATCTCCATGCTGGTTCAGTTTTAGGTATCTGCTAAGAAGAGAATATTATCTGTGCCAAAATCCTGAAAAGAATGTAATGTGGTTTTACAGAACTGAGACCACTGTCCACCTGTACCTACTTGGTGGAATTGCACACACTCCAGCTGCAGATGGACCCTGAGAGACTAATATTTTAAGTATTCTGTTTTCTTTGCCCAGTTAGAACACTTGGCCCCAAAAGACTCAGTTCTAATTAAGCATCTTAATGCTGTAACTTAAAGAAACGCAGCTGTACATTTTCATGCCAACAAAAATCTCAAAAAATAAATTTAGATAGTCTCTAGGCACAATTACATTTGGTATTTCAGTAGATAGATGGTTTGTAATTTCAGGCTGGTGAATACTGCAATTGCAGCACATTGGTTTAGCTTCCAGATGAAACTCTGGGCCAAAAGTGAAGATGGAAACAAAGGGAAGAGGGAAGAAAATCTGGGTTATAAGTGTGACAACATTTTGGATACCAATTAAAATGAACAAGCATTCACCAAGAAATAGAAAACATAATTGTTCAGTATAAAAACCTGGTAAAAGTTGGATAAAATATTAAAAAGCAGTGGAAATAGTTAAAATGCAGTAAACTACACACATAACCTATTCCTCTAGGCTTTTCTGAGTTCTATTTAAAAAACAGTTTTGTCAGGACTTCCTCAAAAAAAGAACAAAAACAAAAAACTGTTCAACAGTATCCTCCTTAGACAACATTATTTGAGACCCAACTATAAAGGAAAACTTGTTTACTTCATACTATCCAAAACCAAAGTTAGTACAAATGTAATAAATAGAGATTGTAAAAACATTTAACATACATTTTTATATTAAATTTTATTTACATTTAAGCCTCCAAAACTTTGTTTAATGGAACAATCTCCAAGAGAGAATGGTCCTTTAATTGCATTAAGCCTACTTAAACCTCAGGAGAAAGTCCACTGTTCAATATTTTTAAAAGGGTGATCAAAAAAATGGTGTTAGTTGAATATAACCTGAGTTATCGGTTATTTGAAACACTGAAAGAATTCCAAGAGTCTATACAGCTTCCCCACCTCTGTCTTCGCTGTGGAGGTGGCCTTTGTGTGTTTTTGTGAGGAGGTTCCACTGAATTCATTACAACAGAGATGGACATTTGATATTCATATCGTTCCAACATCTGAGCAATCTTCTCACGAGGGACCCCATGTTTATTCCTCCTACAAAAATAATAATTTAAATAAACTGTTTGGTACTTTTTATATGTTTTCAGTCTTTCTTAAACTTTTGAAGAGTATCTTGTGTTTTATCCTCTCCATCTATCCAGACTATCAAATGCCATCATTTAATCTTCTGCCCACTTTCAAGATCCAGAAGGATCACATAGGTTTTTCCAACACTACAAAACAGTAAGCTTAAATATAGTTGAAACAGATGAATTCACTACAACTGACTACACACTTCTCAAAAACAATATGCTGTAGTGGGTGGAAGTTCAGATTTAATTACACAATATTTACCATCTTATAATATCCAAATTGTATTCCATCTTTTTAACACAATTAATTGTATATACTGTACATTCAAAAATATTTTTAAAAAAGTATTTTCCTTTATACAGAAATGTGGTGCTGTTTGTCACAGTTTCAGCAGAACTGCACCTGTATTTCCCCCCTGTGGTCCCTTGAGGTCACCCAATTCAAGGTTTCTGGCTCCCAGTCATCACCTCTCTTGGGCAGAGACCTGCATCTCACTCCCCCCAACCAGTGGTTTTAAGGCTGCACAGCTCCCGGTCTTCTACTGCAATAACGGCAGCAAACCATTCTGCCTAAAAAAAAACAAGACCTGTGCTTTGCTTTCTCTCCAAGGGCTATAAGTAGTGTGAATACCGGCTGTTACAGGTCACCACACAGCTTTTTCTAAGCAAGTACATTTGTTCATCAGGTAAACAAACATGTAAAAACAAACAGCCTACCAGAGGTCACCCATTAGTCTTATGGGGCCCCAGTAGGCCAAAGTCTTTCCAATTCTTCTGCAAGGGATAGGGCCTCCCTTGGACAGCAGCTCCTGTCTGTTTGATAGGCTAGAAATAAGACCCCGAGTCAGTTTAAACCAGGGGTCGGCAACCTTTCAGAAGTGGTGTGCCGAGTCTTCATTTATTCACTCTAATTTAAGGTATGACTGGCACGCGAAACATTTAAACATTTTTAGAAGGTCTCGTTCTATAAGTCTATAATATAGAACTAAACTATTGTTGTATGTAAAGTAAATAAGATTTTTAAAATGTTTAAGAAACTTCATTTAAAATTAAATTAAAATGCAGAGGCCCCCGGAGTGGTGGCCAGGACCTGGGCAGTGTGAGTGCCACTGAAAATCAGCTCGCGTGCCGCCTTCGGCACATGTGCCATAGGTTGCCTACCCCTGGTTTAAACTCAGGCTATTTATCCAAAAGTCCTTTCTTTGTCTATCGGTCTTTGGAGAATCTGCTTAAAAATAGTGTATGTGAGCCTCTCCAGGAAGTGGTACCTCTCTGGGAGGGTTACAACCTGGCTGATTTACCTTAGTCATGACCCACTGTTTTTAATTCCCGGAGGAGCTATGGTAATCCTCCCTCATGGAGTAGAACACAATCATACATAAACCATTTATTTAAAACAATGGACCCCAAAGATACTGCATGGGTTTGCAATATCTTACACACTGTTAATATGGACAATATGTGTATACTGTTCTAAGATAACTCTTCTTTCTATTTACCTATCAGATACTATGATGCTGTTAGATACAACCGTGATGGGGGCCATATCAGGGACCCCCAGTTGAACACAGACCCTGCTCATTGTACTTGGCTGACTCAGCTAATGAACCCAGATTGGCTGAAGACTTCAGCACTCACAGTCTCAAACAAACACTGCAGCAGCCCTAGGTTCCTGGCTGCTCCACAGCATTCCACAGCAGCAGCTATGTTTTTGGTCCTGCTCTCAGCTCCCTTCTTGCTCCTAGCCCTTACTCTGAATCCCCGCTCCTGCTTTCTGTTCCTTGTCTCTGGTTCTGTTCCTGGATTCCTAATCCTGGTTTCCAGTTCCTAGTCCCTGCTCTTGGCTCCGGCCTACACTCTGGCTCTGACCCTTGACTCCTGATTCCTGGCTCTGACTTGCTTGCTGGACTTGGTATTCATCTTCTGACCACAGCTCTGACCCGTGGTTCCTGGTTTCTGGCTCACTCCCTGGGCTTGACATTGAGTTTCTGATCACTGCTCTGCCCCTGGCTCTGGGTCTCTGGCTCTCGGCTAGCCCCCCAAACGTGATAATTTGGCTCCAAACCTGGCCACTAAGCCTGGTTACCTCTGTTCCAACCATTAAGCCAGCCTCCCACCCTGACCAATAGGCAAGGCTGCCCATGGCTTGTTCATTATAGTTTGAGCAGCCCACAAAACTGAAGAGAAGACTCAGAGAGGGGCAGGGAAAAGAGCCACTGATAGGGATGGATTCTGCACACGGAGGTCCTTCCTTAGCTGACCTGCTGGGTTCCCCACAGAGGCGCAGAATAGCACTCTGCAGGTGGAGTATACAGTAAAGGAACCAAAGATTCCTTTTCATTCCTATTGACAGTATCAAAGCTTTTTATACAGTCTCACATGACCGTCTCATAAACAAACTAGGGAAATGCAACCTAGATGGAGCTATTATAAGGTGGGTGCAAAACTGGTTGGAAAACCGTTCCCATAGAGTAATCAGTGGTTCACAGTCATGCTGGAAGGGCATAACGAGTGGGGTCCCGCAGGGATCAGTTTTTGGTCCGGTTCTGTTTAATATCTTCATCAATGATTTAGATAATAGCATAGAGAGTACACTTATAAAGTCTGCGGACGATACTAAGCTGGGAAGGGTTGCAAGTGCTTTGGAGGATAGGATTAAAATTCAAAATGATCAGGACAGACTGGAGAAATGGTCTGAATTAATAGGATGAAATTCAATAAGGATAAATGCGAAGTACTTCATTTAGGAAGGAACAATCAGTTGCACACATACGAAATGGGAAATGACTGCCTAGGAAGGAGTACTGCGGAAAGAGATCTGGGGGTCATATTGGACCACAAGCTTAATATGAGTCAACAGTGCAACACTGTTGCAAAAAAAGCAAATCCCATTCTGGGACAGGGGTGGGCAAACTTTTTGGCCTGAGGGCCACATCTGGGTATAGAAATTGTATGGCGGGCCATGAATGCTCACAAAATTGGGGGTTAGGGTGAGGGCTCCAGCTGAGGATGCGGGCTCTGGGGTGGGGCCAGAAATGAGGAGTTCAGGGTGTGGGAGGGGCCTCCAGGCTGGGGCAGGGGGTTGGGGTGCAGGGGGGGGGGTGAGGGCTCCAGCTGGGGGGTGCAGGCTCTGGGGTGGGTCTGGGGTGCAGTAGGGTGCTCCAGACTGGGACCGAGGAGTTCTGAGGGCGGGAGGGGGATCATGGCTGGGGCAGGAGGTTGGGCCGCAGGGGGCTCAGAGGTGCAGGCTCTGGGTGGCGCTTACCTCAAGCAGCTCCCCGAAGCAGCAGCAGCATGTCCCTCCTCTGGCTCCTATGCAGAAGCACAATGCTGGCCAGGCGGCTCTGCGCGCTGCCCCGTCTGCAGGCACCGCCCCCGCAGCTTCTGGAAGCAGCGACATGCCCCCCTCTGGCTCCTACGCGGAGGCACAACGTGGCCAGGTGGCTCTGCACGCTGTCCCGTCCGCAGACAGCTCCCATTGGCCAAAGTTCCTGGCCAATAGAAGCTGGGGGGGCGGGGGGGACATCATGTGGAGCCCCCTGGCTGCCCCTACATGTAGGAGCCAGAAGGGGGACATGCCACTGATTCTGGCAGCCACACAGAAAGCCCCCGATCCTACTCCCTGGCGGGAGCTTGAGGGCTGGATTAAAAGCTCTGATGGGCCAGATGCGGCCCGTAGTTTGCCCACCCCTGTTCTGGGATGTATTAGCAGGAGCATTGTAAGCAAGACACGAAAAGCAATTCTTCCGCTCTACTCCGCGCTGATTAGGCTTCAACTGGAGTATTGTGTCCAGTTCTGGGCGCCACATTTCAGGAAAGATGTGGACAAATTGGAGAAAGTCTAGAGAAGAGCAACAAAAATGATTAAAGGTCTAGAAAACATGACCTATGAGGGAAGACTGAAAAAATTGGATTTGTTTAGTCTGGAAAAGAGAAGACCGAGAGGGGACATGATAACAGTTTTCAAGCACATAAAAGGTTGTTACAAGGAGGAGGGAGAAAAATTGTTCTTCTTAACCTCTGAGTATAGGACAAGAAGCAATGGGCTTAAATTGCAGCAAAGGAGATTTAGGTTGGACATTAGGAAAAACTTCCTGTCAGGGTGGTTAATATACTGGAATATATTGCCTAGAGAGGTTGTGGAATCTCCATCATTGGAGATTTTTAAGAGCAGGTTAGACAAACATCTGTCACGAATGGACTAAATAATACTTAGTCCTGCAATGAGTGCAGGGGACTGGACTAGATGACCTCTCGAGGTCTCTTCCAGTCCTATGATTCCCCACCCAGACAAGTTCAATGGGGACCACAGGGCTTCTCATGGGTTTCTGAACCAATGCCACTCCTGTTCCAGATAAGACCACAGACCTATTCCATCAGTAGAGCCAAGGTGGGGCTCATCATTAGTCTCCTGATTGGAAGGTGCTTGCCTGGGCTTCCCCCTCTCTGGAGTAAGCCAGTCCCTTCTTGGGGGAGTTCAAGAACTTTATCCAGGCCATGACAACACATTTCAATGACCTGAACCGGACACATACAGCAGAATCAGCACTTCAAGCCCTGAGACAAGGCTACAAGCTGGTCACTAGCTATGCCACAAAGTTCTGCTGCCTCGCAGCTGACACGGAATGGAGCAAGGCCATGCAGCACCACCACTTCTGTCATGGTCTGAGTGATGAAGAGAAGGACGAAGTGGCCTGGGCAGAAATCTTGGCCAGACTGGCACCCCGATCAACATAAACATAAGCATTGATAGCCGGCTATTGGAACGTTGCCAAGAAAAGGCAACGGTGCCTTGATCATACACTAGTCTTGGTCACTCATGCTCAGACTGAGCTCCCCACCGACCTCCTGCCGCAACCAGATCCTATGCAACTTGACACTGTCTGGTCCTGCCTTTCTGATGGTGAAAAGAACCAATGCCACTTGGAAGGCCTATGCCTTTACTGTGGCAGAACTAGACATTACAGCTCAAGTTGCCCAGCTAAAGGTCAGTCCGTCTCCCAGCAAGGAAATACCAGGCCTCAACCTTCTACGAGAATCCTGGTTGGGGATGGTGTAATTCCCCTGGATCTAGCTCGATACACCAGTACCACTTCACAGGTTAGTGGCAGTGCTCCACCTTACTCACCTTCAGCTCCCACTCTGCTTAAGACATCTGGCCATGGCAGACATCCACCTGGAAGCCCTCGTGGACACAGGAGCATCTCATAACACCAGATACCAACATGAGTCAATTCCATCCCAGACCTCACTGAAGCGGTCAATGGATCTCTATTTTCCTCCAGCCCAGTTACATGAGAAACAGCTCCTTCAGAAGTCGCCACTATCCAGGACCACCAGGAGACCTTACAGTTTGGCCTAATCTGTTTCCCCCTCTTTGTAGTTATTTCTGGCATCACCTGGCAAACCACCCATGACCCCCACAACTGCTGGAGCTCTAGCATGATCAAGTTCACCTCTCTGCAATCATGTCAGACCTGCCGTCTCAACCTCAGTCAGGGGAAAGAGGCAGCCCCCATCTTATACTTGTTGAAGCTGTCTCTCTCCAAGCCAGGCTAAGGCAGGTTAGGAGGGGCCTCACTAGACACAGCCAGCCCCCCAACTACTATGGCTATAACTGCAAAGTACCAGGACCTGTTTGATATTTTTGACAAAGGGAGGACCAATATTTTGCTGCCTCATCAGCCCTATAATTGCCCTATAAATATCCAGGCCGGAGTGGAAATTCCTTTTGGACATATTTATTCCCTTTCAGAACCCAAGCTGCAGGCCCTTAGAAGCTACCTACAAGAGAGTCTGTGCAAGGGGTTCATCTGTCCCTCCAAGTCCTTGGCCAGGGCTCCAATTTTATTTGTCACCAAGAAGGATGGTTTCCTACACCTGTGTGTTGACTATTACATTCTGCACCTGTTACAGACATTTTGAATACACTGTGATGCTGGTCTGACTACACAATGCCACTGTTACTTTTCAACATTTTATAAATGACATTTTCAAAAATACATTGGACCATTTTGTAGTAATTTACTTAGATGACATCCTGATATTCTCTGAAAACAAGAACCAGAATGAACAGCATGTAAACCATGTTCTAGAAATAATATGTCAGACGACTTATACACTAAATTAAATTCATAGTTGTCTCCCCAGAGGGGCTATGGACCCACATAAGGTCTCTACCATCCCAGAGTGGGCTGCTCCGAGGGATGTCTGGGGAATACAATGATTCTTAGGGTTTGCTAACTTCTACCAGTGTTTCATCTGAGATTTCGATACCTGGTAGCCCCCCAATGGCCCTTCTGAAAAAGGGAGCCTGGTTTGTCTGGTCTGCGGAGACTCAACAGGTATTCGATCGGCTAAAAGAGGCTTTCATTTCTGCTTCCATCCTTGTCCATCTAGACCTCTTCTGTTAACAATGGAGGCTGATGTTTCTGATTTTGCCAGTCAATCTTTTACTCCCAACTCTCTGATTTTCAATGCCATAATAATTCAGCCCCTAGCACAGAATTAGTATGTGGTCACTCCTATTTTAAGTCTTCCTTTGTATGAATTGGTAAGGGATGTGGGGAGGAAGGGCAGCGTCCAGTGGCACAGGCAGATGCAAAGAATTTGCACTGAGGAAGGCATCTGCAGAGAGCCAATAAGGCCACAAAGGTGCGCGGTGCTGACAGTGGAGGGGGCATGGCCACAGTTGCTGATGCATTCGTTCAGTACATCCCCACAATAGTGTCCACAGACAGGATTTCTAAGGAACACTGAATGCAGCATAAGGCTGCCCTCCAATGGCATAAAACCTGAAGAAGTGGGATAGTAGAACCACCACTTGCCATTACCCTATTGTAAATTCTCCCAAAGCACAATGAACCTCTCCAGCACAAGGAACTACAATTTTGTACCTCCACATACAATTCACTTTAGACCTATATAGATGAATGAATGAAGGCAGGCCTCTATGGAGGGAGAAACAGCAACTGTTTAACAGAGTATAGCAACACTCCACGCCAATACTGTACCCAATTGCAGGAGAAATGTAAAGTGCAATTACCAAGAGAGGAATCTGGCCAGGTCACCAGTGTTAACTTCCCTAACTCTTGCAAAATAATTTCATGGACTATTTCATAATTACATGTGGTCAGAACTAATCGGTAAGATGTTGATTCTCACAGCAAAGTGCCTCTGACATGTGCAACGCCTGTTCAATACTGACTTTGAGGATAGAATGTCTTACTGAACCACCAAACGCCATTTCCTAAGCAACCCTGCATTTTCCTTGATGACCTTCTACATAAGTACTAACCAGACCTTCCCCTGCTTAGCTATTAAGAGCTGATGAGATACTGAATTGGTATGCCTACTTTTGTTTCACTCCAGTATTATATTAGAGCCATTACACTTCTTTATGTAAGTTTTCATTATAACCTACATTTTGAAAGAGTTCAGATACTTGGTCATAAAGAGTTTAGTTTAATTTGAGTGAGATTATTCATGCAATTTCTTAGTGTTTAGTAATTATTTTTCTTTTTATATACACTATTTTAATATTTTTAGTTACCAAAACAAGAAAACCAAAAACCGTGCTCTTCTACTATCTAGTTAGAAGACGAATGTTCTTACTATTTTTTCCTTATCCCTTGTTAACATACCATTGCAAGGCTAACTCAACCCAATCACTTTGTCGGTAGCCTTAGAATGATACCATATCGTAGCCTTAGAATGATACCATATCAACAAGAGATGGGGAAAAAATAGTAAAAATATTTATACATTTGACTTCTCCCAAGTTTGCCTGGCATGCACTGAATCCCATAATTTCAAGAGGATCTAGAGTGGATGACAAACATCAGGAATTAACAAACAAAATTAAATAGGCACCGCAATAACAGATCAGATCAAATGTCTATCTAATCCAGTATCACATTTCCAACAGTACTTAATACCAGATGATTTGGGGGGGGGGGGGAGGGCGGAGGGGCACAGAGAAAAGTTTCAAGTAACACTGTGATGGACAATTATGGAATAGCCTGCTTATATGGGAATTTTCTTCCTAATCCCCACTAGTTAGGAGTGGAGTTACACCCTTAGGCATGAGGATTTTTATTCCTTATAAAATGTTTTATCTTACCTAATTAAACTGTGGGTGTTCTTATCTATATAAATGTCTAATCTACATAAATGCTCATGGCCTCAGTCACATCTTGTAGCAATGACTTCCCAGGTTAGTTTAATCATCCACTGTGTAAGGAAGTGTGTCCTATGGGCCTGATTATTTTTCCCACTTAAGTCCATGGAAATTTTGCTGTTGATTTCAAAGGGACCAGGACGCAGGGTCCTCTGTGTATTCCTGAGCTGATATTTAAGTAAGCAGTATATTTACATAAATATTAACAGAAGTCAGTACATACTAGAAAACACGTTAGCGGTAAAGCACTTAAGCAACTGATGAAGTATTGAGAAAAATTTAAATTAAACCACAATACAAAAGAAAAAGAACAGAACTATGATGGCTACTATAACACAAGTCTTACTTTTCTAACTCCTCTGGATCAAACTTCCACCATGTGTCTGGCTCATGGAATTCCACTCTGTAGCCTTTCCCTAGAGCCTACAGCAAACAAAGAAATACAGTCTGCATGATAGGTGTAACATTATTATACCAGTTTATGTTGCAACAAATAGAAAAAATATTAATGAAAACCAGATTGTTATTAAAATTAAATACGAAGCAGTCTTAGCCCACTGAACTTTAGATCACTTACCCCACAACCTCTAGGTTTCATCTTAGGCTAAAAACATGAGGTCAAGTCAATCCAAACTAGACTACCTGTTAGTGGCTATGTCAAAGAAAAAGCCTGTTCGAGGAGAGGAAGGAATGTCAACAAGGAAGACCCATTACTAGACAAAGTAGTTGCATTCGTGCTTTGTGAAGGTAGGTCTGCAAAAAAACAACAACACAACCACAGTATAACAACAATGGATTTAATTACACAGTAGTTATATTTACCATTTCCACATACGGCTTCATTTCCCAGGCTTGAGTATTAGTGTTGTCTATTATAATGGGAGATCTTCCCTGGTCCATTGCTTGTTTTGCTGCAGTAAATAAAGATTACAATACAACCCTCAATATCTGAGTGAAAAATTGGAATGAATATTCTATTTCAAGTAAAATAATGACAAGCATTTTTGTTCTACAAGAGGTTTGCATTAGTATGTCGTGATTAATTAAGCAATCTAAACTGGATTTCTATTTAATTAGATTCCACTTAAATAAGAAGGCCACAGCTTCAGGGTAAACCAACAAACAGTAATCTACTTAACAGAGACAAGTGCTAACAGAGCTATATAGTTAACAGGGAAAACTGCCTATTGCCTTCTTGATTCCTAATAAGAAGCTATGGAGGCATTTGTCGTGGGAAACAAGACAAGAAGAGTTGTTGGCTAAACTTTTATAGTTACATTTACAGTTAATTCCTAGAATAATAATTACCAGGGCCACATTACATGGAATACACATTTATTGTGACAGAGATGGCATGAAAATGCTTCTAGAAAAACTTATGCTTAAGATACTTTATTGCTTTAAGAAACTAATATTTCCATTAATAAAATCCCACATGTGTAACTGCAAACTATCAAGCCCAGAACTTTTGGCTGAGCTAGAGCATATATTTTAGAAAGACCTTCAATCTTGATTTAAAGACTTCAACCACCACATTTCTAGGTAAATTGTACTAATATCTAATTAACCTTTTTGTAAAAAAATCTGCACCCTGTTTCTGATCTTAATTTATTCTAGCTTCAGCTTCTGGTTCAGGGGTTCTCAAACTGGGGGTCGCGACCCCTCAGGAGGTCGCAAGACTATTACATGGGAGGTCATGAACTGTCAGCCTCCACCCCCAAACCCTGCTCACTTCCAGCATTTATAATAGTATTAAATGTAAAAAAGAGTTTCTAATTTATAAGGGGAGGGGTCACACTCAGAGGCTGGCTGTGTGAAAGGGGTCACCAATACAAAAGTTTGAGAACCACTTTTCTAGTCACTCCATCTTGTTATGGCTTCATGTATTAAACTGAAAAGGCCTCTACTACCAGAAATATTTCCCCCATATAGATACTTATAGACGGATCAAGTATCACCAGTCAACTTTCTTTGTTGAATGGAGTTTTAGTCTCACTGTAAGACCTCAAATCATTCTGGCAGCTCTTTTCTAAATCCTTTCCAATTTGTCAAAATCCGTTTTTAAGTGTGGAAACCAAAACGGAATGCAGTATTCCAGGAAGGACTAGCCACTAGGCAACATGGGGTGGTAAGAAGGAGGGAAGACTGACTCAAAAGCAAAAAAGGGGTAAGAAGACAAGGTGACAGCAGGCCTTTGGTCTCATGAAAGGATGGTCTCAGCCATTCTGGTTGAAAACACCATGAAAAGCATTTTGGGTAAGCAATATCTTATTAGAGAAGAGAGCATTTTGTTACTTAAGTTGTAGTAGTGAAGTCTATCACTGGAAGGGTGCACTAGAGGGACTCAGGTACAGGTCACCCTGTAACTGTGATAGTGATCACGTAATTAAAGACAGTAGCATAATGCATATGCACAAGCAACCATAATTCTGGTATTTCCTAATGTTTGACTATTTGACTTTGCAACCTTACTTTTTTAACAGTTTTTTTAAATGCAATATATAATTATAATATACAAATTGCTTTAGTATCAGTTACAATCTTTACATTTAATTTTCAAATTAATATTTTGGAGTCTAAAATTTCACTCAGAGCTAAAATCTAATCAGTAGTTTTGTAAAATAGGTATCAGGTAACTCTCAAGTGTTCTGACAGGGATAACATTAAATTACCTTTTCAGCTTTACAAAAATTTCATAAATTTTCGTTGACTGACTAATTTCCTCATTTGGGAAGTGTACTTTCATTTTTGCTTTCTTCACCATGATCCTAGTATAAGTAGTATTCAAGGCTTATATACGTGTGTAGGACTACAAAGCACTTTAGCAAGTCTATGAATAAATGTATGCACCTCCCCACCACCTACATAATGATGTAATTAATAGCTGCTTGCACCCAAAGCTGTACAAAGGCATTCATTGCAAGCTAAAACTGAAGGTAATCAGCTGTTCTGGTACTGCACAGACACACCCCAGCTTCAAAAAATAGGAATAGTTTTCCTATTAAATATTGAAATACAGAAATATTGGATAACTTAGATAAATGGATAAGGAGATATAGAGCTTTTCACCTCTAGGTCACTAGTTTGAGCTAGTCTCAGGTCAGAAATGACTAAAAATCATTATCAAATTACTAAAAATCATTATGATATGACTGTTTGCTGGCCTTTATTTATATTTTTATTTATAAAATGCCCTCTAACATATCTCAGGGACAAAAAACACTTAAGAATGTATATTTTTTGCCCTCTACCAGAAGAAGAAAAAAATTACAGTTCTCCAAAACAAAATTCCCTTCCAAAACAATCTCTTATCAAACACTGTCTCATAAGGTCAACATACCAGATTATCACTGACCAACACAGGAACATTTTTTTGAACTGAGACTATTCTATCACTGAACATTTAAATCTAGAATCTATTCACTCAAGCACTTCAGCTGACCTGATTCACCATGCTGGCTCACTGGGAGAAAAGTGGTCTTTTCTATAGCTAAGATCTAGAACAAGTAAAGCTTTTCAAGATTAAAGTCAAGCTCTGTTCTATATCGAGAAATGAATTGGAAAACTATGAAGACTTCTGTAATACATTTCCTGCATGCAGGAAACCATATTTTGCACTAGTTTTGGGCCACACTGAAGAAGTCTTGTGTACCCCAAATCAGAGCATTTTGCAGTAATCAAATCCAGAAAACACAGTGGCATGGATAACTGTGATGAGGTTTGGATGTGTAAGAAAATGTTGTAAACAACTTAAGAACATAACTGCCATACTGGGTCAGACCAAAGGTTCATCTAGCCCAGTATCCTGTCTTCCGACAGTGGCCAATGCCAGATGCCCCAGAGGGAATGAAGAGAACAGGTAATCATAAAGTGATCCATCCCCTGTCGCCCATTCCCAGTTTCTGGCAAACAGATGCTAGGGACACCATCCCTACCCATCCAGGCTAATAGCCATTGATGGACCTATTCTCTATGAATTTATCTAGTTCTTTTTTGAACTTGCCAGACAGATGTAAAAAAAAAAAAAAACACAAACAAACAAACCAAAATCCTCTCTTCACCACCTCCACACCCACCACCCAGGTTTACAGGGGTCAAAGAGCATTCCCACGTTTAAATTTCCTTGGACAAAAAACGAGCAAATAAAAGGAGTAGAAATAATTGTTTCCCTTAACCCATCAGCCACTTCTATTTTGTCTGGTTTACACAGAAAGATTATTCTCATCCAAGTCCCAATCTTGGCCAGGTGCTGAGAAAGCACAGACACATCATCATCCAGGTCTGATAAAAATGAAAATGCAGAGCAGCACGTCATTTGCATAAGGATGACCCAAAATTTCACACCATTTATAAGAGATTCTTCAGAACAGATGAGCAATTGTTCAGAACCACTCTCCAATACCTCTTGGGCCTTGTCTAGAGTAGGAAAAAGGTGCTTATTTTCAAATTGAGTTTAACTATGTATATTGGTGCTAAACGGAATTAACAACATTAGCTCAATTTTACCAGGTGAATTATAGCCTTGGCATACTAAAAATGAGCAAAGGATATAAAACTAAGTCTATACTGGTGCTAAATTGGGTTTTAAATTGAATTGAGTTAATTTGATTGAAAATAAGCACCTTTTCCCCTACTCTATACAAAGCTTTGGAGAGGAAACTTTCAACTAGTGGCCACAGGCAGGTTAACAAAACCTCACTATCAAAGATTGCTGACAGATTTTAAAGGATCAGAATAGTCAAACAACTGTTGTCCATTACCAGGAAGAGATTAGCCACCAAATGAGTTACAGTTTCATTCCAAGTGAACAAGTGTCTATATCAGAAAATCCACCACAATTACCATAGTTGGCAGTTTTAAACAAACGGCCATTGAATCAATTAACCTACTCTCTACTCCTGAAGCTGGTCCCTCTATAACACTATTGAGAAGCAGTGGATGAAGCCTACACTGTTGCTGTTCCACTATTTTGATGGAATACGAATATGTATCTGTGCTTACTTGAAAATTTCCTTTTTTTAAATAATAAGATCCACAGATCCTTTACAATAGGTACTTCAGCCTGCTTGAAGGTAGAACCAGACCTACCAGCCTGGGAATGCCCTACTTCCTGAAGTTCCCTCCAGTTCAGATAACTTCCACAGCCAGGATAATTCACACCTACTTAAATGTATAGATTGTGCTAAATATACTTTGAGGAAAAACACAACAATTTCTCCTACTGCAAAGCAAGGTAAATTCTAACTAATAGCAACAAACCCAAATCCTTGGATGTCAATTTCCATCTCTATTCTTTATGATCTATTTGTCTCCATGGTGGGCCAGATCTGTGGACCTTATTACTTAAAGAAAGAAAATTTTCAAGTAAGCATGGATAAATTTTCTTGTTCTTGGTGCATAGATCCACAGATCCATTACAACGGGATTTTCATAACAGTGTCCTACCACAATGGGAAGCAGGTACATGCTTTAAAAATGGACTTCCAAAACAAAGTAAATTATATAAATATTGCCTCCATCCTTCCTTGGGCATTAAGGTGTGGATAAAATTTCTGCCCAAAGAAAGGAAATGGCATTGGCTAAGACTGGATGAGCAAATATTCAGAATATGGTGAAGTCTGGCAGATCTCAATAGCAGAGACATGACTACTCTGTCCTGACACTGTCAATGCTCCTAAGGACTGGACTTTGATGCTTAACTGAACGAGGAATATTTCTTGAATTTATTTAAGGAATGAATGCTATGACAGCTGTCTGAATTAAAAGTACAATACTAAATCTCAGTTAAAAAGCTCTCAATTTATTTAAAAAAAAAAAAAGAAACATCTGATTGAAGATAGTAGCTATCTGGAGGTCTACTCTAATGGATAGGAAGTATAACAACCCTTCCTGCAAGGTTTCAATCTGGGCAATGCTGTAAGGAGCAGGACACCATGCCTGTGTGACACATTGACTGTGTGAGATTAGGGTGAGATTGATGCCCTAAAGAGATATTTAATGTTGGGATGTGTAAAAAACTGCCTTTTATTGAATATGCTGAGAACATTATACTACAGAGCCTTGACCTTTTTGCTGGGACACTCATGCTCTCACAATAATGCGCTCCAGGCTATGGCCACTCAAGGATATGTTTCACTGATTTAACATGGTAGTTATTCTACTGGCTGGTGCACAGTCCACAGTTTAAGTTCTATTTGTTTCCTTCTCTTTTGGAGTCCATGACAGCAATAAGTCACCTCATCCAAATATTCATTTTAAACCTGTCCCAGAGGAAGGATTCGTTTTGCAACAGCAGATCTCTTCTGTGAAATAGGGACATCTAAAGATCCATTTCTATGTTAACCAGACCTGAGAACCACAGCACCTTCTTCCAGAAAGGCTTAAATGATATTTTACTGTTTTCTCATTCCTATATTTTGTATTGTTCTGGGGAACAGTGGAAAAGGTGGGAAGACATATAGGAGGGACCCTGCACAACTTAGCAAGATGTCACTCACCACCTTACTTCCTGGGTCCTGACACACAGAGAGGCCTCAGGGCACTTATTTACTGTTTCCAGGTGCAAAGAGGTCAATCATCAGCCCACCAAATTGATTTAAAATTAGCAAGTTATTTCTGGGTGTAGAAGTCACTCTGCTAATCTGACTTTTGCCATGTGTAAATCTTGATGACCACTGCCTCCTTGATGGGCAGTGCACACAGAGAGAGAGGAAACTCTGCTCCACCGAAGACAGAATTTCTCTCTGGGATAGAGCTGATTATGTTCTTCCCATATATTATGAAAATCTATCAGTTACGTTGACTATCATGACCCAAACAGGTCTGTTATCCATAGAAGGAGCAATGCTCTGATATCTCAGTTCAATTCATTGTGTTCCAGCTAGTGGATGCCATGATCTCCCTTTTTTTGGTACCCTGATCTGGAGGAACCCTTCAAAATATCTGATTTTCTACATACACCAGTTATAGGAGCACAGAACATACAAATGGAGCTTGTTCTCTGCCAACAGATAAGACAGTGCAAGATATGGAGGGGATACCCAAATCTACTGGATAAGTATCGTATGAACAGTATCGTATGTGTACGATATCAGAATTCCTAAAAGGCTCCAATAAGAATTGGATTTTTGTTTCTGTGACAGCACTTGTTTTCCCTTATGGCCATCTTCATCTTCTGTTAACATTTTTCTGAGATGAATGTTCCTTTGTACCTAATGGTATTAATTCTCATCACAGGCCTATGACTGAATTCCTTGGAACCATATGTCTGTGTTTGTCCTGAATCCAAAGGAACTCCAGGAACTGCATCACTCTGGGTGTGTTTGCTTCTTCAGCTTTCTATCTGTACAGAACCCCGATAAGACAAATAGTTGGACAAGAGATGAGTGAATTTCCTTCTTCCCTAAAGCGAATATTATTGGTACCCTGATCCTGGCGAGAGACCCTTGGAGCACACATAAGATCATACGGTAAAGATAGAAATTGGAAAACATAAAAATTGCCTGATGATGGTAAAATGGGAAGGCTTTGATGACAAACCGGCATTAGGAACTTATTTAGATGTTTCAGAGAAGGACATTGCTCTGCCTGACCCCAATTTTGTGTGACTAGAACTAGGAGCAGGTTACAATGCTATGATTGTAAGTAGCTGGGAATGGGACAAAGATATTTCTGAAATTCTTCCAAAGCTCCATAGGTAGTTCACTCTGGACAATGTCCAGTGACCCCATTTGATCAAAGTTACAGGTAAGACCTTTTGCCCGCAAAATAAGAGAGCCTGTCACAAATCAGGTGTCTACCTCCAGTTAAAGCTGGTTGTGAGACCCGCAGATACCTCTGAAGCAACAGAGGACAGTTACTGACCTGGCACTTGTTCTAGCTACCACTTGTAAAGATGTATTTTCATCGGCTACACTTCACAAACTTCTTCAATTTGCCATATGACCTGTATTCCTTTTGATGATGTCTGGCAGGAGTCAGAACTGTAAAGACTCTTCTGTTGATCATGAGCAGCCTCAGCTTTCTATAAAGTTTCCCATTGTATCACTAAGATAGCTGGGAACTGATTTGTCTGAGCATCTAATTCCAAGGTCCAAAGCCCCATATACATGCATGAAACAAATATGAATCCCTTTTTTCTCCTTTCCAGGGAAAAGTCCTTAGGCCAGGCAATTTTTAGGTTGCAATAATCTCCACTTATGTTAGAGCTGCTTGTGAAAGCATGGGGAGACACTCAGCGTGTCAGATGACAGTTCATATTGGTTTATTTTTGTTCGTCTGATGCCACCTAAAAGTTTCCATGCCCAAAGGAGAAGGCTGCGATGAGATGATGCATGACTGAACTTGGCTAGCTGTAAAGGGTCTGTATAGTGAAGAGGCCATTCTTTCAAGTAAAAATCTCCCTGAGTTCAAAACACTGAATCCCTGACCGCAGGGGAAAACAGCCACATTTATCTATGACACCAATCCTATGTTAAATATTGACTAGTGAACACTGAGGAATCTTCTGGCCTTATAAAATGGAGGCCAGGGCAGAAATAAATAAATGGTGAGTCAAGAGGCCCAACACTGCCCACTGTTTCTTTCACATCTGGGTTGCTGTCTCTTTCATTACCCCATAGCCATTTGTCTGATGGGAAGGGATGGAAGTGATGACGAGAGACATGGCAACCTGCAACAGAGGTTGGAAACAATAACCTGGATATTACGGCATGGTGATGCACAGTAGCAGCTGGGAATGACAGCATGATACTTTCCCAGGCTTTTTGGTCTGGCCAGAAATCCCTATCCCTTTAGTACATCTTCCCAGAGTGCATAAGGAAAAGTATATGGCTACAACCTTTCTTGGGTAAGAAACTGCAGACCTCCTATATGTTGTTTCACAATACTCAGTACTCTATTGTCTAACAGTGTCTATCCTCTGCTGTGTTATTTGTTTAAATGTATTTTATATTTGATTTTCTAACTCTGATTTCATCTGCTGGCCTTCCTCCTGCAAGCAGGAAGAATTCCCTTTGCATGTGTGTTAAGTGGGGGGGGGGAGGTGCACGCCTAGAGGAATCAACACGTCTATGGCCTGGTCCAGGGGTCGGCAACCTTTCAGAAGTGGTGTGCCGAGTGTTCATTTATTCACTCTGATTTAAGGTTTCGCGTGCCAGTAATACATTTTAACGTTTTTAGAAGGTCTCTTTCTATAAGTCTATAATATATAACTAAACTATTGTTGTATGTAAAGTAAATAAGGTTTTTAAAATGTTTAAGAGGCTTCATTTAAAATTAAATTAAAATGCAGAGCCCCCCGGACCGGTGGCCAGGACCCGGGCAGTGTGAGTGCTACTGAAAATCAGCTCGCGTGCCGCCTTCGGCACGCGTGCCATAGGTTGCCTACCCCTGGCCTAGTCTTTTCTGCACTGATCTGCCCTGCTGCACTTTGAAGGCGAGCAGAGGAACTCTCACTGAGGATTATCTGCCCTGCTGCACTTTGTGAAGGTCAGCAGGGGAAACAGCGCCAATTTTAATATTAATTTATTCCCTCTTTGGGAGTTTGCCCTCATAATCCTGCTTCAGAAGGGGGAGTGAAACTGGTCCCAAATTGCTCCAGAAATATTTCAAGTGGCTACTGATATCTCTGTCATCAATGAGGCTGGACGTATTTGTTTTCCTTTCGGGTCTCTCAGGATGGCCCTGTCCTGGTGCTCAAAGATGGGCTTCCCCAGGAGCTCCACCCCTCTCTACTGCCTGGGATCCACATGGTCCAGATAGGTCAGTGTTTCCCAGAAGGACTCAGCCTGGAATAGGAGTAGGGATTCCTAGAGGAGGCAGTTCTAGAGTTGAGAGGATGGGGAAGGAGCTGGGTCCAAAGGCCCTTTACCACTGTCTCTAGTATTGGCAGCATCCATGCTGTGTCCGATTCCCTCCACTTGTGACCTACAGAACAGTGGAAGGGGACAGGGAGGAGGCAGTTGAGCTCCTCAGTCAGAGGTACAGCTGCTGGTGCAGGCTATAGGAACTCAGATGTAATCTTCCATCTAGTGTGCTGCCCTTCTGGCTTCACTCCCCTCATGGGAAGGGAAAAGGGAGCAGCTGCTTGCCCTAGAGCCAGTTTCATTCCAGTCCTACCTGACTCCTTTCCTACTGGGCAAAGAGGGTCTGAAGCAACGCCACCAAGCCTGAGCTGCATCTTGCCCAGCAAAGCTGGCTTCCCCAGTACTGTCTGGTTCCTTTTCTTCCCAGGAACAGGTGAGGGAACAAGCCAACCCTGCCATGCCTGGGCGGAGAGGGAAACTGTCCTGCCTGCAGAGCCAGCTGAGATACCCAGTGAGACACTAAGTAAGTGGGGGAGCAGGAGACAAAAGGGCCTTCCTTTTGCCTCTAGCTTTTCTTGACCTAGCTTGGACCCTGAAGCCTGCAGAGGCACCATTCGCTGCAAACACCTCAGAAAGGGAATCAGAGCTGAGGGGACAACTGCCCCCAAAATCAAGTGCAGCCATGGGACATGACTGGGAATTAGACAGAAACATTACTGAGGACAGGTGTTAGTCTAAAATTTTGAAATAAAAGTCAGGAATTTCCCACAGAAAAGTTCTGTGGCAGGGAGGGGTGGCAGAGATGCTGGTCACTGGAGGGAACTTCAGGACACAGTGTGTTCCCCTGCTACCAGTGACTAACAGATCTGGTTCTGCCCTGAATCTGCAAGCAGGCTGAAGTACCCACTGTAATAGATCTGTGGATTTTGCACAAAGAAGAAAAAGGATTTTTGTCTATGGTCTTCTCACATCTGAATCTTTAGTTTTAAAGAAGGGTACAGAAGTTATGTATTTGTGAATTCCATGTAAACTGACCACTGACACTTGTATATACATGTTTATGCTATACATGCACATTCTAACCATTCGAGATCTAAAATAATTCCTCTACTGTGTTCACACCTCTCTTCTGGTTCCAGTCATGAGCATCACCAAGCTGAGCAACGTTATATGTATATCCATCTTGCTGACGAAAATAATCATCGGTGCTGAACACCACGCCATCACGATTTTGACCAAGTAGAATACTGTCAAACAAAGGAAAAAGCAAAACCATTACAAATTAGCCAAATCTTATTCTTTAGAGGGTAAACAATAAAGTGATATAGGGAAGTTTAATGTTGTACTATTTTTGATCTTCGATACCTTCAGTTTTGTCGCTAAAAGAAACCCAACAATTTCCAACCCAAAATTAAGCATTTTCTTTTATCTCCGCTGTTTCCTTATTTGTTGGTTTTTCTCCCTTCCTCACAGGATGCACATTTGTGCCTACTTTCCATGACAGTAACAACTGAGCACATTCCAAATCTTTTAATGTATATATTTTCACAACACTCCTGGGAAGTATTACTCCCATCTTGCAGGTGGGTAGTATGGGATACAATCACACAGGGTGTTTGTGGCAGAGTTTGGAATTGAATTGGGTCTCCTGAGTCAGAGACCAGTGCCCTAACCACTAGACCATCCTTTCTCTCATTTGTACCTGTGCAACTCTAGCACATTGTTTCTCAAATGCGGCCACCATGGCCGCATGCAGCCGCCAGGGGCTTTTCTAGCGGCCACACCCTCCTGTGCTGTGATGGGGTGGGGGTGAGTGGCAAAATAGCAGCCTCTCCCCCTCCCTGTTGCTCCTGGATGCACCATGATAGTGTTGATTGCTGGGGCTGCCAGCAGCAGTTGGGCTCTGCCCCCCTCTGGAGACACCTGAGGCACAAGGCTGGAGGATCAGGCAGCCAGTGAATTCCCCACCTTCCCAGGGCAGTGGGGCTCAGGCTTTGGCCTTCAGCCCTGGGGTGGCAGGGCGGCAGGTTCTGGCTGAGGGACTTTGGGCTCCAGTCCCGGGCTCCGGCTATGAAGCGGTAGACCCCAGGCTCCAAGGCTTTGGGCTCCAGCCCCCCACTGCCTCTCCCAGCCCCCCATCCAGGGCTTGGCAGGGCAGGGCTGAGTAAGTCAGCAGTGAAACGTGATACTGGCATGTTTGTTAATATCACTTTTCACAACAGACTTTCTAACTAGCAATAAATAAATAACAATGTTTTGGACTGTCTATGTGCATATTTATTTGTTTTTTCCTAAAGCTAATTAAGTATTTTAGGGAAAAGTGTGAGAGCGGCCACCAGCAAGAGTTGGTAGCCATACTCTGAGGCCACCAAAAAATTTGTCCTGAGAACCCTTGCTCTAGTATGTAGTACTGTACATGCCTAGCTGGAGCAGCACAGTAAAACTAACAAGACTTACACGTCAATTACTCTATTGCTGCTGCACAGGCAAGAAAAACAGGCAGTGACAGCAGAACCAATGTAATAATCCTGCAGGGCTGTTCTACTGAGGAAAGTCAGAACTGCAACAGTAACTTATTTTAAAATAAGACAAGCAATTTGATTTCTCTCTCCCCCCCCCCCCGCCCCAAATTTAACTTCTCCCACTTTTGGTCACAAAGAGAAATCATTTGATGATTCCTTCTACCCTCCATCTTTCCTAAACTTGGAAAACACTGTTTTAGTGTCACTGCATGCACTCTTAGCTCAACCAGGAAAAAAAAAAAGCAGTCATTCCTCCATCAATGTAATACTAAATCTAATCATCACACTATCACTCCCTAATGCCAAAAAATTAAATATCTTAATTTTAATAATTAAGCGTTTACATTTCATAATTATTTGATGCACAGTATTTTTTAATTTAAAATAAAACCTTTGCCAACACTTTAAATAAATAAATATTTACTTCTATGCATTAAACAATCTTGGTTGACAATAGTTTCTTAAAAAGCTTTAAAGAAATGGCGAAGAAAAAGAGAAAGCAGAAATTCATATAACATAAATCATTCTCCTTTTGTTGCTCTTCTTTCCTTTACCTGTTCTCTTACTAATTTATCCTCCTAAACCACCTCACCTCCCTCTCCACTTTAAACATTTTCTTTTAAAATTTGTCAATGCCAGTTTGGTATTGTATCATGGACTGGATCCATTTAATACTACTAATTTTTTAATTCAGACATCCTAACACTTAATTATTAGTTATTTAACGAATCAAGTGTTTTCAGATTTCAAATATACAGAGCCAGGAAATTATTATTTTATAAAAGCCATATCATCCCCCAAACAAATCCATCAAGTGCCCTCTGCAGCTCCTGTAGTATCCATCAGAAGAACAGTATGTACATAATTAAGGCCACAATCTATCAATGTAACACTATGAAGCCCCACTGAAGCCATGGGAGGTCTGTCTGTGCAGTTCTTTTTAAGGGAATATGCATTTTATTTTCACTGGAAATGCTACTGCAATCTCAAATATACAAATCAGTAATGCAAAAGCAGTTCTGTCTTGGGAAAACATATCACTCAGTGTCACCAAAATCTACTATACACACATTTTTATAATTCTATATTTTTATCTAATGTTGTCATCAGCTACCATGATAAATAAGCCATTACAGAAGAGGTCTCAATTTTTAAATGAATGATTTTATTCTTTTCAATTTTTAAATTCTGAATAAAACTAAAATTAACAAACTTTTGTTTTATCCAAAATTCATTTAAATATTGCCTAGTTTTGCCAAAACGTATTTGTGAATGAGCAACGTTGATTTATTACAGCTCAGTTATAGGAACAGAATTATCTGCTACCTCACCAGCACAATCAAAATCTCAACCCCTGGGCAGAATGAGACTTCTTAATATATTCATATTTATCTGCCACTTCTTAGACCCACTATTACTTTAACAGGTTTCAAGTAAACATGGTTAAATTTGTATGTACACAGCAGTCTTTCTGTCACTACCAACACATGTCCACAACTATCACACTGATATCTCTATCAGTGCATTCTGGGAAATCTAGGCAGCTATGCTATATTGCCTTAAAAGGAGACAGAGTAGCCAGAGGATAAGAAATAGAGCAGTATGTGGGGCCTTGTACTCTGGGATGTCCTACAGCTTAGAGACCAGGAAAGGAGGAGAACAGGCCAAATCACAAATAACGTAGAAGCATAAGTGTGTCCATTTGCACTCTCAATTACCATACCTGTCCATAAAAATTTGCAATAATAACTTTACTAGTTAAAAGTTTCGTTATTACACAATTCTCTCCTCTAACTTTGTGCACAGAACCCACTGTCATCAGCAAGAGACTGGTTGTGGATCATTAGTATATAATCTAACATTGTAGACCAGTCACAAAACCACACATCTTCTTTAAAAATTCAACCACAGAAGGAATCTGACATGCCACTCTGCCAGATCAATCATGAAGATAAAGCTCATAACACAGTACCTAATCTGTGTATATTTTATATTACTTATTCATTTATAGTGTCCTAACACAGCAATTTATAATGGCATTAAGAATAATGAAGTCCAAAAGTTACTAATGATCCAAGTAGTATGATCAAGACTGTGCTAAGAACAATTTTTTTTTCTTCCCCCACCCCTATAGATAGGGTTACATAAACATCTTTATCAACATATGTAATACAATTTATGACATGACATTTTAAATGTATAATTCCATATACTTTTGGTTCAATTGTTCAACAGTAAACTGAGTGGAATATTTTTTCCTTTAGCAAAAGATTTGTTGGGCTGGTTTGGGATATAACATATAAGAATTTGAACACAATTTTCCTCCTGGGCAAATAAAGCTCATAGTACTGAGGCCTTTTTAACAACTTTGAGGTAAATGGTGAGTTTTGCCCATGTCTGACAACACTTCATTTCTCCCCCTCCCCCCATCAAAATTTATTCTATAGATACTACATTCCAAGTCAGGAAGCCATGATTTCAGACAAGTAGCTGATTTTCTTATTCAGCTAAAGATGATTCTGCATTTGGCAATGAGATCCAGCTTCCATATTATTCACCTACTGTATAAAACACATGTACTTCAGGTGTCGCTATTCTCCCCAAGCAATAACTGACAATTCAGTAGATTCTTATAAACAAAAATATCTCCTATCTTAAGAGAAAGTACCTACCTTAATGAAACAGCTAGTAGATAACTAGGCCACAATACACCAACTGGCTGCATACAGCCATATTCATGCACCTCTGTGGAGCCCCAATGACTTCAACAAGTCTCTCTGCAAGGCTAAATGTGGGACCTGCATTTTTATTTTAAATTTTACAGTGTTGTTATGTACAATTGACATAGCGTTTTATGTTGTACTGACACATATCGAGCACATTCTGCTGTATTCTCCTATTTGCTAAAGTCAACATTGACAATGGCACGAAAGTCCTGCAATCCCAGAAACACAATAAATTATTTTATTTTCCATGTATTGGTTACCCCCAGCCAAAACTCTGACTACAGCACAATTAAAACTGTCATAACAAATAGATTAAAATTAGGGCTGTCGATTAATCAGTTAACTCATGCAATTAACTCAAAAAAATTAATTGCGATTAATCGCAGTTTTAATCTCACTGTTAAACAATAGAATACCAATTGAAATTTAGTAAATATTTTTGGATGTTTTTCTACATTTTCAAATATAACAATTTCAATTACAACACAGAATACAAAGTATATAGTGCTCATTTTATATTATTTTATTACAATATTTGCACTGTAAAAATGATAAACAAAACATAAGAACGGCCATACTGGGTCAGACCAAAGGTCCATCCAGCCCAGTATCCTGTCTACCGACAGTGACCAATGCCAGGTGTCCCAGAGGGAGTGAACCTAACAGGTAATGGTCAAGTGATCTCTCTCCTGCCATCCATCTCCACCCTCTGACAACAGAGGCTAGGGACACCATTCCTTACCTATTCTGGCTAATAGCCATTAATGGACTTAACCTCCATGAATTTATCTAGCTCTTTTAAACCCTGTTATAGTCCTAGCCTTCACAACTTCCTCAGGCAAGGAGTTCTACAGGTTGACTGTGTGCTGTCTGAAGAAGGACTTCCTTTTATGTGTTATAAACCTGCTGCCCATCAATTTCATTTGGTGGCCCCTAGTTCTTATATTATGGGAACAAGTAAATAACTTTTCCTTATTCACTTTCTCCACACCACTCATGATTTTATATACCTCTATCATATCCCCCCTTAGTCTCCTCTTTTCCAAGCTGAAAAGTCCTAGCCTCTTTAATCTCCTCATATGGGACCCGTTCCAACCCCCTAATCATTTTAGTTGCCCTTCTCTGAACCTTTTCCAATGCCAGTATATCTTTTTTGAGATGAGGAGATCACATCTGTATGCAGTATTCAAGATGTGGGCGTACCATGGATTTATATAAGGGCAATAAGATATTCTCCGTCTTATTCTCTATCCCTTTTTTAATGATTCCTAACATCCTGTTTGCTTTTTTGACTGCCGCTGCACACTGCGTAGATGTCTTCAGATCCACGATGACTCCAAGATCTCTTTCCTGATTAGTTGTAGCTCAATATGATGGGGGCTAATTTTATGAATAGTTGGGGTTATTTTTTCCAATGTGCATTACTTTACATTTATCCACATTACATTTCATTTGCCATTTTGTTGCCTAATCACTTAGTTTTGTGAGATCTTTTTGAAGTTCTTCACAGTCTGCTTTGGTCTTAACTATCTTGAGCCATTTAGTCTCATCTGCAAACTTTGCCACCTCACTGTTTACCCCTTTCTGCAGATCACTTAACGATCTTAAGTAATTTTGTTTCATCTGCAAATTTTTCCATCTCACGGTTTATCCCTTTTTTCAGATCATTTATTAATATGTTGAATAGCACTGATCCCAGTACAGACCCCTGGGGGACACCACTTTTTACCTCTCTCCATTCTGAAAACTGACCATTTATTTCTGCCCTTTGTTTCCTATCTTTTAACCAGTTACTGATCCATGAGAAGACCTACCCTCTTATGCCATGACAGCTTACTTTGCTTAAGAGCCTTTGGTGAGGGACCCTATCACAAAGGGCTTCTGAGAGGCTAAGTACACTATATCCACTGGGTCACCAGCGTCCACATGCTTCTTAACCCCCTCAAAGAATTCTAGTAGACTGATGAGGCATGATTTCCCTTTACAAAGGCCAGGTTGACTTTTCGCCAACAAACTGTGTTCATCTATGTGTCTGATAATTCTGTTCTTTACTAAAGTTTCAACTAATTTGCCTGGTTCTGAAATTAGGCTTACTGATCTGTAATCCCGGGATCGACTCTGGAGCCTTTTTTTTAAAAAATTGGCATCACATTAGCTATCCTCCAGTCATCTGGTACAGAAGCTGATTTAAATGTAGGTTTCATACCACAGTTAATAGTTCTGCGATTTCACATCTGAGTTCCTTCAAAACTCTTGGTGAATACCATCTGATCCTGGTGACTTATTACTGTTTAATTTATCAATTTGTTCCAAAAACTCCTCAACTGACACCTCAATCTGGGACAGTTCCTCAGATTTGTCACCTAAAAAGAATGGCTCAGGTGTGGGATTAAAAGATAACATTTAATAAGAAGCTAAACTATTACTAAGGTGAGTAAAGGGATACAAAAATAGAAATATGTCACTTGCAACAGGCGTGAAACAACAAAACAAATATTAAAAGAGCCAACACTTAAATAGAAACAGAAGGAAAACAAAATATACTTAAAATTGAGCTACAAATTTTAGCTACTTCCTTGTCCCTCATTCTTACCCTTTCATTATCTTACTACTACTACTCAGAAATTGTCTACACTACAGACTTCTGTTGACAAAAGTCAGCTTTCGTCAGGAAAACAGTGGAGGTGTACACACTACAATGCTCCTTCCGCTGACAAAACTCTCCTGCTTTGCTGACAAAATAAAACCACCTTGATGAGAGGCTTAGAACTTTTTGTGGCAAAGTTAGATTGACAAAGTGTCAGTGTAGACACTGTGCTTGGTTATGTCACTGTAAATAACCTCCAGGAGCAGTTCGAACTCTGCTGCCCTGCACCAGACCAGGCATCAGACCCTCCCCCTTTAAAGGCCCAGGAATTTTTGAAATTCCACTTCCCATTTGCTTGGCATGGAGGGTCACATCGCATCTTCCCAGCTGACCATGGCAGCAAATGCTCCCCTGCTTGGCACACACCTGAGTTGGTGGATCTGCTGGCTCTGTGGAAAAAGGAGGCTGTGCAGTCCCAGCTCCGCTCCAGCTGTAGGAACTTCGAAACCTATGGTCAGATTTCTCGTGGCATGTTGGATAGGGGGTACAAATGGGACACGCATCAATGCTGTGTGAATATAAAGGAGGTGAAGCAGGCATACCAGTAGACAAGGGATCAAACCGTCGCTCTGGCGCTGCGCCGAAGACCTGCCGATTCCATAAGGAGCTGGACGCTATCCTTGGCGGTGACCCCATCTCCACCACCAAGAGCCCTGTGGATACTTCGGGGGTAGGGTGGAGACAGCGGACAGTGGAATGAACCCCGAGGATGAAGTGGTGGATGAAGAGGTCGAGTTGGAGGATGAGAGGGGACAAGCGACAGGGTCGTCCAGTACGTGGTGAGCCAGGACCTCTTCTCGACCCAGGAGGGTTCAAGCCAATCCAGCATTCTTTCTCTGGCACACATGACGCAGGAGAGTGATCTTTTTGTGTTGATGTTGCTTGCTTATATGAAGTAGAACTGTCCTTTGCTTTGTTATATGCTAGAAGTGGGTTAAGGGATAGAAATGTAGAAGACTAGCTGTGTTTGCGTGTGCTTCACATTCCCCTGTGCAGCTATGCTGTGGGACAGAACAGTGTGTTAATGCATGCTGAGATTTCACGGGAATGCTCCAGAGAGATCTCTAAGAAACTTTCCTGGAGGTACTCGCCAATTCTCTACTGAAGGCTCCTTGGCAGAGCTGCTTTGTTCCTTCCCCCATTGTAGGAAACTTTCCCACGTTTATTGGTAATCCCTTGTACAGGGACCCAAGTAGCACACAGGCGAGAAGCAGAGGGACCCAGTCAGAGGCCACACACATGCTGGAGATGCACCCTTGCATTCTTGCTTACCCTCAGAGTGAGATATCAGCTTCAATGACCCCCGCCTGTGGAAAATGGTAGCTTAATTTACAATTTTGTCTCTAGTCACTTGCAGTGATCCCCTTAGAAAACCACCAAGACCCTTTTCCCCATCTTGAGCACACACACCCCAGGCCAAACTCACCATCTTTAGGGCTTTCGCCAAGCTGCATGCTTGCCAATGGACAGCGAGAAAGATAACAAAGGGAATCATTACTATAATGATTCGATGCTCTGAGTGCACTAACCATCATGCTATAATTTACTGTTTCTTGTGCTTCTGCTGATGTGGCTTTCAGGGGAACCCCCTACACACCAGTGGAATGCCTCTGCCAGATAAGGAAGCGACCAAGGTGGAGCAAGGAGGACATGTTCCGAGAGGTGCTCCAATCCTCAGATGCCAAAAGACAAGAACACAGGGCATGGAGAGAGACTGTAAATTAAAATAATAAAATAGATAGGTAGGAGAGGAAGGAGAAGTGATGGAGGAGCAAACGGAAATATTGAAGTCCCTAATCGCACTGCAGGCAGAATACATGAGTGCTCACTCCCACCCCTACAGCCCATACAGAACTGCTTTCCATCCCCTCCCCAAACTCCTCTCACACATTCCTTGCATCTTCCTGGCACATCGCAGTACCCCATTCACTCCACCCCTTCGGACAGGTTCCAAAATGACATCTGGAGTTACACACAGCTATAAGAACCTACCCAGTGAAGGGCAGTCTCCTGATGTGACTGGGCAACAAAATGGCAGATGAAATTTATGGCTGATAAATACAAATGCACATTGGAAAACAAAATCCCAACTATACATATAAAATGATGGGGTCTAGCGGTTACCACTCAAGAAAGAGATCTTGGAGTCATTGTGGATAGTTCTCTGAAAACATCCACTCAGTGTGCAGCGGCAGTCAAAAAAGTGAACAGAATGTTGGGAATCATTAAGAAAGGGATAGCTAATAAGACAGAAAATATCATATTCCATCTATATAAATCCATGGTACACCCACATCTTGAATACTGTGTGCAGATGTGGTCGCCCCATCTCAAAAAAGATATATTGGACTTGGAAAAGGTTCAGAAAAGGGCAACAAAAATTATTAGGGGTATGGAATGGCGTCCGTATGAGAAGAGATGAATAAGACTGGGAATTCTCCGCTTGGAAAAGAGATGACTAAGGAGGGATACGATAGAGGTCTATAAAATCATGACTGGTGTGGAGAAAGTAAATAAGGAAGTGTTATTTACTCCTTCTCATAACAGAAGAACTAGGGGTCACTCACCTATTAGCCAGGATGGGCAAGGATGCAAAACCATGCTCTGAAGTGTCCCTAGCCTCTGATTGCTAGAAGCTGGGAATGGGCAAAAGGGTATGGATCACTTCATGACTACCTGTTCTGTTCATTCCCTCTGAAGCACCTGGCATTGGCCACTGTCAGAAGACAGGATACTGGGCTAGATGGACCATTGGTCCAATCCAATATGGCCATTCTTATATTCTATCACCCCACCACAGTTAGGGAATCCCATTGTCGCAAAGCCATTCACTATTTCATGCACATTTCCAAGAGTCACAGTCCTTCTTAGACGGATGCAATTAATGGCCCTACACACTTGCATTAACACAGCCCCAACGGTGGGCTTCCCGATTTCAAACTGATTTGTGACTGACCGGTAGCAGTCTGGAGTTGCCAACTTCCACACAGCAATTGCCACGCGCATTTCCATTGAGAGGGCAGCTCTCATTTTGGTGTCCTTGCACCACAGTGCTGGGGCGAGCTCCGCACACAGTTCCAGGAAGGTGTCTTTCCACATCCAAAAGTTCTGCAGCCACTGCTCGTCATTCCAGACCTGCATAATGATGTGATCACACCACTCAGTACTTGTTTCCTAAGCCCCATAGTGATGGTCCACTGTATGCATCTGCCCCATGAATGCCAAAAGTAATCTGGCATTGTTTCTTTTCATGGCATATAGCAGGTCAGATCAGGATTCCTATTCGGATTGGGAACTCATGATATACTGCATGACCAGCCGTGAGGTTTTCTTAACTGTGACCATAACAGAAGAGAGCAGTGCAGGATCCATCCCTTCAGGCAGAGATGGCAGTCGCGCTGTAAACAGGAACTGTTGAAAAATTACCCAAAATGCAGTCGGAAGCTCATGGAATGATGGGACAGAAAAAACTGCATAATGGGACACTGACCCCACTCTTATGATGCACTGTGATCCACTCCACCTTCCCATAACTCCTAGCTGCAGAAGGTGGTGAGTAGCACAGTGAGATAGCTACCCACAGCACTGCTCTCACTGTCGATGCTAGAGCACCAACTATGGATGCGCTCCGCCGAAAGGAGTGTCGTGTCAACATGCAAAAGCAATGTAATTATAGCGGGTTTTGATCATCTGCGTAACTTGTGTTCACAAAATCCTGCAGTGTAGAAACAGGGCCTCAGTCTAGATATCTGAAGATGCCACCAGTCTCAGTAGTCCATGGAGTTAAACATGCAATTTGACTTACTAGGTTTCCACCATCTCTGAGGAATAACTGAGCCTTTTTATAGGCAAAACCCTCAGCTCTATAGTACACTTGGGGGACCCGGAGACCTCACTTTCAAAAAAGGATGGTCCCCAAGAAAGGTTTCAGGTCAGAATCTGCATCCTAAATTTCCCTGCTAATTAAACTTGCTCATACAACTTCATAGTCAGTTTCTAGTCAATTCCACCTGCAGGATCTCATGAAGGAATAAAATGTTGCACTGTTTGGGTTGCAAACACTACTAAATATCTAAATATATTAATAACATTTAGCATTTATATAACATTTTTCATTCTCACAGCACTTTATAAACAACAACAAAATCTTTAAACTACAATTAAAAATGAACGTAAACAGTTAAAATGATTTGTAAAAGCTTGTTTTCACAAAATCTAGATTAAGCCAAATTTAACCTCATGACATCTGTCTTGACATGTAGTACATTTAAAGAATAACAGGACTAATTTTGACGGTTTGTAATGCACTCTTGTATTCATATGTTATTAAGAATTGAAGGTCCATGTCACTAGAAAAGTAATTTTTCATAGATTTATATTAAATTCTTGGATTTTTACATAGATCCATGTCACGATATAATGGATATTCTTTATAAAACTCATTATTTGAACATATACTTCCACAGAGCAAGTCCTGGAGGAATTGGACTTTAATGCTTAATAATTCATTCAAAAATCTCAAAGCTCTTTACAAAGATTACATCCATGGGATACCCATGGAAGACAGAGAAGTATTATAGACAAAAAATTAACATCAAGATCACATATGTCAGCAGAACAGCTGTAACTAGAACCTAGGTGGCCTGACTCCTAATCCCTTGTTTACAAATTTATCAAAAAATCCACATTTTCCTATTTTTAAAAATGTCTCTTTCTCCCCTCTTGCTGCTATGTTGAAGACTCACATTAACAGATGAAACTGACAGTACAATGCAAGAGTAACTGGGTGAAGTTCTATGGCCTTTGTTATACAGGTCAGAGTAGATTATCTAATGGTCCCTTCTGGACTTAAAATCTATGAATCTATAAAAGAAGGACTGTTCAGTGGTTAGGATGCTAGCCTTGGACTCAGGAGACCAGAGTTCAATTCCATTTCACCAGACTACCTACATGACCTATAAAACCTTGTTTTCAGTTGCTTATAACTTATAACAGAAATTTTCTATGAGAGGTGTCTGTCGTGCTAAATTCTGAGAACTAAGCTATGGAAAAATACAGCGTTTTGCAAATGTTCAATTCTGGCAACCTTTTTCTCTGAGAAGTTCTAGTGCCCCCATGCTTTGAAGCAGGGACTTAAAATTTGGCAGGGGGTAACCTTAATGCCAAAGGTGGGCCATATGCCATCCCCATAACAACCCAAATTTGGCCAAGTTATAAACCTTTGAAAAAAAGTCAGTTCACATATATTCAGCAGACACGTGCTAGCATAGCTAAAATCTCTGAAAATTCCATCTGTACTGAGCAAGTATTTCCGCCACAATTGTTTCTCTGGGCTGCTGCCAGCAAGAGCAGGGAGCATGTCAATCCTGTGTTTTTGGTCCCAGGCAGCATGGAAGAGGAAGCTGCCTGATTCAGATGCAGAGGGGACAAGAGTTGAGGAAGGGATTAGGGAGCAAACTGGGACAAGTAGCAGGGAGGAGGGGAAGAGACTGGCTGGGAAAAGGGCTTAGGAATGGGAGCCAAGGTGGGAAATGTGGGGTTGGGTCTGGGAGCCAGTTTCCAGGGAGGTGGGGGAGAAAACTTAAATTAGATGTGGACCAGGCAGGAAGTGAGGAGTAGGAATTGGGACTAGCTGGGCAACAAGACTTGGAACCATTAGAAAGGGCAGAAGGAAGTACGGGGGAAAGATTTGATGAGGAGACAGGGCATGGAGAGAGAATTGGGACTGGTTGGGCAAAGAGCCAGGAGCCGGGGGTGGGAAATGAGATTGGATAAGGAGACCGGGGAGGTAAACTGTGACTGGGACCCAGTGGAGATGGGAAAAGTGGGTGGGGAGGAAGACATATCAAACAAGGAGTAGAGGGGAAGGAGGAGGGATGGGAATGGCCAGGCAAGGAAACTGGCAACAAGGAGCTGAAGGGGCTTGGGGGAACTGGAAATGGGTGGACAAGGAGACTGGGAGGGGAAAACTGGGATAGGGAGTCAGGAGGTGGTGACCAGGACTGGCTGGATGAGGAAACTTGGTTTGGGATTAGAGATTGAGGAGTAGAGACCTGGGTCTTGGATGAGGGGAATGGTATGGGAAACAGATAGGACTGGGACAGCTTGAAGGGGATGAGGCAGAAGGGGTCAAACTTTGAGGGAATGAGCAGAAAAGTCCTTGCCTACTAGACCACATTCCACTCCAGACATTTCTCTGATGTCAGTACATATCTATGAAATCCCCTGGGCAAAGTGTGCGTCTCAGCGCCCTATAGTGCTGGTCTGCAAAGAGGATGACAACCTACTATTTCTACCAGTTACTCCATTAGCTCAAGTGGCACAGATCTGTGTAGTAGATCTAAAGGTTCCATCCCTGCTGATGAATCAGGTAGGTGTTAATATGATGTCACGATGGAATTTCGGTTTGCTCACTTTGTTTTTCAAAAAATCTAGGAAATTACACACAAAAATCTACATTTAAAATGTTATTAAGGATTCAGTCTTTAATTACATGATCACAGACTATTTTTTCCACAGGACCCATGCCTCTTTCAGCGCACAGAATGGACTTGTTCTGGGAATGAATCAAGGTTGTGAACTAAAAGAGCTGTGGTCTGCCCTAACTCTGTTGCAGAAATTGAAAGGTGTGTAGTGAATGAGACGGAACTGCAAGAAGAGAAAGAATTGTAGCATAGTTAAGGCAGCTGAATGCTGCCTTGGAGAACTGGATTCTATCCCTGCCTCTGCCAACAAGTTCCTACGTGATTTGCCAAGCATCACATAAACCAAACTTTTTACAGGTGGTCACTAATTGCGTGTCCCTCATTTTCTAGATGCCTGACTTGAGACCCTGGGGTCTAATTTACAGAAGTACTGCGCACTCCCAACTGCAAATGAAATCACTGGGAGCTGTCCTTTGAACGTACAAAGTTATATATAAGTTAAGTGCTCTGAAATAATCAGGTTCTAGGTGTCTCAAGCTGGGCACCCAAAGTTAGTGGATACTTCTGAGCTTAAAGTGTCTGTCTCTCAGCTCCCCATATGTAGCATTGGGATAATAAAACCAGATCATCTAATAGGGGTGTTGTGAAAACAAATTAATGTTTGTGAAGCACTCATATACTATAGCATCAAATTCCATAAAAAGCCTATTAAGAAATTAACAATTCTGTCTTTGGAGCAGGGTTTGAATAAGATGCAGTAAGAAAAGCATAGGAAACAAAATATCAAATAGCTGCTCATTAAGTGAGGACTGTCTATTCCAGGGGTCGGCAACGTTTGGCACGCGGCTCGCCAGGGTAAGCACCCTGGCGGGCCGGGCCAGTTTATTTACCTGCTGACGCGGCAAGTTCGGCCGATCGCAGCCCCCACTGGCCGCAGTTCGCCGTCCCGGGCCAATGGGGGCGGCGGGAAGCCGCGGCCAGCACATCCCTTGCCCGCGCCGCTTCCCGCCGCCCCCATTGGCCCGGGACAGCGAACCGCAGCCAGTGGGGGCCGCGATCGGCCGAACCTGTCGCGTCAGCAGGTAAATAAACTGGCCCGGCCCGCCAGGGTGCTTACCCTGGCGAGCCGCATGCCAAACGTTGCCGACCCCTGGTCTATTCTATGCCCTGAATAAGGCAAGGTCCTGTGGAAACAACAATATTTCATCACATAAATAAAGACCATATCATAATGCATATGCACAAGGGGGCTCAAATTAAGACAAACTTAATTCTGGCATTTCCTAACTTTTGAGTGCTTGACTTAGCATGCTCAATATTGTTTTTTTCCCCCCTTTAATAACTTTCTTTTTCTTTTTTAAGGAACTTTTAGCAGCTTTACAAATCAAACACAAAAACTATTTATTACAACAGTGAGCTTTTTTTTGTTCCGAGAAATAATATGCAGTAATATGATCATCAGATCTCTCTACTTAACTGGGTAAGCTCCTTTAAATCATCCAGGAAGTTTTGTTTCTGGTGATTTTATTAAATTGAGTGAAACTACTGACTCAAAGTTCTCTTAATGTAGGGTTTTTAGATGTGACAGATACATAAACTATGCTCCATGATGACAGGCACATTGTCATAGAATGTTGTAAGACACTATGAACTTGAAAACTAGTCAATTAAAATAATTTAAAAAAAATTAGAAGTGGTGTCAGTTCCTACCAGACTTGAGTCCCTGAGAATTTCTATAGTTTAACTAGCATATCTTCCTTTAAAAAACTTATCCCCTTTTGTTGTGGGAAAGGCCTTCACCAACAAATGTGGAAACTGACTGACTACACTGGAAAAACAGTGGAAGTGACTATAAACAAAGTTTTATTAAATTAATTATGCACAAATGAAACACACCAAAAACAAGAGGCTCTCTCTCTCTCTCTCTCTAGTCTCTTTCGCTTCTAATAATCTTAAGTGTTATTTGTAAAATTAAATAAGAATAGAAAATGTAAAACATTCATATGAGATTTTTCAAGTTGATAATGTCCCATTAAAGTTTATTTTAATGGCATATAAGAGCACTTCTAATTTAGATGAATTAATATTAGTAGACTTGGAAGAAGACATTTTAAGAAAGGAATCTGAAAGACCAGAGAGTGGCTAACTTTCATATTAGAAGCATTTGGAGTTTCAGGGTACGTCTTCACTTACATCCGGGTCCGGATGTAAGCAATCGATTTTCTGAGTTCGATTTATCGCGTCTGGTTAAGACGCGATAAATCGATCCCGGATCGATCCCGGAAGTGCCCCGGATCGATCCCGGAAGTGCTCGCCTTCGACGCTGGTACTCCAGCTCGGCGAGCGGAGTACGCAGCATCGACGGGGGAGCCTTCCTGCCGCGTCTGGACCGCGGTAACGTCGGACTAAGGTACTTCGAATTCAGCTACGTTATTAACGTAGCTGAATTTGCGTACCTTAGTCCGAAGTGGGGGGGTTAGTGTAGACCAGCCCTCAGAAGTCAGCATGGAAGAATACATGAGTCACTGGATAGAAGAAAAAAATATTTTTAAAACAAATATAAAACAGCTTTCTGTGATCATCAGCATTCTTACTGAAAAAGACCAAAAGAACAGCTAACAATGAAGTGACTAATATTTCCAATATTCACTACTATACCCCTTCACTATGTAACAATTAGGACCTCAATTCTGCAAAGACTTATACATATGAGTAGTCCCACTGACTTCAAGAATACTACTTGTGTAAATCTTTACAGGATCAGGACCTAAAACAAGAACAACCTAGCAGACTTTTTTTTTTTTAATTATTTTCAACATATACTTACTGAGACAGTGTTGTTTTTCCTGAGCCAGGCAGACCTCTTAAAATTAGAAGTAATTTCTGCGACCTACATAACTTGTCTTCTGAAAACTGCTGAAAATTAAAATTGTGTATTCCCTCTTTCTGGTAAGTTCTAGGATCTTTCCAACACTCTTCTCTGGTTTCACAGAAACCATTATTCATGCATCCATCCTGGTCGCTATATCCATTTCTGGAGACTTGCATACTATGGATACCAATATGACCAGCATAACTATTATTCTGATCAAACAATGGACAGCTCCTGTTAGTACTGCCACTATTTCCATGGTAACCTGCATAATTCTTGTGAGGAAGTCCATCATTCTGAGGATGGAGAGTATTTGGTTGATGTGGTGTGGAATTAAGAGTTTGAACATCTAAATGATGGTTGAACCTAGGAGGAAGAGGTCCCTGAGGTATTATGAAAGATTGTGTTGGCTGCCATGCCGGCCTAAACTGAGGGACTGAATGGTTCCAGAATTTAGAATCCGCTTGCCAATTAAAATGATTCTCACTTCTCCAGCCATTTGCTTCATTGTCAAAACATTTTGGTTCACTGACTGTCTTCTGGTCACTTGGTTCATTATAGAAACATTGTTCATGGTCATAATATGATTGTGTTCTACTGTAACAGGTATCTTGTTCATCCTCGTGAGATGACTGACTATATTTATTACATGATATAAATCGTTCCTGAGATGATTCGGTTTCTTTTTCCTGTAAGTGACCTTCTAACTCATCTTTATCGCTTTCAAGCTGCTGAATTTCTTTATAAAATTGGCACAATTCATCATCTATTTCTGATACATCACAAGAGAGAGTCTGTATTTTATTTGCTGCTTCTTTGTCATTTTTGTGGTAAAGTACAACATTTTGTTTCTCTTTGCCTGTGCTAAATTTAGTAAAATTCCTGGTTTCATCCTGTTTGTTCTCCTCCACAGGTCTGTAAACGGGCCCAATAAATACTTTGCTTGTACCATGTTCTTCAGCCTCTACTTCATCTCCATTTACTGTGAATGATTTTTTGCTAGTTTCTTTAATATTAGCTTCATCAACTTTTTCAGTAATGAATGGGCATCTATTTTCTGTAACCTCAGTGTCTTTTATTGGAAGATTTACACTCTGCATGATCGTTGAATGAGTAGACTCAATAATCCCTGGCCTATTACCAGGGAATTCGTCATTGAAAATACAGATGTCTTGGAAACATTCATTCTCTTTCTGCTGCACTTCCTGTTTTCCTTGGTCATCAGAGATGTATAAAGGTATCCATTCTTTGTTTATTCTCTCAGTGTCTGTTTTCATAAGAGATCCCTGGAAACCATCATCACAGGATTTATCATGAGCTTCTTCTGTTGATTTAATTTTTTTAGAACACGGTTCAATTGTCATTTCATCTTGACATTCCAAAGGCCTTACTTTACATTCAGCATGAAGCATCTTAAAGAAAAAAAGCAAGAATATTAACAAAACATACACCTTTAGAATACATTATGCAAAATTAGAAGTTATTCTAAGCTATAATTTGTAACATCAGAGTTTATCTACCTTCACAACTAAAATAAGTTAGTTATTAATTTCATTGAAGAAAGCATCCACTATAGGCTAATGTAGTTTTGGTTTTAAATAAAAGTTACCTATTTCAGTAGGTTTATAATAAAAACTATTTTAGTGTAGAGCTTTTCTCGTATTTCAGTGACAATATTAGCAATTTACTATCTGTGCTAAGCTATTTTTTAAAAGTGAATTTAGTGTTTCAGAAATAAATTAGATCAGCAGCCTGAATACTGGAATTCTCTAGTTATCCACAGTACAGGTTCAGTATGGGCATTAGCAATGCAATTACTTACATCATTGCCAACAAGCTTCAATCCTTTTTCTGCTGGGATCCCCCCTAAGAATTAGATAACTGAGCACAGACATTTGGTTAATGCTTGACCTTTCTACTCAGACTGCCAACAAACTGTTACTTAGAGCCACTGTGATGTAATTTCTATGATATGCACTGGACTAATCCAACTCATAGCCCACCAAACATCTGTTAGATGCCAGTTATTAATCAATAATAAAGTAGATCAGATTTAAAAATTAAAGCTGTAATCTATTATTAGTTGTATTACCATAGCACCTCTGAGCCCCAGCCAAGGATCAGGACCTCACTGTAAAAGGCCACTGTAAAAATGGAGAACAAAAAGATTGACCCTTCCTCAAAGAGCTTACAGTCTAAGTACAAGACAAGAGACAACATATGGATACAAACAGATGGAAGGGTACAAGGAAACAGTGACATAATAGTGGTCAGCATGACAGGCAGTAGTTTCCAAATGCCACCATTATCATTCCTCTGAATGTCATCCAGTCACCTACATATTAAGTTACCTAACTCAAAAGTACATGGTCTTTCATGGCATTCCAGAGGTATATAAAGTAGATGGAATGCAATATCAACTGCCTTTCAAAAGACAAGACATATGCTATTTTTTTGGCATGAAATAATGTGATAAATGCATCAGACAAGATGGTGGATAACAGACAATTTCCAGTTTCAAGTTCCTACTAGAGGGTTAATTCTACTAGTGTCTGTAACCTATTAAACTTCTGAACTCGGGAAAGTGACAGGCATCCATTAACTGAACTGTAATAAAATTAAAAGAGAACTCTCTAATTTGCAGGGAGAGTGAGATTCCCTTATCTAAACACGAAGTTTTACGTAGTTTTTATAGTCTTCCATTTACAGAAAAAAGTTTTGTTGTATGTGAGTAAGGTTAGCCTCCACCCTCCCGCCCCAATATGGAAATAAGAATAAATTTGCTATGCGCATATTAGTCTCTTCCATCTCAAGGGGTGGGAAGAGAACTTTGCTGTTTTCTGTGTTGTGAGTTACTCTGGGGATAAGATTGGACTGGGAAGGGAAGAAATCTCTCTCCTCTCTTGGGATGCAGATTGTGTGTGTGTGTATATACACATATATAAACACACATACACACACACACCCCTTTGTCTCCCCAATTGTCATCCGTGCCGCAACCCTCAACTTCAAGAATGATACAGGCTAGGGTGGAGAACGTTACTCTCTCCGGGATAGAGTGCAGGCTATTGCTGTGTGTGTGTCACAGTCTCTCCCCTCTATCTGAAGTGGATTGGGGGGTGTTGCTGTGTGTATCAGTCTCTCCCCTCTCTCTGGGGAGGGTTGGGTGGGAAGTGTTACTGTGTGTCAGTCTCACCCCTCTCTCTGGGGTGGGAAGTGCTGCTGTGCGCACGAGAAGGTCTCTCTCTCTGCGGTGAGTTGGGGGTAATGACGTGTGTTGCAGTCTCTCCCCTCTCTCTGGGCTGGGTTGTAGGGGGTGTTGCTGTTTGTGTAACACAGTCTCTCCCTCTGTGAAGGGGTGTGTGTTGTTGTGTGTGTCTATCACGTGCTCTCTCTCTGAGAGTTAAGGGTGCTGTGTGACAGTCTCTCTTCCTCTGGGCTGAAGGGTGTTGCTGTGTGTGTGAGACGGACTCTCTCTGGACTGGAGGAGTGTTCCTCTGTGTGTGAAAGACAGACTCTTTCTGGGTTGGGGGAGGTGTTGCTGTGTGTGTGACAACCTCTCTCTGGGCTGGGAGGAGGAGGGGTGTTGCTGTATCTGTCTCTCTCTGGTCTGGGGGTGTTGCTGTGTGTGGGACAGACTCTCCCTCTGGTCTGGGGGTGTTGCTGTGTGTGTGTGACAGACTCTCTCTAGGCTTAGGAGGTGTTGCTGTGCATGTGACAACCTCTCTCTGAGCTGGGGTGTGTGTGTGTGTGTGTATCAGCAGGCTCTCTCTGGGCTGGGGGTGTTGGGGTGTGTGTGTGTGACAGCAGGCTCTCTCTGGGCTGGGGGTGTTGCTCTGTGTGTGTGTGTGTGTGACAGCAGGCTCTCTCTGGGCTGGGGGTGTTGCCCTGTGTGTGTGTGTGTGTGACAGCAGGCTCTCTCTGGGCTGGGGGTGTTGCCGTGTGTGTGTGTGTGTGTGTGTGTGACGGCAGGCTCTCTCTGGGCTGGGGGTGTTGCCCTGTGTGTGTGTGTGACAGCAGGCTCTCTCTGGGCTGGGGGTGTTGCCGTGTGTGTGTGTGTGTGTGTGACAGCAGGCTCTCTCTGGGCTGGGGGTGTTGCCATGTGTGTGTGTGTGTGTGTGTGTGACAGCAGGCTCTCTCTGGGCTGGGGGTGTTGCTGCTGACTCGGTTTCTCTCGCACTGGGCCCCGGCCAGCACTGCGCGGCCCACCCGGCAGCACTCTCGGGGGACCCCCCCTCGACCGCCCTCTCTCACGCGGGGAGGCGCCCGGCACCGCCCGCCCCCCTCTCATCACAACCGCGGCTGGGTGAAGGGACCAACCTCCAGGCAGAGACAGCAACAGCCTTCCGCGGCCTAGCCTGGCCTCCGGCTCGCAGCAGCGCAGTCCCGGGCGGTTGGGGGAGGGGAGTTCCTACGGCTCTTTACTCTCAAGATGGCGTTAGCAACCTCAGCAGCCGCGCCGGGACGAACGCGGCCTGTTGTGGGGCTTGTAGTGCAGCCCGGCCCGGGCTTAGAACTACAACTCCCAGAATGCCCGGCGGGCGGCCCTTCCGCCACAGCTTAGGCGCGGGGCTGCCCAGGGCAGGGGAAGGTCCGTAGAGAAGCGCAGGCAGAGGCTGCTTGACCGTGGTGAACCAGGGCAGGCTGGGGAGAAGGTCTCTCGTGTGTGTGAGCGCAGGCTCTGTCTGGGCTGGGGTGATGCCTTGTACATTGATGAGTCACAAGGAGACCCCTGCATTGGGGATGACGTGACAGGCGGGAATATGCAACGCACATTATTACTAGGGTGCGGACCCCTCTTTTGGGGGGAGCCCTTAACTGGGAAGCGGGGAGCTCCCCTTGTTCCGGAGGGGATGGGATATCCCCTGTTTGGGGCTTGGTTTTTAGGGCCCTTGTTTCCAGTCTCCCTCTCTGTGAATGATCTGTTTGCTGGTAGGAGGGGGCGGGGGGTTTCTGCATTTGTTATAGTCTCTTGCCCCCTCTCCCTGAGTGTTAGGAATGAGGGGAGAACGTCAGTGTTAGTTTTACAGAGTTGGACTGCAGACATGTAATAAGTGTGATTTCTTTAAATTATAAGTATTAAAGCTTTAAAAGAAAAATAAAACCTCTTCGGATGCTGTTGAAAACATGGGGCATGGCTGATGGTTTGTGGTTTCTTCTCAGTGGCCACTTGCTGAAGGTTGCAAACTATACCTACAATCACATTTTGAAACTGTTTCCGATTTGTGGTTGCTGCTGTTTGGTTTTGCTTCCTAGAACTCTTTAATACTGGATTATTTTTCTTACAAATAAACTACAGTGGTAGATCCTGGCTAGTAACTGCTCTGTCAATATGAATTTGAATATTGACTAGTATACTTCTCTTCCCCCATCCCCATGGCTGTTTGTATCTCAGCAGACTAACTTTCTTTTACTATGCAAAGAAACGACATAATCAGTTTTCTTTTGTAGAGAGTTCTGAGATTTAGAGAAATCGTTTTTCTTTGGCTTGCATTTGTCTTGTACTAAAACAGATTACAGTATATTGCCTCTCTTACATATTTTTCAGAATTGTTCCTCTTTCTCTAGCTGTTCATGAAAAGACTGATTTTCTGATTCTCTTGCCCACACTCCTAAAATTGGCTGTGAAAGGTGACAAATTGTGTTACTAAACCCCAGGTTTATCCAAGTCCTAAACATGGGTTAATTTTTTAATTTAGACATTTATTTTAAATTTTCAGCAAAATGTATAGCTAATTTCTATTGTGTTAAGCCAGTTGAGACAAATAAGGGTCAACTAAACAATTATAAATAATGTGTTTATAAAAATTACTGACCAAATACTGGTTCCATTTACTTAAACTGGAGTTTTACTATTAATTTCAGAGGACTTGGATTTGGCACTAAAGTAGAAAGGATTCCATATATCCATTTTAAAGATGCAGATATGATGAAAGATACATTTATAGAAACAGAAGCTCTTTTTTTACCTAACCAAGAAGCAAGCTTTCCAGAGATTCAGTGATTCCAGATTTACATCAGCATAGCTGACAGCAGAATTCCTCCTGAGAACAGATCATTTGGATCATAGGGACTGGGAAAGTCAAACACACAAGAGCAATGCTTTACTGATAATGGCAAAAATAATAACTGTCATAACACATAGTCATATACACTGATTACAGTTGATAAGGGGAGATAATACTGGTACTCCAGGACTCTTTAAGCTAGTGGAGAAAGGCATAACCACTGACGAAAATGCAGCCAGGTAAATTTAAAGAAGGCACACATTTTTAACAATGAGGATGATTAACGTTTGGGACAAATTACTAAGGTAAGCATTGGATTCTCCATATCTGAATGTCTTCCTATCAAGAGTGGATGCCTTTCTGGAAGATATGCTTTAGTCAAACATAAGTTATTGGGCACAATACAGCAGTAACTGGGTGAGATGTAATGGCCTGTGATAGACAGGAGGTCAGACTAGATCATCTAATGGTCCTTTCTTGTCTTAAACTCTATTAATCTGTGAAAAAGCTTGCTTAGCATCAAGGTCATTTAAACAATAATAGTTTGCAATCTTTTAAGGAAAAAGGGTAATTGGCCACATCCTCAACTGCCTTTAAGGAGCACACTATATGCAGGGTTGGGAGAGCAGGATGTAAAGCTCACCTTTGCACTCCCCTGATTTTGGGCTGGCTGTGTGCTGGTCCCGTCCCAAATATACCAGAGAATACCCTACATGGGATAGTACTCCTGTGGCCGGATGCTACTAGGAATGTGAAACAAAGCAGCCACACTACTTCCAAGAAACTGGTCCCCTTTATTAATTTTCCTTTAGATTCAAGAAAAAGACATTCACAGATTTTAAGATAAAAACATAAGAACGGCCATACTGGGTCAGTACAATGGTCCATCTAGCCCAGTATCGTGTCTTCCGACAGTGTCCAATGCCAGATGCTTCAGAGGGAATGAACGTTGTATCATCTCTTCAGAATGTGTTTACAGTTACTTGAGAGATCTGTGTGTTTTTGTACCATCTTCTCCGGTCAGGAATGTGCTTACTCGGTTAGCTGACACCTTTGTACATCACTATTTTGACAAAGCCAGGCTTAGTCTGGTTCACAGCCTTTGATTCATACTGTTACTTATGCTTAGGGCTCCAGCAAGGCCTACACTAGCTTACAGAGAATCCCTGTTAATAGATCCTCACCTAGCTGATGTCTCTGTCTGAACAGTGTGCTCCTCCATACCTTTCCCCCAGCCCTTAGTTTAAAAACTCCTCTAGGACCTTTTTAATTTTACATGCCAGCAATCTGGTTCTGTTTTGATTTAGGTGGAGCCCATCCTTCCTGCCTTTCTGATTTAGTCCCTACATGCCTGTGCTGTTCTTTTGTACTCTTCCCTATCATGTAAAAAGCAACAGAGGGTCCTGTGGCACCTTTAAGACTAACAGAAGTATTGGGAGCATAAGCTTTCGTGGGTAAGAACCTCACTTCTTCAGATGCAAGACTTGCATCTGAAGAAGTGAGGTTCTTACCCATGAAAGCTTATGCTCCCAATACTTCTGTTAGTCTTAAAGGTGCCACAGGACCCTCTGTTGCTTTTTACAGATTCAGACTAACACGGCTACCCCTCTGATACTTCCCTATCATGGTCTCTTATACAAGATATGTAAAATTAATACTGGCAAATTACTTAAAAGAACCACTGTATTAAAACTACTTGTATTAAAAAACAAACATTTAAACTTTCATATCACTCTGTTGCATAAACGGTGATTTGTAAGATGGGAAAAAGGTCTCAACGACACCAGTTCAGTTAGTATATGCAGCAAGCACTTCACAGTGTTTGTTACTTCTATGTCAGCCATTCCCTATATATACATTAGTCCCAGTGAGCAGGGTGTAGCTTTACCTCTTATGTCGTGGTAGCATTGCTCTAATGGAGACAACTCGGGTGTGGTTGCTGTGTGTTATCTTCCATGGCTAACTTTCCTCTTCACCACAACCAAGCCTGAGGCCTTGTCTACACTGGCAAGTTTCTACGCAGTAAAGCAGCTTTCTGCGGTGTAACTCCCAAGGTGTACATACTGCCAAGCCACATAGTGCACAGAAACTGTTCAGTTGCAGCGCTGTAAAAAAACACTCCGACGAGAGGCATACAGCTTTCTGCGCCAGGGCTACAGCACTGCGCTGCCAGTGTAGACACCCTGGTCGATTACTGCACTGCAGTTGGCCTCTGGGAGTTGTCCCACAATGTCTGTTCTTGCCTCTCTGGTCATCGATTTGAACTCTACAGCCCTGCCCTCAGGTGACCAACCATGAGCCCTACCCCTTAAATTCCTAGGGAATTTTGAAAGTCCCCTTCCTGTTTGTTCGGTGATGCGTGCAGTGATCTCAGCGCAACTTTCCAGGTGACCATGCCTGCTCCACACACCAGGCGATCCCCTCTTGGAACAATGCCGAGCTGCTGGACCTCATCAGCATTTGGGGAGAGGAGGCTGTCCAGTCCCAGCTGCGCTCCACCCGTAGGAATTATGATACCTATGGACAGATTTCACGATGCATGACAGAAAGGAGCCATGACTGGGACACACTGCAGTGCAGGGTCAAAGTGAAGGAGCTGCGGAACGCCTACTACAAGGCGCGGGAGGCAAAGCACCGCTACGGTGCTGCGCCCACAAGCTGCTGGTTCTACAAAGAGCTGGACATGATACTCGGTGGTGACCCCACCTCCACTGTGAAGGCCACTATGGATACTTCGATGGCTCATGTGCCAGTCGAGAGTAGACCAAGCCAGGAGGAGGAAATCTTGGACGAGGATATGAAGGGGGGGCGGATCCAGAGGCAGAGGATGACTCGGAGGTCAGAGATGCATGCAGCCAGGAGCTCTTCTCTACCCTGGAGGAAGCTAGCCAGTCGCAGCAGTCGGAGCTTGGCGAAGCGCAAACAGGAGAGGAGGCCCTGGTAAGCAGCTTTGATTTTGGGAATCACTGAAGCAAGTTGTTGGGGGCAGGAGGGTTGCAGAAAGCAGGCTTGTGTCTGTATGATGCACGTACCACCACATGCCTAGTCTGAGCAGCGGAACAGGGTGTTGATTGACTCCCTCACTTCACAGGAATTTGCCTCAGAGATCTCTACAAAACTCTCATATAGATACTGGGCAATCTGCTGCCATAGGTTCTTTGGCAGAGCTGCTTTGTTTCTTGCCCCATTAAGGGTAATTTTCCTGCGCCACTCTGCCATCACTGGGGGTGTGTGGAGGGGGGCATTGCTGCACACAGTTGAGCTGCATAAGGGCCAGGGCAGAAGCCGCAGTCTTGGAGAAGACCCTCCCTTGATTCCCTGCTCACCCTAAGCAGCGAGATATTTTCCATAATGAACACAGCCTATGGAAAATGTGGGGACAGTAATGATTATAAGACCCCCCACTACAGTGCTGGCTCTCCCCAGGAGCCACGTGCCCAGTGTACAGTACGGTCCTGGAACACTGATTTCCCCTGTGGTTACTCACCATTTTGGGGGTCTTGTGGCTCATGTGTGCTTGCCTGGGCTCAGCCAGTTAGTGACAGGTATGTGAATAGTGGCTGTGTTTTAAATCACCGAATCAGTGGTCTGTATGTTGCAAACAATACTGCTTCCATAAAATGTTGCATTTTGGCTTCACAGATATGACCTTAGGAGCCTCACCTCCCTCTTTGTTATCGCAGGCTGAACAGCTGCGCAGAATTAGAAAGCGGCCATGCAAAACTAAAGAGGACTTTCTGCGTGATGTCATGATGCATTCCGTGGCCAAAAAACAAGAATTCAAGGAGTGGCGGGACAGCGAGAAGAGGGACCGAAAGGAGAATGTGGCACACCAGAACAAAACCACGGAGCAGTTCTTAAATGTTATGGAGCGCAAAGCAGACATGCTCTAGGCGCTACTAGAACTGCAAACCGAGCAGCTCTGCGCCCACCCTTCCCTGCAGCCGCTGTCGCAAAACTCTTTCCCATGCACCCCCGAGACACCACCAACACACTCTTATCAGACTCCTGGCTCCAGTCTGTACCCACTGCATTCCACTCCGGCCCCGTCACAGTCCAGCCCTGCGGACTCCCAATACCCACTGCACTCAACACCCGTCCCTCTGCACTTTAGGCCTGCTGAAGAACAGTATCCGCTGCACTGTACTCCAAAGGACAAGGTTGCATATGATACCTGGACATACACAAATCTTTAACCGTCCCGGGACTCCACCTCCTCCTGGGACTCTTCCTTCTCCCATTCCCCACAGTGCTGATGTGGTTTTTTGATTGTCTCTCTCCTCCGGTTGTTATTTTTTAATAAAAGAATTGTTTTGGTTTGAAAGCAATCTTTATTCCATTAATTGAAAGCAAACAGAGCCCTGCAAAGCAACAGGCAATTTTCTTAAACCTTCACAGTGTATCGTCTGCACCAATCACAATCACCTCCTAGCATTACAAGCACTGCATTCCCGAGTATAGCAACAAATATTGGTGGTTTTCAGCTTCAAATTGGTGCCTCAAGGCATACCTGATCCTTATGGCCCCGTGCTGCACCCCTCTAATAGCCCTGGTCTCTGGCTGTTCAAATTCAGCCTCCAGGTGCTGAGCCTCAGCAGTCCAGCCCTGAGTGAAGCTTTCACCCTTCCCTTCACAAGTATTATGGAGAGTAAAGCACGCGGCTATAAGCATAGGAATATTGTCATCAGCCAGGTACAGTCTCCCATAGAGGCAGCACCAGCGGGCCTTTAAACAGCCCAAAGCACATTCAACAGTCATTTTTCACTTGCTCAGTCTGTTGTTGAAGTGCTCCTTGCTGCTGTCAAGGTTCCCTTTGTATGACTTCATAAGCCATGGCATTAAGGGGTAGGCAGGATCTCCCAGGATCACAATGGGCATTTCAACTTCCCCTACTGTGATCTTCTGGTCCCGGAAGAAAGTCTCTGCTTGCTGCTTCCTGAACAGGCCAGTGTTCCAAAAGATGCATGAATCATGCACCTTTCCGGACCAGCCTGCGTTAATGTCTGTGAAATGCTCCCACATGTTGCCCAGAGTCACAGTCTTTCAAGCTGGATGCGATTAATAGCCCTGCACACTTCCATCAACCCGAGTCCAATGGTCGACTTTCCCACTCCAAAGCTGGTCAGCGACCAATCAGTAGCAGTCTAGAGTAGCCAGCTTCCACAGTGCAATCACCACGCACTTCTCCAATGACAGGGCAGCTCTCATTCTCATGTCCTTGTGTTGCAGGGCTGGGGTGAGCTCATCACACAGTCTCATGAATGTAGCTTTCCTCATCCAAAAGTTCTGCAGCCACTGCTCATCATCCCAGACATGCATGATGATGTGATCCCACCACTCAGTGTTTGTTTCCCGAGCCCCAAAGAAGCTTTCCACTGTGGTCAGCACCTCCGTGAATGCCAAAAGCAATCTCATGTCGTAGCTACTACGCATGGCGTGGTCCTCTTGCCTTTGTAGTTTAAGGCTCCACTGCCACTCATGAGACGTGTTAGTGACAGCCAGGAGCATATCGGTCAACAGTGCGGGATCCATTCCTGCAGACCGAAGAGACAGAGCACACAGTACACAAACCGTTGAAAGATGGCGCCAAATGCGGACGGAAGCGCAGGGATTGCTGGGATGCGAAGCAATGCATCACGGGGCATTGGGACAGGACCCAGGATGCCCTGTGACCCTCTCCGCCTTCCCACAACTCTTAGTGGCAGAAGAGGAAGAGATGCTCTGAGGGATCGCTGCCTAGAGTGCACCGCTCTGAATACTGATGCAAGTGCTGCAAGTGTGAACACGCTATTGCTCAGGCAGCTGACAATGTGAACACACTCTGAGCGGCGATGTAACTGCCAGTGATGTAACTCTGCCAGTGTAGATATACTCTGAGAAACCAGTGTATAGCTTCTTCCAAGGGAGCAGAGCTGGCACAGTCTCCATGCACTCCAGGCCAGGAAATAGGGTGGGACCTCTTCCAACATACTCATTGCCTGGGCTGGAACAGTGTTTTCTTCAATAACACCGCTGCCTGGAGACATGAAACCTGACTGCTCTAATAATTTTTCAGAGCCCACAGCAAAAGAATGTGTAAAGGAGCTTGTATCATTTAAACGTACAGGAACTCTCATGAGAAAGAAAATAGAAATGGTTTAAAGAATTGTCCTTTTCCAGTGGAAAAACTAAAACAAGAGGACTGGATGCTAGGAGAGTGATACACTCATTTATTTATTATGCATGCAAGCAGGACTATTACTTTAACTTGAAAAGGGCATTAGAATGTCCATTTTCAAAATGGAGACAAATCCAATTCTTTTCACTCGCACCAGCTTTTCACTAGTTTAACTCTACTGACGTCATTGGAGTTGCTCCTGATTTTTCAAATGTAAGAAGATTTTGGGCACAAAGTGTTCTTGATTTCGATGGCAAAAAAAAACTTTGAATACTGGTACTGTTGATTATTTGCTCCTAAAGACCTCCCTGCCCCCGCTCAAGATATCCCATCCTAAATCATTACTGCTCAGGTCCCTAGACAAGCTAAATCATGAAACATCAAAATTAACCTTTTAGATAGGAAAACAATATACTGTATTTGCTTCCTCATTTGTGTCTTTTGCAGCCAGTATCTGGAGATGAAAAATCTCAAGTGCCTCTTGTTATAACAACAATCTCAAGTGCCTCTTGTCATTTCCTGTCTCAGATATATTTCATTTTGGGAATTCTCTCAGTACTGATGTACCTGATTAAATAAACCACATAACTGTATAATTGACAATACCCCAATGTTAATTTTTTTAACCTCAATGAAGGTGATAAAATAAATTTTCCCTGATGATATGACTACAGTTGCTACAGCTCCCACATGGGAAACTGCTATATCTGGTTATTATATAGATAAAAATAGTCTTCCTGGAATATGGCTCCCCAAGCCATAGTAGAATGAACTTCTCTCCAAGCTCTCTCCCAGCTGCATTAGAAGCTCCTGTAGGAGCACAGTGGGTGGGTAAGTTGGTAGGTGGCTTTCAAGGAGCCAGCCGCTGCAGTAGAAGCATGTTTGCAATGGGGGAATTGGGGAAGGAAAGGAGAGGAGAAGAGAAGGAGTGCAACTGTGCAAGGTTAAATCTAGAATCAGTCAACTTTCCCTGGCCCTTGCTGCTCTTGTCATTTACCCCAAGCCTTGCCCCACCCCCCAGCTTGGGAAATACTGTGCTAATAGTTCTTCTGTAAAACTCTGAAAAGTTAAAAATTAAAATACTATTCAAAGTTTACTAAGATCCTGATCCTGTAAAGACTTTTGCATGTACTGTAATGAGACTACTCACAATGCATAAAGTTAATATCATGGATGGCGGGTATCATAGGCCAGGGCAGGCTAAACCTCCCCTGACCTTAGGGTTGCCAGGCATCCGTTTTTTGACCGGAACGCCTAGTCAAAAAGGGACCCTGTTAAAAGTGCGGTTGATGACGCAGCAGAGGCCCAGGGCTAAGGCAGGCTCCCTGCCTGCCCTAGCTTTGTGTGGCTCCCGGAAGTGGCCGCCAGGTCCCTGCGGCCCTAGGTGCTGGGGTGGCTGGGGACTGAGAGGCTCTGCGCGCTGCCCTCGCCCAAGTGCCGATTCTGCAGCTCCCATTGGCTGGGAACCGTGACCAATGGGAGCTGCATGGGGCGGTGCCTGCGGGCCCAAAGGCAGCGTGCACCACACAGAGCCGCCTGGCCACCCATGTGCCTAGAGGCTGCAGGGACCTGGCAGCCGCTTCCTCGGAGCCGCAGTAAGAACCATCAGGACCCTGCACCCCCTTCCACACCCCAACCCTCTGGCCCAGCCTGGAGTCCCCTCCCACACCCCAAACCCCTCATCCCTGGTCCCAACCCAGAGCCCACACCTCCAGCCAGAGCCTGCATCCCCAGCCGGAGCCTGCACCCCCTTCGGCACCCCAATCTCCCGGCCCAGCCCGGAGCCCCCTCCTGCACCCCAAGCCCCTCATTCCCGGCCCCACCCAGAGCCTGCACCCCCAGCTGGAGCTCTCACCCCACCCCCTGCACCCTAACCCCCTGGCCCAGCCCGGATCCCCCTTCTGCAACCCAAACCACTCATCCCTGGCCCCACCCCAGAGCCCACACCCGCAGCTGGAGCCCGCACCCCAACCCCCTGGACCAGCCCAGAACCCCCTCCTGCACCCCACACCCCTCATCCCTGGCCCCAGCCAGAGCCTGTGGCCCCAGACAGAGCCCTCACCCCCCCACACCCCATCCCCCTGTCCCAGCCCAGATCCACCTCCTGCACCCCAAACTCCTCATCCCCGGCCCCACCCCCACCCGGAGCCCTCAACCCCCCACCACACTCCAACCCCCTGCCCCAGCCCAGAGTCCCCTCCCACACCCCAACCCCTCATCCCTGGCCCCACTCTAGAGCCCACACCCCTCCCACACTCCAAACCCCTTGGCCCCAGCCCGGAGTCCCCTCCTTCACCCCAAAGCCCTCATCCCCAGTCCCACCACCAGACGAAGCCCTCACCCCCCCGCACCTAAACCGCCTGCCCCAGCCCAGAGCCCCCTCCCACGCCCCAAATTCCTCATTCCCGGCCCCACCCCATAGCCCACACCCGCAGCCGGAGCCCACATTCCCTCCTGCACCCGAACCCCTTGCCCCAGCCCGGTGAGAGTGAGTGAGGGTGGGGAAGAGCAAGCAATGGAGGGAGGGGGGATCTAGTGAGCGGGGAGTGGGGCCTCGGAGAAGGAGCAGGGGATGGGCGGGGCCTCAGAGAAAGGGCAGGGAAGGGGTATTCGGTATTGTGTGATTAGAAAGTTGGCAATCCTACCTGACGCAGGATGTGGCCCTGCTCATGTTGCACCCTGAGGCCGCACCCTCCCTTTCTACCTGAAGCTCTCAGGACACCAGGGGCTCAGCTCCAGCTGGCGGCCCTGAGTTTGGGCCCACCAGCGGCCTGGGGCAGTGCTGGGGCCAGCGGAGGGAGGGAGTTGGCCCAGCGGCTCAGCTTGGCACTGGGAGGGGCGTCCACCCCTGCCAGCCCACTAGCGGCCTGGGGCTGGCAGGGGTGGACAGGCAGAGGCTCCTTTGGCCATGAGGGGGAATGCTTGGGGCTCCAGCAGGCAGGGGGGCAGGGCTGCCCCTGTTTAATATATTTGTAAGGCTTAACAGGACTGAGGTCTTCAGGTATGTCTGCACTGCAAATTAAGGTGTAATTGTAACACAGATATAGCAACACTAACTTTAATCTAACTAGTGCAGATAATAATAGTAGTGAAGACCCAGTGGCCAGCAAGGGCCAGCAACCCGAGTACCCACCTGCTGGGCTTGTATGGAGACAGCTAACCTATGCTGAAGCCTGTGCTGCTGCATCTTCATTAATGTTGTTAACTGTGCTAGCTAGATTAAAGTTAGCATGGGTATGTCTACCTTTCTATCACTACAACTTCTACTCCTGGGGGAATTCTGTGCCACACATGCGCAGAATTCATGTCACCTGCAGATTTCTGTGCTTCCCCAAAGAAAAATGACTTTCTGACAGGGAAGCAAAGGGAAGCTGCAAGAGAAGTCACGCACCACTCCCTAGCAGCACAAGTACATCATTTCAGGCACCTGGAACAGCCGGCAGAGAGGTAAATCACCACGAGTCTGGGGACATCTAAGCCAGTGGCTCCTACCCTGAACCAGGATCAGCTGCTAGTCCTGGCTGGGCTGGAGGCAGGAGAGGACGGGACCTCCTCTTCCCCTGCAAGGAGTGGCTAGGGCTGTGTCAGACACACCCAGAAATGTCCCACACCTGCAGGAAGCTCAGCATCCTCCCCTTCCCTTCCTGCCCCCATCACTCCTCAGTTCTGGGGGGAGGGGTCATTGTATGGGGAGCTGCTCCCCCATCCTCCCAACCCCCATGCATCCAGACCTTCCATACACAGACACCCCTGCCAAGCCTCACCCTGTACACCCAGAACCCCCCTACCACTCCATACCTGAACCCCACCTGACTGAATCTCAACTCCTGCATCTGCAGCCCCCCTGCACTCAAACCTCCTGACTCTGGACCCCCACCCCTGCACCACAGGCCTCCCCCCACTGAGCTCCCTGCACTCAAACCCCCACCCTGATGAATCCCATCCCTCCCACACCACCCTAAGCCCCCATATCCAGACACCCACAGCACTTACCCCCAACTAGTTGCACCCAGACCTCCACCCCACCAAGCCTCACTCCCCCAGCACCCAGATCCCTCTGCTGAGCCCCAACCACCTTCACCTGGAAGCCCCTGCAGAGTCCCATTGCCCCTGCACCTGGAACCCCCCGAACAAGCCTCTGTGCATCCAGATTCCCCCACACTTGGGCCCACCAATGAACTGCCTGCACCCAGATTGTCCCACACAGAACCCTCTCACCCCACACCTGTATCCCCCCACACTGAGCCCCTTCACATTTGGATCCTGCCTGGTTGAGCCTGCCTGCCACACACCTGGTGTGCCTGGCGCAGAGGGGCAGGTCCAGGCCTTGTGCTGTGTTAGAGTCAGGTGCAGCCTCACCGCTAAATCGTGTCCCAAGGGTGGGGATGGGGGGTCTGCAGGGTGCTCTCCCACCTTCGTGCAGCCAGTGGCCTATGCTCCCCTCTGCATTTATTTATTGACAAATAAAACTTGCAGAATTTTAAATTTTTTGGCGCAGAATGCCCTCACGAGTAAACTTAATTTGAAATATAGACATACTGTTAGATGGTAAATTCACCGAATAGGGATCTGTCTTTTTATGTGTTCCTTTTATGCACACCTACAGTATTGTAAAATATAACAGATATTGACATAGGTCAAAGGTGTAGGAGGTAACCCAAACTAAGAACTAGAAGTCCCAATATATATACAAACAGAACCAAATAATGATGTCTGGGTCTCCTGGCACAGTAGAAGCGATTTTTCTGTCTTGCACAAATGTTGATGCTGTGCTAATTTATTTAGATTTATAAAAAAAAAAAACCCCACATATTCCCATTGCCCAAGCCTCTGGGCACGTTTACAATACTGAATGATTTTCTACATTTAAGGAGATAAATCATGAATCATACGTCATCTGGGGATAAAGGGTATTTGCAGTTAACATGTTGGTTTATCTTCCTTAATATGATTATCATTAATGAGAAATGAAAATACATATTTTGTTTAGATTGATACTTTGGAACAGCTTTTCATATGCACACTATTCTATATAAAACAGTATGCATAACTGGACTAAAGCAGTTTCTCAAGCCAACAACCTATAGGTTGAAACATGCATTAATAAACATTTACAAATAAATGTTGTATTCCCCTTCTATAGTATCTCAAGGATCTCAAAATGCTTTACAAAGATGAGCAGATATTAGCTTCTCCAGACGGAGAAAATGAAGCAGAAAGAGTCTAAATGATGTGCCCAGAGTCACAAAGCAAGCTAGTTTATGAACTGGGAATAGAACTCAGGAATCCTACTTTTTTGGTTCCCTAAGCTAACTTTCCTCCATTGTGATATAACTGTTAAATAATATTTTTATTGCTAACCGGTGATTTATTTTAGCACTGATACTGCATTTTACACGCTGGAGTATTTCCTCCTTAAAAAAGTTAAAACTAATGTTGTATGGTTACTTTTGTACATAAATGTGAATTTTTTAAAAAGTCTGTCTGCTGGGTATTAAAAAAACATGATCAAATCAAAATATTGTTTATAATTAAAACAACTATTTGCAAAAATTCCCCTCCACTGTTCTCTCATCTGTACTAAATACTACATTGCATCAATTAAAACAAATGTGACCACCCCTGCCCATAGTATAGTATCAGAATGAGCAGTCAATTTCCAATGTCTTGAATCTAGGGCGAAAATACAAATAAATAATTTTTACATTTCTCCCTTTTTAACATTTTCAATCAAATGTACAGATCAGTAATTACTGTTAGTAACCTGTTGAGTAATTACTCATCTGTACATTGGTTGGAAAATGTTAAAAAGGAGGAAGTGTAAAAATTACGTATTTGTATTTTCGCCCTGGAATCAAGACATTGGAAATTGACTGCTCATTCTGATACAATACTATGGGCAGAAGTGGTCACATTTGTTTTAATTAATGCAATGTAGTATTTAGTACAGCTGAGAGAACAGTGGAAGGGAATTTTTGCAAAGAGTTGTTTTAATTATAAACAATATTTTGATTTGATCATGTTAGTGTTTTGTATGCACTTGAGTGCACAGTACAGTAGAGACTGCATATGCACAGAGTGCTGAGTTAAGGTTCCATGGGCAAACTTAATTCTGGAATAAGATGGCCACCACCCCCCAGCTTCTCTCCCTATCCTCCTCTTTGCTACCCACCACCATCCTGCTTCCTGTCCCTGTCCCCTGTGCTCCTATACTGCACCACACCATATTCCTATCACTTCCACTTTACCTTGGTTCCCCCTTCTTCTGCTGCTCTTTTGCATTTGGGTCAGGCTGCTTCTCCTCCTCTTGATGCCTGGATTCGAGCACGGGAACATAGAAAGCACAGGTGACATGGTTTCCCTACTCTCAGTTCTGATACCTGGTGCCACAATAGCTCCCAATAGCTATGAAGAACTTTTGCAGAAAAAGTCCTAGTCAGCCCTTGCAAACTTGGAATGGAGCATGGTCAGTCCAGTCAGCAAATAGGAGCCAGATCTGGGGGAATGAAGTATGCTCAGTGCAGATAGAAAATTTGGAGAATAATGCTGCCAGACTCCAACAAACCTCCACTGAGTATGTGCAACCTTCAATTTTGCAGAAATGTATAACTTGGCCAAATTTGGTTGGATTTTCCCAGGAGCAGCCAAAAGCACCTCCTTGACACTAGCACCTCCCTTGCAAAATTTCAAGTCCCTGCACCAAAACATGGGAGACACTAGATCTTTTCAGTGAAATGATTATAAGAATTTTTTAACAAGGGCAAAACAATTTTCCCTTAACCTCATTCTTAGAAACAGCTGAACCATTTTAGCTCAAACGTTCCAAAAGTATTTAGTCCAAAGCAGATATCCATCATGGAAAATTTCAGCTCAAAGGATTTAAGTTTGGCAACGTTATAAGCAATTGAAAACAGAGTCTTATAATGGAAAGTGTTAGGCACCTGTAAGTATATGCAGAGCTCCACGCTCCACCTATAAAAACAATAAACAACAAACAAACAAAAATACAGTAGCAGCAACTGTGAAATCAGATACAGAACTGTATCCTAGTATAGATTAGTATAGGGCTTTGAACAACTTTGGGTTAAACCATTTCTATGGATGCCAGTCAGTTACCTTGGAAGGAGGCAGACTGCTCCTGCAGTCTCCAAGAATGCTAGATCTCTGATACCCAATCTGCCAGCAAGGCATCTATCTTCCATACAGTGAAAGAAGGTAGAGACAGGAACAATTATTTTCTCAAGCTTCATATTTTTTGGATAGTAACTGCTGTGTTCTTTATTAAAATTAATATTGTCAGCTGTATACTCTGTAAAAAACTGGAGTTGTCATTGTTAATGTATGAGACAGACTGTCAGTGGTGTTATAAAACACCAGAGAAGGTTCCATGGCAGTTGGAGACAGAAAACTGTCAGGAAGCCATGAAAGAAGCTGGTGTCAGAAGCTCCTAAGGAAAAGGTTTGAGAAAAAATATTCTGTAACCCAACACACCTACTGCTGTTGCTATCCAGGTTTATTAATTGTTTCGATAGCAGTAACAGTTAGATATCCCAATCATTAATAGGGATCTCACTGCATTTGGCACTGTAAACAGTGCAAAGACAGTACCTGCCCCAAAGAGCTTTCAATTTGAGGGATGTCACCCAATCCTACTCTTGCTATCACATGGAAGAGCTCATAAGCACCTTTTTCTACTGTTTTGTCATAAGGGACTCTAATAGTACAGCTCTCCTTAGACAGGACCTAAAGATGAAGAGGGAAAACAGGAAGAGTAAGGAAATCAGAGAGAGAAGCTACTGCCACATAACTGTTAGAGTCATAGTACCTTTTTAAAAGACCAGTATTAAAAGGCTGCTGGTGATAGTCACTTTAGTCTGATTTGAACTGTCCTGCAAGATCAACATTCCCATCAGCTGTAAAGAGCCCTATTTAGAGAGCTGCTGGGGTTGTGATAGACAAAATAAGTGGATTTTGTTGCCATTAGCTGATTTTGTCCTCTAGCCCCAAAGTTTAATGCTTTACAAGTAGTTCATGTGTCTATATCCTCTCAGTTGACTTCTGCCCTTTCACTGTATATTATAAATAGTGCCACAATGCAAGAATAGCTGGATGCATCTACTGAAGTGATTATCTTTGAAACAGTTAATATTGACATTTACATTCTCCTTATTCAGCTTCCGAATTCACTTGGCTCAATTAAGTGTTAATATGTGTCACTTCTGAGTCACTGCTTCAGTTTATCCACAGAACCAGTAAGACACTACTGTGTGGAGAACTACATAATTTAGCCATGAAAGCTAGAAAATTAATTTTCTTGTTTTAACTTAAAGGGAAAATTTAATTTCTGTACAAGCTGCTAAATCACCACCAAATTGCCAGTACTGTGTACCATTATATGCTTATTCAATCACATAGGCAGTAATGTTTTTTCATAAATTTATAAATAGAATTGAGTGCAAACAAGTTAAAAATAAACAACTGTTTATTTATGTATAGAGATATATAGGACCAGTCCAATGAATCAACGATATTTTTCTTTCCCAGGTACTGGAACAGACTGAGTGTTAAGTACGGTCTATATAGGGCCCTATCTCTACCTCCCTCTCCCAATTGTTGTAAACCATACCAATGGGCTGGTGTTATTCTATAAATGATCTGTACTCATTTAGCTTCTTCTCTAACCAAACACAGTTCTTGGTACAGCAAATCAGTTACGTTTAATAATTATAACAGGGAACAGGAAAAGAAGAGAACTGATACAGGGGAAGGGATACAAATGTTAGAACAGAGCTTGCATTCTCTTATTTAGCCTGTCACAATCACATTACAAAGGAAGGTCAAGCCACTAAGGGGAAGAAAGGTAAAACAAAACTTTTATCTTTTGGATATCTCTGACAAAATTTGTTTCAGACCCCTGCTTTTACCTGATCCATAGAGAGAGGAAAACATACTTGGTAGGTTCTGTTAAACATTTTGTTCTGGAATGATAGAGGTTTGGACTTTTGGAAGCAAGTAATTTGGGCTGGGATGCTTTCAAGCACAAGCAAAGCAATTGGCTGCTTGAGCTTCTGTTTTATTCAAATTCTATACTCTCAGACTGGCCCTTTCTCTTCATCTGGTTGTGTAACTAGAGCAGTGGTTTTCAACCTTTTTTCATTTGCGTATCCCTAATACATTTCAAATGGAGGTGCAGACCCCTTTGGAAATCTTAGACATAGTCTGCGGATCCCCAGGGGACCATAGACCACAGTTTGAAAACCACTGAACTAGAGAATGGGGCATTTCATAGCCTGTTACGTCCCTCCAGCAAGTTAGGGCCCTACAAATAAGGCTAGCCCTTACCCTATTGAATATGAATCAAAGGACAGAGTGCAGAAGGTCCAGAATAAATGCAGTTTACTTCATGGCAGCAGAAATAAAGGAATTATTTCATAGATACTATGACCACATATGTATTATGTATAATCAATGCTGGTAATGTGTTGGATTTATAGAAAGAATAATAATCTATGCCCTGAATGCTGGATACAATAAAACAAAGTGAGTTTTTAGAAGAGATTTGAATGAGGAAACTGTAGGGTCTGCTGTATTGAAGTTGGGGTGTCATTCTATGTAAGGGGCAACTTTGAAGAAGTCATGAAGGTGGGAGAGGGAAACAAATAGAATGGTGAGATTATCACCGTGGGTGTAGTGAAGGAGACTTCGGAGGCCAGGATAAGAAACTAAATCAGAGATTGAGAATAGTAGGGCCTTCAAGGAGAGGATGGTAAGGAGATCAATATACACAGAGCTGGGGGAAATAAGTGATTTCTCTGTTCAGTCAGCAAACTGAAAAATCAGAAAAAATATTAGATTCAGTTCACAAAATATTTGGAATTTGTCAGAAAATCAGAAAAGTATGTTTCAGGTTGTACGTATGTCTCCCCTCCCTCAGGTAATCATCCTCATCATCAGGCTATCAGCTATTCTGAGGTGGGTTGCTCTCAGCATCTCCTATAGAAGATATTCCACTTTGTATATATACTTATTTAATTGGCCCGAAGAGAGAGGTAGGACATGTGGATTCAGATCCCTCCTCTAAGTCAGGGAGAGAAGATTTGAATCCACATCTCCTACCTCTGAGGTGAATGTCTTATGAATCACCAGGCTATGGAGTCATTCTCATTCTCTTGCTCTCTCTATCTCTTTGGCCCAATGAATATTTATGTATTTATACGAAGTGGAACAACTTAAACAGGAGTGACTGAGAATAGAATAGCCTATAGTTTGGTGGTTAGCAGGGGGATATCCCTGCTATAGAATGGGGATTCATTCTTGCCTATGTCTCTAATATCCTGGGTGAGAGGCCTAACCATTGGGCTAGTGTTATCAGATGGCCAGACACACTCACACTCACTCTCTTTTCTGAAGATGGCCCTGAAAATCTTTTTCTCACCTGAAACTAATTAGGTCAATTCACAATAGTTTCAGGTTGACTGAAACTGCATTTTCTGGGGGAATAAACTATTCACTTGAAAACTTTTTCCAGCTGTATATACACACACATCTTTGTCCTCTGAGTTCAGGGTTATTTCAGTGAGGAAAGAGTCCGGAGAATGATGTGGAAAAATTGAATCAGTGTTCTTCCAGGTTTTCTCTGGGATACTGTTATCTTTTACAGTACATAGGAAAAGGGGCCAATTTAGCCTGTGGCCATTATTACTGCTTTTTACTCTTATTTGCACTGAAGAGCCAGAACAAGGGAATGTGTACTGAATTTTGTTTCTTCATGTGCCTCTCTCTATCTAAGGTACTTATATAGGATCATTGCCATAGTATCTGAAAACCTTGCAGTCTTTAAAGTATTTATTCTCAGAGTAGTCCTGTGAGGTAGGGAAGTACTATAATCCTCATTTTTACAGATGGAGAGCTGAGACACAACTCATGTTTATACTACAGGGACTATAGCAGCATAACCCTGTAATTTTAATTTTAATAGACATTTAATGCAACATATGAGAGTGTTCTGCAAAGCCTCATCACTGGCCTCAGTCAGTATGCACCTGGATTTGGCTGGTGTTTGGGTAACAGCAGCTCCTCGCTGCCTCCTGCAGCTTATGTGGGCAGGGCAGTACTGCTGATTATCACCACCCTGGGCAAGTATCCAATTTACGGTAGTTTGCTCGTCCGTTTCTCTGAAGTTGTAGCATCAGGAGCTGTTTTCTGCCATAAGTTAACTCCAGGGGTGGTGCTGGAACAATGGGAGCAGAAAAATTGCTGCATGTATAGTAGGGTGTGTGTATGGAGTGATTATTTTCCTCTTTTCAAACTTCAGTGTTTGAATGTTTTGAGTCATGTCCCTTTACAAGAAGAAGAGGGGATGTTAGAATCAGAACAATCTCTGGCAGTTGGGAATAACAGCACGGGCACTGGAACAATTTTTATAGAGGGGATGCTGAACACCATTGAACAGAATTGTAAACCCTGAATGTGATGAAAGCCGTGCATTCAGCTGCTATTATTACTTCCAGCCTGGAGGTGCAGCCACACTCCTAGCATCCAAGTTCCATCACCCCTATAGGACAGTTGAGGAGGAAACAGCAGCTAACCCTCATGAAAAGTGGTGCTGTAAGGGCCCCCTCTGGAGGAACATGAAAGATATTGCTGTTGAGTTACCAAGCAGTAAGAAGTAGCTAAGTACCATAGTTTGTAAACTAGTGGTGGGTGTTTTATTTTGTTTGTGTGTTAACCCCTACAAGAAAATTAACACTGGTAGAGGAGGGGAGAAAAAATAAAGGGATTTCTTTAAAAGCGTTAACTTCTGAAATGACTGAATGACTAACTCCCACCTGTTCATGCTCTCTGTATGTGTGTATATATATCTCCTCAATATATGTTTCACTCTATATGCATCCGAAGAAGTGGGTTGTAGCCCACGAAAGCTTATGCTCTAATAAATTTGTTAGTCTCTAAGGTGCCACAAGTACTCCTGTTATTTTTGAATGACTAAGTGCAGATACATTCAAATGTGTGGGCATTTATGAAGACCTTCTGGTAACTTGGGATCAAGTCTTAGGCTTCCTCACAGCATCCACCTCACCATTTTTCAGTCTCCAAATGTCTGTCCATAGCTGACAGGCATCCTGACATCAGATGGAGGGGATAAGTATCCTTCCCTGCCCCAGGAATGAGGAGAAAGAGATACGTATAGAGATTTATATATGTGTCTAGCACTTCACACAACAAATAAAGATAAAGACAGACTTCCTGACCATAAAATCTTATAATCTAGGTAAAGATCACCACAATAGGAAGAGGACTGGGAAAGGGGCAGAAAAGGAAAATAATCTTACATGGTCACATGGGAAATTTATTTTAATTATTATTGACATATCGTATGTGTTCAGGTTGCAAGTAAAAATGTTTTCCTGAACTGCCAGTGCAACAAATTTCCTCTGAGCCCTGAAAGTCGAGCTGGCTTCTTTACTTTTGGTAAATTATCACCCGCAATAAAGATTTGTCAGGCAAAATGTTGCCCTCTTTTATACCTGTGCAGTGATGCTTTTGTTTTCAAGAATGGTGGAACAGGCATAACCGAGAGCAGACAGAGTTGCAAAGATGTAAAGAAGGCCAGGATTTGGCCTGGCCCTGGCAACTGGATTAAACTAACAATTCTGGCAATGAAGGATCCAGTTTACTCTTGTAGGCTTTATCTAGACTATAATAAAAGATGTTTTTGTTAGCATATTTTAACATATTTTAAAACTTCAGTGAAGATCACACATATTGTATTTTAATGTGTTAGATAGCTGAGGAGAGTCCTAGGAAACCTGTCTACGCTAGGGTAACATGTTAACTAATGAAAAAAAATAAGTTATTTTTAGTTTAGACAAAGCCACTTGTATTAGCAGACTTGTTGAGTGAAGTGTCGTCACTTTTTAAAAAACATAACTGCAGTTTAAACTGCTTAGTTTTGTCTTCTGATATCCTGGCTCCCCTCTTTCATAGTGTTTACCTGGGAGATGGAAATAAACCACATTTGTTCTCACTTTCCTCCCAATAAAGTGATGCACTTATTGGAGCTGCTCAGCTCTCCTTCTCACCCCCTCCCAAGGTTAAACACATTTATTCATGATTGCTATACTAGAAGTAGTTTATAATTCCAGCTAATTTTAGGAAATATTTCTTTTGCACGGTGAAATAGACTGTATCTTTCTCTCCCATCTGTCACATTGATTGCACAGTATCAGAGGGGTAGCCCTGTTAGTCTGAGGCCTGGTCTACACTAGGAGTTTATGTCGAATTTAGCGCCGTTACATCGAATTAACCCTGCACCCGTCCACACCACGAAGCTATTTAGTTCGACATAGAGCTCTCTTAAATTCGACTTCTGTACTCCTCCCCAACGAGAGGAGTAGCGCTAAATTCGAAATGGCAATATCGAATTAGGCTAGGTGTGGATGGAAATCGACGGTAATAGCTCCGGGAGCTATACCACAGTGCACCACTCTGTTGACGCTCTGGACAGCAGTTCGAGCTCGGATGCTCTGACCAGCCACACAGGAAAAGCCCCGGGAAAATTTGAATTCCTTTTCCTGTCTGGGCAGTTTGAATCTCATTTCCTGTTTGGACAGCGTGGCGAGCTCAGCAGCACTGGCAACGATGCAGAGCTCTCCAGCAGAGATGGCCGTGCAATCCCAGAATAGAAAGAGGGCCCCAGCATGGACTGATCGGGAAGTCTTGGATCTCATCGCTGTGTGGGGCGATGAGTCCGTGCTTTCCGAGCTGCGCTCCAAAAGAAGGAATGCAAAGATCTACGAGAAGATCTCTAAAGCCATGGCAGAGAGAGGATACAGCCGGGATGCAACGCAGTGCCACGTGAAAATCAAGGAGCTGAGACAAGGCTACCAAAAAACCAAAGAGGCAAACGGACGCTCCGGATCCCAGCCCCACACATCCCGTTTCTACGAGGCACTGCATTCCATCCTAGGTGCGGCCGCCACCACTACCCCACCACTGACCGTGGACTCTGAGGATGGGATATTGTCCACGGCCGGTTCCTCGTCGGAAATGTTAGCGGACGGGGAAGATGAGGAAGGAGATGAGGAGGACGAGGCAGTCGACAGCGCTTGCACCGCTGATTTCCCCGACAGCCAGGAGCTCTTCATCACCCTTACCGAGATCCCCTACCAACCGTCCCCATCCGTTACCCCGACACCGAATCAGGGGAAGGATCAAGCAGTAAGTGCTTTAAACATCTAAACATTTATTTTTAACATAACTGGAATATTTATATTATTAACAATGGGGTTTTCATTCAGTCATTTAAACATATAAACTTTTATTTATAACACAACAGGAATATTTATAATATCAACAATTGGTTGTTCATGATTTCTTTGCCTTAGGCAACTATTTAGTCCCAACTATGTAAAAAAAATCAAATAATGTCCGGATTTTCATGATTAGGCAACCACAGGACGCTCCACTCTGTAGTCCCTTCCAGTACAGCTACACCAAAATACGGTCTATATGTCCGGGAATTGACACAAAATCCTCATGGGAGATCTCAGCATAGCTCTCCTGGAGGTAGTGCTCAAGCCTGTGCATCAGGTTCCTTGGCAGGGCGATCTTGTTAGGGCCACCGTGGTACGACACGTTCCCACGCCATGACTCTATCAAGTAGTCTGGGATCATAGCACGGCAGAGCATGGCGGCATACGGCCCTGGTTTCTGCATGCTCTCCCGAAGCATCCGTTCCCTGTCGCTCTCCGAGATCCTCATCAGCGTGATGTCGCACATGACGCCCTGCTTTGAATTAGGGAGGGGAATGTTAGTATTGGGACTGCTTTACAGCCACGCGGTGGAGGCGGCAGAGGGGCAGCATACAGGGATCTTTCCCTGGAACAGCCGCGAGGTGGTGGGACAGGGGCAGAGCTCATGCTTCCCTGATTGCTGCCAGCAGAGACTGGCATTGCTTTCAATGCGAAAGGAGCACAGTGCTACTATTAAAGTTTAAAGCTGCCACAAGTCTACGGCTTACCAGGTTTGCCTGCTACAAAAGTTCAGGTGTCCTGCCCCGCTTCTCAGATCGCAACTGCAAGACCCCAGGCACTGAAGGCGAGGGCCGAAAATTCGACCTTGTCCTGAGTGCGCATGTGAGAGGTGCAGTGCATGGTCTTGTTCACAGAGAAAGACTATGTTCTTTGTTCACAACTTCATTTATCTGTCTCAGGAATTCACTCCCTTTTTCCCATTCCCACAGACACATCTGCGACTGTCTCCCAACCCAGCCTGGCATCACACTCCCAGAGGCTAGCGCAGATTAGGAGGAGGAAGAAGAAGACGCGTGAGGACATGTTCTCAGAACTAATGGACTGCTCAAGAGCCCAGGCAGCCCAGCAGACACAGTGGAGGGAGAACTTGTCCCAAATGCACCGAGCAATCATGGAACGGGAGGAGAGGTGGCGTCAGGAAGACCAGCAGGCGACTCAAACGCTGCTTGGACTAATGAGGGAGCAAACGGACACGCTCCAGCGCCTTGTGGATGTTCTGCAAGACCGGAGGCAGGAGGACAGAGCCCCGCTGCAGTCTCTCTCTAACCGCCCTCCCCCGCCACAAAGTCCCACACCCCCCTCACCCAAAGTCCAAAGAAGGAGGGGCGGCAAGGGCCGTTAAAACTTTCATTCAACCCCTGCAGACTGCTGTAGCACTAGAAGGCTCTCGTTCCCCAAAGTTTGAAAAGTCCTTTCCTACCCACCTCACACAAGCCCCCGTCCAAGTTCCCCCCCCCCTTTTCATGTGCGGTTCATAATAAAATATTCGTTTCTGTTAAGTACTGTTTCCAAGATTTTCTGTTAGAGGAGAGTCTGTCTGAAGGGGGGGAAGGGGTTTGGTAATTGGACAGGACAGTCACCTTTAGCAGGGTACAGAGGCGGGGGCAGGTCCAGCATCAGGACACATACACAGTGCAGTCACCAGTTACCCTGGTCAGTCTGGGAGGTGGTTTTCATGTTCTGGGGGGCGGGGGGGTTGATCTGTGACTTTGTGGCGGGGGAGGGCAGTTAGAGATCTTATGCCGCGGTCCTTATCCTGGATCACAGAGCCACGCAGCAGGGGGTCTGTAACCCTCCGCCCCCTGCCAGAAAGTCACTTGGCCGACACATACACGCAGTCCCGCCCAGGACTGCTGGCAGGCTCCGTTGAAACAACCAGTCCACCACTGCGGAGCCTGTCATTCCCGGAGTTTAGAAGCATCATTTGCATCAGAACACTAAACCCGCCCCCCGCCACAGTCTGCGTCCCCGGTTTAAAACATTCCCGCGAAAACAGTAATAAAGACAACGTTGTTCATTAACAAAACGGAACAGATTTTATTTTTTGGGAAGGTGGTGAAGGGGGTATGTAACTTGGAAGGATAGTCAACAGTAACTGGGTAAAGAAACGGGGGCAGGTTCAGCATCTGTGTCCACAAACTTAACAGTCACTGGATACCCTGCTCAGTCAGGAACCTAGCTTTCAAAGCCTCCCGGATGCACAGCGCGTCCCGCTGGGATCTTCTAATCGCCCGGCTGTCTGGCTGGGCGTAATCAGCAGCCAGGCTATTTGCCTCAACCTCCCACCCCGCCATAAAGGTCTCCCCCTTGCTCTCACACAGATTGTGGAGCACACAGCAAGCAGCTATCACAATGGGGATATTGGTTTCACTGAGATCACAGCGAGTGAGTAAGCTTCTCCATCTCCCCTTGAGACGGCCAAAGGCACACTCCACCACCATTCTGCACTTGCTCAAATGGTAGTTGAACAGTTTTTTTTCTGAGTCCAGGGCGCCAGTATAGGGCTTCATGAGCCAGGGCATTAGCGGGTATGCAGGGTCCCCGAGGATCACTGTAGGCATCTCCACATCCCCAAGACTTATTTTGTGGTCCGGGAAGTAAAGACCTTCCTGCAGCCGTCTAAACAGACCAGAGTTCCTGAACACGCGAGCGTCATGAACCTTGCCCGGCCATCCGACGTTGATGTTTGTAAAACGTCCCCTGTGGTCCACCAGTGCTTGCAGCACCATTGAAAAGTAGCCCTTTCTGTTAATGTACTGGCTGGCCTGGTGGTCCGGTCCCAGGATAGGGATGTGAGTCCCATCTATAGCCCCACCGCAGTTTGGGAATCCCATCGCGGCAAAGCCATCTATGATGAGCTCCACGTTTCCCAGGGTCACTACCTTTGATAGCAGTACCTTGACGATTGCCTTGGCTACTTGCATGACAACAACCCCCACGGTAGACTTGCCCACACCAAAGTGGTTCGCGACTGACCGGTAGCTGTCCGGCGTTGCAAGCTTCCAGAGGGCTATGGCCACTCGCTTCTGGACAGTCAGGGCTGCTCGCATCCGGGTGTCCTTGCGCTTCAGGGCAGGGGACAGCAACTCACACAGTTCGAGGAAAGTCCCCTTCCGCATGCGAAAGTTTTGCAGCCACTGGGATTCATCCCAGACCTGAAGCACTATGCGGTCCCACCAGTCCGTGCTTGTTTCCAGGGCCCAGAATCGCCGTTCCACAATATCCACAAGACCCATTGCCACCGTGATGTCCTGGGCGCAGGGTTTCTGACAGCTCTGTGCAATTCTCCAAATTCAGGCCCTCACGGTGGTGCCGTAGCCTCCTCTCCTGATTTCTCTGCATCTGCCTCTGGTAAAGGTGGATGAGAAGCTGCGAGGCGTTGAGAATGGCCACAACTGCAGCGATGGTCGCAGCGGGATCCATGCTCGCACTGCTGTGGCGTCCGTGCTGTCACTGATCAGAAAAGTGCGCGAACTAATTTCCCGCCGGCGCTTTCAGGGAGGGAGGGAGGGCGGGAGTGACGGACGGATGACGACAGGTACCCAAAAGCACCCTCGACACATTTTTTTACCCAGAAGGCATTTGGGGCTCGACCCAGAATTCCAATGGGCAGCGGGGACTGCGGGAACTGTGGGATAGCTGCCCACAGTGCACCGCTTCCAATGTCGACGCTTGCCCCGTTAGTGTGGACTCACAAAGTCTCACAAAGTCGAATTACTGTCCTTAGTGTGGACACACACGTTCGACTTTGTAATATCGATTCCACATATTCGATTTAAGTGAAATCGAACTACTCTTGTAGTGTAGACATACCCTGAATCTGTAAAAAGCAACAGAGGGTCCTGTGGCACCTTTAAGTCTAACAGAAGTATTGGGAGCATAAGCTTTTGTGGGTAAGAACCTCACTTCTTGTTCTCACTGCATTTGGACTGTGCATTGTCCCTCTGTTTCCTCCTCTTGCATATGGTCCTTGACCTTGCTTTCTGTATTTGGTGAGAGTCCAAGTCACTATAGTGAGGTATTCTGCTAGTTCAAGAATTTCGTGCTAGGATCTGTAACAGTTTAGCTTGTTGCTTTTCCTAGTGATTCATAGATTGGTGTCCTAGCTGTTGGGCTACCATCTTCATTGCTTTTTCGTTAGGGGATGGGTGTTTTGCTTCCCTTGTGGGAAGTTAACGTTATTGCGCCCAGGCAATGAATACGTATTATAGAGCTGGATCACGCTTTCGTTCGGGTTTACTTTTTGGCCCTCTAGTGGTTGGCAGGGGAAGCAGGGTTTGCTGTGATGGCAGCAGGAGTTTAGTTTTCTGTACGTTGCTTAGGTAGGGGGAATCCGAGCCGGCTCAGCTCCGCAGCCTTTGTGGCTGAGTTGCTCTGCAGCCCCCGGTACAGGTTTGCAGAGCGATATGCGGGGTCTCGCCCCCATGAGGGGGTAACTGCCTGGATGTGGAAGTTGTTTCTGTGCGAGTCTGGCTCGCTCTCGCTCCGCCTGCCCGCGCCGGCCGGCAGGGGGCGCTGCTGCTCCGCCCTGCTGCCTGCTCGCCTCTCTCGGCGGTTCCATTGGAACAGCCGGAGACAACTTGGCGCCATTTTGAAGCCGACAGGCAGACCGGGGCGAGCTGCGGAAGGGGAGGGGGCTAGAGGCGATTGGCTGCGGCTACGGCGGCGGCTCCTTTCCGAGCCCAGAGCAGCGGCAGCGCGGAGCGGACCCGCCTGGCAGCAAGGAAAGGCGGCGGCTGCAGGGGAGGTAAGGAGCGCGGCCGTGCGACCCCCCACGCTGTTTCATTTTCCTTTCTCCCCCGCTGCAGCCGGGCCGGAGCAGCGCCAGCCCGGACCATGCTGCACGGCCAGTGTGTGGGGGCGCCCGGCCCGGAGCCGAGTCCGCCCCCCCTCCCGCTAGTTGCTTTCCTCCCCCCGCCGCCGCCCCTGCGCGATCTCCAGTCTCTCTGCACACTAAACTTGGCGTCCCCTCCCCTTCCTGGCTCGGGGGGGGGGGGGTCGCAGCGCGGGGGCCTTGGCTAGGGGGTGACCTTGGCGGGGCTTTGATCCCCTCTCCCAGAGTTGGTGGCTGGTGCTGCGGGTCGCTCCCCACCCCTTCCCCGGGTGGCCTGGGCTCTTGCTGTTTCCCTGGCGGGCGGCGTCGCTCCCTCAATGTGCTGCTGGCTGGTGGCTCCTTGTGGCGGAGCTGTGCCGAGGGGGTTAACGATTGTGATTCTCCTGGCGCTGGCTGTCCCCTCGCTGCCCCGGGCAGTTGGCCTAGCCCCCGCTGAGCGGCACCCAGGGCTCCCGCAGCCCCTTCGTGCTGCTGCCCGGGGTCGAGAAGGGGGAAAAGACCCCATCTCGCTCCCTTCAATACTCTCCACTATCCAGTGATCGGAGGCTGCTCAGCTAGGGGGAGGTGGTGACTGAGAAGGACCTGGATTTGGTGGGTCACTATTTGCAGCAAGCTCGTTCCCCCATGTTGTCTTTTTTCACCACGTTCTGTTGGGGGGGATATGGACGTTTGGTTAATAAATTTGAAATTTTACACTTGAATTACCAGGTGAAGGACATTTTGTGTGTAGAATATGTATTGTTTGAGTCTCTGGTCGAGGAATCTAGGTCTGTAACTTCATGCTGCTGCAAATAACTCGCTATCTGTTCTTCAAAACAAATCAACAGTAAATGATGGTGTACAAACCTGAACATTCAACTGCAGTAGCTGAAATCTTACAGGACAGGATTTTATTCTAAAAGAAATAATGAGATTCCCAATTGTGTGGGTTTTGATTTTTAAATGGTTACCTATTGATAACTATTTCTTTTCAATTGTGTTATATTAAGTTTGGTTTAACATAGTTATTGAATGCCACTCAATCTTTTATTTGATTTCAACACTTTATGAAGTGATGGGGAGGCACTTTAGCCATGTTCAGTGTCTCTTCATTAACTGTGAAATAGATAACAAACAAGGTAGAAAATTTTAAACATTGAGGATATTTAAAGTGGAATACATCTCAAATATTTGATTTCAGGAGGGGTATTTAGTGACATACATTTTCACATTCCCTCCCTCGAAACAAATTCAGTTGTAGTCTTCTTCCTGAAAACAAGAAGTAGGTTCTAATTTATTTGATCAAAGTTGGTATAGTGCATTTCATGTGTAAAAATAATATGCAAGTTCTGTGTATTCTATTTTAAATTACTGTGGAGAGCAGTTGAAAAACCTTTAATTTTTTTTTTGAACAGCACTAAATGTGCTTAGTTAATCAAGGTAGAATTGAATTAGGAGTCGAAGTAGAATTAGGAAAATCTATTTCACTAGGAGGGTGGTGAAGCACTGGAATGGGTTACCTCGGGAAGTGGTGGAAGCTCCATCCTTAAAGGTTTTTAAGGCCCAGCTTGACAAAGCCTTGGCTGGGATGATTTAGTTGTGGTTGGTCCTGCTTTGAGCAGGCGGTTGGACTAGATGACCTCCTGAGGTTTCTTCCAACCCTAATCTTCTCTGATTCTGTGAAACATTTGAATATATATTCTGCACAAACCACCTAAAAAAGACTTACGGTATTGTTAGAGAATCAAGAAATTATGCTCTCTTTTTGACTGAAATGTGCCACGGGCTTACAACCTTTCTGAAAGCATGTACAAGAGAAAACAATTGTAGTTAGCCGGACACCTTATGCCTAAGTATTCAATCTGTTTTCCATTGTGCCCATGTTTCTTATTCTTATAGGTCAATGGTAATAGCTAATACTTCATCTACACTTTTTACTATTATACCAATTGGTTGGTATACCAAACTGTAGTTCCATGTGTCTTGTCTGAGAAGAAGCTGGATAAACTAAAGTTGTGGAAATGTGAATGTTAGATTTATGTAGCAAGTTGACATGCTAAAACACATTTTACTTTGAATCAGATTGATTTTTTTCAGAGATTTAAGTTGGACAGTTCAGTGAAATCATTAAGGTTTAAATAAAAAAATGTAAATTTCAGCAATTGTCAATGTTTTGAAAAGGAAAGGTGTAATCCTTTATTACTCTTGTGTCTCTCATGTGTACATATTTTCTAGAGGCAATGCTGCATTTCTGACAGGTTTTTCTGGTGAGATGTATTTTTTGTCTCACTCTTGTTTTATCTTTGTTTTTCTCCTTTCTCTGGTCTCCCTTTCTGTGTCCTATTTTTATTTGTTGAGCACTGATATTATGCTTGTACAGCATGAAGTACATGGGGGGAAAAAACATTTATAGCCTAGTTCAGACAGAGCGCGCAATTCATACACGTAAAATACACAGTTAATACACAGTAAAATGATTATAATGTAAAAGTGTTAAGTCTAGTCGTGATAATCATTGAAAAGTTTCTTGAAGGAATTGTTTTCTAAGGTTGGATTTGGAGGAGTCAGCATACTCCACTTGTTGCACAAAAGGAGTATTTTCAAAGGGACAACTTGGAAGAAGGCATGAAAATGAGTGGAAGGAGGATCCAAAGTGGGACATTAGGAGGGTGATTTTTAGGTATAGGAAAAGTAGAGTCGGAAAAATGAGAGCAAATTCATAATCTCTTCTTAGTTCACCCTCGTTGATGCTATTCAGCCCCAATTCTTTGCTAGGCTTTCCTTCCTTTACTGTCTCTTTTCCTTCATACGTCCTTTACTTCCTCCAGAGTAGTTCTACATTACTGCCTAGTGGCAGTTCTAGTGTCTAGCACTTTGTGCTGATATGACCGTTCATCATGCTTTCATAGGTTTATAAAAATAACACAGTGTCTGTGTATGCTGGGTACGTGATTCCAATCATATAACCCAAAATAAACCCTAGAAAGAATGAGAATCTTGAGAGAATTATTTTAAAATCAGTCCTGACCTGTGGCTGGTGTGTGAAAATTCATTGTGTATTAAAAAGGTGATTAAGCTGACTGGTCCTCCTCTGTGAGAGTGGTAGGGAGTGTGTTAGGTTTCCTTAGTTTGTGGACAATGCTTGAGTGGCATTGACAGATTCTGGAGGGAATTGTGCAGACATCAGCTGGAGAAGAATTGCCAGAACACAGGGCCTTTAAGAATGGATTCTCTCGTCTTCCCTGCCTCCAAACACACATGGAAAAGTGAAACAATTTATATTTGTGTGTGTGTGTGTGTGTATATGTGAAGATAAAGATGTATCTTTATCAACCCTCTGTCAGTGAAATTATCAGTTAAATGTTGGTCTCAGAGGAAATTTGATTTTCTTTTTAGTTTTTAAATACAGTAGAGTATGCTTAATTTTAAACAAAGTATTGATACAAACAGTAAATGAGTTTGGTGAGTGTGAGAAACTTTGCTAGTGAGGGATTGCATTAGCAAATGTGTGTGTATATATTTGTGATTTATGCAAGTGGCTATACAAAAGCTCTAAAAGATTTCACAATAAAAATAAAATACACAGTTCATACAAAAACTTACTTTAAATTAGGTTTGTTGTATTTTAACTCCTGTCGTGTAATGTAATAAACCAAGAATCAAATGCAAAAGCATAAACTCAGCCTTCTTAAAGTCCACAAATCTCTTTCCTCACTCCTACCACAAATTGCTTCTTCAAGCTCACTCCAAAGCATGAGAAAGGTAGGCCTTGAAGCATGTCCTGAAAGTCAAGACTTGTGGTGTTCTGGAATGGGGGATGAAGTAGTGAATTCCAGAGTTGAGGGCCTTTGATGGGGAGTGTCCTGCCAGCAGCCCCCTTGCTTTTAAATTGAGTGTGTTCCAGCTCTAGTGCCTTAGCTGATTGTAACTTTGGTATAGTATTCATGGTGAGAGATGATAAAACAGCAACTCCCCGTCAAAATTAGATGGGTTATGTTGGTGTTAAATGTTTGATTTTTTTTTTTAAATTTTATCTCAGATTTTCTAAGTTAGGCCCTGATCCTCCATCAGGATCCTCTAATGCAGACTTCTGAATCAGAGTGATCTTCCATTGGGATCACTAGGACTATTGACAGACACGGGTCAGTTTTAACATAACCAATACAGAATTGGGGCCGTAAGCAGTACCTGAGAATGCAGTCTTTTTGTGTTTGTGGATTAAATAAACATAGAAAAAAACTGTCAGTTCCAAGAGATGACACTGGTTCACTAAGTAGTTTAATGTCTTATAACATTGTAAATAGTATGTGTGACAGAGATTGAAGCATAGAGTACACATTTTTACAGTAAACTGCATTTTATTGTCACAGAAATTATACATATCTATCCCTCACAAAGCCTTTTTGGGTAATGTCCGCTCTTACCACTAAAGTATGGTGTTCTTACTAACTTTAATAGAAACTGTGAAATGGAAGTGAAGAATAAAACCTCCTGGGTTCCCTTTCCGTCTATCAGAATTTGTAAATGAAATTGAGTCCTTCAAACAGGAAAATATAAATTTAGTGTGTGTGTGTGTGTGTGTTGCTCTCAACTTTGTTTTAATTTACATTCTCCTCCCTTTTAATTGCAGGTCTCATAAGATGTGCAGCTGTCAATGGGGCGGTAGTTGGGGGGAGGGGGAGCGCTGAACGGTTGGATGTGTGCCACTCTGTGCAGATCTAAGAATCTGATGACCCATCTTTAGAATTTAGAAGTAAGTAGTCAACTGCTTGGAGAAACTCTTGAGTCCTACTGCAGATTTTCCTCAAGTGCCATTTTTTTACACTTGTGCCACATCTGTTGATGCACTTTTTAATGAAAAAATAAACACAAGTGTCCTTAAAGTCCAGAACCTAGATCATCCTTCTCTTAATCCCCCAATTCTCTGGTTGCCTAAATGATCACTTATACCTTTCCATGTAAAGAGGACTAGACTCTCACTTGTGAACTAAAAGCCTAGTTATCACTGGCTTTGGAAGGGCAACTATTGAATGGGGCTCCTCTCCCATTGTACTAAGAGTTAGCGTAGTCTGTTGCTTTCAAAGCAGTTCCAGCCTTGGCTTCTCTGTTAATCAAACCCAGTTTATTCACATGGGAGATGAGTATAATACAGTTAAGCCTAATATAAATTTCTGAGAGAAGTTAAACTAGAAAAGAAAAAAAATTGACACTTGTTCAAAAATTGAGAGATTTCAACTCTTGTGGCACTAAGTGGATGCAAGTAGTGTAATTTGTAGGAAGTGTCCAAACATCTCTTTAATTAAACACACAAACTTTCCATATCCAGTTCTAAAACCCCTTTGAATTTAACTTATTTGCTTCACTTTTCTTAGCCCTGGTCTACACTACAAACTTATGTCAGTATAATATGTTGCTCAGGGGTGTGGAGAAAACAACTCTTAGTGATGCCGTTATACTGACCTGCCTCCCAGAGTAGAGAGTGCTGTATCGATCTACGCTCTCCTGTCAGTGTAGGTAGCATCTTCACTACAGTGCAGCTGCATCACTGTAAGTGTAGACATGCCCTTAGTGTCTCTAGACTGCTTCTGTATATATTTTCGTGGATATTGCAAATGAAGAACTTTGTTTTCCATAGATTTGGCAAAGTGCATCCCATACAACTCCATTTTGATAAAAACAAAATGGACAGAAGTTGTAAATTGAGAATATGGGGCAAAAGTGCACCTTGTAGAAGACACTTTGTTTTAAGCATCCTGGTGAACTTTGTGAACAAACAAGCTGAAGTTTTTCTGCTGTTTGATTTTTTATTTTTATTTTTTTTATTTTAAGCATATCTGTTATGTGACAATGTGAAGATTTTAGGTGGCTTAGGGTGGATTGATTTAAATCAAGTTGATTTTAAATAATGATTTGAATGACCAAGTGGAAAGCCCCAATTTAAATAATCAATTTTTCTCTTTGTACTTCAGTTTTTTCTAAAGAAAGGTGCATTTACATTGGTTGACATAACCATTAAAACATGTTGATTAATCAACTAAATAGAACCTTTACATTACATCTGGTACATCTTTCTTCTGCCTGAGGATACACTATAGCTATTTAAGCAATTATATAGCTTAATATTTTCGTATTAGTTAACTGTATATTTGTACTATGTTAGAAAATGAATGATATATTGCGTATTTACTAGATAATTAACTTTTTGCTCATGATTTGTGTCAAGTACATTAGGATGGTAGATGGAATTTAATTAAACACACAACAGCAAATAAAATGTATTTTTATTAAATCAAAACAAGCCCACAATACAGTACATGACCTACTGTTCCATATTCATAAAGCTTGACCTCACGAGTTAGAATCAGGGGGAAAAACATCTTTCTTTATATAGAAAAGTGATAGACACACATGGATTAAGCATATTTATTTTTTTATTTAAACGTTTTGACAGATTATAATAAATTTAGGCCTTAATTTATTTTGTATTAAATTCAGACGTAATTTTAAACAGGTTTATTTTTTAAAAGAAAACCATATTATAATTTAAATTAAAAAATCTGATTTAAATAAAATCCTTTTTTTGACTTGAAAAAACAGCTTTCTTATGGTTAAGCATTTAGGGACCCTGTTTTCCTATGTATAGGAGTAATCTATTCTAAAGAGAATAAATTTTGCTGGCATCAATTTGTGGAATTTCTTTATGGGGTGTGATTTGTGTTCTCCCATTGTTTAATCTGAAGAGGCAAAGGGCATTTGGATGGATTGCCCTTTTTTCCATCCTGCTGCCTGGTACTTGTACTGTTTTCTGTGGATTCCCTCACATCTGGGCAGCTTCTACAACAGGGGTACTCAAACTGGGGATCAGGACCCCTCAGGGGGTCACGAGATTATTACGTGGGGGGTCACGAGCTGTCAGCCTAAACCCTGCTTTGCCTCCAGCGTTTATAATGGTGTTAAATATATTAAAAAGTGTTTTTAATTTATAAGGGGGGGGGTCACACTCAAAGGCTTGCTATGTGAAAGGGGTCACCAGTACAGAAGTTTGAGAACCTCTGTTCTACAATGTGTTGGGGAACTAATATAAGCTAATAAGTGAGATTTATTAACATGTGGTGCTATATTACTGGCTGGGTGTAGAAGGGAGAATTTGGAGTGCCCCAGATGACCACTTCTTTACTCCAGCCCAAACTTTTCACCTCCAGTTGAGCTGGAACCCTATGGCATCCCCTCAGGGTTTTGGTGGAATTAGTTTGAAGGAGTCAGCAGGTCAGAGGTGTATTGTCCTTTATGAGGTACAGGTTGCCTGATACAGTTGGGACCATGTGTATCCTATTAATGTTTCTGTAGTTAAGGTTGAAGATATAATTTTAAGTTCCATGTTTCATGTTCATATAACTTACTGAAAAAATTACCTGTTTGCTTGAAGTTCATGTATATTCTCAATCCTTCTTCTTCTTCTTCTTTTTTTTTTTTTAAAGCTTGATAGAATTCTGTTTCCTAAACAGAGAAATTTGTGGAAGTACTATGTGTAATCATATAACTTGTTTGGCTTTATAAAAGCACCTTTAAACTAAGTTTGTAGTTCTCATTGGTTCATTACCTCATCCTGTTTCACATACCTCCTGAAGACTCATCTCTGCTTGCCTACAAAACTCTACCTGCTGATCATGGCTAAGTAGGTGACAAATTGTGGCTGTCCTTCCTCTTCACTTACTAACTTGCCCATTCCTTGCCCTAACTACCGTCCCCCCCCCTTCCCCACCCTGTTAAAAAAAAATTTAAAACAACCCAACGACAACAAAACTAACTGATAAATCTGTGCTGAGTCTTCACCTTATTGATTTTTGTTATATTCCATTTGTCAACCTTTTGTCTGTGTCTTCAGGGCAGGGATTGTGCTTTCCTCTGTGTCTTTGTCTATATGCATACAACTTGTATTTGTTTAATTAAAATTATTTTTTAAATTTTATTTAGCAAATTAAGCTAAATATATACCCCAGCTGTGTAAGTGAGTTCTATTTGTACAGTGCCCAGTAAAATGACTGTAGTAACTGGGGTCTTTAGATATTCATATATAAATGTCTATTAATAAAAATTGAGAAGTGCCGTAGATATATTTGAAGAAAAATAAGCAAGTTAGAAAACATAGTAGTATATGGTATATGTACATTGTTATTTTCTATTTTTAAGAATTTAGGAAGGTGCAAGATTTTAATAAGCATAGGAGTACAAGTATTTTGGGCATCATACAATTTAAATAAAAGTTTAGGCATAAGATGAACCATATTAAAATATGCCACTCAGGTAAAACTAATCCGTGTCATTTTTTAAAAGCATTACACTGTCATCTTAAACATCCCTTGACTCTGCTGGCATCTTTGCCAAACACCTCCAGCCATGCACACCACCATCCCAGATGTGTTTATCTGGATGTGTTCAATTGTACATTCAATTAAAATTTTATATGCTCTCAGCTATATGGCCAGAGGGCATTGCACTCACTATAGAAAAAATGAAAAATTTGAAGCTAGTCCTGCTGAGGTGCCAGGTTAACTGGGCCCTTTCCAGTGGTACCTTATTACTCAAGTAATACTTCTAAAGCCTAGATTTTTGTTTGTGGAGTTGGAGGAGAGATCAATATTCAGGCACTATCTTGGGTCCTGCAATTTAAAATTTTTAGTTTTTCTTCTCCACCTCTCCTGGATTTTTTTGCACTTCTTTGCTCTCATGCCTTTTTAGCAGATTTACCCTTCCCTTATATGTGGGAGGATGGAGGAGTTTCTAGGATCTCCCTTTTCCCTTTCCTTCTATCCTATCCCAGTGTATGTCTCTGTGGTGTTAGGATAGGAGTTTTAAGGCTTTCTGATTTTTGCTATCTTATTTATTAACTTTACTAACACACCATTATTGCTAATAACTTGGTGTTTAGGGTTTGGTTGCGCTGGTGTGCCCTGAACCAAGGAAGGAAGGAAAAAACAAAATGTTAAAATGAATTTGTACTCAATCCTATATTTTACATAATCTCCCTTACTCCATAGACCTGAAGAAGAGTTCTGTGTAAGCTTGAAAGTTTGTCTCTTTCACTAACGGATACTGGTCCAATGAAAGCTATTACCTCAACCACCTTGTCTCCTTTATCCCCTCCTATTTGTATAGGGATTTTAAAGGGGGAAAACTCTTATTTGAGAAACTCAAACAGTATTAAATGTCTTTGAGGAGTTTTAGGTGGTAGCTCTCAGGTCTTATGTTCTGTTGTTAAAGATTGAGTCTGTTTCCTAAAAGACCAGTCAAGATGTACACACAAATGGAGAGAAGATTTATTTATTTTATAGTAGTATCAAGAGACTATTATTGTACAACTTAGTGTAAAAACATAGAAAGCTCTCAGTTCACTGTGACATTGAGTAAATTGCCATGCTCCCCAGGGGAAAAAAAATCCCCCAAAGAGAAGGCAACTTTGTCTTCTCAAACTCAACCACTCAGCACAAATTCCTTGATAGTGCATTTACTTGCATTTCCTCTGGTCTGTTACTTAAACAATTTTGAAAAATTACCCAAAGCCTTGAAAACCCCCTAATTAGTAAGTTTTTCTAAACTTAGTTTACAAATTCATTTGATTCTGTTTCATGCTTTATTTTAAAAATTTCACGTTATAGATTTAAACCAACCATCCTGGCATCTATTGTCCACTTTAGACAGTTTAAAACTTCAACCCAGGATGGGATTTTACACAGCTTCCTTTTTGTACCTTTTCATTGCTGTTCTTTGTCAACTAGTTGGGCTGTTAAAATTGCTTAACCATCACTCTTCTTCCCCAGGGACAGTTCAGAGGATGAGGTGTGCTGTCAGTAGATCACAAGTACTAGGCAGTCTTCTCCTTTCTATTTGTATGTTACCTTCTCCGCTTCAGTTATTTCCCTCACTTATTTTTCTTTTCCCAGTTTTATTTGTTCCTTCAGATTTTTCTTTCCTTTCCTGTGGTCTCAAACCTGATACTACTGTTGTCTATAATGCGAAATGTGTACATAAGTACTACAAAGATTGGCCTTCAAAAAAGTGAAATGCAGAATAATGTAAAAATGTCTGAGACTTGTATATTGAAACAAAGATTGTGCCTGTGTTTAACTCATTAAAATGACATAATTATGCACTATTTTCAGTTGACAATGTAAAGAAAAGGGTGATATTTCAAGGCTGGAAAAAGGGGCAAACAGTTGTGCTCCACTCCTCACTGCACCCCAAAATAGTATGCCTGACTGCACAGGGAGGATTATGCCTTTGGTTTTAAGTTTATGGCTGTAGCCTATTTGGATTATGAAGTTTTTGGTTGACACAGAAGCATGTGTGGTGGTCCCCTCTTTTTTTCCTCCGCTTTACCAGAATCTGAAAGATTTTGAGAGATAGGGATGAATTTTCTGTGTGAGACTGTTGGTTAAGGCAGTTGTCCTTATTGCAGAATCAAGTTCCAAAAGATTCGTACTAACCTTTGCTTTATGCCCATCTAAAACTGTAGCATTGTCTGACAGTATCAGGACTTTTCATTCCCTAGCATGGAAGGTTTGAAGTTTTTGTAGTGTTCTCCTGCCCTCATCTCTAGGATACTGATGGGTGGTCTGGCTTGAGAGTATTTGTGTTAGATAGGCTAGCTGAGATGTTTAGGTGGGTACCTGACCTGATGATGATCTGATATGATGAAAATTCATTCTGGATCTGATAGTTCTCTGCTTTTCTTAAAAATTGTAATCTCTCTGATACAGGGTTAGGGAGTGAAGAGTTTTTAAAGGGGGTAAATTCTGGTGCAGTTTTATTGGACTCTGTTTTAGGAGTAATTATTTCTGAGATGTTGCCCAGATGAACTTTTCAGGAGAGGACATTGCAGAATTCAAATGGCCTTCTCTTTCCCACTCTTTCTCCCCCATTTCCACCTTCAGCCAAAGAGATGGACTGAATATATCAATCAGTGGGTCTTTATTAATCAGAGAAGTTAGATGGCACCAGGGCACATCCAAATAGGTGAGCATCTCTTTCGTTTGATTGGTTTAATGAACTTGGAATTCCTTTTGGAGACATTTGTCAGAGCATCTTGAGGCCTTGGAATACAGCTTTTTGAGAAGAGGATGGTAGTGGTACCACGGACTTTATGTGGTTAAAATGAGCTCCTGGAACTATTTTTTTTTCTTCTTCATTGTATTCTTGATGAAGGATTTGACAGTTTCAGATACAAAACTCTGAGCCTTTAGAAATAGCCTTGTTTGCTTTGCCTTCTCTCTCTAAAAGTATAAACTTGAGGTGTTGCTTGCTCTGGGAATAAAAGCTGAACAAGGAAATGCCTTCCTCCCAGGCATTTCAAGCTCTTTAAATTCCCATCATAGACCAGTATGTAATCTTATTAATCACATTGCCTAAAGCCAGAACACACTTAGCACTGGCCTGAAATGAAGGATTGGATATCAGCTACTACTGCTGTAATTATATCTATATTTAAACTGCTTAAACATACTGATTAATAAAAATGTAAAGCTAAACAAATTATACAGTAAAGGAAAGACTGTTTTAAGACCACATTCTCAAATGGAAAGAAAACAGATTTATTAGGGGCATGGGCTTTATAACTGAATGGAACTCCCAGTTCACTGCTTGAAGCATATATATCCCTAATAATTTAAACTGCTATAGAATTGTCCTGAGATCAGGAAGCACAATTCATCATTCTTTTAGTGATACAGTAGGGATCTGCAGAGGCAACTTCATAAAAACAAATGCAGCTCAGATGAAGTAAGTTATTGAATCTAGATTTCATTAAGCTTGTTACTGAATTGTAATATATTGAATCCTGCCAAGCTTAGTCATTATGGATTGAAATAGAATTTTTTTTTATTTGTCTTCCAAGGACCAAGAAGGAAAGTTGAATGCTATACATGATGACTATTATAACTGTGTATTTATCATGGCTGTACTTATAGCAAAAACTGACACGTTTTTTATAAAAATTATGGTTTCTGCCTCTGGCCAGCTTGCTACTAAATAACTCCTTCATTAATTTTTACAAATTGGTTCTTTGTTAGTCCCATGTAGTGGAGTAAATTTTTAAATGGTTTTAAACCATAAAAGTATATCTTACTCTTCTCTTAAATTCCCTTGACAAACAACTTAAAATCTTCTTTGATCTGACTTTTCCTTTAACTAAACTATGAATTTTGCACCTTCTCATAATACCATCACTCTTCCAATCTTGATGATTCAAATAAGAATTACTTGCTAAAGTTTCTTATTTAAGAGTTTAGATTTTTAAACTCTTAAGACTTTGGACCTGTTTATTGTGACTGGTGCCTTCAGTACATCCTGCAAAATAGTACCTGTGGATGGAATTTGATCTTGTGGCCTTAAATTTTGCATGCGTAAACTGAATGAACCACCGATGTCTGTCTTTATACTCTACTAATTAAAAAGAAGTACATGACCTGTTTCAAATGCAGTTTGAAGAAATAAAACTACTCGTATACCAAGGTGGAAAATGCAATGTAATTACCGTATATACTCGTTCATAAGCCGAATTTTTTTAGTAAAAAAGGGAAGCATCAGAGAAGGGGGTTGGCTTATGAACGGGAGGCAAGGAGAGGCAGCAGAGTCAGAAGGGAAGAGGCAGGGCCAGAGTCTCTGCTTCTGGCCATGCTGCTCTCCTCCCAGCCTCGGAAGCAGCTGCAGCTCCAGGGTTGGCAGGCTGCGGCTGCGCTGCCCGCCCCGCCCGTCGGAGCAGGCTGCCGTCAGGCCAGAGAGACATCCTCCCCTGGCCCACCCCAGCTAAGGTGGGAAGGGAGGAGATGGGGAGAGTGTGGGGACCCCAGGCTAGGGGTGGGGTCATGTGGGGGGTGGTCACAGGGGTTACTCCCCTGACCCCCAGCTTCTCTTCTCTCCCTCCCCCCCCCCGCCAAATTCTCCACGAGTTGCTGTCCCGTCCTGGCCCGTCAGGGTAAGACTCTGGCAGGCCGGGACACTTTGTTTACTTACATCAGCGTTTCCCAAACTTTTTTGGCCACGGAACACTTTTTAGCCTATTATGGAACACTTATTATATTATTTTGTAGTTCTTTGGTTTTCAAATAAAAAACTGTTGTTTATGCTCAAATATATTTTATTTTATAAAACAAAGCAAAAATACAAATTTAAAGTAACTTGAACTAACAATTTCTAACTGGAAAGCGTGTATAAAGTAGTACAAAAATCAAGTGCAAGAGTCCAAATTAAAAACAGTGTTCTACTTAAAAAAAACACCTGTTTTTATATATACACAAACACCAAACAAAGTACATTTTTACTAGAAAAATCTATTTTTATAAACAGAAATACAAATTTTGATTTCATGAGATTGGAGTTTCTGCTTTTTTCTATCATACATTCGCTTAATATTAGGAATAATGCTGGAAAGTTCAATCCTCATGTCAGGCGCAGCAGCAAGTCTATTCCTGTATTTGGTTTTTGTTGCAGTATATTACGAAAATCCTGTCTCTCATAAATAAGCTGTAGCAAAAGGAAGGAGCACTCGAACTGCATGTTTAGCCATATTAGGGTACTCTTCTATTAGGCTGCTCCAAAAATTTTTCAGCGGAAGATCCTTAAACTTTTGTTTCCAATCGGAGTCAGAAATTGTCAATTAGGCTTTTATAATCGTGCGCAGTAAAGCCGACTGGTTTGGCTGTAATTACAAACGGATTTCTAACCCAAGCATTATCATCAGTAGTTGTAGGAAAATATTCCAATAAAGAGGCCTGCAAGTCACGTAAGTGCTGTAAAATGGTGCTGGAAACTTCTTCATAGACTGTAGAATTTATTTCAGTCAGAAATTCGTGTACTGTAGGGAAGCAGTCAAAGTTATTCTGTTCTACAGAAGATGCCCAGAATTCCGATTTCTTTTTTAATGACGAAATTTTATCCATTGTAGTAAAAATGGTTACATTCTTTCCTTGCAGCGACCGATTAATTTCATTTTAATTTTGCAAATATATCTGCAAGATAGGCAAGTCTCATTAGCCACGAGGAATTTGTCAGACAGTCACTAAATTTTCATCCTGAATTATCTGAAGTGAAGAATACCAGTAGTTCACTATGAAGCTCAAAAAGCCTCACAAGCACTTTTCTTCTGGATAGCCACCTCACTTCCGTATGTAAAAGAAGCGTTTTGTGCTGACTACCCATTTCCTCGCACAAAATTTTAAATAACCTGGATTGAAGTGGTCGAGATTTGACAAAATTTATCATTTGTACTGCTTCATAGAGCACAATTTTCAGATATGCTGGTATTTTTTTTTAACTGCAAGTGCTTGTCTGTGTAGAACACAATGGCTCTTAGTGCTTTCTGGTGCCACACTTAAGTTTCGCGTTACAGCTCCCTTCATCTTCCCGATCATTGCCCGAGCATCGTCAGTACATACATCAGTACGTTTTCCCCAACTAATTTCATGCTTTCTGATAAAATTGTTAATGCAGTTGAAGATTTCTTCTCCAGTCGTGTTGCTTTGCAGAGATTCACATAAGAGCAGGTCCTCTTCAATAATATTATTAAATCTATATCGGACAAATACTAGTAGCGCAGCAAGTCCTGAAATGTCAGTGGACTCATCTAGCTGCAATGAATACTCATGGCAAATTTTCAGTCGGCAAACTAGCTCTTTTTCTATGTCATCGGCAAGATCTTTAATACGGCGTGCAACAGTATTATTTGACAACTGTACAGCATCAATTTTTTTTTACCAGACTGCTCGCTCAAAATGCACATTAAAATATCTTTCGCGCAAGGCTTGATAAGCGTTTCTCCAATAGTGTGAGCTTCTCTGGCAAGCGCTATATGGTAACTTACTCGATAAGATGCCTCTGCTGCACTTTTGTTGTCTGTCTTAGCAATTTTAATCATTGAAAGTTTACAATTTCCAAGTGAGTCACGCTGCCTCTTGAAAAAACTTATATCTTTGTCTTTGTATTCAGCATGCTTGGTTTCCAAATGCCTACGAAGTTTAGCAGGAGCCAATGAACTGTTTGCTAGTATTTTGATGCACTGTGCATCAGGGACATCTTTATTTCCAACACACGTAAAACCGAAAGACAAATAACTTTCATCATACTTTCGTTTCGGACTTTTAACACCTGCTTCTTGTTTTTTGATATACTTCGGTGGAAATTCTTTCACCTTGGATAATTCACTAGTACTAACAGATTTTTCGGCAACAAAAGACTGATTGTTCATCCTCACTTTGAAGTGTCAGAATATTTTGCTCGTTTATTTCGGCCACAGTTGTAGTATCAGAAGAACTTGCTTTTCGTTTCAAAGTTACTTCTTTTAGCCACAAATCCATGGTGATTAGGTTTAGTAACAATATTTAGAAATACTGATTTTTGTCAAATTTTGTTTGTCACAAATATTTATATTGTTTTGAGTGAAGCTAGTTTAGTTGTGCTTATCGCACACACGGTAAAGGCCCACAGGTTTGAACGTGTTGAGTGAATGTTATATTCAACGTGGCTGAATGGTGTGTGCATACCGCTGCAGTTCACGCAGCCTCGAGCGGAAGGGGTACAACGTCACTAACTGAAACGTGCCCGAAAGGGGTAGATGTCAACATGCTTGTGTGTCTCGTTCTCTTTACGCCATGATATTCAATACGAGATCTATCAATAACCGGAAAAAGAGTTTAATGTTAAATTATAGTCAGTCATTCAAAGAGTTGTAAACTATGCTTCAAATATGCCAAATTTAAAATTAAAAAAAATTTAAAGACCCTTTTTTTAAAATTTCGATTCTTTCACGGAACACCTATTCACATCGTGTGGAACACCAGTGTTCTGCAGAACACAGTTTGGGAAATGCTGACTTAGGTTTACCTCCGTGCCTGCAGACGCTCGAGGTAAACAAACCGTCTCGGCCCACCAGTGGCTTATCCTGATGGCCCGAGAGCCAAAGTTTGCCGACCCCTGAATTGTAGGGTCAGCTTATGAATGGGTCATAAAAAATTTCCATTTTTACTTATCCATTTTGGGGGGGGGGGAAGGGGGAAAGGGAGGTGTTGACTTATAAATGAACTGGCTTATGATTGAATATATGCAGTAATATGTTAATGAATAGTTATCACAAAATAAGTTCCACTGAAGGAATAAATCTCTTAAAGTATAATTTAATGCAACAAGGCTTCTGTAACAATTTCTAGTGTATGTTTTTAAAATTTGATCCAATAAAAAGGCATGTTAAAAAAGATTAATTATAGGCCTAATCCTGGAAAATGTGGTATGGAGGGTCAGCTGCCTGCCCATGCACTATACTTCCTAACATCAGAGCCATAGTATTTGTGTTGGTTTATCTGTACATGCTATACAGTACACACACAAAACTACATTAAAAAAACATTGTTAAAGTTGCAAAGTCAAGCACTCAAAAATTAGTAAAGACCAGAATTAAGGAAGCCCCTGCTCTGGAGATAGTTATTAAGTTCATCATGGGTTTTTCTGTGGTGCTTATAATATCTGATTGCTTCACAAATATTAATTAATTTATCTTCACAACAGCCCATGAGTTGAGAGGTTGCCGTATTGTCTGCATTTTACAGGTGGAGAGCTGAGAGAGATTAAGGTCAAAAGTTTCCACTGATTATGGGTACCCAATTTGGACACCTGGGACCAGATTTTTCAGAGTACTTGGCATTATATAGCATTTTATATATTCAAGCAGAGCTCCCATTGATTTCACATGAGTGCTGAGCACTCTCAGCTGCAGCTAAGTTAGACCCTGGAGTATCAAGTTGGATACCCAGAAAATTAAAAACACATAGTTTAGTGACCACCTCTGAAAAGTTTGGTTTACATGACTTTCCTAGCATCGCATAGGAATTTTCTGCCAGAGACAGGGACAGACACCACTTTTCTAGGACAGAATTCAACTGCCTTAACCATGAGACCATCCTTTCTCTTTTATGATCCCCTTCCTCATTCATTACATACCTGCTCGCTTCTGCAACAAATGAGGTAGGAGGTCCTATAAGCAACAGGCTTTTACTACACAACCTTGATTCATCCCCAGAGCATGATCCATTTTGTGCACAGAATTAGGCAGGGGTCCTGTAGAAAAAATTGTATATGATCGTGTAATTTGTATAATAATGCATAGGCACAAGGGAGCTAAAATAAAGATGCACATAGGAATCATATTGGCATTTCCTACCTTCTGAATGTTTGACTTCACAATCTTAATGTTCATAATAGTCTGCTTTTTTTTTTTTTTTAATTAAATTAAACGGAAGAAGTAGAAATTCCACCATGTGGAATCATATTGACATCCACATGGGTCATCAGCAGGGTTGGAACCTTTAGAGCCACAACACAAACTTTTGCTGCTATGTGGACAGCAGCAGAGGGTAATGTATGAGACATCATATATCATATATATGATATATATGGGTCTCATGGTTATTTGCTCTCGGTAGAGGAATGGTGATCCTCAGAAATCTTGGATTTCATTCCAGGCTCTGGAGGGGAATTGTATACTTGTGAGCTTGCTTTTCTGTTTCTTTGCCTCCAAGTTTGACCCCTTCTGCCCTGTCCCAGTTGCCTCTCATCAGGCTTCTTTTTCAGCCAGGCATAGTCTCCCCCTCTAGGTTTGATGCAGGGTGGATTTGATTTAAATCAAATTGATTTTAAATCACTAGTCAGGAAGACTCAATTTAATCATGGATTTCTACATAAAAGTGCATTCTTGTTGGTTGTTATAACCTTAATACATATTCTTCACAACTCGGAGATAGATGTAGGTTTCATTTTTAGAAGGTACACACTATACATTTTTAAAGTGATTTATTTTGAAAACTTTTCAGATTAGTTTTACAGCTATATCAGAAAATGAATGATTGGTTATTTAATTTACCAAAGGTAATTGAAGCAAATATTTATGAAGTCACTGGGAGGTTAATCATTAATATTTGGAGGATTTTCTTGCCATGCTGTATTAGGAGGAGAACATCACCAGACAGACATTTAAATTGTTTTATTTAACTAAAACAACATTATGTATTCTGGATTTTTTTTCTTCAACAGCAAACATATAATATTTTAACAAAAACAATCATATTCATTTTTGAATTTAAACATTCAAGATTTTTAAAATCAGGTTTGTTTTTGTTAAAATTGTTTTTAACTAAAATAGTTAAATGAAATATTAAAAAAAAAAATTAAATTGACTGTCAGCCAGGTCGACATGAGAAACTTAAAATATTGGCTTCTGCAGCTAACTCAGTCGTCTTCACCTTCATTTTCCTGTTTGTTCATAATCTGGAAAAGAAAAACAAGGTTTCCTGCTTTTTCAGGTCCCAAATGATTTCTCAATTTGGAATGAATTAGTCCAAAGGAAGAAAATATTCTTTTTACACTGGCAGAAGAAGCTACTACTGTTAAAAGTGAGACTATCACTTCAACAGTCTCTGAATCCAAGTGCCTTTCTTTAAAACATCAGCAAACATTTATTTCTTCAATGGTTCTTATTCCCAAATTGGGTCTCTCTTATGGTCTGCTGCCATTATAGGTTTTCCCTTCTAGTGAGAGAATGGTATGGTAGATCTCAAATCAATGAAGACTACACTCAGAAAGACCCTCAAGACTTCTGGAATATGCTGCTCAAACAGTTTTACTTTTGTTTCTGCTGCCTGTCCCTCGCTTTGCACATTTATCTCCAGACTTCTTCTCCTTGTCCAGATCTATTCCGCCCCCAACAATCTTCTATCCATTGAACTTTTTGAAACTTTGCACTTTTAGAGAGAGGTAAGGGATTGACTCTGTGTACACAAATTTGCAGAGGGACAGTAGGGTTGAGGCCTGTTATTTCTCACCTCTAGATATATATTTATTTATTTATTTTAAAAACATTTTTGCTGTTAACAAGCATGTTATTTCTAGAAACACAAATCCACAGTTTGAGAACTGCAAAACTAAGCATCTCTGATGGTATCTTCTAGACTGAGCACTGAGTCCTATTGGGAAGATAGAAAGATTAACCTAAATAATCTATACAGAAGCCCCTGGGACCCCATAAAATCTGGCTCTGTGGATGAGGGGAAAGCAGTGGATGTTATTCCTTGACTTTAGCAAAGCTTTTGATATGGTCTCCCAAAGTATTCTTGCCAACAAGTTAAAGAAGTATGGGCTGGATGAATGGACTATAAGGTGGATAGAAAGCTGGCTAGATCGTCGGGCTCAATGGGTAGTGATCAATGGCTCCATGTCTAGTTGGCAGCTGGTATCAAGCGGAGTGCCCCAAGGGTCGGTCCTGGGGCCGGTTTTGTTCAATATCTTCATTAATGATCTGGAGGATGCCGTGGACTGCACCTCAGCAAGTTTGCCGATGCCACTCAACTGGGAGGAGTGGTAGATAGGCTGGAGGGTAGGGACAGCATACAGAGGGACCTAGACAAATTAGAGGATTGGGCCAAAAGAAATCTGAGGTTCAACAAGGACAAGTGCGGAGTTCTGCACTTAGGATGGAAGAATCCCATGCACTGCTACAGACTAGGGACTGAATGGCTAGGCAGCAGTTCTGCAGAAAAGGACCTAGGGGTTACAGTGGATGAGAAGCTGGATATGAGTCGACAGTGTGCCCTTGTTGCCAAGAAGGCTAATGGCATTTTGGGCTGTATAAGTAGGGGAATTGCCTGCAGATGGAGGGAGTGATCATTCCCCTCTATTTGACATTGGTGAGGCCTCATCTGGAGTACTGTGTCCAGTTTTGGGCCCCACAACTACAAGAACGATGTGTAAAAATTGGAAAGAGTGCAGCGGAAGGCAACAAAAATGATTAGGGGCTGGAGCACGTGACTTATGAGGAGAGGCTGAGGGAACTGGGATTGTTTAGTCTGCAGAAAAGAAGAATGAGGGGGGATTTGATAGCTGCTTTCAGCTACCTGAAAGGGGGTTCCAAAGAAGAAGGTTCTAGACTGTTCTCCTTGTGCTGTCATCTGCTACCACGGAGTAATGGTCTGAAGTTGCAGTGGGGGTGGTTTAGGTTGGATATTAGGGAAACCTTTTTCACTAGGAGGGTGGTGAAACACTGGAATGGGTTACCTAGGGAAGTGGTGGAATCTCCTTCTTTAGAGGTTTTTAAGGTCAGGCTTGACAAAGCCCTGGCTGGGATGATTTAGTTGGGGATTGGTCCTGTTTCGAGCAGGGGGTTGGACTAGATGACCGCCTGAGGTCCCTTCCAACCCTGATATTCTATGAAAATTGGGTCCCTAATCCATGAACTATTGGAACTCATTTACAAAACTTTTCTTAAACATTACATGAATATATTATCTCATACTATAGAATTAGAATGTATAATCCCTATTCCATGATGAGATATCTTTGAGCTATAATGTATCTTAATTAAAACTATTTTTAGATTGCTTTTTGAGGAGAATGATTTTTTTGATAAAAAAGGTTGTTTTAAATAAAAACTTGATTGATCTACCCTGGTTTGATGTCCAAGTCCCAAATTCCAACCCATGCCGTCTCTCTCCCCCTCTTCCCCCCACACCCATACCCAGTCAGCCCCAGTTCTCTTTCCCAGCTCTTTGTCCAGTCTCTCTCTTGCCTCCCCCATCACGCTGGTTCTTTGTCTTAGTCTTCCCCTGCGCCAACCCTCATCCCCCAGCTCCTTGCTCCAGTCTCTTTTCCCAGCCAGTCCAGTTCTTTTTTTGCATATCAGCTCCTTGTCAGTCTCCTCTGATTCCCGTTCCCCTCACGCTGGTTCTTTGTCCTGGCCTGCCCCTCCCTCCAAAAGGTACATCCCTGACACAAATGCCACCTCTTGCCAAATTTCAAGTTCCTGCCCTAAAGCATGGGGTCACTACAACTGTGCAAAGAAAAGCTCACCGTAATTTAACCTGAGAAAGATGTCTTTTTTTCCCCATAGCCATATTCTCAAAAATGGAAGAATCATTCTGGCTGAAATCTTCCAACAAAATTCACTCTTAGGTGGACGCACCCACCAGGGAAAATGTCAGCCCAAACAATTAAGTGGCAAAGTTAAAAGTAACTGAAAGCAGGGTCTTACAGTGGAAAGTATAATGCAACCTTAGGAGACGATGCTACTAGCCCTCCCTAAAATAAAGATTAAAAAGTGACTTTTATAAAGTATTTAACAGTGCCTCTTAAACTTTACCATTTGTACATACATATAGTTAGAAAAGAAATAATTTCAGGGGCTATCAAGTTTCAGGGTCATAGTCAAACATTTTATAAAGTCATTTTTTAGGTGTTATCTTAAAAACAAACAAACAAAAAAACCCCTCTACTACTACATTTTAAGTAAGATTAGTTTTACACCAATTTTGAGATAGGAAGATATTTGAAAATAGAGACAACTAGTTTCTTCTTGGTTTGTCTTCACAAGCATGGTGATATCACGCTTATTTGCTATTCTAAGTTAACATGCTTTTTTTGCCTCCATTTCTTTTAAGGAGCACTACAGTTGTCACTCTCTTCATTGAGTGAAATCAATTATGTACCAGAGGTCTTGAGAATATTACCAGATGACACCAAGCCCTATGGTTAAACATACTAGTCAGGGTGAAAATTACCTGTGCTGCCTTAGCTTCTATGAGGGCCAATTTCCCTGTAATCTAAAAGAATAAGGCAGTTGTGAACTGCTTATTGTACTTTGTATTTAATAGTAACATATTATTTAACTTTCCTGTTAGCTGTCTTTGTTAATGGTAGAGTTTTGGAGGGCATAACTATGGACTCCGTGTGGAAGTATATATTGGTGGATTGTTTGGCTGTTTTCTGCATACAGGCTGTGTAGTTGGGCTGTGGACCCCTGAGATGACTGTTTGGTGTTTTGTTAAGGGCCATGTGGCTCTGACCCTTGGAACTTTGATCATCCCTGCTGTTTGAAGCCTCTAAGTAGTTCATTGCTCCCTGGTGGTGAGCGCTGAAGCTGAATTGAGCTAAGCAAGGAGACTTGGTATGAAAAGTCACTTACTAGAAGCACACTCAAGAGCCGTGAACATAGGCAGTTTACAGGAGGGTTTTGGAGGGAGTTGAGAGAGGAAGTGTGTGAGGCTTGCCTTTGAGGTTCATCTCTGATTTCAAGAAGGTCAGCAAGGGAACAGTGGTGGTGACCTGCAATGCATGTGCCATATTTTATTTCCTGCCTGAAGGCAGAAGGGACTTCCTGTATATGAAGTGCAGGTTGGTGGTTGTGTGCTGGAGGAAAAAAAATTGTTGGATTGGAGGGGCTAGTAGAGATGATGCTGAGAATCAGAGAAGCTGAAGAGTTCCTTGCCAGCCAGGTTCAGGAGACATCTGTCCCCCAAGTTCAAGGAGGAAAGGAACTGGTCACCAAGGAGTCAGAGAAGAGGCTTGGCAATTCGTAACTACCAGAGGCAAAAGGTCATGGAGACATCGTACACAACTGGAGATAGGTGAAGATGGGCAGGCTGTGCCCACCAGAGAGAAGAGAACTAAGAGTAAGTCCACAGAGCTAGAAGTTTCCAATTAATACCAGGACTTCAGCCTGGAAACTGTGGAAGATATCTCTCAAGATTCAGCTTGTTGAAGGGAATGGAGAGAGGTACGGGACGTACCTGTGGATGACAGCTTGGCCCAATCTGTAAGAAAATCAGGCTTGCCCACAGAGGTCTCCAACCATAAAAGGAAGATAGATGATCCTTGTAGGGGATTCAGTACCCAGATGAATCAAAAGAACTTTTTGCAAGGAACAAAATATGCAGATGACAGGACAGTGTGCTATCCTCCTGGAGCCAAGACAAGAGATGCTGCTCTAAGATTTGATAGGCTTGTGAAGTAGACTGGCAAGGATCCATTGGTGATGGTTCATGTCGGCATTAACGATACTGCATCGTGGACTATCTCACAGATAATAGATGACTCCGGGAACTTGAAAATCATGCCGAAGAAGAAAGTTTGGACATTCTTCTCTGAGACCTTTCCTACCTTATGAGCGAAGGAAGTCAATGCAGAAGATTCTGGAAGTGAACTGTTGTCTAGGTAAGTGGTATAAGGTGAAGTGTTTTGGTTTTGTTTAACATTGGTCCACCTTCTATGGGGAGACGGGTCTGTATAGTTTGGATGGATGGCCTGCACCTCAGTAGAAGAGGAACGAATCTCCTTGGGGACAGGCTGACAAGAGTAGTCAGGCAGGCATTAAACTAACAGCAAAAAGGAAGGGTAAGAAGAAGAAGGATATGAGCACTAACTTAGCACAAAATCAAGATGTTGAGAACAAAATTAATCAAGCAAACAAAAGGACATAAAAAGAATAAGTTCTTTAATTGCCTTTACACAAAGGCGAGGAGCCTGGATAACACATTAGGATTTGGGATTGCTTGTTTATTAGCATAAATTTGATCTAGCTGGTGTTTCTGAAACCTTGTGGGATGATTTGCATAACTGGAATGTTAAAATCAATGGTGATTGCCTATTTAGGAAGGATGGAATAGGCAAAAGGGGAGGGGGGAGTTGCACTCTGTCAAAAATGGCATTACCTGTTTCCGAGTCACTGATGACTCAGAAGAAAATGATCTTGAATGCTTATGGATCAATGTTGTAACACACAAAGCACAAGACTGTATGTTGGTGTCTGCTACAGACCACCAAATAACACTTAGGATGACCACCTCCTTACGCAGCTATCTGTAATATGTGGAGGAAAAAACACTGTGTGATCATGGGGGACTTCAATTTGAATGACATGCTGTGAAGGTCTCATGCTACCAATACTAAAATATGCTTGGAATTTCTAAACCTAATATATGACCATTTCCTAACTCAAAAAATGTTGCAGCCAACACAGGGGAATTATATATTAGACTTTGTCTTGACAGATAAGGATCTTGTCACAACTAAAAATTAATGGTAGCTTAGGTACAGATGATCATGACTTGATCAAATTTATAATGTGCAAGAAGAATAAAGGCCAGACTAGTTTTTTTTTTTAAAAAAAAATGGTGCTTTAAAAGGGCCAGTCTCACAAAGCAGAAAATAATTGAGCCAAATCAGTTGGGAGGAAGAATTTAATCAGAATAATGTAAATAACAATTGAACTGTTTAAGAACTTTACAAGATGCCCCAAAAGCCACAAACCCACTATCGAGGGAGAAGACTGTATTAGTTTAAAAAATATCTTTTTTTAGAGGGGCAGTGAAAGCGCTCGCGCGCACGCGCTCTCTCTCTCTCTCTCTCTCTTTTTATATATATATATATATATAAAAAATAAATATATATATTTTATATATAATATAAAAAAAAAAAGAAATGGAAGAAAGGGGAGGTTGATGATACTGAATGTAAATCAGAAGCTAGGAATTGTAGAAAAATAAGGGAAGCTAAGGGACACAAGGAGAAATCTGTGGCCAGCAGAGTTAAGGACAATAAAATGTTGAAGTGTATTGGGAACAAAAAGAATGCTAACAATAGTTTGTCTATTAATAAATGGAAATGGTAGAATTATCAGTATTGATGCAAAAGAAGCAGAACTGTTCAATAAATATTTCTCTTCTGCATGAGGGGAAGTGTGTGGGGGGGGTACATTTTTACCAGTAAGGATATTAACCATTGGAACAATTTACAAAGGATCATGGTGGATTCTCAGTCACTGGCAACTTTCAAACCAAGATGTGCTCTAGAAATTATTTTGGAGAGATTCCATGATCTGTGTTATGCAGGAGGTCGGACTAGGTGATCACAATGATCCCTTCTTGCCTTGGAATATATGAATAAATATTTTAAAACATTTAACTTACTACTAGGTCAGAAGAAAAATCTGTTTAATATATTTGACTTCTACCAGTCTTAATCTAGTATATTTGTAGTATAGTAATTGAGCAATTAATAAAGCTAATGTGTTGGTCAAATATCACAAAAATGTACTAACAGAAATAATTATTAATTGGTAAAATTAAACAAAACATTTGCTGAGTTGTTTCAGGAACCATACCTGTTTCATCTTGACTTTTTTTTTCTATTTCTGCCTGAAGAACTCTGCTTCTTCCTTTCACTTTTTAAAAATCATGGTGTATCTTTTGTTTTCTTTTTTCCTCTCTCATTTCTTTCTCTACATTGTGTTCTCAACCCTTTCCCATATTTTCTTTTATTCTCCTCCTTTAACTTCTCTACTGTAGTTATAGTCACTCCTGCCCACTCCCATTCATGCAGTTTACTAATACGAATTTGTTTTTCATCAGTAGTTCTCAGAGTGCTTTTTAAAGGAGGTAGGTATCAAATAGGCATTCAGGACTAGATAGATCAGTTGCAGGTGGATATGAAAGCTTCAGAGATCCCACCATTCAAGGGAACTCTCTTCTTCTATCAGGTTTTTGACTGCTGTAGTGGTTGTATTTCTGCTGCTATACCAGTTCCCTGCAGCCTTCATTTTTTAGTTCCTCCCACCCCACTGAATGGTGGCGCTAGCTTTCCTAAGCGGCGAATGAAAGTGACTCCATTCTTGTCACTTTTACTGTGCCCACTGAGAACTGACAAGAGTTTGGTTAGTTTTCACTTCGTTGCAGCTTGTGAACCTGTTGCAGCTGCACTGGAGTGGTGCATCTGAAGACTCAAGAAGACAGCAGTAAATCAATTACATTTGCTTTGTCTTTGGAAAGTTTTCTTTAGCCATAAGCTCTACAAAAAAGCCTCTCTCTCTCTCTCCTCCAGCTGCGTCCAGTCCACCATATAAACATCTGTACTTTGGTCCAGTTCTTGCCCTTATGCCTTCACACTCTCCACAGAATGTTTAATTATTTAATTTGTTTTTCTGAGATACTAATTTACAGCAACACCATTTTAGGACCTAACTACATCAGCCACACCATCGGGGCTCATTCATTTGCACATCTATCAATGTGATATATGCCATCATGTGCCAGCAATGCCCCTCTGCCATGTACATTGGCCAAACCGGACAGTCTCGGCGCAAAAGAATAAATGGACACATCTGAGATCAGGAATCATAACATTCAAAAACCAGTAGGAGAACACTTCAGTCTCTCTGGTCACTCAATAACGGACCTAAAAGTCGCAATTCTTCAACAAAAAAACTTCAAAAACAGACTCCAAGGTGAAGCTGCAGAACGGGAATTAATTTGCAAACTGGATACCATGAGATTAGGCCTGAATAAAGACTGGGTGTGGTTGGGTCATTACAAAACCTAAACTTAATTTCCCCAATACTAATTTCTCCCTACTGTTACTAACACCTTCTTGTCAACTGTCTGTAATGGGCCACTCTCTTACCACTTCAAAAGTTATTTTTCCTCCCTTGGTATCCTGCTGTTAATTGATTTATCTCGTTAGACTGACCTCACACTTGGTAAAGCAACCCCCATCCTTTCATGTATTTATACCTGCTCCTGTATTTTTCACTTCATGCATTTGATGAAGTGGGTTCTAGCCCACGAAAGCTTATGCCCAAATTAATTTTAGTCTCTAAGGTGCCACAAGGACTTCTCGTTGTTTAAACTTTTCATAGTAACTTTCTCCCCCATATTTTGTAATACAAGGCTAAAAGAATACAAGAGGTTTCTTGACTTAAGCAGAAACATTTAGTTGCCTGAAACAGTGACTCTCAATGGATTACTGCCATTAATGACTCTTTTTGTGGTGAAGCCCACTACTTTTCATATCACTTGTCTATGGTGAAGTGTTACTTTTGCCTTTCTGGCAAGATTCTTCAGTTCAGGAAGATCGTTGATTAAGCAGATTGCAGTTTCTGTAAATACTTCTTACACCAATCCTTACTGGATATAATGCTGTCCTACAGAGAGAGGAGGATAAAACCCCTTAAGGTTTATAGTTCCTCTTTTGTTGATGCTCACTGTGGGCTGTGGATACTACTATATACCTTCACTGTTTGAACAGCAGTTCTTCAGTTGAAGCAGTGTCACATCTAAAGACATTTTAATGAGAGGAAGGAAAATGCACTCTTTTCATCTAAATATTTTGTCTGAATCAATATGAAACATATCTATATTTACCCACTAAATCATACTGGTTCAACTTTTGTAAAGGTTTCTGTTTTGGTCTAGATCTGGGAACTTGTCTGCCAATTTTCAACCTGGAGTGATTTGATTGTTTAAAAAAAAAAAAAAAAAGTTTTATGGTTCCTTGACAATAGATTCATCTTTTAGTGGGGAAACTTTAAACCAGATCAGACCTAAGCACTGTTGATCACCAGCTAACCCAAGTAGGAGTTTAACAAGACCCAAAGTAAGATTTCCTTGAAAGACTAAGTTATAAAGTTGTTTGGCTTTGGTTAGATATTGCTTCGGACCTGAATGGTCCATCTCTCTCTTCCCCACGTCTATAAAGTTGCCAAAGGGCTGTGCATTCTTTGAAGAAGAGGAAATAAAAAGAATGGGGAATCAGAGAATGAGGGAAGAAATTCTGGATTGAAGTAGCAGAAGAGATTGGCAGAAAAATATATGGGGTTGAGAAGGAACTGGATAATAAATGTTACAGACCTGGTTGAGGTCCCCTTGCTGGACACTCACCAGGCTGCTGTATTTGTATCCAAACAGTGGATCTGTGGGCTTTTAAGCTCCCCTTAGTCACTAGTAGGCTTCAGCCACTGAGGCTACAGCTACACTACTAGTTAGGGATGGTATTCCCAGCTTGTATAGTCATATTCTGTACTAGCTTTCATCTGAGCTAGCACACTAAAAATAGTAACGTAGCCATGGTACAACAGGCAACGGTGGCATGGGCTGGCTGCCCTGAGTACAAAGCCACCTGATCTGTGCAGGTATGTGCTCGGGGTGGCGAGCCTGGGTCGCTGCTTCCTGTGCTACTGCAGCTACACTACTGTTTTTAGCATGCTAGCTCAGATGAGAGTATGTGAATGTCAGTTGGGAATTACACCCCTTGCTCGTAGTGTAGACACAGTCTGTCTTTGGTACCGGCCTGTCCAGCATGCTTTCTGGGCATGGACTCTGGTACCCCTTCTGGAAGTGGGACCCCAAGATCAGTGATCACCTACCAAGACATCCCAGTAGCTTAAGCACACCCTTTTCCAGAATTCCACCCTTCTGGGCACTGTGGTTTATAACAGCTTCATGGACATGTGATAGTTGAAGCAAATAGATATAGGCTTTGGAAAATAATTTCTAAAATCACTTTTCTTCACTTTATACAGCACAAGAGATATAAAGATGCATGCAAAATAAGAAACTCTTGTACAGCATTTCTGCCTCAGTTTCCTCATCACTCTTGAGCATTTTTTGGGATTTGGGTCAGTATCCTTTCAGGGTTCCAAATCCACTCTGTTGGAGCACACTCCTTCAGCTCAGACCTTCTCCTCCGAAATCATCTCTGACCTCTGCAGTCTGCTTCCTTCAGTTTAACTTGCATTTTTTCAGATTAACTGTTACATTTGTCATGATGTTAGAAAATGATGCATTTCTTACTAGATGATTAATTTTTTACTTGTGATTTGTGTCAAATTATGCCAAATATGGATGGAAATTCAATTCAATTCACCAGAACAGCATTTAGTTTTTTAATTAAATAAAACTACCTTAAATGTGCTTGCTGCATAAGAAAAAAAGTTTATCAAAACATGTTTTGCATTTATAAAAGGAAGTATTTAGTAGTTTATTTAAAGGAAGCATTTAGTGGTTAATGGAACTGATTTCTGATGACCATATCTTTCAATATTTTAGAACTAGTAGGTCACATCCCTTTGCACATAGTTTGTATTCATAGATTAGAAATGGAAAAAACTTCCCTGCTTTTTTTCAACTCCCAGTTTAACTTTGCATTAATTAATCATTGAGTTGAAGTAGCTGAATACACTGAAATTAAGAAAATATTCTTTCTGCACCTGCAGAAGAAGCTGCTATCAAAAGCTCGTATAGCACTTCAGCAAACTCTGGTTACAGGTGATTGGCCAATGACTTCCACATTTTCAGTGGTTTAACTTTAAAACTTGGCAGCAAACGTACTGCTTTCTATTTTTTGTATTTAATGTAAATGATTTTAACAAGTTTAGGCCTTAACGTACGCTGTCAATTACCATTTTTAAAAATAACTATTTAAAATTAAATCTGGATTTTAATTTAAAGAAAAAATTACTGTTTTTTATCCATTCTGGTTCTCAGCCTCTGTTTTTAAAGGGCTGTACCTCAGTCTTTGTTCCTATCCTGGAGAAGTTCTACTGCTCTTCTCCTTCCCTGCAGACAAGCTGGGTTTAACTGATTCTTTTAGGTTTCAGCCTTCCCATTTGTTTGGGCAAAATCTATTCAGGTTTAGGTTTTGATGGTCTTTAACAACCATCCTATTCAGAGACAGTCAGGCGCACCACTCAGGCAGGGATATGGTGCAGATGATAAAACCTAGCTCTTGTACAGCAGTTTTCATCAGTAGATCTTAGAGTGCTTTACAAAGGTGGTCAGTATCATTATACCCATTTTACAAATTGGGAAAGTGAGGTGCAGGGAAGGAAGTGACTTGCCCAAGGTCACCCAGTAGACCATTGTCAGAGCCAGGAATTGAACCCAGGTCTCTGGTGCCTTGGTCCAGTGCTCTGTCTAGTAAGCTGACTGCCATATAGTCATAAGGGCTTAAACATATGGAGAACACAACCTAAAACAGAATTAATAAATTGTACATAGACAGATTCCTCAAATTAGCACGGTAAATAAGAGAGCAAGTAATTTTATTTTTAAGGGGAGATTTATAGTTCCACATGTTTTGGGGAAGGGGAGGAGGAAGAGAATTTCTGTAGTTTTTCAGTCACCAATTCAATGAACTGTTTGTGGTGGATTGGTAAACCAAAAGAAATGTGTGTAAAACCCTTTGTTTTGAACTACAATAGAATCCTGATTTTACAAAAACTGTTTTATATATGACCAGCTATATGAACCATTTTTCTTGATGGGGTGTGTGTGTGTGTGTGTGTGTGTGTGTGTGTGTGTGTGAAAATCACATAATGCAGGTGATGTTGATGAAAAACAAATTGACATCCCATCATGTTCCAGTGTCTTCAAACCCCATTGCAAAGCAATTTCCAATACTCCAAAAGACAAGACAAAAAAGATGCAGTGACCATACTGCAACTTATGCACCATATCTTTTGTAATGTGGTGGTCAATTTTATGAATTTTTTTATTTTTATTAATGTCTAAGTCCCCAGTTAGTTCGTAAAATAGGGGTTCTACTACACTCCAAATCAAATCTGAAAGTGAAATTCATCTAGCAGAAATGAAACTAAAAGCTTCTCTTGGTCTAAATCGGGGTAGGCAACGTTTCAGAAGTGGTGTGCAGAGTCTTCATTTATTCACTCTAATTTAAGGTTTCGCGTGCCAGTCATACATTTTAACGTTTTTAGAAGGTCTCTTTCTATAAGTCTATAATATATAACTATTGTTGTATGTAAAGTAAATAAGGTTTTTAAAATGTTTAAGAAGCTTCATTTAAAATTAAATTAAAATGCTGAGCCCCCCCCCCCCCCCAGATTGGTGGCCAGGACCCGGGCAGTGTGAGTGCCACTGAAAATCCGCTCGTGTGCCGCCTTCGGCACACGTGCCATAGGTTGCCTACCCCTGGTCTAAATACTTGTGTTTTCATCTGTTGGCACAATAGGTAACCACAGTGGAACCCATGTGGTCTTCTTGCAAATAGAGGTATCAGGATTTGGAGAACCCAGTCAAAGATTCAGCACCTCCTCTGTACTGTGGATTGCAGTGGCTTCCCATACCACATTGTAGAAATTGAAGCACGGCCAGCGGATCTCCAGATCTACCGCCTATCCCTTTGGGGAAGATAGATGCCCCAGGGTTATCTGAAGCTCCAAGGCTGGAATAGTAGCTGTAAAGTGCCTCCCTCTACTGATCCATTTCCCTGGGTTGGAGAATTACATGCAAATCCATTCCATGACATTCTTTCCTCCCCCACGTCTTATAGCTTCTTTTTTATGCAGCATTTGCAGTTATATGTACTACTAATCTTAACTGTGCACATATGTTCAAAATGTATTATTTGTCACAAGTACTTTGTATGTTTAAGCACATCTCCCTTGTTCAAATATTGGTAAATAAGAATGCTATACAACGATGCTTAAACTTTTTTGAATTTTTTTTCTAATTATTATTTTAAACTATTATTTCTGGGTCTGGATTCCACTGACAAGGTCCAAAGGGTAGTGCCTTCCCTGTGGAAATTCAGTCAGAGTTGTGATCACTAAAAATCTGCCTTCTGTTGCCCTTCAGTGTGGCAGCCCCTGAGCCAGTGAAATTTATATTCAGTGCAGAACTAAGAAATAAAATCACCTGTTCACTTGAAGGGTGAATATTCCCTCGACCATCAGCATGTTAACATAGGGGTTGTGAGAAAGCCCAGAGGAAATGGCAATTACCTTTCCTTTCTTTAAGGGAGGAGCTTAAAACTGTTGTAATGTATGGTAAAGGTTGAGAACCACAGCCCTGAAACTTACTTTGTCAGTTTGTGTGGATAGTAGGAAAGGCATAAAGTGCTGGTTGAACTGGTTGAGGACTTCATCATTGGAAGCAGCACAGAAGAAATGAGTTCTGAGCTCCCTTTTTAAGGATGGAATCAGTAAAGCAGGAAGAGTTGAACCTTGTGCTCTAGTGACTGATCTAGTGTCTGAGGTGCAGCTGTCCTCAAGAGTCCAAAAAAGAGACTACTGACGGCAAAGTCTTTTAAAACTACACTGTTAAACATAACAGTGAGGTCAAGGGTGATAGAATAGTCTTCAACTATGGAGGGGATTGAAGTCCCATTCGAATGGACCAGGAATGCTTCAGAGAGTTTGTTGGAGTGATTAAGCTTTTTCCCAGCATTTGTTGAAGCAGGGTAGTATATGGTAGGCTTGGCAAGCTGGTCAATTGATCTGTCAAATAATGTCAGGTGAGTTGATCACCTATTTGTCCACAGTCAAATATTCCAGAAAAAATACCCTGATGTAGGCAGCAGCTCACCTTTGAATTGCATGATAATGTCATTTTTTTAAGAGTTTCATTTAATTGTATTTCACATTTTTTTTTGAGTTAAAGTAACTCTCAGCTAAAAAATTGTTTTTGTAATTAGGTGTCAGTATTTAAGGGTAAGCCTATTGGAGACCATAAAGTCTTACTCTTTTTTGTTACTGTTACTGTTCTAATAAATTAATGCTTTAAAATATTTGACCGTTTTTGACATTGACAATATATGACCAGTCAGTTGAGCAGTCATTTTTGGACTGGTCAAATGCCCAACCCTAATGTATGGCAGTTTTTCTTAAGACTTTTCTTCTAAACTGTATCCGCCATCTCCCTAAGCAGGGCCGGCTCCAGGCACCAGCGAAGGAAGCAGGTGTCTGTGGTGGCCAATAGAAAGGGGCGGCAGTGTGTCCGCTGTCGGGGTGGCACGTCTGGTTCGGCGGCAGCAGCTCAATCGGCTCGCTCCAGATCAGCGGCAATTCGGCGGCAGGTCCTTCACTCGCTGTTTTCCTCTTCGGCGGCACTTCGGCGGCAGCTCGATCGGGTTGTTAGGTTGTTGTTTTTTGTTTTTGGTTTTTTTCCCCCGCCACTTGGGGCGGCCAAAAAGCTGGAGCCGGCACTGTCCCTAAGAGTGCTTGCTTTGAAGAGGGAAGACTTCCATGGCATATGCTATTGACTTATGGACAGCAGAGAACACTTGGCAAGAGTCTTGTCTACTGCACACCCTGTTTTGTTTGAGTAATCTGTCTTGTAAAGATGAAGTGTAAGTGTTAGAAAGAAGGTTGTATGTGCTTCATATGGGAAATTCATTGCAAGTAATTTACTATTAACTGAAGAACATGAACTAGGTACCTTTTAGAGTGCTAAATCAGGGTCTGCATGAGGCAGTGGGCGCAGCACATTAGAGCGCTTTACAAATCATATCCCTTTGTAGACAAGCCCTTAAAATTACTCTCCTTTATAAACCTCTAAAATGTTTAGCGGTAACCATACCATGCATTATAAACATCTTAAGTGAAATAGTGGTAAAAATACAGGTGTGTTTTTTTTTTTTAATAGAGTGAATTTTTTGTATTGGTAGTTTTTGGATTTGGGATTTTAAATAATACGTGATTTAAAGTCAGCCAACAGAAATAGAAAGATAAACTTGCATAAAATGTAAAATTGATCATTGTTACTTTGAAGTTTCAGAGTTTCCTTTATCTCTTGGGACAGTTTCATACAAGAATAGCAGAAGGGAGGAGAGCTTCTTTTGTCTTCATTGTTTATATTACAGTGAAATATGTATTGTATCTTTGAAAAAGTTCTCTCATTAGTTGGCTTTGTATATATTAGATGTTCCTATTTTAATATCGCCACAATATCAATCACAATTGAATCACCATGTGATGGGTCTGTCTTAAACTTACTAAAGTGAAGAATGTTGAGCCAAGTAAACTGCCATCCAAACAGAAATAATAAACTGCATCTCACTGAATTGTGTGTTAAGACCTGTCTGTAAGGCATGGATCACTGACTTGAGATAGATTTAATGGATTAGTAAGTACCATTACTATATCATGTCAGTATTTAGTAATGTGACCCATAGTCCATGTTTTATTTACACTTAAGCACACAGCAGAATCGGTGTTCTATACTCATACATGTGTAAGAGCAAGGAACAATATTCTAAAAATCTTCATAAAAATAGTGTATGTGTAAGGTACTTTTTACCTTTTGGTAACTTGGCTATTTTAAAATAGCCATGTGGGTTTTTTTAACATAATTGGATGACTCTCGGGTCTTTGCAATTATTTACAGAACCATTAACTTTCAAATTACCAATTTGAATCTGTCCAAGGTTGACAGGGACAGTCATTACTACCTGATGTTTCTGCTAACGGCAATGAGTTGTATTCAATCCAGCCCCCTGTAGATGACCATAATTTTGCATTAAATGTGGTTTTAAATGTAATTTTCTTCACACTGAAGTAGAGTGAAATGCTGTGACACTTGCATGTATGCCATTTGGACCAATTCATAATTTAGCTTTCAAAGAAAACTGTTATAAGTATTACTAAAGTGTTCATCACCAGGGATTGAACTTTTTCATATCAACTAGCCACAATGATTCAGTCTGCTAGTTTAAGTGGAAAAATACCTGCTCTGCAGCACTTCTGCAATGTAAAGGAATAAAACAGTTGTGTACTTTGTACTGTATTTAATTGTAGCAGTGTTAATCACCTTCTGTTTAATAAACTAAAAATGTAGCTTACACTTTCTCCTTGCTTTTCACATTTTCTATCCTCTCTGGCTTCACTCCACTTTTTTATTTTCATATCATTGTTCTGTGTGTGTTCCCTCTCTTCCTTCTTTATAATTCCCTTCTCTTTTCCTACACTGTTGTTTTTTTTCTCATTTTCCTGTTTACTGTCTCTCCCATGTCTTCCCCCCAAGTCTGTACCATACTTAGAATTTTTTTTTTTTTAATCTCTTCTTCTCTTGGCTACTTCACCTACACCTACCAATTTTCCCACATATACCCACAAGCTCACATCTGGTTCCCTATATCCTCCAATTTAAAACAGGAAGGACTCTGTGCTACCTGGCTTTCTCTTGCATGGGAAGAGACGCAGCATCTGGACCCTCTACTTATCTTCCACCCTCTCCCTAATGTAATTCATATCTAAATTGATGTTGAATTTGCCAGGGCTGACTTTGCTGTCCTGAGCATTTTTATCTATTCAAGGGACACTATCATAGGATCTAATCACATCAGCCACACTATCAGAAGCTCGTTCACCTGCACATCTACCAATGTAATAAATGCCATCATGTGCCAGCAATGCCCCTCTGCCGTGTACATTGGCCAAACCGGACAGTCTCTATGCAAAAGAATAAATGGACACAAATCAGACGTCAAGAATTGTAACACTCAAAAACCAGTCGGAGAACACTTCAACCTCCCTGGTCACTCAGTTACAGACCTAAAAGTATCAGGGGTGTCAAAGTTGGTTCCCCACTTTGAACTTTAGGGTACAAATGTGGGGGCCTGCATGAAGACTTCTAAGCTTAACTACCAGCTTAGATCTGGTCCGCTGCCACCATTCCCAAAGCTAATTCCCTTCCTTGGGAAGCCTTGAGAAACCTTTCACCAATTCCCTGGTGAATACAGATCCAAACCCCTTGGATCTTAAGACAAGGAGAAATTAACCATCCCCCTCCTTTCCCCCACCAACTCCTGGTGAATACAGATCCAACCCCCTTGGATCTTAAGACAAGGAGAAATTAACCATCCCCCTCCTTTCCCCCACCAACTCTTGGTGAATACAGATCCAACCCCCTTGGACCTAAAGACAAGGAAAAATCAATCAGGTTCTTAAAAAGAAGGTTTTTAATTAAAGAAAAAGGTAAAAATCATCTCTGTAAAATCAGTATGGAAAATAACTTTACAGGGTAATCAAACTTAAAGAGCTCAGAGGACCTCCCTCTAGCCTCAGGTTCAAAGTATAGCAAACAAAGATAAACACTCTAGTAAAAGGTACATTTACAAGTTGAGAAAACAAAGTAAAACTAACACGCCTTGCCTGGCTATTTACTTACAAGTTTGAAATAGGAGAGACTTGTTTAGAAAGATGTGGAGAACCTGGATTGATGTCTGGTCCCTCTCAGTCCCAAGAGCGAACAACACCCAAAACAAAGAGCACAAACAAAAGCCTTTCCCCCCCCAAGATTTGAAAGTATCTTGTCCCCTTATTGGTCCTTTGGGTCAGGTGTCAGCCAGGTTACCCGAGCTTCTTAACCCTTTACAGGTAAAAGGATTTTGGAGTCTCTGGCCAGGAGGGATTTTATAGTACTGTACACAGGAGAGCTGTTACCCTTCCCTTTATAGTTCTGACAAGGGGGTAGCCGTGTTAGTCTGTATCTACAAAAACAACAAGGAGTCTGGTGGCACCTTAAAGACTAACAGATTTATTTGGGCTTAAGCTTTTGTGGGTAAAAACCTCACTTCTTCAGATGCATAGAGTGAAAGTTACAGATGCAGGCATTATATACTGACACATGGAGAGCAGGGAGTTACTTCGCAAGTGGAGAACCAGTGTTGACAGGGCCAATTCAATCAGGGTGGATGTAGTCCACTCCCAATAATAGATGAGGTGTCAATTCCAGGAGAGGAAAAGCTGCTTCTGTAATGAGCCAGCCACTCCCAGTCCCTATTCAAGCCCAGATTAATGGTGTTAAATTTGCAAATGAATTTTAGTTCTGCTGTTTCTCTTTGAAGTCTGTTTCTGAAGTTTTTTTTGTTCAATGATAGTGACTTTTAAATCTGTAATAGAATGACCAGGGAGATTGAAGTGTTCACTTACTGGCTTATGTATGTTACCATTACTGATGTCCGATTTGTGTCCATTTATTCTTTTGCGGAGGGACTGTCCGGTTTGGCCAATGTACATGGCGGAGGGGCATTGCTGGCACATGATGGCATATATAACATTAGTGGATGTGCAGGTGAATGAGCCCTTGATGGTGTGGCTGATGTGGTTGGGTCCTCTGATGATGTCGCCAGAGTAGATACGGGGACAGAGTAGGCAATGAGGTTTGCTACAGGGATTGGTTCCTGGGTTGGTGTTTCTGTGGTGTGGTGTGTAGTGGCTGGTGAGTATTTGCTTCAGGTTGGGGGGTTGTCTGTAAGCGAGGACTGGCCTGCCTCCCAAGGTCTGTGAGAGTGAAGGATCATTTTCCAGGATAAGTTGTAGATCGTGGATAATGCGCTGGAGAGGTTTTAGCTGGGGGCTGTATGTGATGGCCAGTGGTGTTCTGTTATTGTTCTTGTTGGGCCTGTCCTGTAGTAGGTGATTTCTGGGTACCCGTCTTGCTCTGTCAATCTGTTTCCTTACTTCCCCAGGTGGGTATTGTAGTTTTACGAATGCTTGATAAAGATCTTGTAGGTGTTTGTCTCTGTCTGAGGGGTTGGAGCAAATTCGGTTGTATCTTAGGGCTTGGCTTTAGACAATGGATCATGTGATGTGTCTTGGATGGAAGCTGGAGGCATGTAGGTACGTATAGCGGTCAGTAGGTTTCCGGTATAGGGTGGTGTTTGTGACCATCACTTATTTGCACTGTAGTGTCCAGGAAGTGGATCTCTTGTGTGGACTGGTCCAGGCTGAGGTTGATGGTGGGGTGGAAATTGTTGAAGTCCAGGTGGAATTCTTCAAGGACCTCCTTTCCATGGGTCCATATGATGATGTCATCAATGTAGCGCAAGTAGAGGAGGGGCACTAGGGGATGAGAGCTGAGGAAGCGTTGTTCTAAGTCAGCCATAAAAATGTTGGCATACTGTGGGGCCATGCGGGTATCCATAGCAGTGCCACTGACTTGAAGGTATAAGTTGTCCCCAAATCTGAAGTGGTTGTGGGTGAGGACAAAGTCACAAAGCTCAGCCACCAGGCGTGCTGTGGCCTCATCAGGGATACTGTTCCTGACAGCTTGTAGTCCATCCTCATGTGGAATATTTGGTGTAAAGTGCTTCTACATCCATGGTGGCCAGGATGGTGTTTTCAGGAAGAACACCAATGCATTCTAGTTTCCTCAGGAAGTCGGTGGTGTCTCGAAGATAGCTGGGAGTGCTGGTAGCGTAGGGTCTGAGGAGAGAGTCCAAATAGCCAGATAATCCTGCTGTAAGAGTGCCAATGCCTGAGATGATGGGGCGTCCAGGGTTTCCGGGTTTATGGATCTTGGGTAGCAGATAGAATACCCCTGGTCGGGGTTCTGGGGGTGTGTCCATGTAGATTTGTTCCCGTACGGTAGCTGGGAATTTCTTGAGGAGATGGTGTAGTTTCTTTTGGTATTCCTCAGTGGGATCAGAGGATAGTGGCCTGTAGAATGTGGTCTTGGAGAGTTGCCTGGCAGCCTCCTGTTCATAATTCGACCTGTTCATTCTGACTACAGCACCTCCTTTGTCAGCCCCTTTGATGATAATGTCAGAGTTGTTTGAGGCTGTGGATGGCATTGCTTTCTGTACGGCTGAGGTTATGGGACAAGTGATGTTTGTCCACAATTTCAGCCTGTGCACGTCTGCGGAAGCACTCTATGTAGAGGTCAAGTCTGTCATTTCGACCGTCAGGAGGAGTCCACGCAGAGGAGTTCTTCTTGTAGTGTTGGTAGGAGGGTTCCTGTGGGTCAGTGCGCTGTTCAGTGGTGCGTTGAAAATATTCCTTGAGTCGGAGACGACGAAAGTAGGCTTCCAGATCACCGCAGAACTGTATCGTGTTCGTGGGGATGGTGGGACAGAAAGAGAGTCCCCGAGATAGGACGGACTCTTCTGTTGGGCTAAGTGTGTGGTTGGAAAGATTGACAATGTTGTTAGATGAGTTGAGGGTACCACTGTTGTAGCCCCCTGTGGCAGGTAGGAGTTTAGATTAGCTTACTGTCCTTTTTCCTCTGTAGAGAAGTGAAGTGTGCATTGTAAATGGCTTGTCTCATTTTTGTAAAGTCCAGCCACGTGGAAGTTTGTGTGGAAGGTTGGTATTGTATGAGAGTCTCCAGTTCTGAGAGCTCATTCTTGATCTTCTCCTGTCTGCTGTACAGAATGCTGATCAGGTGGTTCCTCAGTTTCTTTGAGAGTGTGTGGCACAGTCTCTCACCATAGTCAGTGTAGTATGTTGATTGCAATGGATTTTTTTACCTTCAGTCCATTTGGTATGATGTCCACCTGTTTGCATTTGGAGAGGAAGATGATGTCTGTCTGTATCTGTGCAAGTTTTAAGAGGTAATTCTTCAACAAAAAAACTTCAAAAACAGACTCCAACGAGAAACTGCAGAACTGGAATTAATTTGCAAACTGGACACCATTAAATTAGGCTTGAATAAGGACTGGGAGTGGATGGGTCATTACACAAAGTAAAAACTAATTCCCCATGCTAATTTTCCCCCTACTCTTACTCACACCTTCTTGTCAACTGTTTGAAATGGGCCATCCTGATTATCACTACAAAAGCTTTTTTTTTTTTTTTTTCTCCTCCTGATAATAGTCCACCTTAACTGATTAGTCTCCTTAGAGTTGGTATGGCAACACCCATTTTTTTCATGTTGTCTGTCTGTATGTATATATATGTGTGTGTATGTATGTATATGTGTAATCTTCCTACTGTATTTTCCACTGCATGCATCCGATGAAGTGGGCTTTAGCCCACAAAAGCTTATGCCCAAATAAATTTGTTAGTCTCTAAGGTGCCATAAGTACTCCTCGTTCTTTTAATTTACCATGTAGATGATGAATTTTCTAGGCTAGTTTAAGAGCTCATGAGCTTGAAAAAAATGGAACCTATCCCAATTTTTGACACATGTAAAAGTATGCCATACTTTAAATTGTATTTTTAATCTAGGATTGTAGGGTAGGTGATTTGAGGGAAGATATGTGAAGATATACACCCAAGTCATGGCTGAACCGTTATTTTTCTTCAAATTTATATTAAAAAATCAATAGGAGTATATCTTGTGTTATGGGTGCATATCCTATTTTAATTTTGAAAGCCCAATTCACTGGTATACTCTGGCTGTTTTTCGCCATTAGAGTTTAGAGCTGCTTTGCATCAGCAGAGCAGTGGAAATCAGCCAGGATGGACACCCCATATTCCCCTTTCATCTATCCTCCACATTCCCCTAAGTCCACACATGTTGCTTGTTTTAACTCCCTCCTGGCCTCCTATTGAGTGGTATAGTCTTTTGCCATTGCTTTTTCAATGTATCTGTCAGCAGATTCTGATGTATAAAATCTTCTCTCAGAGAAACTCGCAAAGATTTGCTCTTTCAAAATGTCATCTGTTTGCAGTGGGACTGAGGCTTTAGGGCACGTCTTCACTGGCAATGTAAAAGCGCTGCCGGTGCAGCCCTTTAACTTGGCTTGTGTAAGGAGAGAGCTCTTTCAGCACTCTAAAAAACCCCCACCTCCATGAGGGGGATAGCTACCAGCGCTGGTGCACTGTCTACACTGTCACTTTACAGCACTGAAACTTGCAGCGCTCAGGGGTGGTTTTTTTTTTTTCCCTTCCTTCACACCCCTGAATGAGAAAGTTGCAGCGCTGTAAAGTGCCAGTGTAGACAAGCCCTTAGGCCTTGGCTACACTCGGGACTTCCCAGCGCTGCCGTGGCAGTGCTGTGAAGCGCGAGTGTAGTCGCACCGCCAGCGCTGCAAGAGCTCTCTCACAGCACTGTATGTACTCCACCTCTCCCAGGGGAATAGCTTGCAGTGCTGCGAGCGAGCGTGCAGTGCTGCAGGCTCAGATTACACTGGTGCTTTACAGTGCTGTACTCGCTGCGCTCAGGGGGGGCCGTTTTCACACCCCTGAGCGCAGCAAGTTGCAGCGCTGTACAGCGCCAGTGTAGCCAAGGCCTTAGACTGCCCTCTGTGAGGTGCAGGTGAATGAAGGGAATGGCCATCGTTGTTTATGCCTGTGGCCTCATTCCCATTTAGATAAATAGCAGCAGATGTCAGCCATTAAAGAGGGTAGTCTGTCGTAGAATTCTCTGGTGTAGAACAATGTTCTTTAGTCTCTGCTAAAGAAGAAATTTCTATTATGAAGAATGGCAAAAAACAAAACAAAAAAACAGTTAACCCTAAAACAATTCATATGTAGCCTATGAGCACAAAGTTTCAGTGAATTTTAACTATATGGGAAGTTAAAATGTCCGACACTGACCCGTTTTAAAATTAATTTTAACTCATCAGCTAACATTTACTTATAAATTCTAAGAAAATTAAAAAATGCTGTAATTTTGGGGAGGAGACACTGTCTTTTTCATACTGTGTGTGTGTGTGGTCTCTGGTTAGGTGAAAAACTCAGGCCTTGGCTACACTCGCGGATTCACAGCGCTGCCGCGGCAGCGCTGTGAAGTGCGAGTGTAGTCGCGCCGCCAGCTCTCTCGCAGCGCTGCAAGTACTCCACCTCTCCGAGGGGAATAGCTTGCAGCGCTGCGAGGGAGCGTGCAGCGCTGCAGGCGCTGATTACACTGGCGCTTTACAGCGCTGCACTCGCTGCGTTCAGGGGGGGGTGTTTTTTCACACCCCTGAGCGCAGCAAGTGCAGCGCTGTGAATTGCCAGTGTAGCCAAGGCCTCAGCTCAGCCTTAACTGTGGAATCCTAACACCTCTATAAGACCAATACACAAATATCCATCAAACTCCTCCAACTCTTAGCTTATTACTCAAGACTGAGGGGGGGTGGGGACAAGGTGAGCTTTTCAGTGTGCCAAGAAGGTTAACATCTGGGGTCTGGCGAACCAGTGGTGGGGAGAGCAAATTCCAATGTCAAGGACCCCAGTGGTGAATACCTTTCAGCAGCTCATTCTCACTTTATATCAAGGGGGCTCCAATATGAATGCTTCTTTGATCTCAGGGGTGACAGCATGGCCTGGGGAAAGAGGTGAGCTCTTGCATAACCTGGTTCCAAACAATAGAAAATTTTTGGCCCTGCTTACGAAGGCCTTACACTCAACTCCACAGCCTTTTTCTACATGTAATGCATTAACTTTTGAATGCTGCATCCCATAATTTCAACATTTCATGGAATGTACTAGGCATCAGTGGCCACTGACCAGAACCCTTTTGATCTTGGGAAAACAAAGGAGAAAAATGCGGGACAAATGGAGCCCCTTCCATCTGATTAACGCAGCCATAGTGGCTTCAAGCATCTCTACAATTATGTATAGATCAAACAGTTGGTTGATGGCACCCATTAATGCTTTCTGCATAACAGTATCCTTGCTTATCCTGTCAATAGAGTTAACATGTTGACATTCTGAATGACATAACAGCCAGACAGAAGAATAATGGTGGTGGGTGAGAGAGTAAGAGGGGGATGGAGGTGTGCACACAGCTCATGGCATGGGGGGGGGAGAGGGAGAGAATGAGGGACACTAGAATGGGAGGGGGCCACTGGTATGGAATGAGCTCGTAGAGAGCCTCTGCCATGGGAGGAGAGAGAATGAGGGAGCTTGGAGTGGGTGGATAGGGAGTGGGGGGACACAGAACCCCTGGTGGGGTGGAGATTGGGGAACCCTTGTATGGGGGGAGAGAGGAAAATAGGTATTCACATAGACCACTTGTCAGTGGTGGTGGGGAGAATGGTTATCCTTTAGATGATTCTGCTCATACATCTCCAGCTTTCTGTAGGTGCTACTCAGGTCTCTGTCCTTGTCCCCTTTTCTTCTTCCTCTATACCTTCTCTGGATAATCTGATATGCAGACACAAATTCAGCTACCATTTATATGCTGATGACTCACAGATCTACCTCTCTACTCCATACCTGTCTCCTTCTGTCCAGACTGAAATCTCAGCCTCTTTCTCTGACTTCTCCTTATAAATGTCTTGCTGTCAGTTCCAACTAAACATGACTAAAAACAGAGCTCCCAATCTTCCCCCTCAAGCCCTCCCCACTACCTCCTTTTTTGATCACTGAGGACAACATCACGATCCTGCCTGTCACTCAGGTCTGTAATCTGGGCCTCATCTTTGACTTGGACCTCTGTCTAGATCCTCATATCCAGGCTATATTTAAATCTTGCTGATTCTTCCTGCATAACATATCTAAGGTATGGCCCTTCTTACCCATCCACACATTAAAACTTGACCACACTTTCATCTTACATTTTGATTGCCAAACTCCAAGACAAGTATATTGCAGTAGTCTTCCTTGTTCAGAGTGCCACTGCAAAGATAGGTTTCAGAGTAGCAGCCGTGTTAGTCTGTATCCGCAAAAAGAACAGGAGTACTTGTGGCACCTTAGAGACTAACAAATTTATTAGAGCATAAGCTTTTGTGGGTCTACAACCCACTTCTTCGGATGCATATAGAATAATGCATCCGAAGAAGTGGGTTGTAGCCCACGAAAGCTTATGCTCTAATAAATTTGTTAGTCTCTAAGGTGCCACAAGTACTCCTGTTCTTACTGCAAAGATAATTTCCCTAGCCCATTGCTTTGACCTTGTCATCCCTCTCTTTGCAACCCTCCAGTGGCTCCCCCTTGTTTATTACGTCTTCACTTTCAGGGCCCTTCACATCAATCCCCACCCTACCTATAATCTCTCATTTGCATTAAGCTGTTGATGCCTGCCTCCAGTTGCCCCATGATGTCAGTCTCCATTGCCCACTTGTTAAATTTTCAAACAAGCATCTTTTTTTCTTTCTCCCATGCTGGGGAAGTGGTCCCTGTAAACATCCGCTATCTCATTCTCCTTCAAATCCCTCCTCAAAACTCTTTAACTATGATGTCTACAAAAAGCTTGAGGATGGTTGGGCTGTTGATGTGCTGTGACCACTGTCTGTCACAAATGTTGTCTCATTGTTTCCTTGTACTCTTCCTGTTGTCTCTTGCATGTGCTTAGATTGTAAACTCCTTGGGGCAGGGACTTTTTTGTTCAGTGTTTGTACAGCAGCTAACACAGTGGGGTTCTGATCCATGAGTAGAGCTTTTATGGGCTGTGGCAATACAAATAATAAAGATGAGCATCACCTTCCTGCAGATATTAAAGGTTTTAAAAGTCTGTTGATGTGTAGCCTCTCTCCTGTTTTCCCTGGGCTTCTTATAGGTGGTTCCCTGGAAGTGCTGCTGGAGTGTTCTAGTCAACATGTTCCTGGGGGCTAAATGGGAACCTTGGGCCTGTTGCCGCAAAGTTTGGAGCAGGGGCATGGGAGAAATCTCCCAATAGGCCTGTCCTCTTCCCTTCTCCTGCTGTTGCTACTACCCATGCTCCTGCTACATTTCAGAGTTTTTCCACATCTCTTCTAGGATGGGAAAAGGAGCTTCTTACACATCACTGGCAAATTAAAAGTAAAATTTTCAAAAAGTACCTAAGAGAGTTAGTCTCCTAAATCACTTAAGCACTTTGGAAAATTTTACCCAACATCTTTAACTTGTTTACTTCTGTTTTTCTAACTGTTTCTTTAGTTCCTTTTAAGAGAGCTCTACTGTGAGAGCCTAGAAGCCCATAGGATCTAGGGAGCATGTTATTGTTTTGATTTATCAAGTTGTCAGCATGGTAACTAAAGGCAGCATTATCTGCATCTTAAGTATAATGGTCAAATTATAATTAAGTATGAGGGATTGTTATATTGCTGTTTGTTTTACTTCTGGAGGTCCTGTTCAGTTAGAATGTCTTGGTGGCTTAAAATATCTCAAGAAAACAGTTGCTCTTGGTTCCTTTATTTAGGGTGCCATTATGTGAGAAGAAACCTTAGGGTCTGTATAGTCACACTGTTGATTACTGAAAGACAAACAAGACCCAACTTTACTCTCAATAATAAGGGTATCGCTCCTATTGGCTTCAGTTGGACTTGCAAGTGTTTATTTGAAGGGTAAATTTAGGGCCCTTCATATTTATCTCACTGCCTATAAAATAATACCCCAGTGGGGCAGATGGCTTATGTATTCACCCCGTCTATTGTATTGCAAGTTATATAAAGATAGATTAAAAAACAATGATTTGTGAAAGTACTAACTAATTTTGATTTTCTCTTTACAGGTTTTAAAACAGTGAAATCATGGCTCATTCAAAGACACGAGCCAATGATGGAAAAATTACGTATCCTCCAGGAGTCAAAGAAATCTCTGATAAAATATCTAAAGAAGAGATGGTGAGGCGGTTAAAGGTTAGTAAACAGCTTGCTAAGTTTTGGAGGTTCATTTGGGGTATCTTGAAATTACTTTCAATATGAAATGAGACTTTGCATAATATATATTATACCTATTAAATTTGTGGTTTTTTATTCGTGTTAACTCTCAGAATAACTATTGGCTGCTTTCTGTTTTTGTGTTCTTCCGCTGCCTCAGACTAGTCCGTCCAAAAATATTTGAATAAAATTGGAAGTACAAAGTGGCAATGAATAGTGGAAATAAATGACACATTACGATTTCTATGACGTACTATTTAAAATTTCTTCTTATTTAAAAACAAGGCTATGTATATGGCAGGATCTCCTTAAATAGAATTGCCCTGGGTGAGTGTGTGAGATCTTTATGGGAGAAGTATGGATGAAATCTTTTTCTGTCACTTTCAGAATCGCTTTCACATATCTCAGGAGGGTGGTGGTGCCAGCTGCTTTATTCTGGAAAGTGGTGTGATTGCTTTTTAAAAATAATTGCCTACTCGTGTAGGTTCTCTGTGCTCTGTTAGGAGTCTGTGGTTGATAGATTTCCACTATAGTGGTGCTGAGGTGTCACATAGAGCAGAGCGAGTCCAGAACTAGTACGTTAAATTTTTTGATCGGCGCATGGAAATGCATTAAAATTTGTATTTGATACCTTATCTTTTCTCCTGGTTTTTTGTTTTGTTTTGGTTTTTCTCTTTAGTGGAAGAACAGTCGTGTTGTGGTTCATTTCCATATAAAATCTAGACTTAGGAAAGAGAGAGAAATAAAATGTCCCTTTTGATTAGCTTGATTGGTGCCCTTACAGTAGGAGGCTGTCTGATATAAAATGAAAATATTGTAGGGTTAATCCCAGTTGTTAGTTGCTATATTCTAGTGCACTATCTTAATGTGGCTGAGAACAGCAGATTGCAAGTAAGGGTATGTCTACACTACAAGAGGAGTTCGATTTCACTTAAATCGAATATGTGGAATCGATATTACAAAGTCGAACGTGTGTGTCCACACTAAGGACAGTAATTCGACTTTGTGAGACTTTGTGAGCCCACACTAACGGGGCAAGCGTCGACATTGGAAGCGGTGCACTGTGGGCAGCTATCCCACAGTTCCCGCAGTCCCCGCTGCCCATTGGAATTCTGGGTCGAGCCCCAAATGCCTTCTGGGTAAAAAAATGTGTCGAGGGTGCTTTTGGGTACCTGTCGTCATCCGTCCGTCACTCCCGCCCTCCCTCCCTCCCTGAAAGCGCCGGCGGGAAATCAGTTCTTGCACTTTTCTGATCAGTGACAGCGCGGACACCACAGCAGTGCGAGCATGGATCCCGCTGCGAACATCGCTGCAGTTGTGGCCGATCTCAACGCCTCGCAGCTTCTCATCCACCTTTACCAGAGGCAGATGCAGAGAAATCAGGAGAGGAGGCTACGGCACCACCGTGAGGGCCTGAAGTCGGAGAGTAGCACAGAGCTGTCAGAAACCACGAGACCCTGCGCCCAGGACATCACGGTGGCAATGGGTCTTGTGGATATTGTGGAACGGCGATTCTGGGCCCTGGAAACAAGCACGGACTGGTGGGACCGCATAGTGCTTCAGGTCTGGGATGAATCCCAGTGGCTGCAAAACTTTCGCATGCGGAAGGGGACTTTCCTCGAACTTTGTGAGTTGCTGTCCCCTGCCCTGAAGCGCAAGGACACCCGGATGCAAGCAGCCCTGACTGTCCAGAAGCGAGTGGCCATAGCCCTCTGGAAGCTTGCAACGCCGGACAGCTACCGGTCAGTCGCGAACCACTTTGGTGTGGGCAAGTCTACCGTGGGGGTTGTTGTCATGCAAGTAGCCAAGGCAATCGTCAAGGTACTGCTATCAAAGGTAGTGACCCTGGGAAACGTGGAGCTCATCATAGATGGCTTTGCCGCGATGGGATTCCCAAACTGCGGTGGGGCTATAGATGGGACTCACATCCCTATCCTGGGACCGGACCACCAGGCCAGCCAGTACATTAACAGAAAGGGCTACTTTTCAATGGTGCTGCAAGCACTGGTGGACCACAGGGGACGTTTTACAAACATCAACGTCGGATGTCCGGGCAAGGTTCATGACGCTCGTGTTTTCAGGAACTCTGGTCTGTTTAGACGGCTGCAGGAAGGTCTTTACTTCCCGGACCACAAAATAAGTCTTGGGGATGTGGAGATGCCTACAGTGATCCTCGGGGACCCTGCATACCCGCTAATGCCCTGGCTCATGAAGCCCTATACTGGCGCCCTGGACTCAGAAAAAGAACTGTTCAACTACCGTTTGAACAAGTGCAGAATGGTGGTGGAGTGTGCCTTTGGCCGTCTCAAGGGGAGATGGAGAAGCTTACTCACTCGCTGTGATCTCAGCGAAACCAATATCCCCATTGTGATAGCTGCTTGCTGTGTGCTCCACAATCTGTGTGAGAGCAAGGGGGAGACCTTTATGGCGGGGTGGGAGGTTGAGGCAAATAGCCTGGCTGCTGATTACGCCCAGCCAGACAGCCGGGCGATTAGAAGATCCCAGCGGGACGCGCTGTGCATCCGGGAGGCTTTGAAAGCTAGGTTCCTGACTGAGCAGGGTATCCAGTGACTGTTAAGTTTGTGGACACAGATGCTGAACCTGCCCCCGTTTCTTTACCCAGTTACTGTTGACTATCCTTCCAAGTTACATACCCCCTTCACCACCTTCCCAAAAAATAAAATCTGTTCCGTTTTGTTAATGAACAACGTTGTCTTTATTACTGTTTTCGCGGGAATGTTTTAAACCGGGGACGCAGACTGTGGCGGGGGGCGGGTTTAGTGTTCTGATGCAAATGATGCTTCTAAACTCCGGGAATGACAGGCTCCGCAGTGGTGGACTGGTTGTTTCAACGGAGCCTGCCAGCAGTCCTGGGCGGGACTGCGTGTATGTGTCGGCCAAGTGACTTTCTGGCAGGGGGCGGAGGGTTACAGACCCCCTGCTGCGTGGCTCTGTGATCCAGGATAAGGACCGCGGCATAAGATCTCTAACTGCCCTCCCCCGCCACAAAGTCACAGATCAACCCCCCCGCCCCCCAGAACATGAAAACCACCTCCCAGACTGACCAGGGTAACTGGTGACTGCACTGTGTATGTGTCCTGATGCTGGACCTGCCCCCGCCTCTGTACCCTGCTAAAGGTGACTGTCCTGTCCAATTACCAAACCCCTTCCCCCCCTTCAGACAGACTCTCCTCTAACAGAAAATCTTGGAAACAGTACTTAACAGAAACGAATATTTTATTATGAACCGCACATGAAAAGGGGGGGGGGGGAACTCGGACGGGGGCTTGTGTGAGGTGGGTAGGAAAGGACTTTTCAAACTTTGGGGAACGAGAGCCTTCTAGTGCTACAGCAGTCTGCAGGGGTTGAATGAAAGTTTTAACGGCCCTTGCCGCCCCTCCTTCTTTGGACTTTGGGTGAGGGGGGTGTGGGACTTTGTGGCGGGGGAGGGCGGTTAGAGAGAGACTGCAGCGGGGCTCTGTCCTCCTGCCTCGGGTCTTGCAGAACATCCACAAGGCACCGGAGCGTGTCCGTTTGCTCCCTCATTAGTCCAAGCAGCGTTTGAGTCGCCTGCTGGTCTTCCTGACGCCACCTCTCCTCCCGTTCCATGATTGCTCGGTGCATTTGGGACAAGTTCTCCCTCCACTGTGTCTGCTGGGCTGCCTGGGCTCTTGAGCAGTCCATTAGTTCTGAGAACATGTCCTCACGCGTCTTCTTCTTCCTCCTCCTAATCTGCGCTAGCCTCTGGGAGTGTGATGCCAGGCTGGGTTGGGAGACAGTCGCAGATGTGTCTGTGGGAATGGGAAAAAGGGAGTGAATTCCTGAGACAGATAAATGAAGTTGTGAACAAAGAACATAGTCTTTCTCTGTGAACAAGACCATGCACTGCACCTCTCACATGCGCACTCAGGACAAGGTCGAATTTTCGGCCCTCGCCTTCAGTGCCTGGGGTCTTGCAGTTGCGATCTGAGAAGCGGGGCAGGACACCTGAACTTTTGTAGCAGGCAAACCTGGTAAGCCGTAGACTTGTGGCAGCTTTAAACTTTAATAGTAGCACTGGGCTCCTTTCGCATTGAAAGCAATGCCAGTCTCTGCTGGCAGCAATCAGGGAAGCATGAGCTCTGCCCCTGTCCCACCACCTCGCGGCTGTCCCAGGGAAAGATCCCTGTATGCTGCCCCTCTGCCGCCTCCACCGCGTGGCTGTAAAGCAGTCCCAATACTAACATTCCCCTCCCTAATTCAAAGCAGGGCGTCATGTGCGACATCACGCTGATGAGGATCTCGGAGAGCGACAGGGAACGGATGCTTCGGGAGAGCATGCAGAAACCAGGGCCGTATGCCGCCATGCTCTGCCGTGCTATGATCCCAGACTACTTGATAGAGTCATGGCGTGGGAACGTGTCGTACCACGGTGGCCCTAACAAGATCGCCCTGCCAAGGAACCTGATGCACAGGCTTGAGCACTACCTCCAGGAGAGCTATGCTGAGATCTCCCATGAGGATTTTGTGTCAATTCCCGGACATATAGACCGTATTTTGGTGTAGCTGTAGTGGAAGGGACTACAGAGTGGAGGGTCCTGTGGTTGCCTAATCGTGAAAATCCGGAAATTATTTGATTTTTTTTTACATAGTTGGGACTAAATAGTTGCCTAAGGCAAAGAAATCATGAACAACCAATTGTTGATATTATAAATATTCCTGTTGTGTTATAAATAAGTTTATATGTTTAAAGCACTTACTGCTTGATCCTTCCCCTGATTCGGTGTCCGGGGTAACGGATGGGGACGGTTGGTAGGGGATCTCGGTAAGGGTGATGAAGAGCTCCTGGCTGTCGGGGAAATCAGCGGTGCAAGCGCTGTCGACTGCCTCGTCCTCCTCATCTCCTTCCTCATCTTCCCCGTCCGCTAACATTTCCGACGAGGAACCGGCCGTGGACAATATCCCATCCTCAGAGTCCACGGTCAGTGGTGGGGTAGTGGTGGCGGCCGCATCTAGGATGGAATGCAGTGCCTCGTAGAAACGGGATGTGTGAGGCTGGGATCCGGAGCGTCCGTTTGCCTCTTTGGTTTTTTGGTAGCCTTGTCTCAGCTCCTTGATTTTCACGCGGCACTGCGTTGTATCCCGGCTGTATCCTCTCTCTGCCATGGCTTTAGAGATCTTCTCGTAGATCTTTGCATTCCTTCTTTTAGAGTGCAGCTCGGAAAGCACGGACTCATCGCCCCACACAGCGATGAGATCCAAGACTTCCCGATCAGTCCATGCTGGGGCCCTCTTTCTATTCTGGGATTGCACGGCCATCTCTGCTGGAGAGCTCTGCATCGTTGCCAGTGCTGCTGAGCTCGCCACGCTGTCCAAACAGGAAATGAGATTCAAACTGCCCAGACAGGAAAAGGAATTCAAATTTTCCCGGGGCTTTTCCTGTGTGGCTGGTCAGAGCATCCGAGCTCGAACTGCTGTCCAGAGCGTCAACAGAGTGGTGCACTGTGGGATAGCTCCCGGAGCTATTACTGTCGATTTCCATCCACACCTAGCCTAATTCGATATTGCCATGTCGAATTTAGCGCTACTCCTCTCGTTGGGGAGGAGTACAGAAGTCGAATTTAAGAGAGCTCTATGTCGAACTAAATAGCTTCGTGGTGTGGACGGGTGCAGGGTTAATTCGATGTAACGGCGCTAAATTCGACATAAACTGCTAGTGTAGACCAGGCCTAAGAGACAATTACTTCCTATAAGTACTTCTGTTTGTACCAGGCTGCAATGTGAGAATTATGAGTTAAGGTTAAAGTCTTGAATAACATGATGTTTAAATTGGACCATTTGACGTTTGGATATGAAAACCTTTCTGAACACGATGAGTAGATATTATGGAACTAGGGAAAACATATGGGGATGTAATTCTTTTCTAAGTGCAAAGCTCCAGAAAGTTTTTCCTGCCCAAAATGATACGACAAAGTTGGTGGATCAGCATCAGGAGTTCCTAGATAAAGATAGTTGAAATTTTTGAAGAAGTACAGGGGATTTAGAAATGGTTTCCATTAAAATTTTGTTAACAAAAACTCTAGATTGTGCTGAAAATCTCAACCAGATGTTTCTAAGATGTTTAAACTTGTGTCACATAAACCATATGGGCAACAGTTTCTTGGGTGGCTACAACTCTGATAAGTTGTAATAATGCTCTTGATTTTTAAAATTAGAAATGCTACTGAAATATTTGTTCTAACATGGGAAGGAAAATGTCATTCCAGTTCGAGGTTACTCCAAGCGTTAAAGATATGTCAGTAGCAGATGTTGCCCTTAAGCCAGGCATTGGAGATAGTAGAAACTGGGGTGCAGGTACCAATGTATGCTGGATTGATTTCCAGTTATTTTTGTAGCTGCAAGAGTTAAGGGCGAATTCCTATACATTTGTTTTAAATAAAACATTTGCTTTGACTAAGGCAGCAGAATGGTTAGCTGACCTCACCTTGAGTTCTTTGTTAGTGTCTTGGAGGTATGATGGCAAGTGACATCCAAAAAACAAGTTAGTCCAATCTATAGAAGGAAAATATGGTATTGAAAACTCATTTCATTAGAATGCCTTTTGATGGAGATCTGCTGTTAGCAAAGGTTCTCAAGAGACTTTGCCACAAAGTAAATCTTATGGCAGACAGGTACATGCTTCTATATTGCAGCTGAATTTTTATAGACTGCTGACAGGTATCAGATTTTCGAGATCAGGAGCCTGAGTAATGGGTAGTCCCTTTTCAGGTTCCAAATAGGGAGCATTTAGTTCAGTTCCTGTTTTTCTAACATTTTTCTTGATATGCACATCCATACATAGGATCGTTCAGATTCTTTCATGAGTTGGGAAGAGTTTTCCTTTATTCTTTAAAAGTACAGTTTACCCTCACTATAACAAACCCCTCTGGATCCAAGCCATTTATTTGTTATAGCCAGGGGTTTGTTATAGCAAAAAGAGACCTGCGGAGGGGTTTTGGGGTGTGTGTGTGCAGGGCCAGCTCCAAGCACCAGCTTGCCAAGCAGGTGCTTGGGGCGGCCACTCCGGAGAGGTACGGCACGTCCAGCTATTCGGCGGACGGTCCCTCACTCCTGCTCGGAGTGAAGGACTTGCCGCCGCAGATCGCGATTGCGGCTTTTTTTTTTTTTTTTTTTTGCGCTGCTTGGGACGGCAAAAACCCTGGAGCCGGCCCTGTGTGTGTGACAGCTCCGCCAGCCCCCAGGGTTTGTTACAGCCCACGGTTCATTATTGTGAAAGGCATTCTAGCATGGGTGTACTGTATACATCTAATGTATCCTTCAGTATTCAAGATGACTTGATACAGTCAAAGTTGTTTGGAGTCTCCTGTATCCAAGAATCTTAGTGCAGTATAACATTAGGAAAAAATTAGGATCCAAACAGAGTGTCTTCAGCCATGGGGGAGGGATAGCTCAGTGGTTTGAGCATTGGCCTGCTAAACCCAGGGTTGAGAGTTCAGTCCTTGAGGGGGCCACTTAGGGATCTGGGGCAAAATCAGAACTTGGTCCTGCTAGTGAAGGTAGGCGGCTGGACTCAATGACCTTTCAGGGTCTCTTCCAGTTCTATGAGATAGGTATATCTCCATATATTATTAGCCATCTTGCAGCTTTAAGGGCAGTGTCATGGGGTCCACTCACGGCACGTGGTGCTGCTTCCTGGTGGCTCTGGGAATTAGCTCTTGCCAGGCGCTGCCCTCATCTGGCGGTGTCTCTACCTGTCGTCATGCCCTGCAGAGGAACTGCAGCCTCCTCTCTATGATTCCTGAGAGGGGCAGGGGAGCCCGGCTTCTCTTAGGGCCCTCATTGCCAGAAGTTGCCCGTCGACCAAAGAAAAAGCAGGCCAACCGCACTGCAGATACTGCACCAGGGTCCAGACTTGGCTAAGGCCCCAACACCTAAGGGCAAGCCGATCATGGGACTGCCCCATAAGGCAATGGAGCATCCTCGGTCACTGGACCGCAGGCGCAGATCCCCATCTCTGTGGCCTAGGACCCCGACACTGCATCTCCGGTCAGAAGACTCAAGTTCCTGACACTGCGCTCTTCCCCTACGAGACATGGGACACTGGAGTCGAGGCACCGGTCCCCATGCCACCAGTACTGGCAAGCTTCCTGCCAAAGATTGTCACGGCCTAGGTCACCTTTGCTCAGACCGTCTCCCAGACGTTGGTCCCCACCTGGGCAGGATCGCTCCCTGCCGTGGCACCGGTCTCCATCTCCCTGGTACCGCTCGTTGGGCAGGCACTGATCCTCGCTGGTTGCTGACCAGGGTCAGTCGGCAAACTCAGGCCTTGATGGCTCTGCCCTGGATGCTGGAAGGGCAATGGTTGGAGTTGGATTGGGACCTGCGAAATCCATGCGGTATCTGCAACTTTGGCATGGCAGCAGGGACAGTGGCCTGCTCAATGGCCATACTGGAACTTGTGGGGTGTGCCTGTAATGCCAGTCCCATATTCCCACCAGTCCTCCCTGGCTGCCTCAGACAAACTGCTCTTGGCATTGCTGGCACCAGAGTCGGAACATGGTACCGAATCAGACGCGGGGGCAGCGCCTTGGACTCGAGCACCCAAGGAGCCGTCCCTGGAGAAGGAAGGGGAACCTGGCCCTCCCCGGCGGGGCAATCATCGTCATCAGCTCCAGACAAAGCAATGGCAGGTCCCTCCCACACGGGCAGTCCCCCTGACGACTTCAAGGAACACCAGGCTCTCCTTAAAAGGGTGGCTACCAACTTGAACTTAAAAATTGAGGTCGCAGAGGAGATTGATGACCTCTTTAATGTTATATCCTCCTCCACCCCAGCCCGGGTCGCACTATCTGTCCACTCAGGGTTCCTTAAGATTGCCAAATCGCTGTGATAGACCCTCTCTTCCATTCCACCTACGTCTAAGATGTCAGAAAAGAAGTACTATGTCCCTGTAAAAGGGTTTGGATAGCTGTATGCACACTCTCCAGCGGCATCACTGGTCGTGTCCGCTGTTAATGAAAGGGACAGGCAGGGCCAAGTCAATGGCACGCTGAAAAACAAAGATGCCAAGAGACTGGACTTATTTGGCAGGATGATTTATTCGACGGCCAGCCTGCAATTTCGGGTGTCTAACCACCAGGCCCTGTTAGGCAGGTACAATTTTAACCTGCCGGACTCCCTTAAATTCAGGAGCGGCCCAGGAGTTCGCTGCTCTAATCAACGAAGGCAGAGTTGTGGCAAGGGGGGCCCTCCAGATGGCCTGGGACACTACTGACTCAGCGGCTACTGTGGTTGCCTCTGCGGTGGCCATGAGACACAGCTCCTGGTTGCAGTCCTCTGGGTTGTCCCAGGAAATGAAGTCCACTATTCAGGACCTCCCATTTGAGGGGGTGGGGCTCTTCTCTGAACTCATGGACTTGAGAGTCCACAGCCTTAAAGACTCCCGTGCCACTCTCTGCTCCTTGGGCCTCCATACTCCTCAATAGGCCAGGAAGCCGTTCCGCCCTCCGCCTCCACAGTCTGGGTCCTGGGGGACTCTTTGGCTGAGCACCTACAGGAGAAAGACCCCTTGTTTCTATCCTAAGCGGTGACACCTGTCATCTTCCTGTTCGTCTGCTCAGCCTGGCCTTTCCAGGAACCAAGGAGACCAGAAGCAGACATTTTGAGGGTGCGCTTGAGGATGACGCCCCAGTCACTTCCCAGGATCCACCCTTCCCCTCTTTCCTGGACCGCCTCTTCCTATTGGCCTGGTCTTGACTAACTTTGGACCATTGGGTGCTCGAAGTAATATCCTCAGGTTACACCTGGCTATTTGTGGCCGACCCTCTGTCCCACCCTTCTTCCCCATCCCTTTTCAGAGACCCTTCTCACGAGCAATTCCTCGTCTAAGAGGCAGAAAACCTTCTGCACCTGGGGGCGGTGGAGGAGGTCCCTTGGGATGTGAAAGGAAAGGGTTTCTACTCCCGCTACTTCCTAATCCCAAAAGCAAAAGGGGGCCTCAGACCCATTTTGGACATGCGTCGCTTCAATAAATCTCTCAAGTAGTTGAAGTTTCACATGGTCTCCCTTACCTCCCATCATTCCCTCCCTGGATCCGAGAGACTGTACGCTGCCTTCCACTTGAAAGACACATTTCCATTTTTGCAGAGCACAGGCGCTTCCTTTGTTTTATGCTGGGCCAGCGCCATTTCCAGTTCACGTCAATGCCATTCGGTCTCGCGTCATCCCCAAGAATGTTCACAAAGTGCATAGCACAAGGGGCTGCTTACCTGAGGTGCCAGGGTGTTCAGATTTACCCAGACCTTGACGACTGGCTGTCACGGACTCACAGATCGTGCCCACTCTTGGCCCCGTGCGATCCGTCGGGGGGTGCCCCTTTCAGTGAGACAGCCCTTCTTGGGGGTCCACTCTCTCTCGGGGTTAAGCCCCTCCACCTTCTGGAGCCGCACCTCTCTGAGCCTTAGCACGTCTGTCTCTCGCCGTGGGCCCCCTCAGGGAGTCCACTCGCTCTGGACCCCTGGGGCCTCCACCTCCTGAAGGGGATGATGCAACCCTGTTCTCTAGACTGGAGTGACTCTCAGCCAGCATAAAACAGGAGGGTTTATTGAGCGTTGAACACAGCACAAGAAACTCTCAGGGCCTCAGGCCTGGCCTCCCTCAGCACAGCACATCCAAGTCTCCCAGCATCCAGGTGGGCTCTGCTGCTCTCTCTCTCTCCAGCCCAGAGTCCCCCTGCTTCCCAGCTGGGCATCTGATATCACCGGCCTCAAGCCCTGCCTCTGTCCATTGTCTTCTCTCCAGGGAAACAGGATCATAAACTGGGTTGCCGGGCCTCCTCTCCTTGCTTCTGTCCTCTGGTCCCCTCTGGCTGGAACCGGCTGGTTAGGTCATGGGGTCCTCTCTTTACAGCCCATTGTACTCCCTCTGGCCAGAACCGGCTGTGACTCCTGAGCTGGGTCCTTGGGTTGTCAGGTCACCAGTCGCTGGGGTGTCCATCCTCCAGGCCATTGGCTGGGGTCCCAAGTTCCCTCTCCGGTCCTCTGTAACAACAAACTCCCTCTCCTTTCACCTCGTTAAACCAGTAACACCCAGGGACACTGAGTCCCACTCCCTCTGCATGCAAACCATTGGAAAACCAAGGAAAACACAAGAAAATCCCCCACTTTGTCACAGTGGCTAATAAAGGGCCAGTCTCGGGATCAGCTGCAGCAGCATCTCGATCTGGTTTGTTCCACCTGTCACGACCTGGGGCTGTTAATAAATGAGAGAGTTGACCTTAATTCCGGTACAATGCATAGAGTTCATTGGAGCAGTCATCGACTCTGCTCAAGCCAGAGCCTTCTTCCCCGAGGCTTGGTTCCAAGTCATGGCAGACTTCATCTTGTGCATGCGAGCCCACCCTCTTACTGCTCACACATGTCTGCAATTATTGGGCCACATGGCGGCCTGTACTTATGTGGTCCGGCATGCGTGGCTCTGCATCGGGCCCCTGCAGGTCTGGCTGGTCTATGTCCCCAACAGATGCAGATTGGACCGGGTGGTCAGGGTCTCGAACCATGTACTGTTGTCACTCACCTGGTGGCAGAGTCCTGCATTGGTGTTGAAGGGAGTTCCCTTCGCGGCTCCATCCCCGTCGGTGACCCTCATCTCCGATGCCTCGGACCTAGGGTGGGGAGCCCACCTTGGTGATCTCAGCACGCAAGGTCATTGGTCGAGTCACGATCGCTCCCTACAGGTCGTCGGGGAGCTCAGAATGGTTTGCCTGGCTTGCCAAGCCTTCCTACCTCACATAAAAAGGAGGGTTGTCCAGGTACTGACGGACACTACAGCGGCTATGTTCTATATCAATAAGCAGGGCAGAGCCAGATTGTCTGCCCTTTGTTACGAAGCCCTCAGACTCTGGGACTTCGTTTTCCAACATGACATCCGTCTCTTAGCCAGGCACCTCCCCTGGGCCAGGAACGCTTTGGCAGATCACCTCAGCAGGACCATCTTGTCTCACCACGAATGGTCTCTCCATCCGGAAGTGGTCACCTTCTTCCTCCAGAGGTGGGAGACTCCCCAGGTGGACCTGTTCGCGTCCAGTCAGAACAGGAAATGCCCTGTTTTCTGCTTGATTTGGGGGATCGACAGGGGCTCCCTGTTGGACGCTTTTATGCTCCTGTGGTCTGGGGCTCTGCTGTATGCCTTCCCTCCCAGTGCCGTTGATTCACAGGGTCCTCATGAAGATCAAGCAGGACAGGGTGAAGGTGATCCTCGTAGCAATGGCTTGGCTGCGCCAGCACTGGTTCTGTATGCTTCTGAACCTCTCAAGTGGCTGCTCCAGTGCAGCTACCACTCAGGCCGGATCTGCTGTCCCAAAACTATGGCAGTCTTCTGCATCGGAACCTGGAGGCGCTGCACCTGACTGCTTGGCTGCTGCATGATTAAGTGCGGAGGAGCAGGAGTGCTCTGCTGCTGTGTGTTTCTAATCTTTTGTTTCTAATGTGGCTTGAAGTTGAGCATCTCTGTAGGTCCTTCAAACATGCAGGAGAATTGCCATAAATCAGGTTGGTTTGGTATCTGGCCAGCCAGAAGAGACTTCTGATTTCGCCATGTCTAAAAATATTATGATGATAAAATACCATAGTTGTTTTGAAGTATTTTATCAGGAAGTGCAAAGTGAGCCACTTAACAAGTAATCTTCTCTCTCTTAAAGCCTTAATTTTGTAGCACTAAAATCAATGGGAATTTTGCCACTAACTTCAATGGGTGAAGGATCGAGCTTTATTTGCCATTTTGCTGCATCGAATGGCAGTTGCACTAATTAAAATAGTTACATCTCTGGGATTCAAATAAGAAATTCATATATAATTACTTAGATTCTTCAATTTAAAAATAGCCCATAAAATAAATTGCATCGTATGGAAAGTGGGTATTGGAATTTCATTCTAAATAATCAAAGGGCCAAACATAATACATATTTTTATCCCCTTCAAACAAGCAATTTTATTTAAATTGCACTAGTGGCTGAATGTCTTCATCAACATATTTTACTGGGCTTTTAGTTTCTTTGTCTGTCTTGTCCATTTAGACTGTGAACTCTTCAGGGCAGGCACCATTTTTACTCTGTTTATACAGGACTTGGCCCAGTTGGGCCCTGATTTTGATTGGGATCGCTTAGTGCTACTGTAATAAAAATAGTATTAATTTGCACAAAGTCCTGGGTTAATGTATGATTGCATTGAAACCCAGTGCACTCTGCTTTGGTTGGTGGGTTGTCCTGGTGAGAAGCTTGTTTCAGCCTTTGTTTTAGAGGACAGAAACTTAAAATATCAAAAGGAAAATAAAGGGGGGAGGGGATTCAGATTGGGGTTTGTCAGCTTTGTCTGTGTCACTCTAAATGTTTTAAGCAGAAATTTAAGCTTCCTAATAAAAGTTGACTGCTTTTGCTTTCTGGGTTTACTTGTGCATGGCTAATGCAAAGGTAAACACCTCTTATCTCAGTCGAATCAGTAAATTGTCTTTTTAGACAATTGCACCATGCCCCCCTTCTGACGACAACAAATTACTACCCAACCCCCAGAGGGGGGACTGAAGACTGAGCCCTCCCAAGTGCCACTGCCCGGTGGAAGGCCAAAGCTCAAGCCCCACCGCCCCGGGTGGGGGTGGGGAGCAAGGCCGAAGCCCAGGGCCCTGGGCAGTGGAGCTTGGGCTTCAGCCCCAAGCAGTGGGGCTTGGGCTTTAGCTTCGGCCTCAGGCCCCAGCAAGTCTAAAGCCAGCTCTGGCAACCCCATTAAAATAGGATTCAGACTCACTTTGGGATCCAGACCCACAGTTTGAGAACTGCTGCTTTAAAGGTATATTAAATGTTACTTTGTGGCTTTCAGCAACTGTGCAAAAGCTGAGTGTTGGGAGGGTGCAGAAAGGGTAGAATTCCATGAGCTCTTGTCTTATTTTGAACGAAGACCTGTTTACATAGAGAGTTTCACTTATATGTTGATCTAATTTTTTTATAGATGGTTGTGAAAACATTCATGGATATGGATCAGGACTCGGAAGAAGAAAAGGAGCTGTATCTAAATCTTGCATTACATCTTGCTTCAGATTTTTTTCTCAAACACCCTGATAAAGATGTGCGCTTGCTGGTAGCATGTTGCCTTGCTGATATTTTCAGAATTTATGCTCCTGAAGCTCCATACACCTCACCAGATAAACTGAAAGTAAGTTGAAATAAGCACGCATGCAGAAAATATATGAAGGGGAAAAAAAAAAAAAGGTGGTGGGGGAGTAAGGGCAGAACGAATATATTTCGCCCATTGCATCCCAAGCAAAATGATTTTATCTACTACTGGTTCCACCAGGTTACTAGTTATTTATTTTGATTTATACAATAAGTTACTTGAGAAATCCAAGGGTTTAACCTGGTTATGGGGACACAGGTTCTGTCTGCACTGCAAATTTTAACTGCTATAAAAGTTGGGAGATAACAGTGTTGTAATTAAATCTTCTAACTCAGTTATCTTGTAGACGTAACAAATATAACTGGTGAGAAGCATAACTGTTGCAACTGTGGTCCCAATCTATGAAAGAGGCAAGATAGGTAAAGTAATATTTTCTATTGAACCCACTTCTGTTAGTGGAAGTTATAAGATTTCGAACTGCTGAGTCTCTGTGTATCTTGAAAGGTTGTATCTTCCACCAGCAGAAGTTGGTTCAATAAAAGATAATACCTCACCCACTTTATATCTCAGGCAGTCTCTGTTTCCATATATAATATTTAAAGGCTTTTGGAATTAACTTTTATATCTGTTTTCAATATGAAATTAACTAGAATATCTACTCTGCTGTCCTTTTAGTAGTGTTGGCAGGTCTATAGCTTCCACAGGATCCTTCTGTGAGAGAGCAGCAAAATCCCCTCTGCCAGCACTTTTAAGGTAGTGATCACTAGTGCTTTCAGTTAGCATTTTCGGGTATTTCTCTTGGGATCTGTGGGACCCATGCTTGTTGACTTGGTGTTTCCAAGCCTGCACTTGTGTTCCCCGCTGCATTGTAAACCTGAGTTTACAGTTGCTGGACCTAGGTCTCAGCTGTACTAACATGTCTACACTGCACTACGCAGACCTTCTGACTCTAGTCCATTACTTGAAATGTGTCCACACTGAAAAGTGACAGGGCTTGGACCTGAGCCGCAGCGGGACTCTGACTCTGATCCACTCCTCTATCTAGGTTCTAGGGCCTGGGTCCTGAGCGTTTGCTGACTGAGTTGGACTGATGGGGAGGCTTGGGCTCAAACCAGAGTCAGAGACCAAGTTTCGTGTGTAGTGTAGAAATGCCCTTGGAGGGCAGAGAGAATTTTATTGAAGAAAGATATGTTTGAAAATAGTTCAAATTATGGTGTTACTCTCCACCCAACTGAGAGAGTGATCATTTCTACTGAGAATTTGAAAGTTGCAAAGTTTTAAGAGTGACCTTACTGTACATTATGTGAAATACCCATAGCCCAACTAGATGGAGATGGTTGATTGGGAAATGACAGTTTAAGCAGCTGCAAAGTCATCTTTTTGTTACAGAAACTTTCCTATTATGGCAGTTTTTAGATGGCTTTACTCTTTTAGTAATGGGGGGGGAATCAATACCAGCTAAATTCCTTCTAAGCTGCGCAGCAAGCTATCAAGGGCCATGCAGGTGGGGAGAGGCAGCTGGGAAGAGGTGCCCCTCCTATGGCGCAGGGGGGAGAGGTGGCCAGGAAGAGGTGCCTCTCCCACGGCCCGTCCCCAAGATGCTGCGGAGAGAGAGGGAGGGCTGGAAGGAGCCTTCTCTCCCTGCCCCAGCCCTGAGCCTCCTCCCGCACTCCAAGCCCCTCATCCCCGGCCCCACCCCAGAACCCACACCCCCAGCCAGAGCCCTGAGCCCCCTCCCACACTCCGAACCCCTCGGCCACACATCACCTCCATAGTGGTGCACATAACAAAATTCTTTCCGCACATGCACGTACAAAAATATAGGGAACACTGAACACCAGTCCTACCTTCTCTCTCCTTCTCCTACCCCTCAAACAAGCAGCTTTTCACTACCCTGTCTGAATCTTGACTGATGGGTTGGTCTTTTTTTTTTTTTTTTTTTAAATAGGCAGCAGTGAAAATTAATATTTAAAAAATAGTGGTGTCTTTTTGTTCATTGTCTCCTGCTCTTGGCTTTCACTTCTCTAGTCTTTTTTTGTCTGCAGATTTCAGAATTGTGCCTTTCAGAGATAAATTTGTAAGTGCATCAAAGACATGAAAAAAGAAAGGGCAGATAGTGGTATCACTTTCTTGTAAAATAGTAGTGCAGCAGACTGAGTATGACATTACACAGGGTACAATCTGAGCTGTTGAACAGCTGTCCCCTCAATTCACCAATCCTGGGGTGCCTTTTACACTGCTTTGCTTTGCTGTGAGAACTACTACTCCTAGCATGCAAAATCCCTCCCAACTGAATTACATGAATGCTCTGGCCAGCCACTCATGATTTATATACAGGGCAACACCAACAACTTCCCAGTACCAGAACTTCTCCTAGAAATGTGCATCTTGTACTTCCCAGCTCTCTCCTGGACAATATGAGCTCATATAAAGTCTCTCATTTCACCAGTGGAAAATCGTAGAATCATAGTACTGGAAGGGATCTTGAGAGGTCATCTAGTCCAGTCCCCTGCACTCATGGCAGGACTAAGTATTATCTAGATATGCACAAACTCCCTATTATAGGATATGCACAAACTGTTATTTCAAGTGGAGGTTCCCCAACACTTCAACCCAAACAAATGAGTTTAGATAAAACAAGTTTTTTAACTACAGAAAGATAGTTTTTAAGTGATTACAAGTAATGAGGCATAAAGGCAGAATTGGTTAAGAAGCAAATAAATGATAATATGCAAAGTAATACCTACCTTAGCAAGCTAAATGGATTCAAAGCAAAGATTTTATCTCACAATATGCTTACAGCAATCTGTAGTGACTGAAAAGGCTCCCAGCCAGGACCCCTCCCCCAATTCAATGTTGCTTCCTTTGTCTTTCAAGCATTGTAGCTGCCATGAGTAGAGACGGGGCGGGGAGGAGCCTAGGTGATTTGGAGGCCACTGTTTGTTTCTCCTTCTTATGCTCTTCTCCCCTCTTTGAGGATTATCTCCAGCTGAGGTTCAGGCAACAACCAATCTGTTTACACACAAACTCCCAGCTGTTCCACTGTCAATATGTAAAGTTCTCGTTCACACCCTTCTTCTTGACAAAGAATGGTCACTTACCTAGGTGATAGTCTGTAATAGTTCATCTGATTATGCTGATACCTGGCTGAGGCACCCATGTGTCTGTCTCTGAAAAACTAGTTTGTGCCTGATTTTCTTAAACTTGGAGCATGTAGAATCTTATAACTTTATATGCAATGTTGATATACACATTTTACCAGGACAGTAATGTTCAGTAGATTGAGTTTTCATATGGTATCTCACAAGGCATACTTTGTACAAAATTTATTGTAGCCTTGTAAAAATAGTAAATATAGGGTATAGTGTGTCACACTGAGACAGTTTATATTCATGAAATGAGTTCACATGTGTCTTGGTTGCAGGACTAAAGACTTTTTGATACAAAGAATGACGATAATTTTCCTTCTAAATCTTTCTGGCTTTTTAATCAAGCATACATTGATTTAGCCTGAAATTTAGGTTGGGCTTCAGCCTCTAAGGCCCACTCAAAGGTTTGTTGCCCTGTTGCCTTGAGTCTCCCATGAAAGAATCTGATAGTGCAATTAATACAGTGTTGTCCTTAGGATCCACATAGAATATCCTGCAATTAGAAGGTTGTGCACAACTTCTCTTGAGGAAGGGGGAGATTCATCTGAGGAGTGATCCCTGCACTGTAAAAACTAGGCCATTTTAAGCTGTCTCGCGTTGGGCAACGAAAATTAAAATCTAGGTCTCCAATCTAACTTTTGTCACCCATCTCAGAAACTCTGTTTCTGCTATATCTTTTTTTGAGAACATGACTGGCCCCAAATTAAATCCAAATTCAATGTCTTTCTGACAGATATGTTCTAGCTCAACCAGAAGTTATGGGTTCAATACAAGAATCACTTGGTGAAATTCTGTGTTTTGAGATAAGAAAATCAGACTTAAATGTTAATAGTTGTGCCTTCTGGCATTAAAATCCTATTATTCTTTCTGGCCTTTAAAATATATGAGCACAGTTAGGGCATATAATTGGAATTATAATGCCATTATGTAAATCAATATTTTCTATCCTATTCCTTGGTATAGGTGGAGTCAGTAGTCCACCTGTTAAAGTTGTCTGACACTTTCCATTATAAGAGCCTATTTTCAGAGCCTTATAACTTTGCTGAACTTCGACCATTTGGTCTGAAATTTTCCATGCTGGATGTCTGACTCAGGCTGAAGTTATTGTGTGAAAACTCCATCCAAAATGGTTGTTGTTTCTGAGAATGAGGCTAGAGAAAAATACATTGTTTTGTCATTTAAAAAAATACTGGTGACATTTTCTTTGAGACTCTCTAGTGCCCCTATACTTGGGAGCAGGGACTTGAAATGTGGCAGGCAGGTGGCCTTTGTCTTTGCTGTTCCTGTGAAAATCTGCCGTAATTTGGCTAAATGATAAGACTTTGAAAAAAATCTCAATTCGTACCTGTTTAGTAGAGACTGAGTTCAGCAGCTAAAATCTCCAAAGATTGTCTTCACTGACTATGCTCCATCCCCTCACAACTTCTGGTGGAGGCTGCACATGTGCTATCCCCTCAGAGGGAGAGAATATAATTAGTCTTCTCACAGCTCCTGTATGTGCACGTGCACCATCTCTGAATATGCTCCAGCCCAGAGCTTCAGAAGCAAAGTCAGACTTACCCTGTAATGGCTACTTGGCTGCTGCAGAATGGTGTGGTGTTGGGTACCAGAACTGAGTACAGTAATTCCTCACTTAACATTGTAGTTATGTTCCTGAAAAATGTGACTTTAAGCGAAACAATGTTAAGTGAATCCAATTTCCCCATAAGAATTAATGTAAATAAGGGGGGTTAGGTTCCAGGGAAATTTTTTTTGCCAGACAAAAGGCATTATATACATTTTAAACAATTTTAAGCAAGCAATTTAATACAGGTATAAGTTTTTTAAACAATTTTAAAGAAACAATACTACAATCATCACTGCTGAGTATGAAGCTTGGTTGAGGTGGTGGAGTCAGAGAGTGGAAGAGGATGGATTGTCTGGCTGCTCCTCTTGCTTTTCTTGCAAGCACAGGCACTGACTTTGCCGGGGGCAGGGGGCTCAACCCTCGGCCCTTCCTCTCCACCCCTTTCCCCAAGCCCCCACCCTTGACCCATCTCTTCTCCCCCCCCCCACCTCCTCCCCCTTTACTTCGCACGCTGTGTCCTCGCTCCTCCCCCCTCCCTTCTGAATGCTGCAAACCAGCTGATTGCCCCGGGCAGGAGGCGGGGCGGGAGGGGGAGCCTGCGTGCCAAGTCCTCGCTCCTCCTGCCCGCGGCAACTTGGCACGCAGGCTCCCCCTCCCGCCCCGCCTCCTGCCCGGGGCAATCAGCTGGTTTGCGTTGTTCAGGAGGCAGGGGAGGGAAGGGGACATCACTTAACGTTGTAGTTAGGAGTTACTGTACCATATGATGGAATGTGTTAGTTTTTTTTTTAAGTCTGGTAATTCTCTCTCTCTGTGTGTGTGTGTGTGTGTGTGTGTGTGTGTGTTAAAAGAACATTACTGAGGTTGCAAAGTTGAGCAGTCAAAATTAGGAAATGGTAGAGTTAAGATTGCCAGTTCATACGCATTATGATAGTGCTTAATTACATGATCATATACTATTTTTCCATGGGACTCCTGCCTCATTCAGTATGCAGGATGGACCTGCTCTGGGGGTGAATCAGGGTTGTGTAGTTAAGGAGGCTATTGTCTGTAGGAACCGTCTCGTTTGTTGCAGAAGTTGGAAGGTCTGTAATGAATGAGGCTAGGGATTGTTAAGGTCTTATGGTTAAGGCTAGTTGGATGCTGCTCAAGAGAATTTAATTCTGCTCCTGTGTGATGATGGGCAAGTAATTTACCAGACTTGTTGGAGGTCGTCAGCAATTGTGTTTTTTCTCATTTCACTTGAGACTTTGGGGTCTGATTTGCTTAAGTGCTGAGGACTCAGCTGCAGATGAAGTCAATGGAAGATGTGACTTGAACATATACAATGGTAAGTACTTTGAAAAAATCAGATTCTACGTCTCAAACTGGGCACTCAAAGTTAATGGATACTTTTGATCTTCTGTCTGTGCCTCACCTCCCTGTCTGTGAAATGGGAGTAATATTTCTGCTTCACTTCACAGGGAGGTTGTGAATGTTTGTGAAGCATTCAAATATTATAGTGATGGGTTTCATAGAAAAGCCCATGAGGAAATTAATAGCTTTGTCTTCAGAGCAGGATTTGAAGAGGGTGTAGTAAACAAGGTCTGGGTACACGCACTGAACAATAAGGAGGGGAAAAAAACTATTGAGTAGCAGCTCATTAAATGAGTTCTGTCCATCTTGTGAACTGAATGAATCAGAGGCCTGTAGAAAACCTATTATGTGATCATATAATTAAAGACAGTATAATAATGCATATTTACTATTGTGTGTTAGGAAATGCCTGTGCAACCTTAACTCTTGAATGCTTTTCTTCATAACCTTAAAACAAAAAACAAGATTAGAGACTATATTACACAAACTATATTAAAACATTGTTTTGTTTTTGGTTGCCACTACACACTGCACTGAAGTTCTCAATGAACTGTCCACTGTGGTGCCCAGAGGTTTTCTAAGTAGTTAATTTAGAACTCAGCAATGTGTATGACTAGTTCAAGGTGTCAGGATCAACAAGAATGTATACTCTGCTGGAGAGAATCCCATAGGAAGATATATTGAAAAGACTTGTGACTATTCATCTCTTTTCTAAATAGAGGTGTGTGTGATGGGTGTAATAGAGGTGTACAAGAGTTATGCTGTATTTGAGCCCAAGAACTCAGTAAAATAGGGGGGGGGGATCCAGTTATGTGGATACTAAGAATATTTAGGTTAGATAGGATACAGAAATCCAACTGGCTTAATGAAGAAGCTTCTGTATGGACAGGTTGTTCTATAACTGTCTACAATAGGGGACAGAGAGTCCTGTGGCACCTTATAGACCTACAGACATATTGGAGCATAAGCTTTCTTGGGTGAATACCCACTTCGTCAGATGCATCTGTGTGGTTGGCTGGTCAGTTTGTAACTCTGGTGTTCGTAACTCTGAGGTTCTACTGTATTTATAAAATGGAGAATAAGGAGAAGCTAAATGAATTCTTTGCATCGATCTTCACTGATTAGTATGTGAGAGAGATTACCATACCTGAGCCATTCTTCTTAGGGACCGACCTGAGGAACGGTCCCAGATTGAGGGGTCAATAAAGGAGGTTTTGAAACAAATTGATAAATTTAATAGTACTAAGTCACCAGAACCAGATGGTATTCTCCCAAGAGTTCTGAAGGAACTCAAATTTGAAATTGCAGTACTACTAACTGTGGTATGTAACCTATCATTTAAATCAGCTTCTGTACCTGATGACTGGAGAATAGCTAATATGACACCACTTTAAAAAAAAAAAAAAAAAAAAAAAAGGCTCTATAGATGATCCTGGAAATTACAAGCCAGTAAGCCTAACTTCAGTATCAGGCAAATGAGTTGAAACTATAGTAAAGAACAGAATTATCAGAACACGGATGAACGTGACTGTTGGGGAAGAGTCAACATGGCATTTGTAAGGGGAAATCATACCTCACCAATCTACTAGAATTCTTTGAGGGGGGTCAACCAACATGTGGACAAAGGTGATCCAATGGATATAGTGTAGTTGGACTTTCTGAAAGCCTTTGGCAAGGTCCCGCACCGAAGGTTCTCTCCTAAGTACAGTCAGCAGTCATGGGATAAGAGGGAAGGTCCTCTCATAGATCAGTAACTGGTTAAAAGATAGGAAACAAAGGTTAGGAGTAAATGGTCAGTTTTAAGAATGAAGCGAGATAAATAGCAAGGTCCCCCAGGGAGCTGTACCAGTACTGTTGAGCATACTAATAAATGATCTGGAAAAAGGGGTAAACAGTGAGGTAGCAAAATTTGCAGATAGAAAATTATTCAAGATAGTGAAGTCCAAAAGAGACTGTGAAGAATTACAAAGGGTGAGTGGGCCACAGAAACGGCAGATGAAATTCAGTGTTGTTAAATGCAAAGTAATGCACACCGGAAAACATAATCCCAACTATATATACAAAATGATGGGATTTAAATTAGCTGTTACCACTCAAGAAAGAGATGTTGGAGTCATTGTGGATAGTTCTCTGAAAACCTCTCCTCAGTGTGCAACAGCAGTCAAAAAAAGCTAACCATGATAGGAACCATTGAGAAAGGAATCAATATGACAGAAAATATCATAATGCTGCTGTATAAATCCAGAGTATGCCCTTACCTTGAATACTATGTGCAGTTTGAGTCACTGCCTCTCAAATATATATTAGATTTGGAAAAGGTACAGAGAAGGGCATTAAAAAATGATTAAGGGTATGCAACAGCTTCCATGTGAGGAGGGATTAATAAAACTGGGACTTTTCAGCTTGGAGAAGAGAGGCGTAAGAGGGGATGTGATAGAGGTCTATAAAATCATTAATGGTTTAGAGAAAGTGAAATAAGGAAGTGTTATTTACTCCTTCACATCACAAAAGAGCCGGGGTCACCCAATGAAATTAATAAGCAGCAGGTTTAAAACAAACAAACAAAAGGAAATACTTCTTCACATCATGCACAGTCAAGCTCTGGAACTTTTTGCCACGGGATGTTGTGAAGGCCAAAATTATAGCAAGGTTCAAAAAGGAATTAGATAAGTTCATGGAGACTAGGTCCATCAGTGGCTATTTGCAAAGATGGTAAGGGATTCAATTCCATGCTTTGGGTGTCCTTAGCCTCTGATTGCCAGAAGCTGGGAGTGGATGACAGAGGGTGGATAACTTGATTGCCTGTTCAGTTCATTTCCTCTGAAGCACCTGGCATTGGGCACTGTTGGAAGGGCTAGATGGACCATTGTTCTGACCCAGTATGGCCGTCCTTACGTAGGACAACCCATGGAATTACAGATCAGTCAGTTTAATTTGAGTACTTGGGAAGATTATGGAGCAAATAATCAAACAATCTGTTTTGTAAGCACTTAGAAGATAAGTAACAGTCAACGTGAATTTGTCGACAAACTCATGTCAAACCAACCTAATATCCTTCTTTGACAGGGTAACAAGCCTGGTAGATGGGAGAGAAGCAGTAGATACATCGCATCTTGACTTTAGTAAGGTTTTTGGTACAGTCTCACATGATCGTCTGATAAGCAAACTAGGGAAATATAGACTAGACTAGACTAGTTATGCATCGTTCACAGTCAAGCTGGAAGGGTATATCAAGTGGGATTACGCTGAGATCTTTCTGGGGTTTTGTTCTGTTCAGTATTTTCATAAATGATTTAGATAATGGCATAGTGAGTACTCCTATAAAGTATGTAGAAAATACCAAAGTGGGAGGGGTTGCAAGTGCTTTGGAGGACAGGATTAGAATTAAAAATGATCTGGACAAACTGGAGAAATGGTCTGAAGTAAATAGGATGAAATTCAGTAAGGAGAAATGCAAAGTTCTACTTAGGAAGGATCAGTTGCACAAATAGAAAATGGGAAATTACGGCCTAGAAAGGAGTACAGAAGAAAAGGATCTGGGGGTTGTGGTGGATCACAAACGGTATGAGTTAACAATGCAATACTACTGCAAAAAAAGCAAACCTCATTCTGGAATGTATTAGCAGGACTGTTCTAAGCAAGACACAAGAAGTAATTCTTCCACTCTACTCAGCACTGATAAGGCTTCAACAGGCACACCGTTGAGTTCTGGGCACCATATTTTGGTAAAGATGTAGACAAATTGGAGGAGAGCAAAATAAAGATTAAAGGTCTGGAGTATGTGACCTATGAGGAAAAATTGGAAAAATTGTTTTAGCCTGGAAAAGAAAAGACTGAGGGGCAGGGGGATGAAATAATAGTTTTCAAGTATGTAAAAAGTGGTTCTTTGAGTGCTTGCCCATGTTGATTTCATGTTAGGTTTGTGCACGCCCATGTGCATGGCTGCCAGAGATTTTTCCTTTCGTGGTATCTGTAGGGTTGGCTCTGGAACCCCCTGGAGCCGTGCACTCATGCACTGGTGTACGGGGTGCTGCCAGTCCCGCGCCCGCTCAGTTCCTTCTTACTGCCCATGACAATTGCAAGGTCAGTTGTGGTTTTGTCTGTGGACTTTTCTGTGTACATAGTTTTTAGTGTTAATAGTAGTTTAGTTAGTTAGTTAAAGGTCCCATCTGGGCCGTTGTCCCAGGATTGGGGCATGCCCTGTTTCACGGGCTTCAAACCATATGCAGCCTGCCACAAGCCTGTGCCAGTGAGCGACCCTCATATGAGCTCCTTAAAGTGCCTTGGGGAAGCTCACATCAAAGAAAAGTGCAGGATCTGCAAGGGCTTCAGGCCATGCACTCTTAAGGACAGGGACATTCATTTGAAGGGCCTGTTAATGGAAGCTGCTGTTCATCTGGCTTCGGAGCCGTGCTGCTGACTTAGCACTGAGCACATCGGCCTCAGTGCAGAGTGCTCCGTCAGCACTGGGCTCTTCTCCTTCCTCCATGCCGAAGAAGAGGTACAAAAAACAGCGTGGCAACAGGGGGTACTCCCAGGGGCTGCGGAGAGACAGGCAGCGAACTCCTAACAAAGTGACATCCATGCCAGGTTGCTCGTCTTTTCGAGAGCTGCAGTTGGCAGCAGATACTCCTCCTAGGACACTCAGCCCTGTTTAGGACCCACCACCGACTCCTGGGAGCAGTCAGAGACCCCTACATCTTCGAGCTTCCTCGATGCTGGAGGTTTTTCAGGTGGCAAAAGGCCTCCTATCACTCCTGGTGCCACCCAGAGACTCTCACCCATCAGCAAAGGTGGTCACTTCAAGATAGAATCCCTTGATGGGGCTGCCCCAGTCGGCCTTGACCCAGTGCAGGTCCTTGTCCTGTCACTGGTCACCAGATCCGTGACGTTGATCTCCGGTGTCATGGCACCAATCACTGGCTTCTCAGTCACCAGCACTGCTCCCCAGCGCCATGTCATACATCTCCAGCACTGTGGCAGTGGTTATCGCTCCCTGCCACCAGTCCCAGGTGTGGCACCGCTCTCTGCATCACAGCTGGCAGGAAATGTTAGCGATGGCTCCTCCTTGGTCACTGAGGGAGGAGTGCTCATTAGAGTCTGGGGAGGAAGCTACCCCTCCCGTGTCGCGGCACTGACATCGGCCGTATGCACCGGACTTTACTGCAGGTCCGTTGATGGCTTGGCTGCCAGGGCGGTGGCCGGTGCAATGGCCTTATTGGACCCCGTGGGGGTTCCCATCAATGCAGGGACTATATTCCCAGCCATGGTCCTCAGTAGTCTCCCAGAGGCGGACTCAGGTGCTGACCTGGCCACCACCACTGGAGACCAACTCGGATCTGGAAGCCAGTACCGAAACCCCAACAGCCCTGGTGCCATCAGCCCTGACTGTTTCTAACCGTCAGAGGGGTGAAATTTTGGAACAGCCTTCCGAGGGAAACGGTGGGGGCGAAAGACCTCCCTGGCTTCAAGATTAGGCTAGATAAGTTCATGGAGGGAATGGTTTGATGGGATAACGTGATTTTAGTCAATTAGGCAATAACATGCCATCGCTGGTAAAATGAGGGTCCGGCTGGAGATTCTTGCCTGTATGCTCGGGGTTCTACTGATCGCCATATTTGGGGTCGGGAAGGAATTTTCCTCCAGGGTAGATTGGCAGAGGCCCTGGAGGTTTTTCGCCTTCCTCCGCAGCATAGGGCAGGGGTCGCAAGCTGGAGGATTCTCTGCGACTTGAAGTCTTTATATCACGATCTGGAGACTTCAACAGCTGAGTTAAGGGAAAGTGGGTGGGTCAGCTTTTGTGGCCTGCATCATGCGGGAGGTCAGACTAGATGACCACAATGGTCCCTTCTGACCTTAAAATCTATGAGTCTATGAGACTGTGGAGGAGTCATCCCCTCCTGTGGTGACGGCCTTTACCTCATCCTCTCTGGATGAGTCAGTCATGGGGCCCACCAACCTGCTGCCACTGGACGTTTTTCGAGCCCACCAGGAGCTGCTCAAACGCGTTTCCTCGAACTTGGGGTTGGAGGCTGAGGTGATTAAGGAACCTGTGAACAGCCTCTTTGATATGTCTGCTGCGGCCATTCCTTCTGAGGTGGCACTCCCAGTACGATGGGGTAGTCAAGCTGGTCAAGGCACTGTGGCAAACCCCGTTTTCTCTGTCCCCAACATCCAAGTGGGCAGAGAAGTACTATGTCCTTGCCAAGGGCTATGAGTACATGTACTCCCACCCTCCCCCAGGGTCACTAGTGGTCTTGGCCACTAACGAACAATACAGGCAGGGGCAAACTAGGGCATCCTTTAAAGACTTTCAAAAGCTGGACTTATTTGGGAGAAAGGTTTATTCGACGGCCAGCCTGCAACTGCATATCTCCCACCAGCAAGCATTGTTGGGGAGCTACGACTTCAATGTCTGGAACTCATTGGCCAAATTTAAGGACTCCCTGCCTCAGGAGGCGAGACAGGAGTTCTTGACCATCCTGGTGGAGGGCAAGGAAGTAGCCTCTCTCCAGGCTGCCCTGGACGCGGCCAATTTGGTTGGCAGTGTCTGTGTGGCGCAGTTCATGGCTATAATCCTTGGGACTCTCCCACGAGCTGCAGCAGCTGTTCCAGGACCTTCCTTTTGAGGGCAATGTACTGTTCTCAGAACAAACTGACACCAGGTTGCATGGACTGAAAGATTTGAGTCGCTCAGTGTTCCTTGGGCCTGCACATGTTGCCGGCCTCACTGAGGCACTTCTGGCCACAGCCATCTCCTCCTAGGTTCTTGGGCCCATCTCGCCAAGGTCCCTGTAAGTAAAGGGATAGAGATTATAAGTGCCATCAACTCACTTTGTCTGCCCCGACTTACCAGTCGGGCTCCGCAAGACACCCTGGTGGCTTGTGGCAGGGATTTTCAGGGTGTACCCGAGAATGGTGTACCGGACTTGCCTCAGGATCCATCCCCCCCATCTGTTTCTGGACTGTTTGTCTCCTTTCCTTACTACACGGTCCCATGTTACCTTGGACTGTTGGGTATTTAACACAGTAGCGATTGGATACACCCTACAGTTCTCCTCCACTCCTCGCTACCACCCCCCCTTCCTCATCCCTCTTCAGGGACCCTTCTCATGAGCAACTTCTTGTCCAGGAGGAGCCCTCCTGCGTGTGGGGGCTGTAGAGGAATTTCCTCGAGAGCTGAGGGGGAAAGGGGTTTTATTCCTGATATTTCCTAATCCTGAATGCCAAAGGGGGCCTCAGGTCCATCTTGGACCTGCATTGATTCAACAAATATCTCAAAAAGTTAAAGTTCCGCATGGTGTCCCTGGTCTCCATCATCCCCTCCTTGGATCTGGGAGAGTGGTACGCTGCCCTCAACTTAAGACACCTATTTCCATATCTCTATTTTCTGTGGGCACAGGAGATTCCTCTGGTTTGTGGTGGGTCAACGCCATTAGCAATTCACAGCATTGATCTTTGGTCTATTGTCGGCTCCGAAAGTTTTCACAAAGTGCATGGCAGTCGTGGCAGCTTACCTGCAACGTCCAGGTGTGCAGATCTATCCATACCTCAATGACTGGCTAATCAAGGGCTATTTGTGATCCCCAGGTTCAGCACAGCATCAGTTTGGTATGGGCCACCTGTCAAAAGTTGGGGGCCTGCTTATAAAGGAACAGAAATCAATTCTGACATCACTTCGGAGAACAGAGTTTATAGGGGCAGTGCTTGACTCCACTCAGGCCAGAGCCTTCCTACCAGATTTCCGGTCCCGAGTAATGTTGGAACTTTATTGCATATAACACAGCGCGCCCACTCACAAGCACCAGAGTATGCCTCAGGCTACTAGACCACATGGCAGTGTGTACTCTACGTGGTACAGCATGCACAGCTGCGCCTCAGACCCCTGCAGATGTAACTGCTGTCAGTCTTCGCCCCCGGCAGGCACGATGGGTAAGGGATGGTGTCCCTAGACTCTGTTTGTCAGAGGGTGGAGATGGATGGCAGGAGAGAGATCACTTGATCATTAACTGTTAGGTTCACTCCCTCTGGGGCACCTGGCATTGGCCACTGTCGGTAGGCAGGATACTGGGCTAGATGGACCTTTTGGTCTGACCCAGTACGGCTGTTCTTATGTTCTTATACTGAACAACAATGGAGAAAGGACACAGCCTCGCCAAACTCTTATAGAAATAGGAAACCATGCCATGTATCTACCATTAACTGGAATGCAGCTTACTGTTCCATTATAGAGCTTTTTTATCAATAACACTATTTCCCCAGAAGTGCCAAGTCACCTCACCAGAGAGCTCACAATCTTGCTCAATGCACTGAATCAAAGGCCCAGTGGAAGTCTACAAGTGTGACACTATCAAGTCTATCAAGAGCAGTGACGTGATCACAGTAGTACCTATCTGCAGAACAAATATTTGATAATGGGCTCTTCAATCTAATAGCCAAAGGCAGAATATGATCCAAGGGTTGGAAGTTGAAGCTAGACAAATTCAGAATAGAAATGGGGCTCAAATTTTTAACAGTGAAGCAAATTAGCAAGGGTTGCAGAGGATTCTCCATCACTGGCAATTTTTAAATCATAGAAATGTAGGACTACAAGGGATCTCGATAGGTCATCTAGTCCAGTCCCTTACACTGAGGCAGGACTAAATATTATCTAGATCAGTTCTGACAGGTGTTTGTCTAACCTGTTAAACCTCCAATGACAGAGATTCCACTACCTCCCTAGGTAACTTGTTCCAGTGCTTAGCTACACTTTCAGTTAGGAAGTTTTTTCCTAATGTCTAACCTAAATCTCCCGTGCTGCAATTTAAGCCCATTACTTCTCGTCCTGTCCTCAGTGGATGAGAACTATTTTTCTCTCTCCTCTTTATAAGAAATGGTTACCTACCTTTCATAACTGTTGTTCTTCCGAGGTATGCTGCTCACGTCCATTCCATGTTAGGTGTGTGCATGCCCATGTGCACAGCTGCAGGAGATTTTTCCCTTTGTGGTATCTGGAGGGCTGGCTCTGGTGCCCTCTGGAGCCCAGTACTCTGTGCACTGGTATATGGGGCACTACCAGCCCCGCACCCTCTCAGTTCCTTCTTCCTATGAACTCCAACTGCAAGGAAGGAGGGCGGGTCATGGAATGGACATGAGCAACACATCTCGAAGAACAACCATTACAAAAAGGTAGGTAACCATTTTTTCTTCTTTGAGTGCTTGTTCATGTCGATTCCATGTGACTCTCAAGCAGTATCCCTGGAGGTGAGTTCTGAGTTCATTTACGTGCTGTTTGCAACACTGCTCTGCCGAAGCTGGCATTGTCCTGGGCTTGCTGGGTGATGGCGTAATGGGACGCAAAGGTATGGACTGAAGACCAGGTAGCGGCTCTGTAGGTGTCTTGGATCAGTATCTGTGCAATTAAGGCCACTGATGAAGCTTGTGCTCTGGTGAAATTGATGGATAAGCTTGAGGAGGCAGCTGTCAGTGGTGTTGAGCTGAGCACACCATTTTGCTTCGAGACATTGAATGTGCCAGTGATGTTGCCTTGTTGACTCACTATGGTGAATCGTTGCAGCTGGGGGCCAAGCTGATTGGGCAAGAAGCAGAGTGCGCTGGTCTGGTTATCAGTCTGGATGAAACAAAGTTCCTGGCTGTTACTATCAAGTAGCCTGTAATTCTAGATTACAACCAGGTCAGTCTTAACTTGTTTGGATAGTATATTGAGCAGATGGGAACTGTCAAATACTAGAGAAGTATCATAGACAATACTGCTCAAAAGATATGGATGTTCTCGTTGCAGCAGCTATTTCTGTGTTCCAAACCCTTTAGTGGCCTCTGTGAAGACACTGTAATATCAAAGCTTACCACAAAGTTGCTGATCTATAGAACCACTGTTGTATAGCAGTGAGATGTGGAAGAAGCACTGGGAAGGTTGAAGAGTGATGAATTGGCTTGTTTCTGATTCTCGTCTTTGTCAGCTGCTCCATATTATGTAGTAGGATGAGATCAGCAATGAGAATATTCATAGTCAAACACAGCAACAGTTTCCATTTTTACTGGTTTGATTTTTGGCAGCTTTCTCTATATGGATATACTAGGAATGAAGACCAACAAATTACAAAACATGTTTACCAAGGAATGCTGCATTGTGGTTGGTAATCATGTCATCAAAAGCTCTGATGGTGCAATGAGTGAGTTAGTCAGTCAGTGATGGACAGAGGGAGTATGCAGCAAGACCATTTTAAGACCTAGATAAAGGTCAGTTTGGATGCCACTTGATCTGCATGACGGCCACGTCCTTTTGGTATTTGCCTTGAGAATGATGAAGAGTATTCCTTCTGCATCCTCTACCAAGAGACTAGTTTTATTTAGTCTGAATTGGCTCCTGTTATGGCTTTACCCTGAACCATTTTAAATATGTCAGCCTGTCTGTTAGGGTTGGATTTTTGTGTCCTTAGTCTCTGAGAAGAAATAAGTTGGCTGCCCCATCCTGACACTCTTCCCTTTCCACCACTTTCTTGAAGAAAAAGTTGTGGTTTAGAAAGTTTTTTTTGTCCTTTTTAAAAAAATGGGAAATCTTTTTTTCTATGGGTCCAAGGAGGACTGTAGGGTTTCTAAATTTTCAATAGGTGACTTTGGTTCTATGTTGGTATTTTTGAACAGATAAGTGTATTGTTACCCCAACACAAAATAATGATCCTGTGACGGGGCACCTGCACACTGGGCTCTAAGGGGTTAATAGAGCCCTAGGGAGGCTGCGCAGGAGGCAGCCAATCAGAAAAGTGCTGAAGGGAGCAGCCAAGCAGGCACATATAAAAAGGGAGCTGCAGGGCAGAGGAGGGCAGTTCTCTGCTGGGAACCCAGGGAGGAAGGACTGTGTCTCTGGAGGGTTGCGAGAACTGCCAGCACCCTGGACAGAGAAGTGCTGCTAGCAGGGACCGGGGGAATGAGAGACCGCTCCTGGCGGCTGGGGTTTGCAGGCTGAGGTCCTGAAACAAGGGCAAAGAGGATACTGGGGCCACAAGGAAGTGGCCAGACAATTCGCTGCAGTAGCTACTAAGGTAAGTGGCTGAACAGCGCACTGCAGGTCCCCAGGAACGGGGGGGCACAGTGTGTGGCACGGCTGGAGGGCTGTGTCGCTGAAGAGGATGCTGCAGTCCTTGGAGAGACGTGGGTCCTAGAGCAGGAGTGATGGTGGCGAGGCACCACCCTAAGAGGGCGCACTAACACACAGAGCTAATCCCCAGGACACCCAGCAGGAGGCGCCACAGTGGTGAGTGAACCCCATCACTTGAGCATATTCATAAACGATCTGGAAAAAGGGATAAACAGTGAGGTGCCAGATTTGCAGATGATACAAAACTACTCAAGATAGTGAAGTCCAAAGCAGACTGCGAAGAGCTACAAAAAGATCTCACAAAACTGTGGGACTGGGCAACAAAATGGCAGATGAAATTCATGGTTGATAAATGCAAAGTAATGCACATATAAAATGATGGGGTCTAAATTAGCTTTTCCGACTCAAGAAAGATACCTTGGAGTCATTGTGGATAGTTCTCTGAAAACATCCATTCAATGTGCAGCGGCAATCAAAAAGGCTAAAAATGTTGGGAATCATTAAGAAAGGGATAGATAATAAGACATAAAATATAAAATTGTCTCTACATAAATCCATGGTACGCCCACCTCTTGAAAACTGCGTGCAGATGTGATTGCCCCATCTCAAAAAAGATGTATTGGAATTGGAAAAGTTTCAGAAAAGGGCTACAAAATTGATTAGGGGTATGGAATAGCTTCCATATGAGGAGAGATTAAGAAGACTGGGACTTTTCAGCTTGGAAAAGAGATGCCTGGGGGTGGTGGGGGTGGTGAATGACAGGTCTATAAAATCATGCTTGGTGTGGAGAAAGTAAATAAGGAATTATTTACTCTTTTCCAGAACTAGGGGTCACCAAATGAAATTAATAGGCAGCACGTTTAAAACAGAAGGAAGTATTTCTTCACACAGTGCACAGTCAACTTGTGGAACCCTTTGCCAGAGAATGTTGTGAAGGCCAAGACTATAACAGGGTTCTAAAAAAAGCTAGATAAATTCATGGAGGACAGGTCCATCAATGGCTATTAGCAAGGATGGTATCTCTAGCCTCTATTTGCCAGAAGCTGGGAGTAGATGACAGGGCATGGATCACTTGTTCGTAACTTGTTCTGTTTATTCCCCCCGAAGCACCTGGCATTGGCCACTGCCAGAAGACAGGATACTGGGCTAGATGGACCTTTGGTCTGACCCAGTATGGCCGTTCTTATGCTCTTATTCTACCAGAGCCTTGGCTTGTTCAGTGAAAAGAATCCTAGAAGAGAATTGTAAGGTAGCAAACTGGCTATCCCTGGATTCTTTTTAGGCATTGAAGTCTGGAAATTGTTAAGTCTGTGGATGTTGCCTTCGTGTGGTGGGTGCGCATGCTTTTGAATTTTGAGTTGGTTGGGATAATTATCCTGTATGTATTGGTGATTTGAGTGCATACAAATAGTTTTAAAAGATAATTATGTTTGTCACTTACCAATCCAGAGAGTCTGTACATAATTAATTTTTCTGATTCTGTTGCTTAATGTTACCTATTTGAGTTTTCTGTTTCATAAGAGATGTTGCTATGGAAATTTCATTTGACAAACTGAAGCTTGAGAGAGGCATCCATAACCCTTTCTTGGTTGCTTTTTGTCTGTCAACAGAGGGCTCAATATCTAAGTTCCCTCTAAGCTGCGCGGCCACGTAGCAGGCTATAAAGGGCTGTGCAGGCGCGCAGCCACAGGGGTCTGGGGAGATGAGAGAGGTAGGCGGGGAGGGGAGCAAGTTGGGGTGTGCAGGGCTGCCGCGGGGAGAGGCACCTATCCCCAGGTCTTGGGAGCTGCTGCCGGTGGGGAGAGGGCTGAGGGCAGTCCGCACCCCAAACTCCTCAGCCCTGACCCCACCCCAGAACCCTCACCCCCCAGCTGGAGCCCTCAGCCCTGCACCCCAACCCCCATACAAATACTCTGAATCCCTCAGCCCTGGCCCTATCCAAGAGCCCTAACCCCCCACACCTCAACCCTGAACCTCCTCCCACACTCTGAACCCCTTGGAACCCCTGCCACACGTCGCCTCCGTATTGGTACACATAAAATTCATTCTGCACATGAATATAAAAAATTAGAGGGAACATTGCTCAATATGCTAGTCTTGAATGGTAACAGAGATGGACAAACACTGTGTACAGGTTAAAATTCTATTTAAAAAAAAACAGGCTACCCCTGTCCCCAAAATCAAACAGATAAAATAGTTGCACTGTGAAATGAAAATCCAGCTCGCAAGAGGATGCGTTAACATTTCCATTGACCCCATGGGTCATGTCCGCCAAGTGCAGAATGGAACTTTCTCTAGGCTTTCTTCTGTCAATCAAGCTGAATTTTTTCATGTGAAACTTAACCAACATTAACTCCTTCCTCACCTTGTTACCAAGGTGAAACTTTCTACGGATTACTATCGCTCACATAATTCTTCATAGGTTTATTTGTCATCCTAGTTGCCAGGGTCAGTGAGGATTGGTTTCTCTGGCTTTTGTGGGAGTTCTGTAGTGGGGAATGTGATCAACAGTTCAAAATGAATATTTAGACAATTTAATTAAATACAGTCATAAGTTATATGATGAAACAAATTACTATTATGTTTGTTTTTTCTAGGATATATTTATGTTTATAACAAGGCAACTGAAAGGATTAGAAGATACAAAAAGCCCACAGTTCAATAGATATTTTTATTTACTTGAGGTAAGCTAAAATTATTACTATTTATTATTACTACTTTTTCAAGTTCTTGTAATAACTACTGTACCCTTTTCTTTCCCCCCCAACATAGAATATTGCTTGGGTCAAATCTTATAATATATGCTTTGAGCTAGAAGACAGCAATGAAATTTTCACACAGTTGTACAGAACGCTGTTTTCCGTAATAAAGTAAGTATATTCTGATTGATGTAGTTTTAATTATACATTTCAGGAAAACTATTCTAATTTAAACATTGAATCTGTATATATTCTGCTTGCTCATTAAAGCTGTTAGTCTGGATATTATAGCAATCAAAGCTTAACATTTCTGTTTTAAGAATTCAGTTTATTATACTTATGTTGCTGCCTAGGATTAAAAAAGTATATGTTCTGCCTCGTTTTTCAGATAATACTTTGTGGGAGGATTCAGTTACCCACCTCCTCTTTCCAAAAATCTTGGTGATATGAGAATGTATTAGTGTTTGGAGAATAACTATTGAATATACAAAAGCTTTAAAAATTTAGTTGCATGTTTTATTTAGATATTATCTTAGGTCAGAAGTGTTGGCCGCTCGGGGGGACATCAAAGGTCCGTGGCCCGGTGTGCTTGGCACCAATAAAGACACCGAGGGGAGAAAGCAAGCCAAGTTTATTTCAGAGCTCTGAAATGGCACTAGGAGACCAGCATGTCTCAAATCCAGTGCAACAAATACAAATAACTTTTACCTTTTATACCCCAAACTGTTTCTGTGTAAGCCTTTGTCTGGCTATTCCCCCACCCCTCCCTTCCAGACAACTGTTACAATAAGCTTGTGAGAAAACTTTCCCAGTCTCTGCGACCTTGAATTAGACATCTGCAAACTAACTACCCCTCGGTTCCCTCCTCCTTATCTCTATTATTTCTGCTAGTGTGAGTGAAACTGCAGCCATCTGCTAGAAACGCTGACCAATACATTTCTGCTTCAGCCTACTACAGAGCATGTAAAGCAGTAAACACAGAAGTAGGTGAGAGTTCACAAGATGGAGTTTGGGGGTTCAGATAGGCCCAGAGCAAGAGAGTTTCATCGACACTTTGGTCTTCCGCTCTCCCGAGTTACCTGGTAGCTATGCCTAGTGGACCCCAACAGAAGTGTGGGAAATATTTCCAAGATAGTGTCTGAGAGAGTAGAAAATGAGAGCTCACTCTGGCTCTACTCTTTTGGGTTTTGTCTTGTATAATATCCTTAAAACAAATGAAACTGAAACAAACTTCCTAGCCCAAAATTTAGAAACCACTTCTTTAGGAAATGCTCTTTTAAAAAAAGGCACTGTTTTAGCGTTCACTGCCTATTTGTTTGTATTCATCTTACCTGTTGAAACTATTATCTCAAATAAATTTTTTTTAAAATGGTGTAGACAATAGATTAAATGCATTTAGTCCCTACTTTGGAAGTACATATTCTCATATTACATCTCCAGTAATGACTCAGACTTGGTCATTCTATGTTTTTCTGTTGTTCTGTATTTTAGTACCTTGCTTTTCTGGTCAGTGGTCACTTATGTAGACTTTTTTACTGTTAATAAGAATTTACTGTCTGCACTGAGTTGACAGTATTATTTATGCGTTTCATTTTCCCAAATTTGAGTTTTGTGGTTAGATACGATCTGTTAGTTTACATCAATAGTGTGAACACTAGTGTAAGTAAATCAAACACATTTTACCTGAACTTTCCCTTGCTTATTTTTGTGTCACCGGTACATGTGCATTGCTTAAAATTTTTGTTGATTTGTTCCATATTTTTAATAATATTTATTTAGAATTTCAAGCTGAACATTGAACTAATGACATCACAATTATGAGACTTTCATATTGTAACACTGGGAGAACTTTTGTTATAAAGAAAGTTCATATTGTGAGGGTGGAGAGAATTTTTATCTCTGTGCAAATGTGCAATTTTTTCCTTGTATAGCGTAGTACATGGAGAGAGAATAGAGAATACAAGAAACATTATAATGAAAATTTGCATATAGAGCCTCGTAATTAGTTTGATTTCTCAGGATGAATTTATGCTTTACTTTTTAAGAAAAAGTACTGTTTCTGGCTGTCTTGTGATTGATTAGAGGTAATACTTTGTTGTAATATAGTACATATATTTATATATGCTAAGAAATTCTACCTTTAATTTCAGCAATGGTCATAATCAAAAAGTACACATGCACATGGTGGATTTGATGAGCTCTATCATTTGTGAAGGAGATACTGTGTCTCAGGAGCTTTTGGATACTGTTTTAGTTAATCTAGTGCCAGCACATAAGGTAAGCCTCAATAGCTGTTGAATTTTACGGCTTGGTCGTGTTGAAACTTGATCCAATTCACAGGGCAAATTGTGAGATGAATTAATCCACTAAATTTGCTTGGTCTAGCCTTCATGACTCAATTTTATGTAAAACTCAGGGACATTTCATTGCTTTCATTGGGTTGTCATGAAGTGAAAATGTTTTGTCTTAGTTTTTAACAGTAGCCTAATGTTGTAAATATTTTTCTTTGTAAACTTTATTTGCATTGTGACTTGTCTGAAAGTTAATTGTGAGTAACATCTTTATTTAAGTGGTATGTGGGTAGTAAGAACCTTGCATAAATGTATTGTTTCCTTTGAAACCAAGGTTGTTACTGTTAATTAAAAATAAAACTATGTTTATGATTTTATAGTTGTACATGTGTGAACAGGCCCAAGTACCATACTTTTATAAATTGGGGGGGGGGGAGGCAAAATTAATCAAATTCATGATTTTTGCCTTTGAATTAGTCAGTGACTAAGTGCATCATAATGCATTCTCAACATTGTTTTTGACATTAATAAAAACGTTAGGAAAGTGGTGGAACATGAAGTACTAAAAGGATGGATGCTTTACTTTGATAGCTTACGTACAATCATGCAGTTATTACTAGGCAAACTGAGAAATGACTGTTTTAGACTTTTATCTTTGGTATACATTATCATCCTTGAATTTTTAAAAAAAGGAGGAAAGCCTGATTTGTTCTGAGGTATAAACAAATGCGGGATATTATCTCGTGGAACTTTGGATACAAGATGTAACATAGATAAGATGATGCAAAGTTATATAAGTTACATGGAGATAACTGAATTTTGTAAGATAGTTGTGGAAATATTACTGCTTAAATTTTGGGCAGCCTTGGATGTACTCAGTGGAGAACAGAGTCTTTTGAAACTAAACTATATATTCAAGAAGAGGCCTCAGTGTTTTTTTTAAATGTTATACTGCTACAGACAGGCTACAGTAGATGGATATGTGAAAGATTTTGATTGTCACTTCCGAGTGCTGCCTGGTGTGTGTGTATATGTGTATGTATGTGTGTGTGTGTGTGTGTGTGTGTGTGTATATATATATATATATATATATATATATATATATATATATATATATATATATTTGGTAAAAAGTGATTTTATATTTTTTTATGGTTAAATTGATTGCAACAATTTCAGAACAGTATGTAAGAGAGCATGGTTCACTGGAAGGAATGTAGTCAGACTTTTGAAGAGGTGCTCTTTGACAGAATAAAGCAAGGTAGTACAATGTTCTGTGTACATCTCACTTCTGTGTATTCAACATAGAAAATTAATTACTAGAGTAGAATTTCATTATTATCATCATGGCAGACCTCAAAGGGACATGGCCCCCTTGCAGACTGAGCGCTACCGGGGTTAATGAGAAGCAGAGTTTAAGCGGGTGAAAAGCTTCTGTTTTTTATTGACAATCTTACTATTCAAGGCATATAGAGAGTACCTAATTGTTGTATCAGACTTTTTTGACTGAAAATATTCAAAGTGCATTCTTACACGCAGCTATATTGTATGTAATTTGAGAGATACCAGTACTTATCTGTGACAAAAAAATCAGCCCCAAAATTCAGATTCAGATTTATTAGAGGAGACCTCAGGGCATGAAAAATGTAAAAGCAATACTATAGACTCTCTGTTTTTTCAATTTGGAATTTTCTTTTTTGAACATCTCTTTTATTTGGTGTTTTTGTGCCACATTGATCTTTAGACTTTACAAATTATTCTCTATCATTTTGTGGAAAGTTGTTCCTGCATCTTTAGTGAGAGATGATTCAATATATGTTTCCATGAAAGTTCTAAACTTTTATTGAATAAAAGTACAGTAGTTTGACTCTTCTTATAGAATAAAAGTTAAAATATTCAGGGAAGATTGGATGTAGTATTGAGCACTGTGCAGGCTGGTTTGAATAGTAGGATCTCAGATGGGCATTTTGAAAGTTTATAGTGGATAAAAACAAGGTATTGGCAGGAAAACCCCCGAATTGTGTAATGCTTCGATTCTGGCTTTTCTTCCTCTTCTTGCTAATAAAAGGTGGCCTTTTTAACTACACTAATGTTAATTATATACAGGGCTTCTGTGTTTTTGGGTTTATTAATTTGGTTTTTTGAAGTTAATTTTATCAAATTTTCAGTAGTAGGAATCCAAGAATTGGGTTTTTTGGGGGGCTTTCTCTTTGTATAGTCAGTAATGAAGAATGCATATAATATACATTACTCATTACAGGGAGTAATCACTTCGTATTGTTCCGAAGTGCGCTTTAATGTTTTTTTTTTTTTTTTTTTTTTAACGTTTCAAGCAGCACTACATTAAATGCACTAATAAACATTTAATGCGCACCAGCAGGGTCTACCTGGAGCAAAAAATGCGAGTATGCTTTAGAAATCACACGCCGTGAGTCCTCATTACTATTCCATATAGATGAGTCTTTAGATACAAGTAACCATTTCTGCTCTTTTTCTTATCTGTAGTGGATTAAACACTGATTTAATTTTTTTGTATTGTGGGTTTTTACTGGTTAAAACCACAAATCAGAAGCCCTAAATACATGCTCGCTAATTGCTGCAATTATTTGCATAATTTGCTTAAGTATAATGTTCTGAGACTTGTATGTATGTGATCCAAGTCTGTTGTGATCTAAATCTGCTAAATACAGGTCTGTATTTTACATTTGGTTATTCAGCCAGTATTCTGAAATTTTTTGGTACAGATTTTAGGCTTCATAGTGAATACAAGTGATATATTTATATTTCAACACAAAAACTCAGGGTACGTCTACACTACCCGCTGGATTGGCGGGTAGCGATCGATCTATTGGGGATCGATTTATCGCGTCTAGTGAAGACGCGATAAATCGATCCCCGATCGCTCTGCTGTCGACTCCAGAACTGCACCACGGCGAGAGGCGGAAGCAGAGTCGATGGGGGAGCGGCAGCCGTCGTTCCCGTGCTGCGAAGTAAGTGATTCTAAGTTGATCTAAGATGTCGACTTCAGCTACGCTATTCTCGTAGCTGAAATTGCGTATCTTAGATAGATTTTCCCCCCTCCCCCTAGTGTAGACCAGGCCTTAGTTACGGTGAAGCCTGAGATTGAAGGCGCAAATCAATGGTTTAAATGTATATTACTTTACAAAAATGTTAGCTTTTTTTTTTTAATTCCTCAAATGATAGAAAACCAAGAAATGCAAACTTGAGGTCACATTATTCCAAAAAGCCCACCTCCCTGCATGAGAGGTTAATGGTACCTAGCTCCCATATACCACTAGGAGAATTAGGCCTTGTCTACACTGCAGGGTAGTTCGATGTAAGTTACGCAGCTTGTGTTACATAACTTAAGTCGACGTAGTTTACATTGAATTACCGCAGTGTTTACACCGCGCTATGTCGTCAGGACATTCTCTCCCATCGACATAGCTTCTGCCTCTCAATGAGGTAGAGCACTGAAGTCAAAAGGAGAGTGCTCTCCCATCAGCTTACTGCAATGGTGTTGATTTAGTGGGTCTGGTGAAGATGCATTGATTGCAGCAGTGCTGATTTAGCCCGCAGTGATGACCGTCCCTTAGAAAGGGGCAGTTTGTGGCTCTTCAGGAACAGTGGGAGGAGCCAGAGGCTTAGTACTTGGGGCCAGGTTCAATGTAACTAGGCTATTGAGTACTCCGCAGTGTTTTCTTCCTCCTCATCTTTGAGTAAGAGGGTTGTTCTTCCCTGCCAAATCTGCTCAGAGTATTATATTTTTTGGGATGCAAACAAGGTGATCTTCCATGCCTCCCCCAAATTGCCCCTTCCTTCAGTATGGGATGGGGGAAATTGTGGAATGCTGCCATTCTCTTGTATTCTTGCTAAAGGTGTTGGAGGGGAAACAGGTGGTTTCTCTCATCTCTCTTCTCCCATCACTTGCAAGCAGGTCCCTGTAACATTGCATATACATTCTCCCCTGGTAAGTATGGTGAGAATATCTGCTCCTTACAATTCCCAGCTCTGTCTTCCTATTGGGAGGAAGTTAGCTCCTCACTGCTACAGATTGTTTACAGGGGTGCCCCCACCTTCTCATGTCTCTTAGGGCCTGCAGCAGTCCCTCATGTCTCTTGCCTCTGCTGATATAGGAGTCTACCTGGGCAGGGCTTTTGCCTGCCATCAGAAAGAAAAAAGGGTTAGTCATAGGCCACACAATATTAAAAAAAAACAAAAAAAAAACCCCACAATCCTTTTCTCCTACATATACACATAGCTTACACTCTTACCATTTCCTTTAAAGACTTAGAATTGGACATTTAATCAGCTTGACTGTACTTTTTTTTTTTTTTAAACTGACCCTCTGAATAAAATCTATAATCACACTTTATTTTTTTTGTTTCGTTTTGTTTTTTATGTTGTTTATCATCAGCTAGGAGGAACTACAAGTGGTGGGTGTTACTCAAGCTGGGCAGGGTGGAGCGCGCTGTAGAGTCAAATTTACAGGATAGTTATTTTAGAGGTGGGGAGGGGTTTAGTGATCTCTCTCTCCCCTCCCTATATATATCTATATCTATAATCTCGCATAGCTTTCTGTCCTGTGTTTATTTGGGTGTATGAGACTAAAAGTTAACTTAAGTAGTGCAGGAGTTGTCACAATTGTTCATAATAGAGAGAGTGCTTTTTTATCCTTCTTATTCAAGATTGTACAGATCATCTCTCTTCCCACTGTTGCTGAACAACATTCCTGAGGGAACTACAGATGTTGGGAAAATTAACTGAAAGTTGAAATTTTCTGACAAAGCTTTTTTCCGTTGGAAAATACGGACTCCTCTGAATCAAACATACTTCATAATGTGTCGATTTCAACAAAATTCTCATGGAAAACAGGCAGATTGATTGGGAAGCAAGAGCCTGGATGTCTTGGGAGACCAGGCTTCTAGGGTCCCAGGCTCCTGAGCAGTTTTCTGGGTGCCCACTTCCTGCCTGGCCAGCTTCCCAGGCTGTCCTCCTGGAGGCCTGGCAGCTGTTTTACAAAAAATTCAGAGACTTTCTGTTGCACAGCTTCTGTCACCATTCATTATAAATGGCCTACTGCCTCCAACTTGTGGAATTCAGAGGCAGTCCAATGTGGTTGCTTGAGGCTTCAGGCCTAATCTCTGCCATCAGATCAACCTACCAGATTTTCTGCCTCTAGCAGTGGAATAAGTTTGTGGTTCAGTTTCTTCCAGCCATGTGGGGCCCACCTCTTGTCCTGATCTCCAATTTTGCAGCCAAAATAAAGGTGATAGGCTTTCTTAACCATAGTGGTTATACTGCGCTTTTGTGATGCAAAAGTCACTTCACCACAAACATAGCAGAACTTATCTACACTGTTCACACAAGTACGAGGCATCTCTGCTCACTTTGGCTAAACAGAAATGTGTCCCTTTGCAAAATCAAACACTGACAAATAAGAGAGCACGACACTGTATGATTTCTAGAGCTGATATAGGGCAATTTGTTCAGCAGAGTGATGTAAGCTTCGTTATGATTGCATCATCCATGACTTCTAGGAATAACATGATGCAATTCATATCATGTATGACGCAATACCAGCTTCAGATTGCATCATTCATTGTTTTGCCTAAAAAGCAAGTACTGTCCAAACCCAGTCATAGATTGATTCATAGATCCAGTCAAAGATGTATTTTAGTCATTTCTGGTTTAAATTGAGATCCCTTCCCTTTATAACTCACTTATCCTCCGCCATTCCCAAGTCAAGGGTCGTATATACTGACCAAATAGCATATCTTGAAAACTAGAGCCAATCAACAATTTTAAGCATCATTTTCGTTCTCAGTGACCCAGAATTAGTAAAGTTTGACTACATTTATTTCAGAAGCATTTTGGCTGTAGAGCAGTGTTATATCCAGGGTGTGAGCTCCTGGTTAACAGTTAAAGGCTAGTACGCTCCTTCACAGGCATTATCATAATAAATATAATTAATAAAAGTTTTGGGGTAAGTAACACTTTTAAACTGCTAGTACTGAAAACTCAGTGTGGAATCTAAAATTTAATCTGTTCTATCTTGCTCTGACGTAATCAGTTAGAATGATTGTACATTTGGAATTTAGAGGATTGTTCTGTTGTTATGGGAGCCAGAACATAAACCAGGTCTGCCCCATTTCTGGCATTGCAGTGCAAAAGCATAATAAAAAATATCCCTTTTCTCAATCTCATCTGAGTTTTCCATTCCTACCTGTAGGTAATATTTGTCTCCAGCCAGACTGAGCAGGGGCAGAACCTAAACAATCATACTATATCTTCATTTCCTCAAGCACTTGCCAGATTATTCTGTCTCCATCAGCAATAACGGTGATTACTGGGATCCCATATTGTAGAGCGTAAGCACGTTTACTTTCAAAAAGACAGCAACATTGGCAATTTATTTAAATTCCTAAATTGGCTCTTTTTCAGGAGTTTACTCATAATTAGCTCTTCCCTTGGAGGCACCGTAGCAAGATTTTTTTTTTTTTTTTTTAAATCAGGCAGGCTCTTAAAATATCTGCAAAAAGACAGGATTATGGAATATTTTAATTTAGTACTTTGTAAAGATAGGGTCACTGTTGGGCACTCAGATGCATATTCAATCCTTGTATCCTTGATTATCAGAGTAAAATTGCAGCCCCTTCCAAAAGTTAGAAACTAAAAGGCCAAAATGAAAACCAGACTATTTTATTTGGAAGAATATTTGATCCAGGTGGGCAGTAAGAGAGTTAATTTCAGTTATTTACATCTCTCTCTCTAAACACCCAAAAGTAAAGAAATCCAATTTTATTAAAAAGAGAGATTAATGCTCGCCCTCTATTTGTCATTAGCAAAAAGAGAAGGTTCTGAATTTGCTCCTGATCATTAGAGGACAAAGTATTTAGCAGGTTATTTCTCCCTAAGTGTTTTGAACTGTGTTAAAAAGCCGGATAGTTCATCCTAAGAAGGAGCAAATAAAGGGGGAAATGAAAATTGAGACAGCGAAAATATTTCTGAAAATAATAATAATAATAATAAAAAAAGCTTTGGTATTTATGTTCAGTATTTCAAGCGATCAGAGAAAGTAGGGGGGAATGCCCACATAAGGAGAGAAGACTCCAGATGTTTGGCCGGCTCCATGTAGAATGTTTTTATTCAAAGGTCAGTACTGATTTGTCTTGCCAATGAAGAATAGGTTGGTCACTATCCTAGAGAGCTTTTTCTCTCCAAAAGTGCTACAGATAGGCTATTTAAAAAATTTTAAGACAAAATTGAGGTATCTTCTGCACCTCTGTAGCTTCTGCAGCATCAACATGAGTTAGAGCTATTTTAGAATGGGCCTCACCTATAACTTTCTAGAGAGAGAGCTTGGACCCATCTTACAGAAGACCTACATTGCATCTTTAGGTTTCTCAGAGGGAGAGGGAATATGTTAGGATGGTCCAAAAATAAATAGTCAATTGCCTGGTCAAATAATGTCACAAATGGTCAAATATTTTAAACCACTAATTTATCAGAACAGTAACAAGAGTGACAAAAAAAAAAAGTAAAGAATTTATGGTCTCCAGTAGGGTTAGGCTTAGCCTTAGATACTTATGTCTAATTTAAAAAAAACAAGTTATTTATCTGAGTTATTTTAATTCAGAAAAATGGAATCAGCAGCAACAGCGGGAGGGGAAATTGAGCAGGAAGGGAAGGACTTCTGCAGACATGTGATGTCACCCCTCTCATTAGCATAGAACATTTCATATTTGCAAGGTTTCACTGGGGATAGGGGTGGGTGGGGGTTATGAAGGGAATTTTTGTCGAGAGGGGAGAAGTGGAAGCTTACTTATATACATTTAATGTGGGTTGTTTGTTTTTGAGACTGGGGGAAGTGTTGAGGGGTGAACAGCTGTGATACTTTTGTTTAAGGGAGAGGTTTAATAGCTGTGCCTCTGTTCTTTGTGTTGTGGGAGAAGGTTTAATGACTGAACCTTGGGGGAGGGATAGCTCAGTGGTTTGAGCATTGGTCTGCTAAACCCAGGGTTGTGAGTTCAATCCATGAGGGGGCCATTTAGGGAACTGGGGTAAAAATATGTCTGGAAATTGGTCCTGTTTTGAGCAGGGGGTTGGACTAGATGACCTTTTGAGGTCCCTTCCAACCCTGATATTCTATGATCTGAACCCCCCATCTCCTTTCTCCAGTTCCCTTCTGAGTTAATTTCTGTATGTTTGTTTTGCCAGTTTTGTAAGCTCTGAGGGGCAGGGATCATGTCTTTTAACTTGTTTAATGTGCTTTGTGAACCATGATGTAAATTGATGGCTCGGTATACAAATAAAGATGTATGTACATACAGTGTTTGTTCTAGAAGATTCCAGCCAATTGAGATACTCAACTTCCAGTTAGTTCACCTTTTTCCCAACAGGTGACATTAGTGTGTAGTAAAGTGTGTGATAAAGACGTTTAAGTAGCCTTGCTAACAGTGGCATCATGATGCAATCAAAAAGGAAGGCCGCTGCTTACATCAGGGATATTTGACCATAGTAAAATAATAGGTGGTCAGTTGACACTACTTGACCAGTCAGTTTCACAATATCTTCACTTCAGTTTGTCCTGCTCCTGTCAGTCCCTGTCTTATTTCCCCTCAAAGTGTATTCAGACATAATTAGTGGTTCCTGTAGTAACCTTCCCACCTGATAACTTAAAAAGCTTTCAAGGGCTTTTGGGAGTGTTGAGACCATGGATCATGTGCTCTGATTAGTTCAGGGGAAGCTCCTGGGCTGTTAGGGTAGCCATCAAAAAAATCTGTGGTTCATGTCCATTTGTTTTCCAGCCTTGCTTTCCTTTTCTCCTCTCCCTCCCTTCCCTCCCCCCCCCCCCCCAAAAAAAAAGACTAAGTGGAGATACCAGGTATTTCCATAAGGGTTTGGAGTGTACAAACCCCACAGTGGGCAACAAGGGGTTAAGAGATTATTTTGGGCCCAGCCAGCCCTGCCACACCTGCTGCAAATGCTCCATCTGGTGGAGGAATTAAGACGGGTAAACAGTTCATTTGGGTGACAGAGCTGGAAAGGAGCAGACTAGCAGCCCACAGCTCCAGTAGCATAGAGCCCAGGGAAGCCTAGAGTCTGACATAGCTGCCCAAAAAGGGCCCTCCCTGAGGAAAGGGAGAACTCACCCCAGAAACAATCAGAGAAGAGAAGTACCCCCGGCCTGTGGACTCTGGACACTGGTAATCCCTTTTTATTTATTTGATTTGGACTTCCCCAACAGGGGAAAGTCGTGAACTAAGCTGAGTTGGGTGGTGGGGTGACGAGAGGAAGTGGCCCAGGGAGGGCAGCCTTTTTGGCCTCGGTTGCCAGACTACTGGTAGCCCAGAGGGCCCTGGGTCAGAGCTCAGTGGAGTGGGAGGGCTCAGGCTCCCCTCCCCACAACTCCCCTACTGGTCACAAGTTGCAGCTTTGACCACTAGGCCATGCTTCCATACCAAACCCTGAGTCAGAACCATTACAAGTACACATAGATAGCAAGTCTGTAATAAGTTTGGTTTCATTTTTTTAGTCTAGGGGTATGTTTTAAAGTAAGGGGCATGTTTTTTTGGTAGATGGTACCTCAGCCTAAAGAATAAGGGAGCTAATTGCCTTGTTTTGACTGTCTCTACAGTTTAGTTTTTCGTGTGGTTGTCTGTCTTCCAGTCATGATATTGTATGCTCCCTAGCACTGGAGATCGGAACTTTCTTCTTGCTAGCAGTCTCCTGGTGGTCTGCACATGCTCTCAGGCCATCTCCCTCTCCCCCGAGGGCATAAAGGGGCGTAGTGAACCAACTGCCACTCAGTTCCTTCAACTATAGCCTTAGGCTAGAGTCAGAATACTTTAGTGGTCCTTTATTTCTGTTTTAAACTCTGGTTGTTTAGTCTATTGTAAATAGTTTGTGTTACTCAGTTAGCTTTAGATTTAATCCTTAGTTAGTATTTTAGCATTAATTCGTATTTTAAGATTATGTACCTGTACAGGGTGAGAGACAGCTATTTGGCTGTGTTCTGTAATTTTGTCAGTTGGTACAAACACCGATCCAGGAGGGAAGCTGTTTTTACACGAAAACAACACAAACCTCTTAAATGGGGTAGAGCTAATTTTTTTCATCTTGGGAGAAATCAAAGTGGGGAAGCTCAAGGAGAATCATAGGAGGACCCACAAGTGTCTCAAAATTCTGTGTGTGTGTATGACAGACATATCATTGAGAGGGGCAACCATACGGTCTTTTCTGACCAAGTAGTGGAGAAGAGGTGAAAACAAATTTATTTATACATAATATCTTTTAAAACACCCAGCAACGTGCTAGGTGCCTCACAAAATTGTAAACCTCTTCCCTGCCCCCCATAGAACACAGTTCATATTTAAACATGACATGACAAGTGATAAAACTGGCAAATAGCTGCTCAATAAGATACACATCTTGATTAAAAATAAATTCTTCCTTTTTCTTTTTTTTTAAGTGCTCAGTTTTCAGAAATGTCAGTTCTCAGGATATATTTGTCAGGGATTTTGAAAGTAAGCTGATTCCTGAAAATCTAAAGCTCAGTAATATGTTTAAGAATGCAGATCAGGCAGAGTCAGCAATGTTCTTGGTATCTAGTGGCTTTCCTGTATTTTTAGTATGCCTCCTAATCTTTGCACTAGCTTTTGAATTATTAAATCTCTTGGTGGCTTTTGCAACATATAGATTATGAAGAAATTTCTCATGGATAATATTTCACTAAAATTGTAGGGGAAATTGAGAGATGTGACATGAACAATGCCTTCAGATGCTAGTCCTTAGTGTACTATATGGTATTGGTTCTCTTTAGTGAAATAGTGTGTGAATAAGTGTGCAATTTTATCTTCTACTAATATTAAATTATAGAATTGCAGGGAGAACTGTCTCCATTCTACAGCATTCCCACTAGGCTTGTAGCAATCAATGCAAGAAAAAAGTGCTTTTATGTGGTAAAGACATGCTTCTTTTTCTGCAAGTGCTGAAAGAGAAAAACTGAACATGGCAAGATTTCTAAGATTTTATGCTCTTTTTGACAGGGACCATGTCAACCTTTCTGCATGGTGTATAGAACAATAGACTTATTTGGGTCCTCTGCAGCTACTTAATATAAAGATTAAATAATGTCAAACATCATGATGTTACAAAAAGTGGAGATAGGTGAAATGATTCTCGGAGTGAATACGAGATGCCAAAGAATGTTAAGCATTAGCAAAATACTCTGTAATATGAAAATGTGTGTCAGGAAAAACAGACCAATTAATAGCTAGGTAAAAAGAGCAAACTCTTAATAGAATAAGTAGTCTCTTGCAATAATGAACAATCTGATAGAGAAGTTTTTTTTAACTTGATATGAAGATGTAGCTTTTCTTTTCATGTGGGGAGTTTAGTAGTTTTTCTTCTTGCAAGTATTCTGTGGTGTTTGTACCAACTAACACCAAGGGATGAAAGACCAGGGAAAAATTGAAAATTATTCAGTAGTTATCCACATATTCCACAGAGTAATATCTTACATTTTGGTTTTATGGATTTGTTAAAATCAAGTATTTTTTGTTGTTGTTTTGCTCTCTTTGCTCCCTACATCCTATTTTCTCCTATTTATATCGCCACCTCCCCTGAAGCCCCTTACACTTTTGAATTCATCGCATCTTGCTTTTGTCTCAAATGTATTAACGGGTCTAAGCTTTTCTTTAAAACGTATCTTTTGTTATTTCTTGTGCTGTATTTATAGTGCTTTTGGTGCACAGTGTGAAATAGTCATAAAATTTACCAGCTAAAGCACAAAGGAACATTTTTCAAAGGTATTTAGGCACCTAAAGATGCAGATTTGTACCTAGTGGGATTTTCAGAAACTCCTTGGCACCTAGTTACCATTGACTGCCTCCCCTTTTTAGGCCAATAAAGGATTTCATTGGGTTGACTGCTAGATACCCTTGCCAACAGTGACAAGCTGTAGTGCAGGGATCGGCAACCTTTGGCACGCGGCCGGGCCGGTTTGTTTACCTGCCACGTCTGCAGGTTCGGCCAATTGCGGCTCCCACTGGCCGCGGTCCGCCACTCCAGGCCAATGGGGGCTGCGGGAAGCGGTGCAGGCCGAGGGATGTGCTGGCCGCTGCTTCCCGCCGCCCCCATTGGCCTGGAGTGGCGAACCGCGGCCAGTGGGAGCTGCAATTGGCCGAACCTGCGGACGCGGCAGGTAAACAAACCGGCCCGGCCCGCCAGGGTGCTTACCCTGACAGGCTGCGTGCCAAAGGTTGCCGATCTCTGCTGTAGTGCATAAAGGATCATACTATAGAGTTCTGTTGCATTTCATTATAGATGGGGAGGAAATTGGTATAATTACCCACTTTAGAGTGTTTAGATGATTCTGTAAAATAACTTTCATAATTAGAACCATGCATCAGATCATGGAAATGAAGAACGAAAGGCCTTATTAGTGTTGGTCTGTCCTGTTGCTAGAGCATGATTGCTCCCCACAGTACACTTGGGCTACTCTTTGTGAAGTCTGGTTTTAAATGCTTCAAGTAGTAGGATTTCCATCACCTTTTGGGACATTATTTCCACAGCCTGATGATCTCACTATCATTTTCCCTTTCTTAACTTCCTTCTATCACCCTAAATAATTTCTCCTCTTACTTGTTTTATACGTTTCAAATGTTCATAGTCAGTTAGCACAGCCCTATTAAACACTTGCTTTGTCAAACTATACATATTTAGCTGTTTTTATTTTATCTCGAGTCATTCCTTCAAGTACTCTAATTTTTGTTGCTTTATTTCTGAACACCCTCTAATTTGTGTTGATCGTTTTGGGTAAAGGTGTCCAGAGCTTGAACGCAGTGTTCAGTGTTTGTTTTCACTGGACAGAAGCTGTAACTTGCTCCATGATGTGAGGTTTCTACGTATGCTGCCCACAGTCTTGTATTACTACTGTTATTATTTGTAATTGCTGCCACATCATGTTGCAAACTATAATGTAATTTGCTGTCCATTATTACTGCTATGTCTCTTTGGGTGTTAACGGCTTTCCTTATGTCTCGCGTCCATTAAATATAAATTTAAAAAATGCAAGTTACTACATCTTTCAAAAAATACTTGTCAAGTTTTTTAATAAATTTGTTTTTGGAAAGTGGAAAATTGTATGATCTGCAATTCTTGAATACAGTTTAAAGTTTCCTCCCCATTACTGCTAAATGAACATTTCTAGAGGAGTGACTTGTCTCTTCATTGTGACATTGGTGAGATAACCCTTTGACAACAGTAGGTGGTTTAAAAAAACAACAACAAAAAAAACATTTTTTTAAAATTACCCAAAATTAATAAATAAAATAATAAATAAATAAATTTAATAAATAAATTAAAATTTTATTTAAATTTTTTTTTATTTATTAAGTCCTTCTTTAAAAACAAGAGAATTGAGTAACTATACTCTTTTATTGTTTTAGAATCTTCAAGAGCATATTAAATCATCATATCTTGACTTCATCTGCTCATTCTGGGTTTTGTTTGCTAACTATGACTTTGTGTCTCCAGTGATTGATTTTTGTTCATTGTATGTAGTATATTTCCCCTTGCTGTCTGGGTTCAGGTGCTAAATGTGGCTCAGTTTTATGTCCCTCTCAAGAAAAAAAAAGTGAAGATAGTTGTAGATCAGTTATTGTTTCAAGTCTTTTCCATGATCAGGTTCTATGAAAACACTGAATAATTGTTCAGGATGAGAATTTGTATATGCTTCTAGTGGCCAGTGTTCCCTCTAATTTTTCCCACGCATGTGTGGAATGAATTTTGTTATGTGCACAAATATGGAGGTGATGAGACACATCACCTCCATATTGGTGCACATAAGAAAATTAATGTGGCGGGGGTGGAGCCGAGGGGTTCGGAGTGTAGGAAGGGGCTCAGGGCTGGGGAAGAAGGTTGGGGTGTGTGTGTGAGGGCTCCAGGGTGGGGCTGGAGATGAGGGGTTTGGGGTGCAGGCTGCCCCACGGCTACAGCAGGGGGAGAGAGGATTCCCCCCAGCTCTCTCTCCCTGTAGTAGCACCTGGGCTGGGGTGGGGAGAGGTGCTTCTCTCTGCTGCGGCAGCTCTGCGGCTAGAGCCGCAGGATAGGCGCTTCTCCCCTGGCCTGGGCAGGTCCTGGGCTGGGTTGGAGGCCGGGGAGGGGTTCCTCTCCCCCAGCCACAGCAGGTCTGTCTGCAGTCTGGGCCACTGGTGATGGTCTGTGGCTTTGGGCTCCCCGGGGAGCCCGAAGCAGTGGACTGTCCATCACTGACGGCGCAGCAGTGGCTGTGGGCTCCTTTCCGCGGCTGCTGTTCCCCCCCACCCCAGGTCACTGGTAGGTAGCCGGCGGCTGCTGCCTGCCAGTGACGGAGGGCAGAGAGAGGAGCCCTCAGGAGCGAGTGGACGGGGGTGGGAGGTTGGGTGATGCCCTGGGCCTGCGGGCCTAGAGGAGCACCAGGGAGGGGCCAGAGAGGAGAGGAGCCAGCACAGCGGCTGCTGGGACGTAGCGCAAGTGAAGGTGGAACACCAGGCCGGCGAGGCCCCTGCTGATCGTGAGCCTGGCACCATTATAAACCCGGTACTGGCTGGGCTGGGTTGGGGCCGGGGGAGGGGAGCCTCTCACTGCTGCGGTAGGTCCAGGGCTGGGGGAGAGGCGCTTAATAGACTGCTGCGTGGCCGTGCAGCTTAGAGGGAACTTAGGCAGTGACTCAAATCTTGAGTCCAATAAATATTGAAATTTTTTTTTCAGTCTTCAGATTTTTCCTTTATGTTGACTGATTTAATATTTTTACTTACCAATGGTGTGTTTTTCTTGTACCATTACAACTAAAAATGTGTCTCTTTGCTCCCATCCCTCAGATTGGAACCTTCTGGTCAAGTATACTAAGTTTTAGGGTTGGAAAGTTTAAGGGTAGAGTGGTATTACAAATTTAAGGATATATTTCTCCCTGTGTGCATTAAAATAGTCGCGTAGAAATTAAGCAAACCGTTTTCAGGTAAGTTCCTGTTTCTGATAATGCATGCTGATTAGAAAACATTTAGAGTAAAATGAAGAATATCCTTTCATATGTAGCAATGTTACTATACTACACAAACTACCTAGGGAAGTCATGGAATCTCCTTCAGTAGAGGTTTTCAAAAAGAGGCTGGATAGCTGTCTTCGATGGTTGAGAAACAACAAATCCTGTATCTTGGCAGGGGCTTAGACTAGATGACCTTTGCGGTCCATTCTAACCCAATGGTTCTATGATTTCTATACAGATCATACTTTACAACTATTTTTTTTCTTTTAAATGGAATATAAAAACAACTCCATATTATCTTATATAGGGTTCTTTCAGGTTAAAAATTATTCAGTTTTTTTCTTATTACAAATAACACTAGATTATCAGAACTGAGCATTTGATTTTTTTTACAGTTGAAGTTTTCAGTTTCACATTTGTTTGCTTAACCTTAAAGGGTAATTTTAAAAGCAAATTTCATTGCATTAAAATAGTACTGCAATTTTGGTGTTGCAAATACTGCAGGAGAACGTTTTAATTGGTCTGCTGCTCCTGAAATTATTGAAAAATTAGTTTTGCAACAGGGATTGAAAAACTTACATACTAGTTAGAGATTGATACAAGAAATAAGTGGTGGGAAAGGCAGGGGAAGCCCACCATTGATGTGTTTTATGGGAAATACCATAGTGAGAAACAAAACCCAACTTTTAGATCGCAGAAGAGGAAAGTGTGCCAAGATCCCTACCAAAGTGCTGCTTGGAATATTTGTATTCACCAACCTCTTCTCGTTGTAGAAGGGAAGAAAGGTTGTGTTTTGTTTTCTCTCCCTAGTCATCCAGACTGTGCATCTGTAGGAGAGCGAGGCTGTCATGTCTATGCTGCATACCCCTATAGGAGAGCGAGGCTGTGATCTCTTTGCTATATACCCCTCCCACATAGATGCCTGGTGGCTGCAAGGGTAGAAGGTATCTGCTGTTCTGCCTCTCACCAGCTTCCATTTTTGGGTCTCTCTCACATGACTAACTCCAGTGCCAGTATATGTTGTGGGACACAGCTTTCCCCAAGCAGCAAAAGAGCCATGAGGAACAGCAGCAGATGCAGGCACTTTGGCTGTTGGTTTACAGATCAGGAAGACAGGCAGCACCGATTCCATCCACGTTGGGTCATATTTGGAAGGTTATCTTCAAAACCATAATGGCGATAAACTTAATTTAAAAAATATTAAATTTTTGTTTCTGAGAGAATTGATTGTTCATGCTTCTGAATTTCCCTGGGAAAATGCCGCATTCACCACTGTCTATTAGGTGCATTAAGTTTCCAAGCTCTGTTTTACAAAACCTAAATTTTGGACCAACTTTGATCTGACAGCATCCCTTTAACTACTGAGGGATTCAAGGGGGTTTATTATTTATTAGTACATGTTAATTTCAAGATTCTTAAATTCTATATTTAAGATTGTGTGGATCAAAGTTTGCTATTTGTTTTTCAGAATTTAAACAAGCAAGCATATGACTTGGCAAAGGCTTTACTAAAGAGGACAGCTCAAGCTATTGAACCGTACATTACTAACGTAAGTCAAGATTTGCAAGTGATTAAACACATGGGTGAAAATAAAAACTTTAAAAGAGCTGAGTAATTTATTGGTAATTATTAATTTTGTTGTAGGTTAGGTAGTTTTTAAGATTAATAATTTGGAACTGTTCTATGATGGAGAAGATCTGCTGCATTAAAAATACCATATCATATTGCCCTTAAAATCTAATACTCAATTGTTTGGAAATTACCAAAGCCATTACCAGATTTGAGGTACTCAGTTACAATTTCCTGACCCAGTTGCAAAACCAAAGTGTGCTTTTATTATTATCATCATTTTGTATTAGGATAGCACCTAGAGGTCCCATTCATGTTAGTCACATTCAGTTTGGTTCTATACAGATACGTAGTGAGACACAGTCCCTGTCACAAAGAGCTAACAATCTAAATAGACAAGACAAAGTGTGGGAGGGGAAATAGAGGCCCAGAGAGATGAAGTAACATGCCCAAGGTGGCACAGCAGGTCAGTGGCAGAGCTGGGAATAGAACCAAGGTCTCTGACTTCCAGTCTGGTGTCTTGCCCATTAGATTATGCTGCATTGCTGGAGAGGTGTTCTACCATACTGTGGGACTTAGTTGCAAGTTGGTGTAGGCAAGACCTAATACCAGTAACTAGGGAGTTGATGGTCTGTGTTTCTTTTAGGTTCAGTGTTCTAAAATGGAAATCAAAGGAGGTTGGTTTTGTGTGTGTATATGTGTGTGTGTGTGTGTGTATATGTATATATATATATATATATATATATATATAGAGTGGAATGAAAGTTTTTTACAGTGATCTGGTGTCAGGGACTTATCGCAGTCAAACAAGGGGGATCGTAATTAACATAAGATATGGGGGAAATAAAATCTAAACAAACTAACATTGATATGTAGTCAGTGTCAGCAAGTATAGCAGCTTCTTGCATAATTTCTTCACTGGTCTGATCTAACCCATAATCATGACTAAAATGGAACTGTCCCTTCATCTGTGACAGTCAGATGATAGCTCAGGCTCCTCTTAGAAAACTTGATTCTTCTTCGAGTGATTGTTCACGTCCATTACACATTAGGTGTGCGCGCGTCGCGTGCACGGACGTCGGAAACTTTTCCCCTCAGCGGCTCCCGTCGGGCCGGCAGGGTCCCCCCTCCCGCCAGAGCAGCGCCCTGCTCTAGCGTATATATATCCCTGCGGGCCCGACCCTCCCTCAGTTCCTTCTTACCGTCCGTGACGGCGTTGGAACAACTCTGTCTCTCGCTTGAGAGTGTCCCTTAGCGTTAATAGTTAGTGTTCTTTTTAGCAGTTATCAGTTCTTTAGTACCTAGTGTTAATCTTAGCAGTTAACAGTTCTTCAGTAGTAGTTAAGCTCCTTTGTTTTAGGTGTTTGGTCAATCCCGACACCGGCCCTGGGCGGCGGGGCATGCCGCACGCCCAAGGCTTCAAGGCTTGTGCCACGTGCCGCAAGCCTATGCCGATAAGCGATCCCCACGACTCGTGCCTCCGTTGCCTGGGGGAAGCACACCAAAAAGAGCGCTGCAAGATCTGTAAGGCCTTCAAGCCCAGGACTAAGAAAGAGAGAGACTTTCGCCTTAAGCAGCTGCTCATGGAGGCTGCATTACAACCCTCCGCATCAGGCCGCGGCACCGTCAACTTCGGTGCGGAGTGCCCCGGCATCGGTTCGTGATCCGACACCGGCGGGGCACCATAAGCCGACGGCACCAACACAGCAAGACCGCCCCTGGCACTGGTCATCTTCGCCGGCAAAATCGAAGGGCCAACCCAAGGCCTGAGGACGCTCCCTGCATAAGAGGGCAGCGCCCGCGAAGACCTCGAATGTGCCTAAGGGAGTGGCGACCCCAGGACACATCCCGGTTCCAGTGGCTCCGGCGCCGCGAGGCCCGTCGAGCCCCGGGATAGGCGCATCGAGTGAGGAGGAAGGGCTGGAGGAGCTTTTGGAACAGCCCTCCACCCCGGACACGTTTGAGGCAGCAAAGGACCTCATCGAATTGTCCGCTGAGGGCCCCCTCCAAACCAAAGATAATCCGCCAAGACTGCCATCCAGAGGCAAGCCGGCAATGGTGCGCCCATCACGGTCACCATCTCGGTGCCGTTCCCGGTCGAGCTCCGCCTCGGTGGACTCCCGGCTACCCTTGGCGCAGAGGGCTGCACAGCGGTCGGGGCCCAACAAGCGCCCGGCACCGACCCAGCAGCCCTACTCGAGTAGGCACTGGGACGTGTCAGCCACGCGATCCCCAAGACCGACCACTCACAGTCGTTCCCGGTCCCGAGGTCACCGGTACCGGTCCAGGTCGGCAAGACGTTACTCCCGGTCCCTGTCACGGAGGTACTACTCTCCGACCCCGGACCGGCACCGTCCCACAGCACCACTGTGGCCATCCAGGTCACCGTCCGTGGTTTCGGAGGCAGACTCGGGCCAGTCCAGCAGATTTGCCCACAGGGCACCGGCCGGTAGGGAACACGAAGCCGCTTGGCACCCACAGTGGGGCCAGCCAGGACAATGGCCATTCTGGACCCCTTGGGCCTACCACCAGCAAGGCCCCCCGTCCAGGACCTCGAGATCTGGCCCCTCGAGACACCGGTCCCGCTCCCCGCAGGGGTGCCCCTCCTCTCGCAAGGAGGCCACGGTCTCCAGACCTCCGGAGCAAGAAAGAGTCGACTCGGCACCGAGCCCGGCACCGTCTCAGGCCCACACTATAGGACAGACCCCAGAGGAGCGTCCAGTAGGTGAGGAGTTGCAGGAAGAGGAGGACGCACAGAAGGCCCTAACCTCTTCCTCCTCACCAGATGAAGCCGTGGCAGGCACGACAGTGTCCGGCTCTTCCCCGATTGACCATCGGGCACACCAGGATCTGCTCTGCCGAGTAGCCCTCAATCTGGGGTTGCAGGCGGAGGAGACTGTAGAGCAGGAGGACCCCATGGTTGACATCCTATGCCCGGAAGGCCCCTCCAAGATTGCACTCCCGCTCATAAAGACAGTACAGTCGAACTATAAGACAGTGTGGCAAACACCAGCCTCCAGCGCACCAACTGCGAAAGGCGTAGAGAGGAAGTACTTCGCCCCCTCCAAGGGGTTTGACTTCCTCTTTTCTCATCCAGCACGCTGTTCGCTGGTAGTCTCTGCGGTCAACGAACGAGAGCGGCATGGCCAGCAAGCCCCGGCCCCCAAGGCCAAGGAGGCAAAGCGCTTGGACTTATTTGGTAGGAAGGTCTACTCGTCCGGGGGCCTCCAGTTGAGGATCGCTAACCAATAAGCGATTCTGAACAGACACAATTTCAATTCTTGGGCATCAGTCTCCAAGTTTAAGGACTCCCTGCCCCAGGGTTCACAACCAGAGTTCGCTGCCCTGGTGGACGAGGGGAAGGCAGTAGCCAAAACCTCTTCGCAGGCCTCCCTTGATTCCGCGGACGCAGCGGCCAGGACAATCGCGTCAGGAGTGGTGATGAGGTGCTCGGCATGGCTACAGGCTTCCGGCCTTCCCCCAGAGATACAAAACACCTTGCAAGACCTCCCGTTCCATGGGTCAGGCTTGTTCTCAGACCAGACGGATGCCAGATTGCATAGCCTCAAAGACTCTCGAGCAACCCTCAAGTCGTTAGGAATGCACACCCCAGTGACACAGAGGAAACCCTTTAAGCCCCAACCACCGCAGAGGCAATACCACCCTCGTCCTAGACAGGAACCGTACTGCAGAAGGGGCAGGGATAACAGGCGTAGACGTAACAACACGCCTAATCAGGGCCAAAGCCACGGCCAAGGCAAGCCGCAGCCGGGAAATAAGCAAGGGTTTTGAAGCTGTGATCGAGGACAGCATATCGACCCTTATACCGGATCCTCCTCTATGTTTCAGGGACCGCCTGTCCCATTTTTACCGTGCTTGGTCCCGTATAACATTGGACCGTTGGGTCCTTCGCACGGTGGAGGCGGGATACACCCTTCAGTTCTCCTCGCCCCCTCCCTCCCACCCCCCATCCCCGTCCCTCTTCAGGGACCCCTCTCACGAGCAACTCCTTATGCAGGAGGTGCGGGCCCTCCTCAAAGTAGGAGCAGTGGAAGAGGTCCCTCCGGACCTAAGAGGGAAAGGGTTTTACTCCAGATTTTCCTAATTCCCAAATCGAAAGGGGGCCTCCGTCCCATTTTGGGCCTCCGCAAACTAAACAAATTTTTGGTCAAGGCACGTTTTCGTATGGTCTCCCTTGGCGCTATTATCCCATCCCTGGATCCGGGGGATTGGTACGCTGCCCTCGATATGAAAGATGCGTACTTTCACATCGCCATCCGCCCGGCCCACCGTCGGTTCCTGCGCTTCACCATCAACCAACACCATTTCCAATTTACGGTCTTACCCTTCGGCCTAGCAACGGCCCCGCGAGTGTTCACGAAATGCATGTCCGTGGTGGCAGCCTTTCTTCAAAAAAAGAAAGATGCGGGTATACCCGTACTTGGACGACTGGCTCCTCGCGGGCAGGTCAGAGGACGAGGTCCGCTCCCACGTGGTACTGGCGTTACAGGTGTTCCGCAAGCTCGGTCTACTGGTCAATGTACCCAAGTCCTCACTGATCCCCACACAGAGACTGGATTTCATAGGAGCAGTCCTGGACTCGGTGGCGGCACGGGCAAGTCTTCCAGTGTCACGGTTCCTGGCCATTCAAAGGGTCGTAAGCTCCATCTAACAATTCCCCCACGACCACGGCCAGATGCTGTATGCAACTCTTGGGGAGATGGCAGCTTGCACATATGTAGTTAGACATGCCCGCCTAAGACTCAGACCGTTACAGTTGTGGCTGGCCCAAACGTATCGCCCCAACAGAGACCCCTTAGACCTAGTAGTGACGATCCCAGCTCGGGTGTCGAACTCCCTCCGCTGGTGGCTCGATCAGCAGCAGGTTTGCGAAGGGGTCCCTTTCGCCACCCCGCAACCCACTCTGACGTTAGTGACAGATGTGCCAGACCTGGGCTGGGGGGCGCACCTTGGGGACCTGCGGACCCAGGGCTTATGGTCCAGGGAAGAAAAGTTGCTTCACATCAATCTGAAGGAGTTAAGGGCAGTTCGCCTCGCCTGCCAGACCTTTCACGCTACCATAGAAGGCCACAGCGTGTCAGTTCTGACGGACAACACTACCGCCATGTTCTACATAAACAAGCAGGGCGGGTCCCGATCCTCTCCCCTCTGTCACAGGGCGCTCCTCCTATGGGACTTCTGTATAGCCCATTCAGTCCACCTACTGGCAGCATATCTCCCAGGGGTCCAAAACGGGTTAGCAGACTGCCTCAGCAGGTCCTACCACATGCACGAATGGACTCTGAGAGAGGATGTCCTGCATTCAATCTTCCAGAGGTGGGGGTTTCCCCAGGTGGATCTCTTCGCCACCAAGGACAACAGCCAATGCCCTCAGTTTTGTTCATTCCAGAACCTCAGTCCGGGCTCATTGGCAGATGCCTTCGCGATTCCGTGGGGCAGGAGCCTGAGGTATGCCTTCCCACCATTCCCGCTCATCCACAGGGTCCTGCTCAAGACCCGCAGGGACAAGGTGACAGTCATCCTCATCACACCGGCGTGGCCACGCCAGCATTGGTTCACAACCCTGCTGGAACTGTCCGTGACCGACCAGATTGCCCTCCCCCTCCATCGCGACCTCATCACGCAGGACCGGGGTCGCCTACTCCACCTGAACCTACCGTCGCTACATCTCACGGCGTGGTATCTCTCTGGCTAAACGATACGGAGCACAGGTGCTCCCACCAGGTCCAGCAAATTCTTCTTGGTAGTAGGAAGCCCTCCACAAGAGCGACCTACCTTGCCAAATGGAAGAGGTTCTCCCACTGGTGTGAGCCTCATCACATACAGCCTCTGCAGGCCTCCGTCCCATCAATACTGGACTACTTGCTGCACCTCAAGCATCAAGGGCTCGCCCCCGCCTCAATTAAAGTGCATCTGGCCGCCATATCGGCGTTCCACCCCGGAGAGTTGGGGGTTTCGGTGTTCTCCAACCCCACAGTAGTCAGATTCCTCAAGGGGCTGGAGAGGGTGTTTCCCTACTCGCGCCCGCCGGTCCCTGCATGGAATCTTAACCTGGTCCTAACTAAACTCATGGGGCCGCCCTTTGAACCCCTAGCCTCTTGCTCCCTCATGCACCTCCCATGGAAGGTAGCGTTTCTCGTGGCCATCACATCGGCTAGGAGGGTATCGGAATTGAGAGCCCTCACTTCGGAACCCCCTTATACAGTTTTTTATAAGGATAAGGTGCAACTGAGGCCGCACCCCAAATTCCTTCCTAAGGTAGTCACGCAATTTCATATGGGGCAGGACATTTGTTTACCGGTGTTCTTCCCTAAGCCCCATACGGACCCAAGCCACCGCAGCCTGCATACCCTCGATGTCTGTAGAGCCTTGGCATTCTATCTGGAACGGACCAGGCCATTCCGCAAGTCGACGCAACTGTTCATTGCCATTGCGGAGAGAATGGAAGGCCAGCCTATCTCGGCGCAACGCTTGTCAGCATGGATTGTGCTTTGCATACGCACGGGGTATGAGCTCGCCAGCGTACCAGCCCCGGAGATCAGGGCTCACTCGACTAGGGCCCAAGCGTCCTCGGCGGCTTTCTTGGCGCAGGTTCCACTCCAGGAAATCTGTAAAGCGGCCACCTGGTCGTCGGTGCATACGTTCACAGCCCACTACGCAATCCATCATCAGACCAGAGAGGACGCGGTGGTCGGCAGGGCTGTGCTTCAATCAATTGTTCCTTGACTCCTACCCTCCTCCAATGGTAAGCTTGTGAGTCACCTAATGTGTAACGGATGTGAACAATCACTCGAAGAAGAAAAAACGGTTACCTACTGCACACCCGTCACACCTACCTTCTGTAACTGTTGTTCTTCGAGATGTGTTGTTCACGTCCATTACACTTCCCACCCTCCTTCCCCTCTGTCGGAATCACCGGCAAGAAGGAACCGAGGGAGGGTCGGGCCCGCAGGGATATATATACACTAGAGCGGGGCGCCGCTCTGGCGGGAGGGGGGACCCTGCCGGCCCGACGGGAGCCGCTGAGGGAAAAAGTTTCCGACGTCCGTGCACGCGACGCGCGCACACCTAATGTGTAATGGACATGAACAACACATCTCGAAGAACAACAGTTACAGAAGGTAGGTAACCGTTTTTTTTCTGGAAAGACTAAAGGTTGTGGTACTGCACACTTGCTAATAGGACTGAACATCTCCTTTCTCAGTTGCTCATTTGTGCACCCTCAACCACTGGCATGTAGGTGTATGCAAGTCCCACCTTCAGACCAGTCTCTCTGGCCTTTCAGTGGAATACATTCCAGGAAGCTCCTGCTAGAAAAAAAAATTGGTTCTGGATTAGGGCTGTCGATTAATCGCAGTTAACTTACGTGATTAATTCAAAAAAATTAATCACCGTTTTAATCGCACTGTTAAACAATAGAATACCAATGGAAATTTATTATATATTTTGGATGTTTTTCTACATTTTCATATGTATTGTATTCTGTGTTGTAATTGAAATTGAAGTGCATATTATTTTTTATTACAAATATTTGCACTGTAAAAATAAGTAAAAGAAATAGTATTTTTCAGTTCACCTCATACAAGTACTGTAGCACAATCTTTGTCATGAAAGTGCAACTTACAAATGTAGATTTTTTTTTTTGGTTACATAACTGCACTTAAAAACAAAACAATGTAAAACTTCAGAACCTACAAATCCACTGAGTCCTACTTCTTGTTCAGCCAATCGCTAAGACAAACAAGTTTGTTTACATTTACAGGAGATAATGCTGCCCTCTTCTTATTTACAATGTCACCTGAAAGTGAGAACAGGCATTTGCATGGCACTTTTGTAGCTGGCATTGCAAGTTATTTACTTGCCAGATATGGTAATCCAGGGATCTCAAACTCAAATCACCGCAAGGGCCACATGAGGACTAGTACATTGGCCCGAGGGCCACATCACTGAAACCTTTTCATATGACGATACAAAAGTATAGTAAAAAATGAAGAGTAATATAATATGCTATTAAAAGTCTATTTATTAACTTTTTTAAAAACTGTAATGCGAAAAGTCAATGCTAATTTTGAGTCATTCCGTTTTTGGCCACTTAGCTGGCAGCATTTTGCATCAACCAGAACAGCAATATTAGGTTTGATATCCTGAGACAAAACCAATCTCAGTGTGGCTTTCAAATGTTCATCAGTGAGCCTTGACCATAACACAGATTTGTTAATCTTCATGGAAGAGAAAAACTATATACTGCTTCAAAATGGTATCACACTGCAGCTCCACTAATTCCATCTGCATTTCCTCTGCAACATTGTCAATTTCCACAGCAAATGGTGAGGAAAAAAGTTGAAAATGTGGTTCAAGTGCCTTGAAATCTTTAAACCACACATCAAACTTTTTGTATAAGTTGAAAGAATATGCAGATATCATTTCTAAGGATTTGGGTTCAACTTTTTCTAAGGAGTTCAGTGTTGAGAAATGGACCAAATTGCCAGCAGTCAGCTGTTTCCCCCACAAAGTAAGCTTGACTTTGAATGACTTAACACTGTCATACATCTGTGTTATCACCTGTTTTCTACCCTGAAGCTTCAAGTTCAGTGCATTCAGGTGGTCAGTTACATCTGTTAGAAAAGCAAGGTTGCAGATAAAAGTGGAATCAGCAAGCTGTGGAACCTCCTTGTTTTTCATTTTCATGAAGGAATCAAGCTCCTCTCGAAGTGCAAAAAAAGCTTGAAAACATTTCCATGACTCAGCCATCTAACTTGAGTGTGATACAGGAGTTCCCCATATTTGCTGTCCATACTTGCTAGAAAAGAAGTGAAGTGTCTGTGATTCAGCCCTCATGCACGTATAAAATTAACGGTTTTAACAACTACATCCATAACTTCCTTCATTTGTAGACTTTTACTACACAGGGCTTCTTGGTGCAAAATGCAATGTATACTGGTGAAGCTAATTCCTGGTATATTGAGGCTGTTCAGTTTGGTCTTCAATAATCCAACCACACCAACATTTTCAGAGCACATTGATGGCACACCGTTGGTAGCCAAAGATACGAGTTTGTTCCATGACAGCACAGCTTTTTCAATGCACTCTTCCAGTCCTTGAAATATGTCACATCCCGTTGTGGTACCCTTCAGTGGCATTAAGTCTAGCAATTCTTCAGTTATATTCAAATTGCAATCCATACCGCTAATGAACACTGCACACTGTGCGGTATCTGATACATCTGTACTCTCATTAAGAGCAATTGAAAATGCTTCGAAGTCTTTTGCCATTTGACTCGATTGTTTTTGCACATTATCTGCTAAATCCGTTATCCTCCAGGCAACTGTATTGGCAGATAAGCTTATGCCTTCAAAAACTTTCTTCCTATCAAGATATAAAATTTCGCTGGCCTTCACAAGACATTCTTTTACGAATAGGCCTTCTGTAAAAGGTTGCGATGATTTAGCTATCCTTTCGCTTATCACAAAACTTGCTCTTACTGAATCTTCACTAGACTTGTTAGTCTCTGAAAAGAAAGTTCTTTGCTTGGCAGATGCTGCTTTAAGTTGCCGAACTTTTTCCTCTCGGATTTTTCCGGTGAATGCATCATATTTTTCACAGTACATCGTGTTGTCGTGCCGACGCACGTTATGCTCCTTGGGAACCGCAATCGTTGGCTGACAAATAAGGCATTGTATTTTATCTTTTACGTCTGTGAAAAAATATAAATTCTCGCATTTGTCTTGGAAAACTCTTTCTTTCATGAGTGTTCTTTTTTTCGACTAAGTCATTTCCAAGCGGTTTTAATAAAATATATACACTCAGTAATGCACCTCACTCAAAGGACAAAACACTCACTTAGTTTTAGAATTACTTCTATTAAAGCCCCCACTCCACCCCTTCCATGAGGCCCCATCCCTACCCTGTCTCTTCTCCTCCTCCTCCCCTGAGTGCGCGGCTTCCTGCTCCTCCCCCTTCCCTTCTGGAAAGCGCCCGGAGGTAGTCAGAGGAGCAGGGAGCGGCGCGCTGGCGGGGAGGAGCAGGGAGAGAAGTGGGTGAGGGGAGTTTGGCGGCCACAGGAAGTAACTCCGGGGGGAGGGTGGGGAGCTTGGCGGGCCGCAGCAAAGAACTCCGCGGGCCACATGTTTGAGACCCCTGTGGTAATCATTTGTATGACCCTTCATGCTTCTGCCACCATTCCAGAGGACATGCTTCCATGCTGATGATGCTCGTTTAAAAAAAAAAAAAAAAAGCGTTAATTAAATTTGTGACTGAACAGCTTGGGGGAGAATTGCATGTCTCCTGCTCTGTTTTGCCTGCATTCTGCCTTATATTTCATGTTATAGCAGTCGTGGATGATGACCCAGCACATGTTCATTTTAAGAACACTTTCACTGCAGATTTCACAAAACTCAAAGAAGGTACCAATGTGAGATTTCTAAAGATAGCTACAGTACTCGAACCAAGGTTTAAGAATCTGAAGTGCCTTCCAAAATCGGAGAGGGACGAGGTGTGGAGCATGCTTTCAGAAGTCTTAAAAGAGCAACACTCCGATGCGGAAACTACAAAACCCAAACCACCAAACAAGAAAATCAACCTTCTGCTGGTGGCATCTGACTCAGATGATGAAAATGAACATGCGGTGGTCTGCACTGTTTTGGATTGTTATTCAGCAGAACCCGTTATCAGTATGGACGCATGTCATCTGGAATGGTGGTTGAAGCATGAAGGGACATATGAATCTTCAGTGCATCTGGCATGTAAATATCTTGTGACGCCAGCTACAACAGTGCCGTGCGAACACCTGTTCTTACTTTCAGGTGACATTGTAAACAAGAATCAGGCAACATTATCTCCTGCAAATGTAAACAAACTTGTTTTTCTGAGCGGTTGGCTGAACAAGAAGTAGTTGCAGGCTCTAAAATTTTACATTGTTTTATTTTTGAATGCAGTTTTTTTGTACATAATTCTATATTTGTAAGTTCAACTTTCATGGTAAAGAGATTGCACTACAGGACTTGTATTAGGTGAATTGAAAAATACTATTTCTTTTGCTTATCATTTTTACAGTGCAAATATTTGTAATAAAAAAAAAATATAAAGAGCACTGTATACTTTGTATTCTGTATTGTAATTGAAATCAATATATTTGAAAATGTAGAAAACATCCAAAAATATTTAAATAAATGGTATTAATTTAACTGCACTATTACTTTAATTGCTTGACAGCCCTATTCTGGATTATATCATTTATTATTATTTTCTATCTGTATTACCTAGGCCTAGTGCCTATGTTGTTGAAGCCTTTGGCTTGACAAGGGGTGTTACCTGCATGTTTTTCATTCTCCTCCATTTCTAAACTGCTTCTTAGATTCCTGGCATGATCCACAGAATTGAGAGCAGTAGTTATGCAGCTTTTACTGTATCTGTTTGATTTTTCCACACCTCTGTTGCTCTGCCTAAAGTACTTAAGAAAGTAGGCAATATACTACTGTTTGTTACAGGTATGGAGAAAGTGATCTGACCATGGGAGCATGAATAGATTTCTTACACCACTACCTTCCAATTTGCTGTTTGTAACTACCTATCTTGTCACATGGGAAAGAAGGGGGGACAGGGAGTTAAAGAGGAAGGAATAGACAGGAAGGATGGGAGGACAAAGAAAAACTACAGGTGGATTGGAAAGAATAGTTAAGAGTTGAATAGAGAGGGAAGACCTCAGAGAATAGATGGATGATGAGGGAGAGAAATAAGAGATGAGAAGGAAGAGCGATTAGGCATAAGAAAAATGTGAGTTCTACTATAAGTAACATAAGTAATTCAAATTTTGTTTATTACAGGTAAGGTTGCAGTAGGGCATACCTCAGCCACCCTAAACCTTAAGAGCATGGAAATAAACTTAGGGGAAATATTCAGTATTCCTTACTACCTTCATGTAGCCTTCAATACCACACTGCATTTACTTCCAACTGTGACAGATAAAAGCAATAGGCACTCCAACTTCATCAAACGTACACTTACAAGATTCTGCAACTCTGACCTCATATTCTTGTAACAAGAAACCATTACATCTGATATAATATTAAATATGATTTACAACCTTAAGATTGGAGAGGTCGATGTTAAGGGTGTGTGTAAAAATTATGCAAAGGACATCTAGCAATTCATATTGATGATGATAAAGCAGATAACTTTGAAAGTTTAACATCCCTGCTTAAGCAGAACTTGGGTTTAGGCTTAACTCAGTTGTTGCTGCTACTCCACCATAATTCATGGTTGCATGATACATGTTAATTAACATGGATAAGAAGATAGGAAGGAAAGACAAGAATGGCGCTTGATTTGATTTTTGTTTTTTGGAAATGTGGCAAACCTAGTCTCGATGCTAGGCAGTTGGTGTACTGTGGCTGCTTATTATACTTAATGTGATTATTTCACTGTTACCATGTCCCACCGATTCTCTCTCCACAACTTTCCAATTTGCTGTTTGTAACTACCTATCTTGTCATATACAAAGATTGTAAGATGTTTGTGGTAGATATAGCATCTAGCATAAAGGGTTCGTGAATCCTGACTGGGGCCTCAAGGTGCTACTGCAATAAAAATCCTCCCTCATGTTGAAAAATCTTTGCATTCACAGCTCTCTTGTTCTGAAAACACACCCCACAAGTGGAGAATGATACACTCAGTACATTCTGTAGCATTAAAGAACTATTTTCTTTGGTAGGGTAAATAAATAAACACAATAGAGGACACACAACTATTGAACCAGGAATGTACATCTTCCAGTAGAAGCTGCTTGTTTTTAAAAAAAAAAAACCCTCATAAGGTCAGTTCACAGGCGTAGTGTTTCTAGGGTAGCACACAGTTTTTTGATTTGTAAATATGGTGCATCCTTTCCTGGTCAGTTAATAGTTTCTCATTTTTCTTCTTACGCTTCTCAGCTTATGAAAGAAGCCCCCTTTTTTTCCTAATTGGCTTGATTCATGTTACAATAGCACATTGAACATGTGAACTCCCTCTGCTGGCTTTGTAGTTAATCGTTCAAATGCTTTACCAAGGTCTGTCAATTTCCTTGCAAATTGATCATGCTGATGCACAAAAGAGTTCTATGATATGTTGTTTTAGAAACACAAGGGTGGAAAAATTAATTTGACAAAGGGAAAGGGGCATAATTGGTTAATATTTTTTTTTATTTCAAAGAAGTCAAGATCATTTTTACCCATCTAAAAGGTGCAGAACATAAGCTTTGTGTTCTTTCTCACCTCAAATCACACCTGTTTCTCTCAAAGGATCCATAAAGGAATTCCCTATCAGGTTAATGCAGCCTTTTGGTTATTGATAGGGTGCTCTTCTTCCTCTTGACTATTCGGAAGGAGAGGGGTCTCCTTTATCCTAACTTGCCTGTTGCACGGCACAATATCAATTGTTTGACACAATACTTGTCAAATTTTCAAAGGTAGCCATTGATTTTTGGGTGCCTCAACTTTTTGGTGCCCATTTCAAAACAATTGGGCCTGATTTTCTGAGTTACTGAGCACCTGGAGCTCCTCTTGACTTCAGATGAGGTGTAGGTGCTGAATACTTACGAAAATCAGACTCAAGATTTCTCAGGTTGGGTACCTAAAAGTGGATATTTTGAAAATTTAGATCTAGTGCTTGGTACTTGCTCTGATCTGATATACATTTATCAGGTAGAGTGAGTAGCAAGCTTTGTGGTTGATGCTGTGCCCTAGTCCAGGCAGAGACAGCAGTGAGCACCAATTAAATGTGCTCCATCAGCAGACTTGGTGGTTTTGGAGTAGCATGAACAGTGTTGCACACTTTGGGCATGGGGCTCTTTGGTATATTAAAAAAGGAGTTTGAGAAACAGTTCTGTGGTCTAAAATAAGGTAGGCATGATAACTTTCCTTCCTTCCTCCCACACAGTACATATTTCAGTACATAGTAAGTAACAGAGTGATTAAAAAGTAAAGCAATGTTTAATTTGTTTACATTTAATTTAATATTAATGTAGAATTTTATCAGATCTTCTTTTATAGTTGAAAGTACAGATTTACTCTCACGTCCACCTAAGTCAATGTGTTTGCTTTATAACTGCAGTGTACAAAAATGCTGCTTTGCGGATATAAATTCTTAGACATACAAAGTCATTGTAAGTTCAGAAATGTCCATTTAACAGCTTTATAAATTAGAGAGAGAAGGTGGGGGAGGTAATATCTTTCATTGGACCAACTTCTGTTCATGGTGAGAGAGGCTTTTGAGCCACACAGAGGTGTGTGATCTGAAGAAGAGCTCTGTGTGGCTCAAAATCTCTCTCTCTCTCTCTCTCTCTCATCATGAACAGAAGTTGGTCCAGTGAAAGATATTACCTCACCCACCTTCTCTCTAATATCCTGTGACTAACACGGCTACAACTAGACTTTATTTTTTACAGTAGTGTGGTAATTCCCTAGCTGTTTCTCTATATTCGTCCCATTTAGGCAAAAGGATGGAATGCTTTTGAAATTGTTGTCGCTTGTGGTTAAATAACGTTAAAAATAGTCACACTACAAAAGATCTGATATAATTGAAACTGGTAGAGGAATTATTTGTTTCTGTTAAAGTTGTTTCTAGACTTGCTGTGATAAACTAAACATTGCATGGCACCTTTTTGTACTGTTGCTTTTCATCTCTAGTTTATGAATATAAATCGAGAGGAAAAAGTACTGTATCTTAAGGATCATCTTTCCATTAACTCATTTCCCCCCACTTTTATCATTTTAATAGGTAGAAATTTGTATCCTTACTCAGAATTAGTGAAGATATTATAAGCTGATTCCGTGGTAGGTGAAGTTAGAATTTTAGAAAAGAGACAGAAGATGTATACTGTTTTACTTCTATTCTGTTACTGATGTAATGTTCTTTGTTTTCCTTTCCAGTTCTTTAATCAGGTGCTTATGCTTGGGAAAACTTCTATCAGTGATCTGTCAGAGCATGTCTTTGACTTAATTCTGGAGTTGTACAATATTGACGGTCATCTCTTGCTTTCTGTTTTACCGCAGCTTGAATTCAAACTTAAGGTAAATATCATACTATGTTTGTTTTAGACAGTCTTAAAATGGAATTTTTTTTCTCTGAATATGGGCTATGTAATATTTGATAGTACGCCATGTCTAATTTGGAATTAAATGTCTTTCTTACTGTCACATCTAAGTAACTCAAAACAACCGGTTCATAAGAGTAAATATATAAGAAGACTAATCTGAAAGTTGTAGAAAAAATGTAATTATAGAAGTTATTTCACAAACAGTAATTAGAAAAGACTGCATTTATAAGTGTGGTTCACATGTTTCATACAAAAATAACTTATTTCCAGTTTTTTGTCATTGGCATTGCAAGCTACTGTTTATTTAAATGCTTATGCAGTGATTCACAAATTTTAATAGATTGAAAATCATGTGCCACTTAATGGCATACTATGCCCTTGTATGTAGTAATTAAAAAATTTGAGTGGAGAAGAGTGGAATTTCTGGGCATATGTCTGGCCAACATTAAAATACTGTATAGCTGTCACTAGATTGGGAAACATTTGTTATCCTTTGTGGTTGGAAAACAGCAACTTCTTTACTGTAACTTTCTGGAAATTTAAGAATTAATGTCCATTTTACTGCATTTTCATTATTGTGGTCATCCCTGAGCATTATGCTCCCCCTCTCTGGGCTACTTTTTGCCTCACTGTCGGTCTTCTCAAATTTATATTAGAAAGGGATGTGGGTGCTGAGCTGTCCCCCCCCCAATCTTGCTTGAGTAAGCAGCACATCTTTTTTCAGGTTTTATTTTATTTTAAAAATGTGTCAAAATGATAGTCTCATGAATGGGGGGAAAATAGGCCTTATTTTTAAAATTGTGAGGCCTATGGTCAGTATTTTTTATCATGGGTCAGGTCTTCTGTATTACTCATTCTACTTCCTCATGCTTGAATTGGGAAAGTCCTGGAAGAAATGTTTAAGCTCTGAATAAAAAGGCACTCTCATTGTGGGCTTGGGGTGTAATGTTTTTCTCCTTCTCATAATACTGCCTCTGTCCTATCCATTTCTGATCTTGTCTATCACCAATGCTTTTCTCTATTCTTCTGCATAATAAGTTCCACAGATCCTAAATAATGGGCCTTCAACCAATTCTGAGCTTAGGAAACAGACCAGACCAGAACAGGAGTGTTTCTGTCCCTGACAAGCCCACAATCCATAGCTGTAGGCAGGCTAACCAGGTCTTCCCATTGCAGTGTGTTAAATATGAGAGCCTGGTAATGTCTGATGAGCTTATGAAGAAGCAAAGGTTAAAGCTGCTATTCTTATTCTCTTCTGATGGGAGTGTCTGAAAGGAGCAGTCACACCCATCCTCAAAGCAGTGAGCTGACAAAACAAGAAAGAAGCCACAGTGGACCAGAAACTCAAACAGATAGGGGGAAGCTAATGGTAATATACCTTAACTGAGAGGGAGTCCTCACAAAGTAGCATTAGCCAAAGATGCATCTCAAAGGGCAGGAAGATGATTGGACTTGCCTTACCAGCCACAGCTGGTGGCTGTGGTTGACCTTTTGTCATTGCCTATTCCTCCCCTGCCTTCCTGAATCAGGAACTTCCATCTCCCAGGAGCCAGATCACCAAAGACCAAAGACCAGTCCTTTTAAAAAAAATGGAACTGAGTGTGTGAGCCTAAGGAATCTCCTCTGTCCCCAGTAAATATGGAAAGCCCTTTCTTTTCACCTTTGATGATGTGTACAATGCAATTAGACAGCTGTGGCAGGCTGTGCCAGCTGACTCTGGCTAAGGGGCTGTGTGGGTGGGGTGGACCAGGCTCTGAGGCCCCATGTTGGAGGCCTTGCGGCCTTGCCACAGCAGGCCCTAGAAAAAGGCAGTGGAGAGGATCCTTCAAGCTGTTTGGCAATATCCCACACAACCACTCCAATCAGAAAGGGGCTGCAGGGAGCAGCCAATAAGGGCCCACCAGGCTAGTATAAGAGCAGCTGCAGAGGCAGAGTGAGATCAGTTCCTTGCTGGAGTTGAAGGAGTTTGGCTGGTGTGCCTAGCTGGCTGAGGGAGCTACAGGACCTTGGACAGAGCAGTGCTGGCAGGGACCCAGAGGAGCGAGAAGGAGCTCTGGGTTGCGGCTGGGACTCAACCAAGATAAGGCCCTGAGATAAGGGTGAAGAATGTACTGGGGCCACAGGAAAGTGGCCCAGAGAATCATAGCAGCAATGCATCTCAGTTAAAGGGACATGGCGGACAGCTGCTATCTTTAGGGCCCCTGGGCTGGGACCCAGAGTAGAGGGTGGGCTTGGGTTCACCACACCAGCCACTGGGAAAGTGGCCTGAACTGTGCACCCCAAAAGGGAACTGAACTCTTTTTTAGGCCCAGAGGGGGTGAGGACATTGTCTCTAGGGAGGGAGCCCTGGAGGATAGCTCAGTGCCAGGGCCAAGGCCATTTTGAAGACTGCTGGACTAATTAAGGGCCGGAGCCCAGGGAGGGCGACAGGGAAAGAAAGGCCTACTGAGAGTACTGGGATAGGCCCCCCTTTTGGACTGTTTCCCCCATTTTACATACAAACTGTGTGTAACTCTGGCTGGAAGGCTGAGCAACCGAAGACCCACCACAAACTCAGAGTGTAGGCACACGCACTTGGACAGCGGGCGCTTGTGAGAGGTGAGTGCGATCCCATGACAAGCTGTTTAATTACGGTGTAGTCATTTGGGCTTGGGCTGTATCCCGAGCTCTGGAGTCCTCCCACCTCTTGGGGTCCTAGAGCCCAGGCTCCAGGCTGAGCCTGAATGTCTACACTGCAGTTCAACAGCCCCTTAGCCTGGGCCCCGCAAGTCTGATTTTATTTTATTTTAATTACAGTGTAGACATACCCTCAGGCAGATGCTGACTTGAAGAAAAAGAAATCCAAGACCAGGGGAAGACTGCTTCTGAGAAAAAGCAAAGATATCCAAGATTCCATTAAAACTAAAGAATAGTTATCTTTTCCTCTAGTTTTAATTCCATACTAGAGGAGGAATTAGTCCCAGATACATTGATAAAATATGTGGTATACTGCAGATCAAAGAGAAAACACCAGAGCTTCTCCCTTAGCCAGTTCTTTATATTTAAATGGCCAATGACATAAACTGAAATTTTATAGGTCATCAAATTTTAAGAAAAAGTCTTTGAGACCTAAAAAGGGAAAGAATACTTTCCTCTCTTTCTGGAAGGCCAGTGATCTTATGCTAGGCAGAAACCTTAGAAGGAGAGAGGGTAAGACATCTTCAGTTAAAAATGTTTTTAAAACTCTACTCACATGGTTAATTACCAGTCTAGATCTTTTCCCCTAACAGTCTGACAAAGGAAGAGAAATGAGAGGAGGAAAATGCAAAAGGATCAGACAACTCAGAAGTATTTTTCATCTGTATCTAAAACACCTGTGTCCCATAGCTGTCTATAGAGAATGTTATCCAAGAGGAATGGGCATACTGTGCTAAATCTAACTTGTTGGAGAACCTTGCCAAAAAGTTTATATTATCGATCAGAGCAAAGGGCCCCATGTGCTCCATTGCAACAACCACTGAATGCTGGTGCAAATTAATTTTTCTCTCCACGAAGTTCCCTGCATTGCCATTCCTTGCAGCCCTCAAGAACATGCACAACTATGGCTCATAGTTATTGATGTAAAGTTCAGAAATGTAATTATTTCTGAGGATGAGGTTGTTTTGCTGTGCTCTCCAGGTGGCTTAGATCCACTCACCAGGTCTTGGTCCTGCAGTATTGGCCAGGAGGCTGGGCTTAGATTTTCCATTCAGTCTCCCATGTGTCAAGGAAGAGTTTATGGGCAGTTTTGTGTCCAGTTCTGTGTTAATGCTATGTCAATCCAGCCTGATTCAGAAGATCAGGAAGGAGAAATCAATTATACTTCTAATTGCCCCTCGCTGTTCAAGGCAACCTCATTTCTGTGATGTAGGCAATATGTCAGCTAGCCTGCTCATCTATTTCCATTGCAGAAAATACCTGTTGTTGTCACGTGGACTCATTCTACATCAAGATGCAAAGGGGGGCTGTGTACAAACTTGCACTGAAATAACAAGGTGTGAATTAAAACCAGATTAATTATTTTCAGTGCAAGTTTGTCCCTGGACACTTATTTGGAATAAAAGTGGCTAAAATCAATTTATCTAATCCACATATATTCCAAAATGTGTCCAAAGAAAGACTTGCACCCAAGTAAATAAATAAGTTTAAGGAGACATTTCATGATTTGGGGGCTAGTCTGTGTGTACACCAACCGTAAATGTAGCTGCTTCAATTTTGAAAGGAGAGAGTTAAAAAATAGAGGCTATTAACATGTTAGTCTTGCCAAATTACTGGTATCAAGGAATGCATCAACATATTCTCTAACTTAGTCTCAATTCAAATTTTGGTGTAAAGGCCAGGATATTTTTTTCCTATAAGCGCCATGGTCAACACTTGTTTTAATTTCTGCAAAATGGGCTCACTAGGGATTTTAAAACTCCAAATTTAACTTCAGTTGGAGGCTATATTTCAACATTTGTGTGTCAACAGGCTTTTCACCCATGTATCAGAAAATTGTGTAGTGAGCATGTCCAATTGTTATTCAGAAAAATCGTAGAACACAGCCATAAGAACTGAATGTTTTCCTGAATACTCTCACTAAGCACCAATTTAGAATCTCTGTTGAAGTCTTTATTTCTTATCAATGAAAATAATTTTCTTTTAGTCATCACCTTGTCAAGGAGGGTATCTGAAGTAGGGGCATTATCCATTGAACCTTAACATTGTATACTTTGCAAGTAGAAGGTGGTTCTTGTCATTAATGTGGAGTTTATTCCTAAAACCGAATATCCAGTTTTACAGATTGAAGGAAGTTCTCTTTTCTAAGATCTTTTCATCCTCCGGAAAAAGCAATGGCATACCCTCAGTTTAAGATGAAATTACATAGATCATAATCAGACCTTCCTAAATAAAACTCTTTTTGTACTTTATCACCCAGTATATAGTGTCAAAAAAGCCTTGGAATGAATCCTAAGAAGGCTAATTTGGAGTGTTGTAGATGTGTACAAAGCAATAAGTCGCATGCTTTAAGTATGGCCAGGAAGGAATTAGTCCAGATGAATTAACTATATGGATGCACACTCAGACAAACTACACAAAATTTAAAAGTTGCTTTCCTCTTTAAGACTTAAAAGCACATCAACTTAAAAATCATCTATGTATGTTTTTACCTATTACTGTAACATATTTAGTTCATATTTTTTAAATTGATTTTATTATACTGGTGTAAACCCCATGTAGACACACTTATTTTGATTTAAGAGTGGTTTTTAGGTTAGCTTAAACCTATTCCCAGTAAACTAAAGCTAAATTGACATAAGTCTGGTTTAAACTGAAATAAGTGTCCATGCAGCCTTTGTTACCAGTGTAACTAAAGTAAATTTAAATCACACCTTAGGTTAGACCATACAACTTTCTCGTGTAAACAAGTCTCATGTAGACTACTGTATGTTTCATGTAGTAGATAGGGTGGTTAATAAAAACTGTATGAGGCACTGAATTAATACAACTTCCCTCCTCCGCATCCTTTTGTGAGGGAAATGTCATGTTTGCTTGTAGATAAATCAGAAAGATTTGGACTTAACTGTTTCTGTGGCTGTGCTTGGATGTAGTGGAGAAGGGGCAGCCACAGGGAGCCATTTGCAGCTCCTTGTCAGAGGCCCAGCACTGGTGACAGAGCAATAGGGGGCCTATTCTAACTTATACCTTTGGACAACCAGGTGTAGTGGGCTGTGCCTCCTTCACATTACCACCTGCCTTCAGCACCCACTCCTCTGCGTGGTTATGGGTGAGGGCAGCTGGCGTACAGGTGGCTATGCTACCTATTCCACCTTTATGCTAGTGGAGATTCCCCCTACTCAGAGAGAATTCTGTGGGAGTTCTGGTTGGCTTAAGTTCTCCTTGCACTGCTTTCATGGAGAAAAGTGAACTTAGTGGACTGGAGACTCTGGCCCTTTGTCTTCTCTACTTCAGTTGGTGTTGCTCCTTGTGAGGAGTGTTAAGTGATGTTGGAAATATTTTGAGCTACAAACTGTGTGCTTTGGACATATGTCTTTCCAGGCTGGTGTATCCCAGCTGGGAAGAACCTGACCCATTGTTGATGGAGAATGTTAATACACTGAATGACGTGGTCACACAGAAGCTTTTGGTGGAGCTGAAAATTGAGCTCAGGACTCCAAAATATATGCCCACAGATCATTTTTGGGTTTGGTTTCATGGTTTACCAATTTTGCAAAAAATTTTCAGTTTGAAAGGGAGTTCAATATCTTAGCTGTATATAAATCATTGTCATCCTCATTTATTAATGGGCCCTTCTTTCTAGCTTTTTCTCTAACGCTGCAAACCACCCCCATGTAAATATCTGTATTCAGATATGTAATTTCTAAAAGCTGTCACATTCCCTTGAAACTTTTTGTGTAGCATTAAATGAACTTTTCTTAGTCTCTAGGATTTTTAAGAAAGTGGAGGCGTTTGTGTATGTTGTGCTTATAAACTGATTTGTATTACTGATTTTAAGAGATACTGTTAGGTGATTGATTTTAAAAACAGTAAAATTTTGATTTACATGAATACTTCAAAAACTTGGTGTCTAAACCTTTGAACAAATTTGCGTGCTCTCTCTCTCTATGTATATATCTATATCTATATATCTATATATATCTATATCTATATATGAGAGTGAGTGTGTAATATGGTGGTTTGTTCATACATATTGATGTTTACTGAGCAAGCACACTAGAATGCTTGATATCAGGTTCATCAACTGTTTTTGAAGATATATGCACTTTTCCATTCACTTTTCTAAAGCATTAGATTTCAAATTTTTCTTATGATTGCCCACTTCTTAAGATAAACAATCTCTCCCCAATCTTGATTCCCTACCTTCTGTGTGGCAGTTGTCGTTCTCGCTTATGTGACAGTTGTCCATGCAGCAGACTTGTTCCTCTTTTCCTTCCTCTCACTATATCACATCACATTTCCTTCATGACTCTTACTAATGCCCGCATTCCTGCCCCATATAAAAATAAAAACAAACCCAACAATACAATAATGGTAACTCCTCATTATATTTATTTGGTTTTATTTTATATCCTGCTTTTCATTTGTTTATGCCTTATGTAAACCCTACAGGGCCAGGATCATCTTCCTGTCAGTATTTGTACAGTACCTAGCAGAATGGAGCCTTAATCTTGATTAGGACCTTTGGGTATTACTATAGCATAAATGTTATGTTTAATAATATAAGTAATATAAGAAAAAATTAGGAAAATAAGATGAACATCAAATAATTAACTGTAAATAAACTCGCTTCAGTACAGTGTGTTGCTGCTTCACTTATCACAGAAATGTAGGGTTAGAAGGGACCTCAAGAGATCATCATGTCAACCTCCCAGCACTGATGCAGGTTTAATATATCTAAAGTCTAGACCAGTGGTCTCCAAAGTGGGGTGCGCACACCCCGGGGGTGCGCAAGAGGATCCTTGGGGGTGCGCAGCAGGAGGAGCGCTTTTTTTATTTTTATTTTTTTTGCGTGCTTCGGCAGTTCGGGCGGGAGTCCGAGGTTTTTTTATTTTTTTAAATTTTTTTATTTTCCCTTTTGCGCTTCAGCGCGGCGGGGGGGTGTGCTCAAAATTTTTTTACTGATAGGGGTGCGCGATCAAAAAAGTTTGGAGACCCCTGGTCTAGACTATAGTTTTTTGTCTAATCTGGTCTTAAAAATCTCCATTGATGGGGATTCCACAGCCTCCCCATGTAAACTGTTCCAGTGCTTAACTGTCCATATAGTTAGAAAGCTTTTCCTAATATCTAGCCTAAATCTCCCTACTTGTCCTACCCTTGAAAAACAATTGATAACCATCCTCCTTATAACAACCATTTAAATATGTAAAAACTATGAAGTGTCCCCCATCTTCTCTTATCTAGTCTAAACATGCCCAGCTATTTCAATCTTTCCTTATAGGTCAGGTTTTCTAAATCTTTTATCGTGTTTGTTGCTCTCTTGGCCCCCTCTCTAATTTGGTCACTTCTTTCTTAGAGTAGTGCCCAAAACTGGACACAGTACTCCAGCTGAAGCTTCATTAGTATCCAGTAGAGCAGACATTGCCTCCCATGTCTTACATATGACTCTCCTGTGAATACATCCCAAAATGACATGTCTTTTTTGCAATAGCATCACATTGTTGACTCACTCGGTGTACGATCCACTATAACCCCAGATCCTTTTCTGTAGTGCCACTGCCTGGTCAGTTATTCCCCATTTTATATTTTGTGCATTTGATTTTTCCTCTTACATCCTATTCCCCATCCTACTCCTCTCTAGTCCCCAATTTTGTATCTGAGTGTTTTCCTTTGTATTCATTATCACTGAATCTTTCCTAGTTTACAGCCCATACTGCTTTAATTTGTCCAAAGTAATTTGCAAATTGGTTTTGTCCTTTGCTATGTTTGCACGTTTCCAGTGTTGGTGTCATTTTCAAATTTGATCATGGCTGAATTTACATTAAAATAACTCCCAAAAAAGTAGGGCATGAAAGTCATGAAGGAGGCCGAGGTGACTGTACTGGGCTACAGTTAGCAGTGGGCTCACTGTTTGACAGATACAGACACTCATAGATGCACCTCTGAGGGTCACCTGGAAATAGTTGGTGTTCGACAGGGTCCCCAGTGTGCAGTTTGAGAACTGTGAAATTGACTGTTTTGATACCATTGAATAGTTGCTATGTAGTTCATATGATTACTCCAGTATTTTGTCAAATGTTATGTATATTATTTTATTCTTATTTCTACTTGTTATATTTCCCCCCCCTCTGTGCTGCCATTCCATGCAGAAATCCCTTTTACTGGCTTTTGTTTCAGCCCAATTTCCCCCAGCTAGTCCTGCATATCCATGATACCTTCTGTCTTCTACTTCTCTCCTATACACCAAATATGTGCCACTCCCAATTAAAGTTCCCTGTGACAGTCTAGCTGCTGCTCTAAACAACATTCCTTAGCCCCAAAATAAATTGACTCCCATTTTTCCACACTGATTCAGCCAGTAGAATCCCCCCCCTTGACTCCCTTTTCGTGCCCCCAGACAGTTGACTTCTTGACTCCAAAAGACCCTAGAATGACTTTTCAGCAACTGTTTCTTCACTATCACCTCACTGTCCTCCTCTGCCATGTAGAGCATGCTTCAGCTGTTTAGGTTAAGGATCCCACTGCACTTCATTTCCTGGGAAAAGAGTATTGGGTCCCTGCCAACTGCTTTGAGTTTCCAGTTTTCTGCCCTTTTTTTTTTTTTTTTTTTGAGGTTCAATGGGTAAAGAAAAAAGAGTAGGGGAGTTTGAAGACCACATGCCTTGTACTTCTATGGCAGAGAGGGTGGGTTGAGCCCCCCTGTTGTGTTTTTAAAGCCCATCTTCCTTTTTCCATTTAGGCTGGTTGCATTGTCCCCTGGGTAAATTAAGCCAATCAGACTCCTCCTCCTTTAACTCAAATATGTTGTAAATACATACTGATACTTTAGATTTTAATAAAATTAAATTGTTTTAAAACATGTCAATTTTTTAATGTAAGGAATGATGTATATTCAATATTGTATGTTAAGAAACATTTTAACATGTTTTAGAGTTCAAAACTGACATTGAACATTATTTTTCACGTTTACAGAAGTGTTACCAATGATTTTATAATTAGGGCCCTACCAAATTCATAGCCATGAAAAAAGCGTCATGGACCATGAAATCGGGTCTTTTGTGTACTTTTACCCTACTATACAAATTTCATGGGGGAGACCAGCATTTCCCAAACTGGGGGTCCTGACCCAAAAGAGGGTCACAGTGGAGGGTCACAAGGTTACTGTAGGGGGGTTGCGGTATTGCCACTCTTTCTTCTGCACTGTTCAGAGCTTGGTGGTCATAGAGCAGTGGTGGGTGGCCAGGCACCCAGCTCTGAAGGCAGTGCCTTGCCAGCAGCAGTGCAGAAGGGTGGCCATAACATACCATGCCATCCTTCCTTCTGTGCCACTACTGGCAGCGGCGCAGAAGTCAGGGTGGCAATACCACAATCCCCCTACAATAATCTTGTGACCCCCACCCAAAACTCTCTTTTGGATCAGGACCCACACAGATAAAACACTGTGAAATTTCAGATTTAAATACCTGAAATCATGAAATTTAAAAATCCTATGACAGTGAAATTGACCAAAATGGACTGTGAATTTGGTAGGGCCCTATTTATAATATTTGTTGTTGCTATGTGGCTGCATTAAGTTTTTCTCTAACAGAACGTTTCATAGCCATCGTCTCCTTTGGGGTCTTCGAGCCTGGCTTTTCCTCATTGTGGGTCAATTGCCAACATGACTTCTCTGATTAAGGGGGAAAAAAACAGTGGTGGTATCTCGCAACATCTAAGTGTATTACGTAAATCTTCCTCTTTTTGTACATGATTTAATTAGGAGTTAAATAGTTAACAATGTTGACCTTTAAAATATCATTAGTATCTCCGCTAATGAAACAGTTTACATCTAAGAGCTATTGCAGTCATCACTCTCTGTTACAGTCAAATCATATTTTCAAGGTTTTCTTTACAACCATAATATTTTAACAGACATGTTTTAAAAGAGAACTCAGATTCTGGATTTCAACTGTGGCATATCATCTACTCTCCAACTGTTCCTTTGGGCTCCCAACCTCTGAGGTGTGTCCTGCAATTTGGGAAACACGGGTTTAATGTTTCAGCTGTACTGGTGGAGTGGGTGGCGAGTGTTTTTTATATCTGTCTATTTTTGGATTTTATATGCCTGCCTATCACTGTGCTTTTAACACCTGGTATGTAAAATACCTCGTGGAATTCATGGAATCTGTCTGTTCTCTGTTCAGGGGCTAGAGGTTTTTTTGGTCAAAGTGGGGGTAGAGTCAGGTTTTTTTTGGTAGATAGGGTGTCATATTGTGACTGTCATTCTACCTATGGTGGAAAGGCTTTTTGAAAAAGGAAGGTTTTGAAGCTTTTCCTAAAGATGATCAGACTATAGATTTGCCTGATCGCCTATGGAAATTTGTTCCATAGCAAGATAACCTCAACTGAGAGTGCCTTGTCCCCAGCTATTATGTGCTTCATCCTGTGCTTTGCATTTGCATTGTCCCAGATAAGCACAACTTCCAGTGGTTTATAAATCACAATGTAGTCTTTATGGGGTTTGATCCAATAATTGCTTTGAAGATTAGAACCAAGGCCTTAAACTGGCAAAGGAAACTGCCTGGGAGCTAGTCAAGAGACCAGAGCACAGGCTTGATGTGCTCACCACTTCCTAAACCAGAGAGAAGGTGGGCAATTAAATTTTCTTTTTTGTGTGATTTGTCCATATGTATTCCATTTTTGGTGTGCTTGCACCCCATGCTGGTGGGATCAGATTATTTTTAATAGCCTGTGCCCTGGATGCCTTCTCGCTCCTTGTAGCTCAGGGCATAAAGCAGTGGTCCCCAAATTTTTTGTCATGTGCCCCCCCCCCATAATGGAATCTGTCAGTGCCCCTACAGCCCCCGCAAGCGGTGCAGCCAGAAGCCGGAGCTGTGATCAAGAGCCTCAGCTTGGCCAGAGCTGGAGCCATGGTTGGGAGTGGGGACAGAGCTGTGTCTGGGGCCGGAGTAGGGCCAAGGCCAGGACCAGAGGTGGGGGTGGGGCTGGAGCAGAGCTGGGACCAGAGAGAGGCTGGGTGGTGCTCCCTCCCTGCCCCCTGTGGGGGCTGGCACAGGCCCCATCGCATCTAGGGGCGTGTGACCCACAGTTTGGGGACTACTGGCATAAAGAATGGGATGGCCACAACCATCCTTTAATTTCTTCTTACTGCTAGGGCTGCAAGACAGATCCCCTGCAGTAACTGCATCTCTGAGCACTGTGCTATAGTTGTTGTTCTAGCTTAGTATCATTTAGCCCGTTAGCAAAAAGGAGGGCCTCAGGTCTGGGAGAAGCTCCTTGCATCAGACTTCCCATTCCTCAGCAAGCTCATATAGAAGCCTGTTAGGCCAATTACAGCTCATCTAATGGAAGTTAACATTCTGGATTTAACTTAATCTGGAGTCAGGCCTGGATGTGGAACTGAAACCACCATAGTATCACTGATGGATGATCTCTGGTCAATGGATAGAGGTTAGACATAGATTCTCATCCTCCAGGACCATTTTGCAGTATTTGACACTGACCATGAGAAAAAAGTCTCACTTGAAAGTGGTGGCAGACACCCAATGAGTAGTGATGGGGAAACTGCATCTCCACACAGCTCTACCTATCCTTCTCCATGCAAGACCACACTACTGCTAAGATGGCCCAGTGCTTGCATGAGATCTGATCTTGGATGAAGAACTGGCTGAAGCAGAACCCAATCAAGACAGAGGTGATGTTGGTGGATAGAGGGGAAGGTACTTTGAAGAACTTGCAGCAATGGTGCAGTCTCCATTGGTTGAAGATACACACCCATAATCTAAGGGTACTCTTGTATTCCCTGCTGATGGTGACTCCCCACATGTAAAACTTTCTACTATCCTTGCTTGGCCAGGAATCTCCATCCCATTCTGGTGGATGAGGATCTGGTCTCTGTTGTTTGCCTTCATCACCTCTTGCCTGGATTATAGTATATCTGGGCATGAAGCCTTCTGCAACTTGTTCAAAACAGTGCAGCAACACAGTCTACTACAAACATATCAGAATTGTCCTCTACTCTCTACTCTGGCTTCCCATAGGATTTCAAATCAAGTTCAAGGTCTCAGTCCTTATTTTTGAATCACTCTGTGAATATCTAAAAGATCATTTAAAACTCTGGGACTAAGGAAGTGGTTAACTATGCTCCTCGGGTAGAATGGAACGCTCAACAATAAGAGCATAGCTTGTATGTGTGAGAGACAGAGACTGCCCTCAGAGAAAGTTGAGACTGGGAATGATCTTTCTCAGAAACTAAGAACCATTACAAACCTCACCACTATCCTGTTGCTGACCATGCCGTTTGCAGTCAGGCCTAATGGTGAAAGCGAGAATTCAGCCTATCGGTTAGTTGGGGCCAGAATGGGTAGAGTCCAGGAAACGAGCCGAGGGTCAGTACCGGAGAGAGACAAGCTGAATGCCAGAACCTGTAGGGTCAATTGGAGTCATAAACCAGAGATCGAGGGGAGAGAACAAACAATATGTGACAGATGTGAAGTCACATTGCTTAATGTACTACTAGAAGGTGCTGATACTGTGGTGATGAGTACAATATAAACCTCTATATAGAATTGATACAGCAGAGTTAAAGTCTCCAGGATTTAAATCCTGTCCAACCTACAAGACAGCTGTCCCCATTAACTATGGACACCAAGTGCCTCTTCTGCCTTTGTGAAGCAAATATGCCGGACAAGTGCTCAATATGCCATTCGTTTCAAAAGAGGACACACAGCAAGGGAATCAGCCCTTAAATTCTTCTTGTGGAAGGATCCATGAGAGCCTCTCCTGAGCTCTAGGGGAAAGAGACTGGACCAGATAACGGTGGTGGTAGTGATGGTAAGCTATAGGTCCACCCTAAGCTCCACAGCCACTGATTGGTGAAAAAGTCTTACCTCCTACTCAACTGTGGAGTCAGCAAGAGCCTCCAAATCCTCCTTAGCTCAGTCGTCAGACGAAAGGGGAAAAAGGAGCATTGTTCCCAGGGTGATTGGAAGATGTAGATCTCCCTCACTGACACAGAGTAGGCCCAAGCCAGGAGGCAGTACAAGGGCTGGATTGGTGCCAATTGATATTTGAACAATTTCAGCATCACTTACACAAGCAGCTCATTTCCCATCAGCATTGAAGTATCCAGCAACAAAGCACCTAGTGCCAACATCTGTGCCTTTTGTTCATCTTCAGAAACGGTTGGCACTGAAAGACTCCGAGGTGGTACCAGGGTCCCTGATACTGATTATGAAGCACTCCATACAATCACATGTAGCACTGACTACACTCCTCGCTAATGTGGAGAAATTGCTCCCAATGAGATTTCATAATTTGTTAGCGTTTAAGGCCAGAGTGGTGGTTTTCTGAGGACTGGTGAGCTATTGCTTTTTTTCAATGACTTTGGCAGGCATGTTTCTCTGAAGGAAGCGTTAACAATTTCATTAGTAGTGGGGATAGTTGTTAAGCAGTAGTTTTTTGTTTTTTTTTTCAGTTTTGAGTCTGTTTCACAGGTGGTTCTGATATTTTTTGGGAATCCTTGTGCTTCAGCAAGTGTGATGGGCCAAACTCAGTTAGCATCATAGAATCATAGCACTGGAAGTGACCTCGAGAGGTCATCTAGTCCAGTCCCCTGCACTCAAGGCAGGACTAAGTATTATCTACACCATCCCCAACAGGTGTTTGTCTAACCTGCTCATAAAAATCTCCAATGATGGAGATTCCACAACCTCCCTAGGCAATTTATTCTAGTGTTTAACCACCCTGACAGTTAAGAAGTTTTTCCAGATGTCCAACCTAAATGTCCTTTGCTGCAATTTAAGCTCATTGCTTCTTGTCCTATCCTAAGAGGTTAAGAAGAACAATTCTTCTCCCTCCTCCTAGTAATAACCTTTTATGTACTTGAAAACTATTATCGTGTCCCCTCAGTCTTCTCTTTCCCAGAGTAAACAAACCCAATTTTTTCAATCTTCCCTCAGAGGTCATGTTTTCTAGACCTTTAATCATTTTTGTTGCTCTTCTCTGGACTTCCTCTAATTTGTCCACATCTTTCCTGAAATGTGGCACCCAGAACTGGACACAATACTCCAGTTGAGGCCTAATCCAGTGCGGAGTAGAGCGGAAGAATTACTTCTCATGTCTTGCTTGCAACAGTCCTGCTAATACATCCCAGAATGATGTTCACTTTTTTTGCAACAGTGTTAGACTGTTGACTCATATTTAGTTGGTGGTCCACTATGACCCCCAGGTCCCTTTCTGCAGTACCTCTTCCGAGGCAGTCATTTCCCATTTTGTATGTGTGCAAGTGATTGCTCCTTCCTAAGTGGAGTACTTTGCATTTGTCCTTATTGAATTTCATTCTGTTTCTTCAGACCATTTCTCCAGTTTGTCCAGATCATTTTGAATTTTAATCCTATTCTCCAAAGCACTTGCAACTCCTCCCAGCTTGGTATTTTCCACAAACTTTATAAGTGTACTCTCTGCCATTATCTAAATCACTGATGAAGATATTGAGCAGAACCAGACCCAGAACTGATCCCTGTAGGACCCCTCGTTATGCCCTTCCAGCATGACTGTGAACCACTGATAACTAGTCTCTGGGAATGATTTTCCAACCAGTTTTGCACCCATCCTATAGTAGCTCCACCTAGGTTGCATTTCCCTATTTTGTTTGAGAAGGTCATGCGAGACAGTATCAAAAGCTTTACTAAAATCAAGATATACCTTGTCTACTGCTTCCTCCCCCCATCCACAAGGCTTGTTACTCTGTCAAAGAAAGCTATCAGGTTGGTTTGACACGATTTGTTCTTGACAAATCCATGTTGACTGTTATTTATCACCTTATTATCTTCTATGTGTCTGCAAACTGATTGCTTAATTATTTGCTCCATTATCTTTCCCGGTACAGAAATTAAGCTGACTGGTCTGTAATTCTCCAGGTTGTCCTTATTTCCCTTTTTATTGATTGGCACTATATTTGCCCTTTTCCAGTCTTCTGGAATCTTACCCGTCTTCCATGACTTTTCAAAGATAATCGCTAATGGCTCAGATATCTCCTCAGTCAGCTTCTTGTGTATTCTAGCATGCATTTCATCAGGCCCTGGTTACTTAAAGACATCTAATTTGTCCACGTCAAGCGGTGTAGTGCTGCCTTAGTCCTTATATTCCGAGGCTTCTGAGTTGGAGTTGGACTCGTACCACTCTGACTATAGTAGGAGCAGAAGGTCATCCTTCAGGCACCATAGGAGGTGCCGACTGAGGCAATGGGCCCCTCAATGGCAGAACCCAGCTCAGTGACCCTTCTGGACTCCATGGGCTTTCCACCAAGCCCAGGGTTGGAGCCAACGCTCTCGCTCGGGTGCCGCTTCAGTTGTGTCTGCTACCTTTGTCCCACCACGTCCAGCGGCCGAGCAGCTACCTCCGGCATCGATGCCGGCATCTGCATCAACATTGCCGTTGTCTGCACCAACGGCGGTGCCCCCTTTGTCAGTTCCCTTGGCACCAAAGGTGTCAGTGGCTCAAGTCATGATGCCAACAGCGCCCTCGGCACTGACTGCAGCTCCTGCAACGGCAGTGGCACTGATGCCATCATTGACACTGCCTGCGCCAAAGTCTATGACCACCACGGTGCAGACACACCACCTGAGAGTGCCTCCAGCACCAACATGGGGTGCGACATCAATGCCGGCACTCTTTTCAGCACCAAGACCAGCGAGCCCCAGCCCATCACTATCCCCACCGGCTCACGTGATCCCTCTGGCGGGGATGGAAGGGAACAACCACCTCCCTTAGTGGCTTCGTCCTCATCTTCCCCGGATGAGGTGCGCACGGACGCTACCATTGCCCCTGTCCTGGAAGACTCCAGGGTGTTGCAGCAGTTGCTGCGCCAGGTTGCACAGGGTCTGGGTATTAAGGCAGAAGAAGTTACGGACGATGCAGACCCTATTCTGGCCCCTTCGGGCCCTTCCTGTATAGCCTACCGCTAATTAAAACCATCATGGACACGACCAAGACCCTGTGGCAGATCCCGGCCTCCCTACCACCAGGCGCAATGAGTGGCGGTACGTTGTGCCCTCCAAGAGCTATGAACACTTATACACCCACACACAAGCTGACGGTCTGTACGCTGCAAACCAGAGAGAAAAAGGCAGGGTTTTCAAGGCCCTTTCCCCAAGAATAGGGACGCAAAAAAGCTTGACCTATTCGGGCGGAGGATATACTCCACAGTGGGACTACAACTCCGCATTTCCAACCAATAGGCCATCGTCAGTAGGTACGCCTACAATACTTGCTCAGTAGTGGCTAAGTTTACGGAGTTGCTCCCCTCGGACTCCTGGACCGAGTTCTCGGCTTTGGTCGAGGAGGGGAGGTTGATCTCCAGGGTGTAGCCATGAGAAGGGGCTCATGGCTCCAGGTATCGGGTCTCCCCTTTGAAGTCCAACAAACGATACAGGACCTGCCTTTCGAGGGTGAGACTATTTTCTGAGAAAACAGACAAAAGGCTAAATAGCCTGACGGACTCCAGAGCCACCCTCAGGTCCCTGGGCCTCTGTATGCCCTCCAATCAGCGGAGACCCAGCCTACCCAGAAGTTCGGTCAGCAGAACTGCCAAGATGGCTTCAGAAGGCGTAACAGAAGTGGCAGTAGAAGGCCACGTCAACTTTCTGGCCAGAGCTTGGGACAACCGAAGCTGTCTTCGGGCCCCAAGCATGCCTTTTGAAGTCATGGTCAAGGACAGTGTACCACACCTGGTAATGGATCCACCCCGCCTTACCTTCTCGGCCCGACTATCCCCTTTCTACTGTGCATAGTCCCGTGTAACCTCAGACTGATGGGTGCTCGGCACGGTAGAGAGGGGATACTCCATCCAATTCTGTGCCCTCCAGCCCTTCCACCCCCCTTCCCCATCCCTTTTCAGGTACCCTTCTCACAAGCAACTCCTTATCCAAGAGATGCAGTTGTTCCTATCTTTAGGGGCAGTGGAGGAGGTTCCTCAGGAGCACAGGGCTGAGGGCTTTTATTCCCAGTATTTCCTAATACCAAAAGCCAAAGGCAGCCTCAGGCCCATCCTGGACCTGTGGGAACTCAACAAGTTTATAAAGAAAATCAAGTTCCACATGGTCTCTTTTGGCCTCCATCATTCCCTCATTGGATCCAGCAGACTGGTATGCTGCCCTCAACTTGAAGGACGCGTACTTTCATATTGCGATTACTCAGCCCCGCAGGAAGTACCTCAGGTTCGTGGTGAACAACACCCACTATCAATTCACAGTCCTCCCGTTAGTCCTGTCAGCAGCACCTTGAGTTTTCACCAAGTGCATGGCAGTCGTCGCCATGTTTCTGCGTAGGCACCATGTTCACGTGTTTCCTTACCTCGAAAACTGGCTTCGCTCCAAGACCCAAGTGGAGGCTCAGGTCAAGTTTATCAGAGCCACCTTCGTCAACCTGGGTCTCGTTTTTAAATGAAGCAAAGTGCACTCTGTCCCCCGTCCAGAGGATAGAGTTTATAGGAGCAATATTGGACTTGACCCAGGCCAGGGCATACCTGCTGCAAGGGAGGTTTCAGGGCCTCACCGATAACATTCGAGGCCTCAGACGGTTTCCCACCACAACAGCAAGAAACTGCCTGAAGCTTCTGGGACACATGGCGGCTTGTACCTATGCGGTGCAGCATGCCAGGCTCAGACTACGACCTCTTCAGTCGTGGCTGGCGTCAGTATACTGCCCGGCCAGAGACAGCCTGGACAGGATAGTAACCCTATCTCGCCCGGTCCTCGACTCCCACCTGTGGTGGTTCAACTCTCAGGAGGTATGCTCAGGGGGTCCCCTTCGCCACTCCGCAGCCAGGTCTGGCTCTCCACATCGTCAGAGAGCTGAGAGTGGTGCACCTGGTGTGCCAGGCCTTCTGGGCATACTTAGTGGGACAATGTGTATCAGTCATGACGGACACCACCACTTCAATGTTCTACATCAACAAGCTGGGGCGCACACTCCTCTCCGCTGTGCCAGGAAGCCCTCATGCTGTGGGACTTCTGTGTAGAACATTAAATACACCTGCAAGCGTCGCACCTCCCCGGGGAACAGAACGAACTGGCAGGTCACCTCAGTAGGTCATTTCACAGCCATGAGTGGTCCGTTCGTCCGGATGTCGCGATTTCAATCTTCCACAGGTGGGGCTTTCCCCAGATAGACCTATTCGCCATGCGACACAACAGGAAGTGCCAACAGTTCTGCTCCCTCCAAAACCACAGCCTGGGCTCCAGAGCGGACGTGTTCCTCCTCCACTGGGGAGATTGTCTCCTATATGTCTTTGCGCCCATACCACTTGTTCACAAGGTGCTCCTCAAGAGCCGGAGGGAACGAGCTCTCAGGTTATATTGATAGCTCCAGCATGGGCCTAACCTCACTGGTACACATCTCTCCTAGACATGTCCGTGGAAGCCCCAGTCACCCTGCCGCTCTTCCTGGACCTTCTGACGCAAGATCATGGTCATCTTCAACATCTGAACTTCGATTTACTTCACCTCATGGCGTGGAAGCTCCATGGGTGAACCTGATGGAGCTGTCCTGTTCAGAACAGGTTAGACACGTCCTCCTTGGCAGCAAAAAACCTTCCACGAGAGCCACCTACGTTGCCAAGTGGAAGACGTTTTCAATCTGGTCGGCGCAGCACCATTCGTCCCCGACGCTGGCCCCGGTGCCGCTTATTCTGGACTACCTTCTCAGTCTGAAGCAGCAGGGGCTTTTATTGTCCTCAATAAGGCTGCATTTAGCCACCATCTAGGCCTTTCACCCAGTTAAGGGGGGCCGCTCGGTGTTTGCTAACCCTATGGTCAGCCGGTTTTTAAAAGGACTCGACAGGCTATATCCTCACGTCCGACAGCCTGTCCCAGCCTGGGACCTCAACCTGGTCCTTTCTAGACTAATGGGACCACCCTTCGAGTCCTTGGCAATGTGCTCCCTCTATCTCTCTTGGAATATGGCATTCCTGGTGGTGATAACCTCGGCCAGCAGGGTGTCTGAATTCAGGGCCCTAACATCAAAGTCCTCTTATACTGTGTTCTATAAGGACAAGGTGCAGCTCAGACCTCATCCTCCTTTCCTTCTAAAGGTGGTGTTGCAGTTTCACATCAAACAGGACACCTTTCTCCTGGTATTCTACCTAAGCCGCATTCCAGTGGCAGGGAGCAGACACTCCCCTCTGGATGTCCACAGTGCGCTAGCCTTTTATATTGAGAGAACGAAGCCGTTCAGAAAATTGGCCCAGAATGAATTCATGGCAATGGCAGACAGAATGAAAGGTCTGCCTGTGTCATCACAATGCATTTTGTCATGGATCACATCCTGCATCCGGGAATGCTACAATCTGGAGGGAGTTCCCGCACCCCCGATCGCTGCGCAGCCCACCAGGGCGCAGGCTTTGTCAACAGTGTTCCTGGCACAGGTTCAGAAAATTTTGCAGAGCAGCGATGTGGTCCTCTATCCCCACTTTCACCATGCACTATGCGATTACTCAGCAGGCCAGAGACGATGTGGCCTTTGGAGAAGCAGTGCTCCAGTCAGTGAATGAGTCCGACCCCGCCTCTTGAATTTGGGCTTGTGAGTCACCTGATTGGAATCCACATGAACAAGCACTCGAAGAAAGAACAAGAAGGTGAGTAACCCTAACTGTTCTTCGAGATGTGTTGTTCATGTCCATTCCAATACCCACTCTCTGTCGGAGTAGCTGGCAAGAAGGAATTGAGGGGGTGGCTCTATATTGGGCCCCATGAAGGCGCGACTCCAGGGGCCGCCCAGGCTGACTACTGTGCACGTGCGCGTGCACACACACCTGATTGGAATGGACATGAACAACACATCTTGAAGAACAACAGTTACGAGAAGGTGAGTAACTGTTTTTTACACTGACAAAAGTGATAGTGTAGACATAGCCTTAGAGCAGCTACACTAGAGAGCTTACAGTGGCATAGCTGTATTGGTTACAGCTGTTCCACTGTAAGTTCTCAACTGTAACCATAGCCTTTGTTTTATTTCCTTCACTTAGCTTCCAAGCCCACGGGAGGAGCTTCCTTGCATGTAGCATTTCCAAGGTGCAATAGGGCCATTAATCAATTCTTTGTATTGTGATGTTCCTTGATGGCCCATTTGATTTTGATAGCCTTTCTGGATGGGGTGGGGGGGGGGGGGGATTCCTGTACCTCAGTTTACAAGTTAGTAGCAAACATTTTCAAAGTTATAAAGCAAAACGTACATATTTTCTTATAGCATGGAATACTGACATTAAATGTGGGACTAAAGCATGTAGCAACTTACAGGCATTTCATATAGTCTAAACACTAAATACATTCTTATAAGACTAATACCTGTTTTGAGTAAAACTAACATACAGCTGAGCTGGTCTGGTCTCCGAATATGAATTTGTTAGTTCTGAGGCTAGGTCTACACTACAGCGGGGGTCCGACCTAAGATACGCAACTTCAGCTACGTGAATACCGTAGCTGAAGTTGCGTATTTTAGGTCGGCTTACCTGGCGGTGAGGACGCGGGAAAGTCGACCGCTGCCGCGCTGCCGCCGACTCCGCTGCCGCCTCTTGCCGAGGTGGATTTCCGGAGTCGACGGCAGAGCGATCAGGGATCGATTTTACCGCGTCTTCACTAGACGCGGTAAGTCGATCCCCGATAGACCGATTGCTACCCGCCGGATCGGCGGGTAGTGAAGACAAAGCCTTAGCTAATGCCTCCAGTCCTGGTAAGAACTGGCATCTGGCTTGCCAGTGTCAGTCAGATTCTGAAATTTATATGGCATAATCAGGAGTGATGTTTCAGTGTATGGTGGTATGCATGACTTTTCTCCCTGTAAGGAAAGTAGATATACACATAAGAATAGATAAATTGTAAGTAGCACATAGTACTAGTCTGTGCAGACCTTTGGATTTTTGTTTGTTTTGTCCAGGTGGTTAGGCAGGAAATCGCACAAGTAGACAAATTCTTGGCATGAGTTTGGAAAAGATGCTGTAGTCCTGGCACTTGTTGAAGCCAATGACAGACAAATAATCCTATAAACTGATTAAAAGAGCAGAAACTGAAAAATAGTTTTCTTGAAAATATTGCCACCATCTGCCTTATTACCACATAATAGAATGACAAATTTGGAACTGGAACACTCATCTGAAAAAATGGACAGATAAATACACAGTTGTAACAGAATAAAATCATACTGTTGTTGCCAGTTCTTGCTAATACTAAAGCAGAATCATAACCAGGGAATTTATTGGTTAATTTTAGAAGTAAAATATATTTAATTGTTCTGTTACCAGATAAATACGGTATTCAAGCTAAGGGTTGTCTCCATTCTCATGTGAAATGCCCAGTATTTATATGAGCAACATATTTTGGATATGGCTATTTCTTAAAGTATGGTTACATTGCAGAACTGAGCATGTTCACTGTAAATATGTGAAATATTTTCAGATTTTGAAAATTCTGTGAAAATAAATGTATAACGAACATTTTCAACCTGTTCCTGAGTAGCTGGGGGTGACATTAGTGGCCACTGCTGGAGAGTGTAGTAGTGCCTACCAACAGATTGGGACATTTGATAGTGGCCAGAACTCCTTTAAAATGGTATTGCTGGAAGTAGGAGACACCATTCAAGTTGGGGCAAGCCCAGCTTTCTGTGCTTTCCCCACACAGTAACCGTTGGTATGTAGAATGTATTGAACCAGCCACAGCAAGGCACCAAGTCAGATTAGGCAATGTTAACGAAGACCACCTTGCCCTCATTTCTTGATGATAGAAGCTAACTCCAAAGGAGGCAAACGGTTGGACCGATATGGTAGGGATGTCTATGAGAGTGGAACAGTACCTTCTTGCCTCAACAGTTCCCTTGTATTATACCAGCAGGAAGGAGACTGGAGAGTGGGAGGAGCCAGGAGTGCCCAGCTAATGACTGTGGAGGAGAAAGAAGCAGCATTAAACTGCGAGTGTAGCCATGGGAGAACTTTTTCATGTTTTCTTATTTTATGCAAAAATATGCATGTAATTGTGTGGTGAATTACAAACGTATGGAAAGCTAACAAATGTGACAACATCTCTACAGATGTTCTATATTTTCAACTTAAAGGATATGTTCTGTACTTCAAGCAGGTGGAAATGAAAATTAGTACTAGAATATTTAGCGAGAATATAATTTTGAACTGTGTAGGAGCACATTTAATTTCCAACTAAAAGCATAGTTTTAGGAAGTGGTGTAGTTTTGGGAAGTGTTGAATTATGAAAGCCTAAATTTTCAAAAGTAACCAGTGTGTTTGGGTGCCTCAATTTGGGAGACCCAAGTTTTGAGATATCATTTTAAAGCGGCCTGTTTTTTTTTTTAAAGTTCGTTGCTCATTATTTTCTGAACATGAGGCCTCAAGATGTCTCAAGTTGGGCACCCAAAAATTTGAGGCATTATATCACTAGTTTCTTTTGAAAATTATGCTGAAGAGCTTTCAGTGACGACTCCATAAAATCTTAGGGGCAGTGAACCTTACTCCTTGCTAAGGTTCTCATTATATCAACAGTAGGAGATATGCAGAACATTTTTATATTATAGTTGCAGACAGTATTCTAAATTGTGTTTTAATGTTGCATTTTATCTCATTCATTATCTGCCTAAGTTTGGTTGTATAAGTATGCCTAACTCTTTTACTGTTTTTAACAAATACAGATAAAAAATATTAGCAAACTGTTAATGAGGGTTGAAATAATGTACATAAGCCTGGTATTCTTTCAACAGGTTTGTATTATTGGGGCACTCTACATTGCATCTTTATTTGAACTTCCTTAATTTCAATACTAATTTCTTCATCTCCATGATTAATAGTCTTTTATCTCTCTGAAACACAGATTGCTTTATACCAGAACTGTATATTTTAATCTGCATTTTAATTTGTCTGAAGATAAATGTATGTAATGTAAGATAAATATGTAAAAGTCATTTATACAGTTTTTATTTTTGAAAAATGTGTTCATTTTCCAGAGCAATGACAATGAAGAACGCCTGCAGGTTGTAAAACTACTAGCAAAAATGTTTGGGGCAAAGGATTCAGAGTTGGCATCTCAAAACAAACCACTTTGGCAGTGCTACTTGGGGAGGTATACACTGTTTTAGTTCCCTTCCCACAGGGATAAACAATGAAGTATAATTCAACATTTTACAAATTTCCTTTATTTAAAATAAGTATAATCTATGGATAAGTAAGAATTCTATTCTACTGCTTGCTCTGAAATATGACACAGATAATATTAAAGATATTACATCTGTGATTCTATAGAGCTAATAATTATAAACCAGCCTGTTCCTTTACTTATATAATTTTAATATTGTAAATATTATATATTTATTATATATAAAACTATGAATGAGTTTATAACTTTTAAAATAACATCAGATGGCATTGGTAGTATCAGACTATATTTAAGAGATCCTGAGACTTTATATACTGTATGCTTATACTACATTGTATCTTACTGAATAATAATTGCTGTGTTTAAAAATATTGGTATAAAGACTGTAGTGAAAGCGTACCTGATGTTGGGTCAGTGCCAATCCCTGTAAATTAATGCAAGTGGGCAATAGTTTATACTGCAAATAATATTACATCATACTAAAATAAAATATCAGTATTCAGGGAAATTTTCTACCGATAAAAATTTTAGAAAATTTAAATGTAGAAGTGTTTTTGCCTGAAATTGTTTTTGAAGACACTATCAAACATATTTTCATACTATATTTTAAAAAATATTAGATGCTAATTGGGCCTAGCAAAAAATACTTCATTGTAAAGTAAAATAGTAATGAAGATGTGTTATTTCTCTGTCATCACCTAATCACAGTGGCTGTTTTAAGAAGGTTACAAATTTGAAGACTCAATATTTGTTTTATTGAATCTTTTAAACATTTGAAAAAATAAGTAACCAGTAAATTTACATTTTGTAATAAATCCTTGTATAAATCCATTTTCATTAAAATATAGTGTAATTTTATATTTCTATTTTCTAAATTATGTGCTGAATCTTTTTATTGTATAGCTTTATTTCATTCAAATGTCATCTTTATTGTATCAAAAGTTCTTCATATATGCTGTTAATTGACATTTGAGCTGTGTTGTCACAATCTTGAATTTATATTTTTAAAGATTTGGAAATTTAAATTTATTTAATTTAGATAATTTTAGTTTAGAGATTTTGAAAATTTAAAGATTTGATTTTTTTTTTCCAGAGAATTCCTTTTGTAAAAGGCATTTGATCTTTTTCAAAAGATTTCCTTTTGTATAGTATCTTGTAATAAATTTGTATTTGATCATATTACAAAGTAGTAATTTAAAGTTGGATAGTTCTATAGGACAATGCCAATCAAAATCAAACAAGACTAGATTTTGTATTTTCAAATGTTCAGACACTTCTGTCGAGACTGTTTTTTTTTTTAAAGTTTTATCTACAGACGCTTCCTGACTTACGCAAGTGTTCCATTCCAGAACGCCTTGCCTAACTTGAATTTTGCCTAAATCAGAAACATATCTCCGACCATTACACCAAAAAACAAACAAACAAAAAAAACCCCCCAACTCTCCTATTTCTAGCTTACGGATCTTTTTCCGTAAGCTTGGATTTGCGTATGTCTGGTTTACGTAACTTGGGGAGCGTCTGTACTTTTAAAGTGGTCCGTCTTTAAACAGATTCCTTTTAGGTTACATTTGATGCATATAGAAGCCTATTAATGTTGCCTTACATTATTCAGTTCAAAGAGAAATAGGTTGTTTGGGATTGACAATTTAGGAAACTAATTTTTTTTAGTGAAACTCGTGATTCTTCATATTACTATTTAAATACTTGATATTTATGGAAATGATTGACAGTGGACCATCTATTTTTTTTAAACCAATGTCTGCTACCCATAAGTAACTGTCATTTGTGTTTGTGGGAGTTTTTCGTGTTCATTAGGGGAAGATATTTCCATTAGTAAAGGGCAAATAAATTAACTGTGTTTATATAGGAAATATTTCCAAGTTTCCTTTTTAAATGAGACTTTGCAAGACCAATCAAATTATCAATGTAAAATTAAGGACATCTATTTTATTCATGCATCCATACATGAGAAGCATAGACATAGTTGGAAAAGAAAAAAGGGCTAGAAAGCAGCTACATCTATTTTGTGTTCACTTAAGTTAGGTTGCTTCATGCTGCCTAGCTAAATGTAAAAGCAGATAGTGGTTCCTGGAACACTTTGTCCTATTTCCCAAAACCTTCTAGTCTAATCCTAGTTATCAGTTCATCAACTGAATCTGCAGGCCTTAGAAATAGAATCAGAGACATAGAACTTAATTGTATGTATACAAGGTTGCATGATACAAGAGGACAGGAAGTGGGAAGGTGTTACTCTTAAGTGAAAATGTGAGAGAGTGTCTCTCTGAGTTTAAGATAAGTCTTGGACTATCACTATTTCAGTGCTTTGTATATAGAAATAGGCACAGTGCTTTGATGGAAATGAAATAAAATAATGTTGAGTTACACATACATCTTGATTTATTAAATACAGTGTTTGTTCCTAAAACAGGTTTAATGATATCCATGTACCTATCCGGCTTGAATGTGTGAAATTTGCTAGCCACTGCCTTATGAACCATCCAGATCTAGCAAAAGATTTAACAGGTACCAGTTTTTTTATTATTATTAATATTCTTCAGGATTTTTTATCTTGTTTTCAAGGGTAATAGCAGAATTAGGTATCTGGTTACTATTGTGGCTTTGCAACATTTGTGAAAAATGCAGTTTTGAAATGTGCTGGTTAAGTAGATTTTTACAGTGAATGAAAAATGGAAAAGCTGCTAAATATGAGCAAAGATGAATTTAAGATTTTGGACCAGATTATTCTTGTATTTTCAGCAATTAATAACTACCTAATCACCACTGCCTCCATGATCTTCACAGAATATAGTATGAAGTGTTTCAGATAAGCAGAGCAAAATAACACAAATATAGCTGAGGAAATCTTTCACCTAAAATGTCAGCGCATTATTTTCAATCTTTTACTAAACAAAAGGTTAATTGTATTCCTTCTGTTGTCCTGGAAGTGTGGTTGAGTTGACTTTTGCCTGCTTTCATGTCTGGTACTAGACTTTCTGGCTTACACTGTGGAACACTTTGAGATATGGAGGAGAATAGTGGATTTGTATTGCTTTTTTTCCCACGGAATTACGTTTGTGTCATTGAAAAATATATTTAAGTTCCAACCTTTATAACTGTGGATGAGAACTTTTTTTGAATACTGTGTCAGTAAACTTTAAAACTGTTTTCATTACTGTGTCCTCTAGGTGAATTCTTTTAGAAAATATCACTTTAGCCAAATTATACTTTAATAATAATAATAATAATAATAAAAAGGCAAAACCACACACCCTGGTAGGTATAGCTTTCAAATTTCAAAGCCTCTTTAAATGCAAGTCAGGACTTCATTATTTCTGGACATTGTCTGTGGCACCACGGCTTGCTGCCAGTAGTATTAATGGTGGTTGTTTGCGATGATCAGTGATCAAAGAAAAATGAGTTGAACAGTGATCAAGATGCAATGACTTCTCGTCACCTATCAGTTTTGTACAATTTTGATTAAATTACTCTACTGGCAAAAAGGTTATGTATTTTATTACTGATTCTGAGCTTTTCCCCCCCCTTGTATTGTTTTTAAAATATTGGTGATCAGGCAGAGGAAATAGTTACCAGTTAGGGATACCATGAAGTAGTCTGGGAAAGAAAAACTTAATCTCTACATCTGAATGAATTAACTATTAACAAAAATAAAAAACTTCTAATTATAGATGGGAGCTGAGAGACTAATAGTGGAATAATTGTTAGATAAACTGTACTCTAAGTAACAAAAGTTTGCTAATCTAATTTTATGAAGAATTCAGTGACTTTATACTTGATGTTTGAAATAGTGTAAAATGTGGCTGACTTTAGTCCTATTTCTTTAAGTAGTCTCTAGGGAATTAAACACAGTTAAAGCTGCATAAATATTTCATTTTAATGATAGTATTTTTCTTTCAGAATACCTTAAAGTAAGGTCACATGACCCTGAAGAAGCCATTAGGCATGATGTTATTGTATCCATAGTTACTGCTGCTAAAAAAGATCTTTTGCTTGTAAATGATCACCTACTTAATTTTGTGAGAGAGAGAACACTGGACAAACGGGTAAGACGTAGATTAGTTCTAATAATGATTGTGTTAGTCTCAAATATCTTGTAATAAATTTAGCGTTCCGTTTTTAGATAAGAAATAACCTTCTTTTTTAAAAACACCCGAATTAAAAACTTTCATTTGAACAGATTATAAAAACTATTAAATACAAAAACATTTGCTGTTGATAGTTTAAAGTTTATTCATCTCAAATTTTCAGTTTTTCAAGTATTTTGAAGTCTAATGGTAAAAAAATGTTAAAACCGAAGAGAAAAATAACTTGTCATTGAAAGATTATTGGTGAAATATCTGGTAACACCATCGTATATGTCTTTGTCAAAGACAGGTAGACAAACTGCATTCTTTGGAGTATTGCATCATAGCATAATAGAGTGTTCACTTTAGTCCACTTTCTTCTCCTCCTCTTAGGGCAGGGGTGGCCAACTGAACCGGAGAAGGAGCCAAAATTTACCAATGTACATTGCCAAAGAGCCACATTAATATGTCAGCAGCCCCATATCCGCTCCCCCCACTCCCAGCGCCTCCCACCCACCAGCAGCCCTGCCAATCAGCACCTTCCCCTCCGTCCCTGCACCTCCCTATCAGCTGTTTTGTGGCATGCAGGAGGCTCTGGGGAGAGGGAGAAGTGAGGGCACTGCAGGCTCAGGGGAGGGAGCGGGAAGGGGTGGAGTGGGGGCAGGGCCCGTGGCAGAGCCAGGGGTTGAACAGTGAGCACCCCCTAGCACATTGGCAAGTTGGCACCTGTAGCTCTGGCCCCGGAGTGGTGCTTATACAAGGGGCCGCATATTAACTTCTGAAGAGCCGCATGTGGCTCCGGAGCCACAGGTTGGCCACTCCTGTCCTAGGGCATGGGAGAATGGGTGTCACTCATTCAGCCCTGAGAAATATCCCATTTTAAACATCACGTTACCATTGTGTAATCATTATCCTTCCAGCTGAGGAAAACTTGGCAGGATTCCCTTTGGAGAAATTATTGGTGGTCCTTTATACTTAGCTGGAATAGTCACTGCTAAACAATGAGGCATTCTCTTGTCCTAGGGCCTGAATGTCCTGTTTCCATAGTGCTCTGTCCCTGCCAGCTCATACCTAGAGAACAAAAATCAAACCATAGTCGTGCATTGTAGTACTGTGGATTGTGTTCAGTGTAGGTCTTATAACTATTTTAATGGAATTTTCTGTATCATTTGTTGTCTTTGTTATATTAGTATTTGTAAATAAAAATGAAATCCTTCCAAGATATTGAAATATTTTTTTGAAAAATATGGAACACAGAATTCAAAATTTATTGTGGATTAAAGTGAAAAATATTCAATCATCCTCAGCCTGTCAAGTTGCTCACTTTTAATTAGAACCTTGGAAGACTGAGCAAATTCACTAATTTCCAAACTTGTGCATTTTTGAAATTCCAGTTAACCATATTTCATTATCCAGTAAACTTTAAAACTGTTTTCATGTATTCTAAATAACATTAACAGCAAGCAAGCTGAGGGCAAACTTTACCAATCACATTGTCATTTTCTGATTTTATTTTTCTCATTTGGTGACACGCTTTCCCCCTATGCAGCCATAAAATAATGGTAGGTATTCAGTATAGTTCCCTGAAGAAAAAAATATTTTGATATTAGAAATATTACCCATTAAAGTCCAGAGGGTTTGCTGCTTACTCAGATATTAGTTTTATTCACATGCTAGCTATGAATGGTGATGAAAATGTTGGTAGTTGCAGATATAATGATAAATATAAATTTTTTTAAGTAAATTTAATAATGCAGTAAACATTTTTTTTTAAACAAGTTAGAATCGCTATTTTGGTTTTTTAAGGAAAAAGGAAATATTTATTTGCCGAGAGATTTTTTCTTTTAACATAATTTTTAAAAATTGTTTATTTTGAGTTTTAAAACTGCGATATTATTTTTTAGTGGAGAGTGAGAAAAGAAGCTATGATGGGACTTGCCCAGATATACAAGAAATATTCATTACAGTCAGAAGCGGGGAAAGAAGCTGCAAAACAAATTTCATGGATCAAGGACAAACTGCTGCATATATATTATCAAAACAGTATTGATGACCGGTAGGTCAGTTTACTAGGTTTTGAAGATTAGAGACTTGTTATATACAGGTTGCCTAGCTTTCTAACTTGTATTTATTTTCTGATTGTTAAATGACGATAAAAGGAAAAAATATATAAATAAATAAATAAATAAATATTTATTTTATAGGTCAACTTGTGTTCTTAAATGGACACTGCCAAGTTGTGTTCCATTTTTTTTAAACTCAGAAGTATTGCTTCAATGGAGTAGAATTACTCTAGTTTTTTTTCTGTTTCTTACTCAGCCCATGTTAGTGTTCAAAAAGTTGTTTGCTTTATTAATTTATTCTTTTGATTTATGCATTGCACATATCAACAAATCTGTAGAGACATATAAACTTTAAAAATAAATACAGTAGAATCAAACACATGCAATGTCAGATGACCCTAAAAGGACTTTACCCATGAGGTAAAAGCTTTCATACTCTAAACTCCCTCACTTGGAAAAAGTCTACTAATTCCAGTTTTCTAATCTAAAATAATCTCTACATACTTTGATTCATACCCAAATTCCAATACACGTGAGTCTAGTAAGCATAGTCTTTTTTGTGTCAGACTCTGATAGTAGGGTTATTATAACTTTTAGCTCTGTTGTGATCAAGTTCTACTTGAGACCATTAATGGGAGTGGCTTGCTTTCAGATTTCTCAACAGCATCCATCTTCTTGTGTAAACCTACCACTGATTCTGTTGTTCTGAGAATTTTTAAATGAATGTTTTAGTAATTTGAATTTAGAACCACCTTGCTGCTTTATAGCTAAAATTCCTTCTTAATATTCTCTTTCAGATTGCTTGTTGAACGCATCTTTGCTCAATATATGGTCCCTCACAATTTGGAAACAAATGAACGAATGAAATGTTTATATTACCTTTATGCAACACTGGACTCAAATGCTGTGAAGTATGTTTCCTATAATAAATGTGAACTTGAATATATTTTACCTTTGCAGCACTAAGAGGTGTGACAGGTTTACTTTATAGAGAATAATTAATATAGAGATCCTAATAAACCTGGGTGGAGCTGCATAGGTCTGTCTTGGGAGTCAGCACTAGATGGGGAATTAGGAGGCCTGGGTTCTAGACCAGTCTCTGCCTCCAACTAAGTGATCTTAGGCAAGTCATCTAACATCTTTGTGCCAGAGCTGCTTCATTTGTAAAAATGATATTCCTTTGTAAAGCACTGTATTAGTACAAAGTATTACCACTGCTTTGCATAAATGTTGGAAAAACTGTAGATGGTTCAGGCCATAGTGGACAAATCCTTTTAATAAATTATCAATAAACATATAGTGCTAAAATGTCATATTATTTATATATATATTAATTCAGGGCTTGAAAAATTTATGAAACACCTACTAACCAGATGACTAAACCCACTAATTATAAATAGATATGAAAGATGTGCCCAGGAGCAAATCCCTGGTAAGAAGCAAGAGCACCATATCCTTTATAGCTGCTGGAAATGGGGAAGTAGGGGTGCTGTTTCTGGATCATATTTGGCAGCTTGGTCTCCATTATTCTACCCCGCCTTCAGTCTCCTGGCTGCTCAAAGGGGAGAGTGAAGAAAGTAGTCTGTTGTTCAACCCTTTCCCCGTAGCACCTGTTTTTGGTAACTGCAGAGCTTGCGTCTGCTGCTGTTCATCGCTCTCCCAAGCAGAAGCATGACATGATTATTGATAGTTTCACTGATGCCTCCAGGGTTCAGAAGCTGACCAAGAGTGTTGTTAATTTCACTGTGCTCCTGTTTGACAGTGCTATGAGCATTACAGTAACAGTGGAGCTCTATGCCTGCAAACTCATGAAAAATATATATTCTATTTGGTTTACATTTGGTAGATTATTTTTGCCACTCTAAGGGACAGAAACATAATTATTTCCGAATGAAAGCTTTTAAGGGCTGCGTAAGTTGTTGGCTAAGGCCTCCACACTTGTCATGATCTTTTAATAGTGGTGCATTGCTGTAGCATGTATTTAACTTGGTCAAGAACAATTAAAAAAAAAAAAAGCTTAAAGATGTTTTCTTTAGCATTACTGTAAGAACTGTTACATGGTTTAAGTTGAAATATTGTGGCATAGATGTCCTTAAAACTGTTGCAGTGAAATAAATAAATAGCTATCTTAAGAGTAGAAAGAATTGCTTTTCCAGTATTTATTTTGGGCAAAATAACAAATGACAAAAAAATCTTCATTCTGCTTTTGCTGAAGTCCAGTCTGGTCTCTTCTTTGTCAAATTGCTGCTCCTGCAAATAAAAAAAGGCAGCTGGTAGAAAGATACTGCTTTAAACCAATGGACTTTTAAGTGTTATCTGCTGTAACCTACCATGTTTCAACGTATTTAGTACACTGAGCTCAGACTTTTTCAAATAAGAACTCTTTGTAGAGGAGACATATGACTTGCACCCCCTTTTTAAAGGTGAAATAATCGGAAGTTAAACTCTACAGGTATACTAGCAGAACCTTCAAAATAAAAGACAAGCAATTAAATGTCATACTACAGGGGAAACAATTTTATTTATAGTTTGAACTTGTGTCTAGTTTAGCAAGCCCTGGAAAATGCTCAGCGCCTCAAGTTTCATTGAAGTCAATGGGAGTTGAAGTCACTTGGTATATTATAGGTTTACAGGCATGTTAATGAGTAGCAGCTTCTGTCAACTAATTTTTTTTTTCACTTCAGAGCATTGAATGAAATGTGGAAATGTCAAAATCTGCTACGACACCAGGTAAAGGACTTGGTCGACTTAATTAAACAGCCCAAAGTAAGTTAAGTTCCTTCTTGAATTATTTTGTGTGTATATCCCTTATGGCTTTACTTAAAGGGGCACACTATTAATTTATGTCCAGAACCTATTACCTATGAGCTGAAATTTGCCATGTTTACTCTCAGTGACAGATGTGAAATCTTTTGGAAACCCAAATAAAATTCTGACAGACTATATATGAGATAGCAAAGTGTGTGTGTGTCTGTGGTAGGAGGAGGTTTTTTTGTAGCTACTTGGAAAATTAAAAAAATATGAAATAGGGTTAAAAAGAGATTTTGTTTGGATTTAAATACCAGTATTTAAAAGCCACATCTTGCAGGAATGTATTCGGGCTGGAGAATTAGAAATTGAAACTGACCAATTTATTTCTGATGGCCAAATGAGTAAAGTACAAGGAAGTACACAAACATTGAAAACTTATTTTTTTTATCATTAAATTATTTAAGAGTAAAAAAAAAAAGTATATTAATTATCCTGACAGTGTTCATTTTATGTTTTCTTTCTGAAAGTTGTTGGAAATTCATTTGGTTATTCCAAAGACAGACAATTTAGTTACAGTTGTTAAAAATTTATATGACAATGATAGAAAAAAATAAACATTTATTCGTAGATAAGTGTTACATATAAACATTGAATAATAAATATTATTTCTACAACTTAATGTAAAATTCTGTAAAATCAGTGTTTTGCTTGACACCTAACAGCATAGCTGTATCCTGTCTTCCGAAGGGGCCAATGCCAGGTGCTTCAGAGGGTATGAACAGGGCAATTATCTAAGGATTCATAGGTCCAGTAAGTGATTCTCCTGGATTTGGGTTCCTCTCCTCTCTCGGGTCAGACAGTTGAACCTTTGGTACTATAGAGTTAGACAGAGAAGGGTCTCCTGCTTCTAGCAGATCAGCTTTTATTCTTCGTTGCCCTAGGCTTCTGTTCATGACGATGAGCAGACTCCATCTGTTTCTGTCAATGTGACTTCAGAATGTTCTGTCTCTTGCAAGGGCGTGGGGATGAAAGGCTGACCTGCCCTTCAGGTTACTGGTTCTATAGCTCTGTGTGGTGATTCTCCTTTCTTCTCCTCATTTGGACAGGCACATAAAAAGTGTCTGGATCTTGCCTTGCAAAAAGGCATTACACCGAAGTACCATTTGATGATTTGTTAGTCTGTACAAGGCCTGTACTCAGACATTTGGAAGAATCCAAGGAATTAGAGAAAAGAAGTAATTTCTCTAAGAAACAAACAAACAAACAAAAACCCAAAAGGCAAAAAGAGAGAGAATCTGGAGAAAGTGGATCTTGGAGACCTGAAATGAGCTGGATTCGGAGTGTTTTCTCCACAGTTTTTGGCAAGATTTATAGCTTCCCTTCAGCTAAAGATGGCAAGTTGACTTGATAAGGCAGTTGCTATAGCACTGTTAAAGAATCATCAGTTCCTAGTGACCTTGATGTCACCACTTCTAATTCAAGAGAGACTATTTAGACTTGAAAGGAACATGAGTCTGTCCTGAAGAGCCATAGCTTAATTCCCAATTCTTCCTAGTATACAGCTTCTCTAGGGTGAATTCAAAACTTGATTAAATAGATAGAATATCACAGTAAGCTTTCTAGAAAGGTAAGTGTCTTGATTTCCTTCAGCCTGTTATAGGCAAAACAAAGGTTTGGTAGTGGTGGTATCTGTGAGGGAGTCTTGTGATTCAAGTAATTTCAAATCTGGCCTTTTAAGCTGGTTACCTGAGACATAGTGTCCAAAGTTATTAACGCTTTTGTCTGCCTGCATTTTCTGATAAAGGAGAATAGCAGTTTCCTGAGTCCAAACATTGCCTCATATGGGAGCCCTGTTCAGCGCTGCAAGGTCAAACCAGTCAGATCTTGTGTGCTCTCTCATCTTTTAACTCAGCTGAAATCTGGAAATCCTGGAGGCTCTGAGTCTGTTGACTTCAATATTTAAGCTTGTTCCATGAGCCAGGCCCTGTTCCAGGAGTCTGCTGCTTCACTTAATTTCTTACTGAGATCAGTGGTTCCAGCTTCTCTCATTACCTGGTCATCTTCCTGTAGAATTCTGAGCCTCCTTTCAGGGGTAGGAGGATTGCCATCAGTTGTGGGGTGTTGGTTGCCTCTGATGTCCGCATGAAAAGCTGGACAGCCACACTGAACAGTTGATTGACTAAAGAAATTAGACTTCCAGGAGGAAAGAAATGGCATCCCTACTGGGTGGCAAACTTATGTTCAAAATGAGATGATTGATCACCAAGTGATTATTCAAACAGACAGTACTTCAGTAATAGCATATTCACTGTAAACATAAGAAAGGAGGATGAAAAATAAACCCGTTGTGGACACCGATGCTCTATTACACTAAGCAGAACTGTATTTTCAGTCTGCCTGAGTAATCTATCTAGCAAGAGTCCTCCGTGTTCAAGTTGAGAGAGTCTTTATTCCCACTCATGGAATGGGAACTCATTGTTTCAGGAAATCGGCAGTCTTGGGGGGGATACCAAACGATCAGTTTGTTCTCTGATTTGAGTAGGAAAGTAGCTAAATTATGCAGAAGATTTATACGAAGGAATGTTTTCTGTGGAAGCCTGCTCTATCAGATGATATATAATTTCCCGCTACTGCCTGTGTTTCCAAATATGTTAGTTAACATTAATGCACCACTATTCACTTTCATATTTCTTCCCTGCTCCAAAAATCTGACATTGACTCAGAATTTAGGATTCCCATACCTTCTGTCACAGGGGCTAGTCAATCACCAAAGTATGACACACATGCTGGGAACTTAAAGGTTCAAAGTCACTCCTTTCTGGAGTTAGATTGCCATAGACACACAATGGTCAAAATTGCCCTATTAGGTAGATATCTTGTCATCCCAAGGCCTATATAGCTTGGTTGCCTGGCTTTGTTTGGTATTAGGAAAGATTTTCCCTAAAAGAATGCAAAAACGTGAAACTTGCCTGGGCATGATTTTCCTCCTTTGCCTCCAGTTCTCCTCCTATCCTCCCAAAAATGTTTTTTAGACTTCCTACAAGCAGATCTGGAGCTTGGTCTTTCCCTTAGTACCTTTTAAACATAATTTCTTGACTAGAACCTATTAATGATAAGGCTGAGGCCTCTGTCTCATCCTGTAGTTAAGTGTTTCTTTGGGGAATTTTTTCTTGTAAGGTAAGACTTATTTCTGAGATTTCTTTTCAGTTTCATAAGTTGTCCTCAGTTTTTTTTTGGGTTGTTCACTTTGGCTGCTAATTTTGCCTCCAGTAAAATGACTTGCCCAAAGTGTGTGTGTGTGTCTGGGGGGGGGGGGGGGGGAAGAATTGTTCAGCTTAATTGTAACTTAGTGTTGATCACTTCAGATATCAAACACTTTCTTCTCAGTTCCACCAGAGCTCAAAATGTCAGAGCCATGGCTGTTTTAAAGCTGAAACTGAAAGTGTGCCTTGCATGCCTTTGCAAGGCATTACAGGCTTCATAATTTGGCCTCAGGATGGTCAGTCTCTGCCAGAAGAGTACTGGGAGCTGGAACCTTGCAACAGAAGTGTTCCCGTTATGACTGAAGAGTCACTAGACCTGCTACTTCGGTGTATTGATGCAGATTTGAGAATGGATAGGAGCTGATATACAGATTTCCTCTACTTGTAACTCCAGGTTTCTGCAACTGTTCATTTGAGAATCTGCAGCAAACCCAAACCTCTTTTTTGACACCAGAATTAAGTTCTCAAATCTCTGAGAATAATACTTAAATTTTCATTCATAGATGTCAAAACACTTTACAAAGGTGATTAAGCATTATTATTCCCATTTTGTCGGTGGGAATATTATTCAATGTTAGTTTTCTCCTATTTTTTTAAAAAGTTGAGTGTGAATGCTATGGAAAATTCCAAACTGTAGAGCCTCATAGAGTACAGCTAATAAGGAAGAGGTTGTCTGGTAATTGGTTTAACTGCCTGCAGGAGTGACACCTACAGGAAGAAGCCAATGGATGCATTTTTTTTAATGTTCCAGAAACCAGAATTACAGATCAGGAAAAATGTCCTTATTGGAATAACTAATAGCAGTTGCCTGGTAGTTTTATATGCTCTGAATTTCTGAAACATTCTCCCTTCTCTCCCTCATTCCTAGCAAAGGGAGCCTAGTTCTTAATGTTAAATACCTGCATGTGGAGTTTAAAGTCCTTCTCCAACATTTGAGTCATTAGTGAATGAAAAACTGCATTCTCCTTTTCTGACATCCCATGTACATTTTTTCTGCTAGGTATGACATACTCGCCACGTGCACCGGTGCCGGAAGTTTTCCCTTCAGCAGTACCCGTAGGGGGAGCGCTGCTGCGACCCCTGGAGTGGCGCCACTATAGCGCGCTATAAGGGGAGCCGCGCGCTCCCCCCACCCTCAGTTTCTTCTTGCCGCCAGTGACGGTGCATCGGAACTGCTCGCTCCAGCTTTGCTGCAGCTCGTCCCAGATCTCGTTCGTCGTCAGTAGTACCTGTATCAGTTAGTTTGTTAAAAGTTCTAGTTTAGTTAGTTAGTGTTCGGGCTGGGGCATGCCCCGGGCCCCAGGGTTTAAATCGTGCGCATTTTGCATGAGTTCAATGTCCAGGAGTGACCCATACACCGACTGTCTCCACTGCCTGGGCGAATCCCACATCAGCTACTGCTGTAAAATCTGCAGGTCCTTCAAACCCAGGACGAAAAAAGAGAGAGACATTAGACTTCTCATGGAGTTGGCACTGGCTCTAACCCCAGTGCGCCGAGCGGAATCGGCACCGGGCACTTGGTCTTCGGTGCATGGCAGTCTGCGGCGCAGAGCAGCCCGTTTGGGTCAACTCAGACCTCTCCGGCTGAAGTCCGCATGCCTTCGACGCTGGAGGCCCTGCAGGCGGCCAAAGATGATATGACTCTGCAGGTGCCCGTGGCACCACCAGCACCCGGACCGAGCTCTAGAGGCAAGCCGCCGCTGGGCTCTCGACAGCCGATGCCAACCCAACACAGATCCCAGTCGGGACCACTCTCGGGCCCGCTCGTCGCTCAGTGTCCTGTCTGGATGCAGCCTCCAGCCTCCACTCTTGTCACCCTCCAGGTTGTCTGGTCGGGTGCCGTCGGAGCAGAGTTCCAGGCACCGCTCCACGCCACGTACAGGGTATCCGTGTGACAGGCGCCGACGCCGTAGACGCTCCCACTCTCGGCGGAGCTACTGGAGCCACTCCCAGCACGGACACCGTCGCCGGTCATGCTTTAGCTCTCGCGCGTCGAGGTACCATGCCCACGACTCCCGGTGGGGATCGCCAACTCCACGTCGTCGCGGATCCAGGTGTCGAAGGGTCTCGAAGAGTAGCAGCTCGAGGCGGCACCATTCCTCGACGTTGGAGTCCTGGTCCCGTGGCAGGCGTCGTTCTCGGTACCGCTGCGCGTACTGCTCGCATGACGCCGATAAGTCGTTGGCATCCCCAACCTCGACCCACACGCAGAGTGCTATGATCCAGCAGGGCCAACCTGACCACCTGGTGCTACACCAGAGCCAATGGCAAGGGCCCCCGTGGCAGAGCCAGTGGTGCCAGTGAACCCCCTGGCCCCCTGTGCACACCCAGCAAGGCCCTCGGTCGTGCACCGGTACCGGCCCCCTCCCCTGCACTGCATAACAAGATCGCAGCCCCGCCCCCCTCCGTACTGCAGGAGGATTTCAGGGCTCATCAGGAGCTGCTAAAGCAAGTAGCATCCAGTCTCCATGTCCAAGCTGAAGAGATGGAGGGACCTTTGGACTCGCTGTTCAATGCACTCTCATCCTTGGCACCGGGCAGAGTGGTCCTCCCGCTCCATGAGCGGGTGGCTAACATCTCCAATGCCCTCTGGCAAACACCGGCCTCCCTTGCCCCTATATCGAGGAAGGCGGAGCGCAAATACTTCATGCCCACGAAGGGGCACGAATACCTCTATACCCACCCAGCCCCCAGCTCCCTAGTGGTAGAGTCCGTGAACCACAGGGAAAGACAAGGTCAACCAGGACCCGCACCCAAAAATAAAGACTCTAAAAGACTGGACTCGTTTGGCAGGAAGCTTTATTCGTCCGCCGGCTTCCAGCTCCGGGTGGCCAACCACTAGGCCCTCCTCAGTCGATAGGAGTTTAACTTGTGGGGGTCGCTGCCAAAATTCGAGCCTTCCCTTCCGGAGCATGAAAGAGAGGATTTTAAGGCACTGGTGGAAGAGGGCGCTGCCGCCGCAACGGCCACTCTGCAGGCGGCGTCGGATGCAGAGTGTCCATGCACAGGGCGCCGTGGCTACTGCTGTCCGGGCTTTCCGTGGAGGCACAGTCTGTGATGCAGGATCTTCCCTTTGACGGAAAGGACCCGTTCACGGAACAAACAGATGTGAGGCTTCATGGCATGAAGGACTCACGTACCACCCTTCAAACCCTCGGGCTCTACGTTCCGCCCAAGGAGAAGCCTAAGGCGCAAACCTCCGTCCCTACGCCCCAGCCGAGATACGAGCCCACCTACAACAGGTCCAAAACTCAAAAGAGGCGACCTCAGAGGCAGTCTCGCTCTGCCCTGCAGCCTGGGCCCTCCAGGGGCAAGCAGCAGGGTAAGAGGCCGTTTTGACTGGTTGCAGGAGGGTACCTAGGGGACCCCCGAGAGGACCCTCCTACCAATAAAGTTTGCTTTCAGCAACCGCTTGTCTGCGTTCCTTACGGAATGGTCCCGGATAACATCGGACCAATGGGTCCTCAACACCATTTCCCGGGGTTATACGCTACAATTTGTCTCGCCCCCGCCTTCCCTCCTCCTTCCCCGGACGGCAGGGGGGACCCGTCGCATTTACCCATGCTACAGCAGGAAGTGGACCAGCTCCTCAGCTTGGGAGCCGTGGAGAAGTTTCTGTAGGAATTCCGGGGAAAGGGGTTTTACTCCCGTTATTTCCTGATCCCCAAGACGAAAGGGGGGCTCAGACCCATCCTGGATCTGCGAGGCCTCAATCGGTTCATGGCAAAATGCTGGTTCCACATGGTCTCTCTGGCATGTATCATACCCTCTCTGGACCCTGGCGACTGGTATGTGGCCCTGGACCTTCAGGACACATACTTCCATATCCATATATTTTTTGGGGGCACAGCCTTCCTCGTGGCCATCACGTCAGCCCGGCGGGTCTTGGAGCTCAGAGCCCTGACCTGCGACCCCCCCCTTACACAGTCTTTCACAAGGACAAGGTTCAGCTCCGCCCACACCCTGCATTCCTTCCTAAGGTGGTCTCTGCTTTTCACATGGGCCAGGACATCTTCCTACCTGTCCTCTGCCCTAAGCTGCATGCCTCTAACAAGGAACGCCGCCTCCATACGCTCGATGTGTGCAGAGCTCTTGCCTTTTATCTGGATCGGACTAAGCCGTTCTGCAGGTCTTCCCAACTCTTTGTTGCTTTGGCCGAGCGCATGAGGGGCCAACCGATCTCCACCCAGAGGCTTTCCCGGTGGATTACATCATGCATCCACACATGCTACAACCTAGCAGGGGTTCCCGCACCACCTATCGTAAGGGCTCACTCGACAAGGGCTCAGGCCTTGTCGGCTGCCTTTGTGGCCCATGTCCCTATCCAGGACATCTGTAGAGCCGCTACCTCGTCCTCAGTACACATGTTCACATCACACTATGCGATCGTCTCCCACGCCAGGGATGACGCTGTTTTCCGTAGGGCTGTGCTTCAGCCAGGGAATCCATCAGACATAGCTTGTAATCACCTACTGTGGAATACACATGAGTAAGCACTCGAAGAAGAAAGGACAGTTACCTGTTCCATAACTGGGGTTCTTCGAGATGTGTTGCTCATGTCTATTCCACATCCCGCCCTCCTTCTCCTCTGTTGGAATTCGTCCGGCAAGAAGGAACTGAGGGTGGGGGGAGCACGCGGCTCCCCATATAGCGCGCTATAGTGGCGCCACTCCAGGGGTCGCAGTAGCGCTTCCCCTACGGGAACTGGTGAGGGAAAAACTTCCGGCACTGGTGCACGTGGCGAGCACGCACACCTACTGTGTAATAGACATGAGTAACACATCTCGAAGAACGCCAGTTACAGAACAGGTAACTGTCCTGTATTGAGACATTTGGTATGAAGGAGATTGTAAATGTCTCAGTAAAAACAAATAGCATAGTCCTCCAGAAATGCATTTCTACTCCTTGCTATTGCAGGTGTTGATGGTTGCTTTTACAGTTGTGTTGCTGTACTGTTAGTCGCTCTTGTTCCTCCATCTCTCAAAAACAAACACAAAAAACCCCCCAAAACCAAAAAAACCCCTTCAGTTGAACAGCAGCGACAGCCATGGTATGAACTTGCTTCATTCATTGTAGTGAAAAACAAACTTCAGCTGGGGTTATTTATATGTTAACTTTTAGAAGTAGTTAAAAACAAACAAAATCCCTAAGATAATAAAATGCAAAAAACTGTGAATGGAGTGTTAAGATTAGATTTAAATACAAAAGGTCATTAAATGCAATGTTTCTCATAGAAACAGCTCATCTTCATTGTGCATAAAATATTTTAATAGTTAAACTATTAAATGATTGTCTAAATATATCCATAATACGCCACAAGGGTATAGTACCGTTACATGAAAACTTTAAACTTTGACTTTGTGATTAAACATCTAATATGGATATTACCGTTTTTTTGCATTTAATATACTGGCATTAGTAATAAGTCTGGTTCTGATTATATAGCTTTACAGAACTGTGCTCACACTATATGCATTTGCTAGCATATAATGTCAAGTCTTCGCTTTAAACAGATTTTTCTTATGTTGTGATTTTTTTCAGACAGATGCCAGCAGTAAAGCTATATTCTCAAAAGTGATGGTCATTACAAGTAAGTCTGATTAAATATTTATGCTGTTAAAAATTAGAATTGAAATATGATGTTTCCTGGTTTTCAAATGTTTGGTACATTAGCCTGTAAACTATTGCAGCAAACTTTGCATTTTACTTTGTTTTTTCAATGAGAGGGATCATCAAGGCAACTGTAAAAATACTATTACTTATAAAATAGTCCACAGTCTCAAATCACAGAACTAGTTTCATGGTACTGATATTCTTTCTCACACTTTGACAGCATTTCTAGAGATTACAGTAAAATAGATGAATATGGATGACCCAAACAACTTGTCCTTCAGCATTTACAGTACCACACAAAATATATTAGAAGTTGATGTTGGCTGCAGATTTAACATAGGCTGTTTGCTTAAGATTTGTATTGAATGTGTGTTCCCACAATGACAGATGTTCATGACCCCAAGGGACTTGGCTTTTGGTGTAGATGATCATTTTAAATGTGAGACTTCGTACGAGAGAGAACCTTTATGTAAAATCTGAAATTCTTCCAACAAGAAACTAGTTAAAGAAACATAAGAAAGTAAAGAACTGGAGAACATAAAAAATAAAAATCTTAATTTAAAATTATTTTTTTAATTTATCTAAAAGATCATGACTTATTTTTATCCAATCTGGTTCAAATAACAAAGACTTCACATAAAGTATGACATTTGTGGAAGAGTTTAGTTCATGATAGAAGTTCCTGTTGTTTGCCTTTAGCCTTCTCCTGAATCTTTTTTTCCCTCCATAGTAGGAGGGATGGTCAGCTTGTAACTTCTTGTTTCCTTCAGTTCTAGGCTACATAATTTTCAAAATAAATATTTTGGTATGACATTGTCTAAGAGAGATTGCTTTTCATTAGCTTTAACCGGCATGTAGTGGTCTTCTACCCTTGTTGTCGTCGTCACCCCATTTCTTAATGTAGCAGCAGAAAAAGTATGCTGATTAGCATTAAATGCTGCCATTGCTAAAAGACTGGGTTTTTTTGTTTTTGTTTTTTTTAAATTCAGTAATCTTTTATTTACCGTTTAAGGGAAGGGCTTCTCAAACTTTTTTTCTACATTATAGAAAGTATCATAAAGTATAGGACTAGTGGAAAAGTAATTTTGTTAAAATGGCAGTGTGAGGTTCCATGTTTATATGTAAGTGATATGTAAATTGGATAAGATCCATTAGTATAAATATATTTTGTATTTTTAGTAAGTACCAGCCTTGCTGTGTTTGATCTACATCTCCCTGGTAATAAAGTTTCTATAGGTCAAATGCTGGCCCATCACCATTTCTGCCCAGCTCTTTGTATTACCAGCAGAATAGGGAAGCCTCAGGCGGCAGCAAGGAGAGGGAGCTGTCTAGCCTGTGTTCTATGAAGTAAGCAAAGAGAGAGACTGAGAGCACAGGGGGAAGAGATTTAGAAATGGACATTTTAGTTAAAATCTGCAACAGTATGAAATATGAGGCTTCATTCTGTTTTTTCTCTTCAGTGCTTTTATTAAGCAAGTAAACATTTGCTTAAAAATTAAAATTTGCCAAGTTGATACTAATTTGAAGATTTTTAATATTTAAAGGAAACTTGCCAGATCCTGGTAAGGCTCAGGATTTCATGAAGAAGTTCACTCAAGTTCTGGAAGATGATGAGAAAATAAGAAACCAGTTAGAAATGCTTGTTAGCCCATCATGTTCTTGCAAGCAGGCTGAAGGATGTGTGGTAAGAATAGCTTTCAGAATATTTTATGATATTTTGGTACTGAATTGGGTTTTAACCGATTTCAAATATATATTGCAGCGAGAAATTACAAAGAAGTTGGGCAATCCCAAACAACCTACAAACCCTTTCCTGGAAATGATTAAGTTTCTTCTAGAGAGGATAGCTCCTGTGCACATTGATACAGAATCAATCAGGTATGTATTTTGATTGGGTTGCAGATAAACTAATGGAAGCTTTGAGATGTAAATAGTGGCTTGTCAAAAAGACACAATCAGATTAAAATATTTTTAGATGTTGTAATATTGTATCTGTTATTAGTAACATCATAGATTAAAACAGTTTTTTAAATTTAATTTTTCAGCATTTGTACTGTTTGTTTATTTTTTCCATTTCATTCAACGTAGAAAATAGCTGAACCACTGAGATTATTCCATTTAAAAATCTACACCAAAATCTTTGTTCCCCACATGGTCTTATCTCAGTCTCTGGTCAGGTCATGAAAAGATTATTTTAGAATTAATCTACATGAAAACCTACATGAATTAACCTACATGGAAAAGTTGGATTGGATTTCTTGTTCCCTTTTTAATTATTAGAACCAGTTAATTGTATATCCATTCCAAGAAACTGGTCATATTGTAAGTATGAACAAACATAAAAGCAATAGAAAACATTCACATTTTAATTAACTAATAATATTCATGTAGTTCATTACAAACAGTAATATTTATCACTGTAGACATATCAGTTGAACTCTATACTATTAAATACTTCTAAGTAGTGGAAGGAAAAAAGTGCATATGTGATAAGAGCGCAGAAGTGTACAGCTTTGCCACAAGACCAGCTTTCCTTTTCCCACAGTCACCTGCCTCATTCTGTACATACTTTCCAACTTCTGCAACAAAGGAAGTAGGAGTCCTGCAGCCTTAGTCACTACATAACCCTCATTCATTCCCTGATCACCATGTATCTTGTGCACTGGATAAGGCAGGGGTTGGTCCCATGGAAAGATTGGTATATGATCATGTAATTGAAATCTATCATAATATCTAGGCACAAAGAAATGCAGAACTAAGATTATACAGATTATCTAAATTCTCCCAATTCTTAACTTGAGTGTTTGACTTTTCAACCTTAACAGTCTTTTGAAGTAGTTGGTTTTTGTATGCAATTTCCTAACTTCTTTTAGAAAGCAAACTGAAAAAACAGAAATTCTAGAATTGGTAACCTATTAACCTCTATGTGGGTCATTAGCAGGCCTTTAGATTCACATCACAGACCTTTACTACTTGTCCTAATGAAATAACTGGTAGCAGTAGTAGGCTTTGTCAGCGGAAAGCACAGCTATTTGCAAGACAGCCTGGATTTGGAAGTGTTGGATTCTAATATGGGTTCTGCAGGGGAGTGTGCATTCTCCATCATAGCCTCTCTCTGCTCCCCTCTGCTTCTCACCCCTCTTCATTTGAGTCAGACTGTTTTCTCTTCCTCCTTTATGCTGTCTGGGGGCGAGCACAGGGTATCGAGAGCCCTGCTGTCAGTTTTACTTACCAAGCACCAATTGCAGGAAAAGCCCTTCTCAGGGCTTGTCTATACTTATGGCTAAATCAGCACTGCTGTGATCGATGCAGCGGTGTCAATTTAGCGGGTCTGGTGAAGACAAGCAAAGTCGATGGCAGAGCGCTCTCCCATCAACGTCTGTACTCCACGTCCCCGAGAGGCAGAAGGTAAGTTGGCGGGAGAGCGTCTCCTGTCAACATAGTGCAGTGTAGACACCGCTGTAAGTCGACCTAAGTTACATTGACTTCAGTTACGTAACTTTTGTAACTGAAGTAGTGTCTCTTAGGTCAACTTACAGCTTTAGTGTAGGCCAGCCCAGCAGTCTCTGCAACCCTGGTGTGATGCATGCTTGGTGCCGGCAGAATGTTCAGAGAATTTAGCTGCAATCCTCAGCATGTGGAAGTGGCAGTTCTCAGAGGCTTATGACTTGGCTGGGTTTCTTCAAATTTTCAGAGTCAGCATAAAAGAAGTTCACTGACTCCAGAGTGACTCTCTTGCCAAACTTCAGATTGCCTGTTCCAAAACATGCAGGCTAGAGTTTTTTCAAAGAAATGGTTGTAAGAATTTTTTGATATAAGGCAAAAATACATTGTTTTGCTGTGCTTTGTTTCCTGAAACTTCTGATCGATTTTCAGGGGCTTTCAGTAAAAGCCTGGTGAGAATACCTGGCATAGTTTTCAATTAGAATAGTTAGTGTTAGTACTTTATCCCCGTCCTTTTGGTTGTTCAAAAAGAAAATTTTATTTTCTCCTCAAAGGGAGGGCTGTAGGTTTCCGGGTTTTTTTCCACCACCGCAGCACAATATTCATACCCTGCCCCCTTACGGGGAGAGCACGCTCCCTGAGGGGCATGCCTGGCTCTCCAGAGTTCAAATGCTGCAGGCTCTCTCTCTCTTTCTCTCTCTCTCTCTCTCTCTGACGGCCACTCTCAGTATGTCTGGTGTCTCGGCAAGACACATATACCGCAGAAGTGCTCACACTGTCACAATCTGAAAGCACTAGAAAGACGAGATCTCCAACTTAAACTTCTCCTCTTCATGGAGAAGTCTCTCTGCCCAGCGTCTGAGCCTGAGGTATGCACCTCACCTGGCCAGAAATTGCCAAACGCAGCCTCTGACAAGGACCCTTTCTTCCATGGCCCGGGCTCCCAATCAGCCTGCCAAGAAGGCGGCAAAAAAACCGGGTACCACATCCCCGACCTTGGAGTTGGCCAAGAAAAGGCACTCCGCTAATGGGCAAACACTCCCAGTACCGACCACACCCGCCACGTCAGCCACCGAAACAGTGGGACCTTCCGGCACCGTCAGTACCAAGAAAACAAAAGCCACCAAACAATCGAGCTCGGACACAGGCACCAAGGGGAAAATGAAACCCCATGCCGTGGTATCACCGGACACGACTAAACACTCAGTACCGAGCACCTTGGCACCCCTTTTGCTAATGATGCCACCTACTGTGGACATCGTGCACAGTCACTCACTGGTTCCCACAGGCAGGTTTTAGCATATGGTACTGATTCCTACCACACTGACTGTAATGATGCCATGTGCTTCGCAGCAATTCCTGCGCTAAAAAGACTTGGTCTCTTCTGTACCAGAGTCTCCCATCTTCTGCACCCAGAGTACCTCAGTCCTCATGTCAGCCGCTGAAACAGGGGGACCTTCCGGCACCGTCAGTACCAAGAAAACAAAAGCCGCCAAACAATCGAGCTCTCCACCTCTTTCTGCTCCACAATTCTTGAGTGAGGATGAAGATGGAGACGAGGATGTTGGGCACTCTACAACATTCCTCCCCTGTGGCTGCTCCCATCACGCATGCTCCTCCATTCAAGTGCTACCCAGCAAACTCTCTGAACCAATCCTGGTACGGGCACCCCTGGATGCCCACTATGCCCTTCCTGCCACAATGGTCATTTTGGAACCCATGGGCAGCATATCCACAACAACAACTGTGTATCTGCCAGTCTTCCCAGAGCTGGCACATATCAGTCATCTTTAGTAACACCACAGGGACCGCCTGACACCTCAGAACAGGGGGCTGAAGAGGAGGACAAATTCTCTGACCAGGACAACCCACCTGAAGTCCACTTCTTTTAATCCTCACCTGATGACACTATTATGCCCCCACCTTCCAACACAGGTGATGATTTAAAACAAGTCCAAGACCTCAATAGAGAGAGTTGTCACTTCTCGGGACATTTCACTGGAAGAAGTCCAGGTGTCTTGACATAAATTAGTAGATACACTGCACACATCAACCTCATCTAAAATTGCCCTTCCGATTAAATGATGTGATTATGGACCCTGTGAAATTGCTCTGGCAAACCCCTGCAACAATTCCACTTATCTGTAAGAGGTCTGATAAAAAGTTCTACATGCCTGCATAGGGCACTGAATTTCTCTTTTTGCGTCCAACGCTGAACTCATTTGTGATTGACGCAGTCAATGAACAAGGTAGACAGCAATACCCCAGCAACACCCTTTATGACAAAGACTGGAAACAGCTGGACCTTTTCGGCTGCAAAGCATACTCAGCTGCAACCTTACAATTTAAGAAAAGCCAACTGTGAAGCCTTATTGGCAAAGTATGTCCACTTTAATTATGCAGGTCTTTCTGAATTTACTGAATTTATTCTAGATGACAAAAAAGAACAGTACAATCTAGCATCACAGAAGGTCAATTCATAACCAGTACATCATTACGGCTGCTCTTGACTCAGCAGATTCAGCAGTGAGATCCATAGCGACCGCGGTTATGTGGAGGGCTTCCTGACTCCATCTACTGAGATTCCCAAAGCCAGTACAGTAACTGTAGAAGACTTACCATTCGAGGGATCCACACTCTTTGCGGACAAGACAGACGGGTCCTTACACACTCTCAAGGACTCGAGAGCAACATTGCAATCTCTGGAAATTTACACATGTAAGATCAAAAGAAGACAGGGAAGTTATCAAGCCCCTGAAACATCCTGCCCCCCTCTGTATGCACAACACCATAGATACTATGGCCATCGGGGCAGAAACAGAAAACCTCGAGGAGAAGACAATCTGCTCCCTTGAATACTACATCTCAGCCATCAACTTCCAGACAACAAATTTGAAGCCCTGGTCGAAGGCCCGAGAACCCCATCTCTTTCAATGCTAGAACCATCTACCACTTGCAAGACCTTAGGAAATCACCTGATTCCATTTTACCCGATCTGGTAGAGTATTACAACAGATAATTTCCAATACTTATCTATCAAAACTGGTTACTCCATCCCCCTTACCTCCAAACTCCCTACCCACCCCTTTCCCTGTCCCTCTTCAGGGACCCCTCTCACGAGCATTTACTGCCAGAAGAGGTAACCCACCTCATATCTCTAGGAGCAGTAGAACCCATACCATCCGAGTATAGAGGGAAGGGGTTCTATTCCCGTTATTTTCTCTCACAGAAAAAAACAGGAGGCTGGAGACCTATCATCGATCTATGGCGACTCAACAAATTTGTGAAAACACGACGATTCAAAATGGTCACACTAGGCACCATAATCCCAGCGTTAGAAAGGGCTGACTAGTTCTTAGCCCTCGACCTTCAGGACACGTTTTCATATATCCATCCATCCCTTACATTGAAAATGTCTACGATTTGCAATAGGACAAGATAACTTCCTATTCAAAGTTCTACCCTTTGGCCTTTCCACTGCCCCTCGGGTACTCTCAAAGGTACTAGACGTAGTAGTTGCCTACCTACACAGGGAGGAAATCATGTTATTTCCCTACTTGGACGATTGTCTGCTGAAAGCACCAACACTGCAGGCAGTGAGAGAGTCCACCGAACGCACAATAACTCTAATTACGAGGTTAGGCCTTCAGGTAAACATACAAAAATCTACTCTGACACCAGTTCTACACCTGGAATTTATTGGGACAGACTCAACTCTCTCAAGGCAACTGGCTCCCTACCAACAAAACAATTTCTGACTTTAACCAACTTGATCTCCACAGCGCAAAACAGCTCACAAGTGTCTGCAAGAACTTGCCTACAAATTCTAGGCCACATGGCCGCCACGACCTTCATCGTCAGACACGCCAGACTACATATGCAGTGTCTACAAGCGTGGCTCCAGACAAATTATGTCCCACACAGGCATAGTATAAAGCCTCACTATGCCGGATGCAATAAGACTCCCTTTTGTGGTGGACCAATCCAGACCTCATCGTCAGAGGGGGTGCTCTTCCACAGTCGCTCACCATCACCACAGATGCATCCCTTCTAGGTTGGGGAGCACACCTGAAACCACACTCTATACAGGGCCAATGGTCCACAAAGGAGTCCTATCTTCATATAAACCTGCTAGAACTGCGAGCGGTTTGGAACGCTTGCTACCACTTCTTACCAATAATCAAAGACCAGACGGTGCAGATCCTCGCAGAGAATGTGGCTTGTATGTTTTACATAAGCAAACAAGGAGGAGCGCAATCACACTCCCTCTGTGTGGAAGCCGTGCGACTTTGGCAATGGTGCATCAAGCACAATGTCCATATTACAGCATCATATCTACCTGGTTGCCAGAATACCACAGCGGATACCCTGAGCAGGAACTTCTATCAGGACCGCAAGTGGGAGTTGAATATACATGTACTCCTAAACATTTTTTGGACTTGAGGGTTTCCAACAATAGATCTTTTTGCAACTGCACAAAATATCAAGTGCCCCCAGTTTTGCCCCAGGGCAGGACTCGGTCCACATGCTCTGGGTGATGCCTTCCTCATCAAGTGAAACGCTCACCTCCTATGTGCCTTCCCTCCCATCCCCCTTCTAGTCCATGTGCTTCACAAGATCAGACAAGACAGATCCAGAGTGATCTTAATAGCCCCCACATGGTCGCGACAAACATGGTATCCTTACCTTCTCCACATGGAGGTCTGTCCACCACGTACACACCCACTTCTTCCTTGGCTGCTATCGCAAGACATGTCATCCATCTGGATCCCCAAAGACTCCCATCTCAAAGCGTGGTTACTGCATGGCTTTCGGGATCTGAAATGACATGTTCCACAGATGTACAAAACATCTTGTTAAACAAATGGAGGACAACTACCTGACTCTCATACATACGTAAGTGGAGGCGATTTGACTCATGGTGCCAATGCAAACAGGCCGCACTTATGTCAGCCCCCTTACCTCTCATTCTAGACTACTTGCTAGAACTAAAACAGATGGGCCTTTCCATGAGTTTAATATGAGTACATCTATCCGTTCTCGCAGCATTCAATTACAAAGTAGACGGATTCTCTACTTTTACACACTCGCTTTCTTAAGGGCCTCTCTAATTCCTACCTGGAAGTTCGAAATCCTAACCCACCATGGGACCTCAACTGAATCCTCCGTACCCTCACCGCCCTCCATTTTAGCCTATGACTACAAGCTCCTTGCTACACCTTTCCATGAAGGTTGCATTCCTAGTGGCCATTACATTCACCAGGAGGGTGGGAGAATTGGGAGCTCTCATGGCTGGCCCACCTTACATTATATTTTTCAAAGATAAAGTATCCCTCAGACTACATCCTAAGTTTCTACTTAAAGTTGCCTCATCCTTTCATCTCAACCAAACAATCCACTTACCAACACTTTTCCCCAAACCACATGTGGATAGGTGACAGTCCAGATTACACTCCTTGGATGTCCGCAGGCTATAGCCTTCTACATTGATAGAACAAAATCTTTTTGCAAGTCTCCAAAACTGTTCATCTCAATCGCCAAACGATGAAAAGGCAACACCATATCCAAACAATGGCTATCCAAATGGATATCAGACTACATAAAACTTTATCTCTGGCATGACCGACAACCCCCTATGGGGATCCGCACACGTTGTACCAGAGCCCTATCAGCCTCTATAGCGTTTCTTAACAATGTTCCCATCACGGAAATCTGTAGTGCCACAACCTGGGCCTCACCCCACACATTTACCCAGCATTACGCTTTCCAACAACATGCATCTTCCGATACCCTGTTCGGTCCCACTGTACTCTCATCTGCTATGACTTCAGCTCTCTCCTTCCATCGGAGGGCACTGCTCTGAAGTCACCAAAGTGGAGCACCCACGGGGACATCACTCAAAGAAGAGGAGAAAGTTACTCACCTTGTGCAGGTGGAGATGGTTGCACAAAGTCAGTTAACCGCCTGAAGCAGCACAAGACAGAGACCACGCATGTGTGACCCAATCGGGCACTGCTACCATAAATCTCTGATTACGAGCGCAGGGATGCATGGACACCTAAATTAGAGCACTCACAGGGGGACACATCTCGAAGAACCTACGTTCCTGCACAAGATGAGTAACTTTCTCTTATGTCCGTGATGAGAGGCGGAAATGGGCAATAGAGGAAAAAGAAATGTCTTGAACAGACAGTCAGGGGCCTATCAGAATTATCATAATTAGTATGGTGAAGTGCATTGAGGAAGTCTCTGAAGGACATGACCAGAAATGTGTATTTGAGACTTTGGAGGTCCTAATTGGACATCTGTTCTTGTAGCTTCTGCCAGTTAAGGACAAAAATGGAGAATACTGCCAGGGTATTGATGCACAACTTAAGAATTGGCATACATTTTTTTTTTAATGAATTAATGAACAGATCCCCATCAAAGTGTAAACTACATCTTAATCAAAAAATGAACAGTCCAGAAAACAGTCAGGTGACATTAGAGAACATGATACTTGCAGTCAGACAGTTAAGATCAGATGCTTTCTTTTCTTGACAGTATTTCATCAGATTTGCTAAAGAGTGGAGGCTCAGATTTAGTTCACTGGTTTCAAAGAGTTATCTTAAATTTGAGAAACCAGCCACATTTCAGAAGATTGGAAAAGGATCTGCGTCATCCCTTTTTTCAAAAAAGGAAAGCAATAATCCTTGCTCAAATTATAGGGGAATAACACTGCTGTCAGTCCCAAGGAAGGTGTCTACTAAACTGACTGGAATAATGTCTTAATCCAAAAATGAGGGACAACGAGTGTGGTTTCCATACAGGTCATTCATCAATCCATGCTACATATGTTCTGCAGAATGTAATTGAAAAACAACTAGAGTGACAACAGGAAATTGGCATCACATTTGTAGACTTTGCAGCCGCTTTTGCTGCATCAGTCAGCACCGTGGATACTGCCACGCCAGTATGGAGTGTCTGAGGACTTAGTATCCCTAGTGGAGAAACTATATAGTGATCCATTGACGGTCACACAGCTAAATGTTCGTATTAGACTGATTTTCAGTAGAACCAGGAGTACACCTTGGATGTGTTTTTTGACTGTTATTTAATGTTCTGATAGACCATGTGATGGCAAAGCTGATTGAGGCCAAAGTAGCAGGTGTGAAATTAAAAATTCATCTTTAGCGGATCTAGAGTATGCAAATTATATTTCCTTATTTGGAGAGCCTACTGACCAACTGCAGCTAATGCTGGAAGAGCTGTGAAAAAGTGCAGAATCTGAGAGACTTGAGATCAGTGGGAGTCACGGCCCATGTGCAGTGGGTGAGTGCCTCCATGTCGGCCTTCCTCGCAGAGATGCTGTGTCAGGACATTTGTAAAGCAGCCATGTGGTCCTCCATCCACACCTTTACCGTTCACTACACTATCATCCCAGCAGTGGTGGCAGATATGACAGTCAGACGCAATGTCTTACAACCTATGACTTCTTGCGAGTCCTCGCACCCACTTCCATTCTGAGCACTGCTCGCTACTCACCCACGTCTGGAATCCAAATAGGGACCATCACTCGAAGACAAAGAGGAGGTTACTTGCTATAATTGGAGGTTCTTCAAGATGTTTGGTCCCTATTTGGATTCCAATATCCACCCTCCATCCACTCTACTGCAGGTTCTATTGCTTGCTGGTAAGAGGGACTTGGAGCAGCATCAACTTACCACGCAGCCAACTCACGATGAATGTGTGGGTCAACGGGCACTACTACAAACAGTTGCAGCTCTGGTGCATGGTGCGCATGCACACCCACATCTGGAATCCAAATAGGGACCACACAGCTCAAAGAACCTCCAGTTACAGGAAGTAACCTCCTCTTTCAGTGTCTTCAAAGGCTTCCGTTTGGGTTGTGGGATGTCTGCGTGACAACTAAAATATAGGTGTTCAACATGGTAGTGATGAGAGCTGTTATATGGAGCAGAAACATGGCTGTTAAAAACAGCTGAGGTGAGGAAACTAAACAGTTTTCTTTGTTAAAAGTTACGGCGTTTGGGAAGTTTGAGAGGGAGTTATGGGAGGGAGACATAATATTGCTATGGTTAGGAAGTGCTAACCCTGCTCCTGTCTCCTCCACCTGTGCCTGTATCCACATGGACAACCTAACCATGGATGCCTCTACCCATATCCTGGTGTGGACTTGCAGAGACTGTGGCCTGCATTTCCCACTGACAGAGAGCCAGGCTGGGGGACCATCCAGTGTGAAAGGTGCCTGCTGGTGGAATCTCTCAGGAAGCAGGTGGGAGAGCTACAGGAAAAGGTGGCTAGGCTGAGGAGCATCCATGCCCATGAGGAATTTCTCAAGAGTATTCATATGGAGACATCCAAGGCTGAGGAAGCTATCCAGCTACAGAGAACTGCTGTCACACCACCGTGGCAGGAGGATATGGCTCTTGTCAGAGTGAGGACACTGGTTGCTGGTTACTTCTGGCAGCAGGCAGTGCTCCACCCCTACTCTCAACCCACCCAGCATGGTGATGGAAAACCATTATGCTGCCCTGGCAATGAGTGATGAGGAATCGCCCCCAAAGGTGCAGCAGGAGAAGCCACGTACCCCCAAGGCTGGGAGGATCGCAGCTACCACTCCCAGGAGGAAACATCGGGTAGTGGTGGTTGGTGACTCTCTTCTGAGGGGGATGGAGGCACCCATCTGTAGTCCTGATATTGCATCATGGGAGGTATGCTGCCTGCCAGGGACCCATATCCGAGACGTTTATGGAGGAATTGTCGAGGATCATCTGGCCCTCTGACTACCCCCCCATGCTACTCATCTGTGTAGGCACTAATGATACTGCAAGGTATGATCCTCAGCAGATCAGAGGTGACTACAGGGCTCTGGGAGTAAGGGTGAAGGAGTTGGGAGCGCAGGTGGTAGTCTCTTTGATCCTTCCAGTCAAGGGTTGGGGCCCAGGTGGAGACAGATGCATCCTAGAGGTGAATGCCTGGCTGCAAGGATGGTGTCGCCAGGAGGGCTTCGGCTTCCTTGTCAACGGAATCCTGTTCCAGGAAGGACTGCTAAGCAGAGATGGGGTCCACCTATCGAGGAAGGGGAAGAGAATATTTGGATATAGACTGGCTAACCTCCTGAGGAGGGTTTTAAACTAGGTTCGAAGGGGTCAGGTGACCAAAGCCCATAGATAAGTAAAATATATGGAGACTTGAGAGAAGGGTCGGAATTTGGGGGAAGCATGGTCTGTTACAGCAGGGATAAGGGAGAGACAAGGCAGAACTGGGGGTGGGGGGAAGGGAAATCAAATCAGTATCTTAGATGTCTGTATACTAATGTGATAAGTATGGGGAATAAGCAGGAAGAACTCGAAATGCTAGTAAATAAACACAACTATGATATAGTTGGCATCACATATTGACTTGGTGGGATAATATGCATGACTGGAATATTGGTATAAAGGGTACAGCTTGCTCAGGAAGGACAAGCAGGGGAAAAAGGGAGGTTTTGCCTTATATATTAAAAATGTATACAGTTGGACTGAGGTTGAGATGGAAATAGAAGACAGATTTGTTTTAAAGTATCTGGGTAAAGATAAAACGGGTAAAAAGCAAGGGTGATCTCATGGTAGGAATCTACTACAGGCTACCTAACCAGGACAAAGAGGTGGAGGAGGCTTTTTTTAAACAACTAACAAAATCATCCAAAGCACAGGACTTGGTCATGATAGGGGACTTAAATTACTCCCACATCTGTTGGGAAAATAACACAGCAGGGCACAGGTCAAATGACAAAGGATGAATATAAACAACACAAGTATGTAGGGACAAAATTAGAAAGGCCAAGGCACAAAATGAGATCAAACTAGCTAGAGACATAAAGGGTAACAAGTTTCAGAGTAGCAGCCGTGTTAGTCTGTATCCGCAAAAATAACAGGAGTACTTGTGGCACCTTAGAGACTAACAAAATCCACAAATACAAATACAATCTACAAATACATTAGAAGCAAGAGGAAGACCAAGGACAGATTAGGCCCATTACTCAATGAGGGGGGGAAAACTAACAGAAAATGTGGAAATGGTAGAGGTGCTTAATGACTTTCATGTTTCGTTTTTGACCAAGAAGGTTGGTGGTGATTGGAAATCTAACATAGTGAATGCCAGTGAAAATGAGGTAGGATCAGAGGCAAAAATAGGGGAAGAACAAGTTAAAAATTACTTAGACAAGTTAGATGTCTTCAGGTCACTGGGACCTGATGAAATACATCCTAGAATATTCAAGGAGCTGACTGAAAAGATATGAGCTATAAATTATATTTGAAAAGTCATGGAAGACGGGTGAGATTCCAGAAGACTGGAAAAGGGTAAATATAATGCCAATCTATGCAAAGGGAAATAAGGACAACCCAGGGAATTACAAACCAGTCAGCTTAACTTCTGTACCCAGAAAGATAATGGAGCAAATAATTAAGCAATCAGTTTTCAAACATCTAGAAGATAAGGTGATAAGTAACAGCGTGGATTTTTCAAGAACAAATCATGTCAAACCAACGTAACAGCTTTCTTTCACAGCGTAGCAAGCCTCGTGGATGGGGGGAAGCGGTAGACTTGGTATATCTTGACTTTAGTAAAGCTTTTGATACTGTCTCGCATGACCTTCTTATAAACAAACTAGGGAAATGCAACCTAGATGGAGCTACTGTAAGGTGGGTGCATAACTGGTTGGAAAACCGTTCCCAGAGGCTAGTCATCAGTGGTTCACATACATGTTGAAAGGGCATAATGAGTGGGGCCCCGCAGGGATCAGTTCTGGGTCCGGTTCGGTTTGATATCTTCATCAGTGATTTAGATAATGGCATAGAGAGTACACTTATAAAGTTTGTGGATGATACCAAGCTGGGAGGGGTTGCAAGTCCTTTGGAGGATAGGATTAAAATTCAAAATGATCCGGACAAACTGGAGAAATGGTCTGAATTAAATAGGATGAAATTCAATGGGGACCAATGCAGAGTACTCCACTTAAGAAGGAACAATCAGTTGCACACATACAAAATGGGAAATGACTGCCTAGAAAGGAGCACAGTGGAAAGGGATCTGGGGGTCATAGTGGATCACCAGCTAAACATGAGTCAACAGTTGTAACGCTGTTGCAGAAAAAGAAAACATAATTCTGGGATGGATTAGCAGGACTGTTGTAAGCAAGACATGAGAAGTAATTCTTCCACTCTACTCCGCGCTGATTAGGCCTCAACTGGAGTATTGTGTCCAGTTCTGGGTGCCACATTTCAGGAAAGACGTGGACAAATTGGAGAAAGTCCAGAGAAAAGCAACAAAAATGATTAAAAGTTAGAGAACACGATCTATGATGGGAGATTGAAAATGTATTTGTTTAGTCTGGAAAAAAGAAGACGGAGAGGGGACATAACAATTTTCAAGTACATAAAAGGTTGTTACAAGGAGGAGGGAGAAGAATTGTTCTTAACCTCTGAGGATAGGACAAGAAGCAATGGGCTTAAATTACAGCAAGGGAGGTTTAAATTGGACATCTGGAAAAACTTCCTCTCAGGGTGGTTAAGCACTAGAATAAATTGCCTAGGGAGGTTGTGGAATCTCCATCATTGGAGATTTTTATGAGCAGGTTAGACAACACCTGTCAGGGATGGTCTAGATAATACTTAGTCCTGCCATGAGTGCAGGGGACTGGACTAGATGACCTCTCGAGGTCCCTTCCAGTCCTATGATTCTATGATTAACATCCATTGGTTTGATTTAATCATAAACAAGGAGATACTTAGGTGATCCCGACAAGTTGCAGTCTTGAACCAGTTGAGAAAAAGATGACTGCAGTGGTGCGGTCATGTACAACACGTAGAAGAAGGTACACTTTTACAGAAGGTTTCTAGAGCTAAGATCGAAGGAAGTAGAGTACGAAGCCAACCACAAATGATGTTGGAAGATGCAATTATGAGGGGTTTAAGCCTAAACTCTTCCGTACTAACTCTTGGTGAAGGAAGAAGTATTTGCAAGGGATCGTTCAAGATGGAAGTCCATTTTGCACACCACCATGGCTACATCTTAGCAATGTGAAACTGTTGCTGCTTAACTATAGCTGTTGCTGCCAGCTCCATCTTCAATTCAGATATGTTTTTAAGAGCGACCAGAAGTAATGTGTCTGAATGTGTTTTGACTAGGCCCAGTTAGGAAACTGAATTTCTGTCCTGGGAAAATGTTTGAATTTTTTGAAAAAATGTCACGCTAAACTCCCTTTCTGCCAGAGCGAACCCAGGGATTACTGACGATATTTTTCAGGAGTATTGCCAAACATGTTTAATCAGGCAATCACAGCTTCCCTTTGAGTGTAATACAAGGAAGAGCAATCAAGCTTTACCTCCAACTTTACAATATCTGTCATCTTTAATGTACACTTAAAATCTATACTTTTTTCTTTCTATTTCACCACTCAATTCCTAAAATTCTGGCTTTAGGCTAAATAATGAGCAACCTCTGAGTTTATCAGTTCTAAGAAACCATGATAGCCAGTAATCTCAAGTGGAAAAATAATATTTTAACTCTATCTTCATTTCCTAGTAGCACTTAAACTATTCACTTATTTCACATTGGTCCCCCTTAAACAGAATAATTTATTTACAGCTTATTTATTCATTACTGTAAACAAGGCATTTTTGTGAGCGTAAATATTACATTAGAGCCATCATCTCAAATTATATATTAGGGAAGAGCAATCAGATATTTGTGTGAGGCTGATTAACAATGCCTTCCTAATAGATTTGAACTTAATGTTTTAAAAATGGACATGTTAGCTGAAATCTGCAGTAATTTGTACCTTTGAGTCAACATACTGTTTTTCCATTTCTCAGTGCCCTTATCAAGCAAGTAAACAAGTCTATAGATGGAACAGCAGATGATGAAGATGAGGGTGTACCTACTGATCAGGCAATCAGAGCAGGTCTTGAATTGCTTAAGGTAAATATTCTCTTGTTGTTCAGTGAACATTAAGATAGCTTTGTTAAAATTCTCTAAAGTAACTTTGTTAAAATATATTAATTCTCAATTTCTACTATAGGCTTTTCAGCAGTTATCCAGCAGAAAATGTTTTCCATACTCTTCACATTTAATCAGTGTGATAGAGCAATAGAAACTATAATTGCAAGCTCAGTATCTTTTCACAACTATTCTCAAACATTACTGTGTGTCCCTTTTTCATGCATGATGTAAATAACAAGGCAGTGAGTATATTTATATACCATGCTATATATTAAATTTTATTTTAAAATTGAAAGTATTCTCTTTTGGAGGATTTGGGTCCAAGCTATAGCTATTGGAGTGTGCATTTGCCTGCACTTGATCCCTCACCTCTGTTTTACTTAGTTCTTCTTTTGGTCTTATTCCTTTGTCCTGTTTGTTGTACGTACACACACACACACATGTTAGTGCAACCATTTTCACCTTTATCATATGTATTGTCTTGTGTTGCTGCATAACTTTGCAATCCGGGTACTGTTTGGTTTGATTGGCGATCCTTCAATTTGAGGATGATCTCTACCATGGATTTACATATGGGTCCTGAGATGACTCAGGAGTCTGATACTGGAACCACAAATCCACCCACAGTAGCTACAGAGATTTTGTGGCAGGCCAGCAGCCTGCTAGGAAGAAGTTTTCTTTTTCCTTCCTCCTCTCTCCTTTTTCAGCTTCGAGGGCAAGGCGCTTCTCAAAGCAGGTCACTGCCTGATAGAGGATATGGTGCCATTGGGGTCAGATGGTCACTTGCTCTTCCCAGCTTGTGATGTCCACATCAGTTTTATTAAGACCTGCTTTCAGTGTGTCTTTGTAGCGTTTCCTGGAAGTTCTTCTTCACACAACGCACAGTCAACCTGTGGAACTCCTTGTCCTAGGAGGTTGTGAAGGCTAGGACTATAACAGGGTTTAAAAGAGAACTAGATGGAGGTTAAGTCCATTAATGGCTATTAGCCAGGATGGGTAAGGAATGGTGTCCCTAGCCTCTGTTTGTCAGAGGGTGGAGATGGATGGCAGGAGAGAGATCACTTGATTTGTTAGGTTCACTCCCTCTGGGGCACCTGGTATTGGCCACTTTCAGCAGACAGGATACTGGGCTGGATGGACCTTTGGTCTGACCCAGTATGGCCATTCTTATGTTTTTATGTTTATGGCATCAAATACATTAATGCTGTAGAGTACAGCCTCAAGTTTATGAAGGTCTTCTGGGTCACCAAAAATTGACAGTTGGATTCCAACAGTTAAAGATGCGAACTCTGTAGACTTTGAAGTCTGCAGAACATACAGCCCAGATTATGCAGAGATTTGAGGCCAGCTGGTTTAACAATATGGGAATTTGGGGATGTGGAAGGGTGAGTGTAGGTGTTTAACATCCCTAGTTGAAGATCTGTGCAAGTGTGGACAAAGCTGGAAGAAGTCGGGAATGAAAGGGTAGATTTGACTTGTCATCAGAGGTGGTAAGAGACCATAGGAGCCATGATGTCGCTCAGGAAGACGATGGAGAAAGATGGATGGGGGGAGGAAAGATGGGGGGAGGGATAGCTCAGTGGTTTGAGCATTGGCCTGCTAAACCCAGGGTTGTGAGTTCAATCCTTGAGGGGGCCACTTAGGGATCTGGGGCAAAAATCAGTACTTGGTCCTGCTAGTGAAGGCAGGGGGCTGGACTCGATGACCTTTCAAGGTCCCTTCCAGTTCTAGGAGATGGGATATCTCCATTAATTTATTTAATTTATTTATTATTTATGGATCTAAGACAGAACTGAACTGTGTGAATATCAACAAAGAAGAGAGGGAGGAGGAAGAGAATTCACTGAAATTAATGCTGATGAAGCAGTGAGCAGGGCTGGAGGAGAGCTAGGAAAGCATAGAGTCCACAGAAGCACAAGGAAGAGAGGGATAGTCAGGAATGTGAAAGGCAGCAAAGAAATTATGGAGTATGGAGAAAAAGCACACAATTTTGAAAAAGATGTCATTAGTGATTTTTCATGAAGACCGTTTTAGCAAAGTGGAGAGGACATAATCAGGTGTGAAAGGAAGGAAGTTGAAGCTCCAAAAAATCAACAGCCTACTCAAGTCGATGAAGGGAAGAAGAGGTGATAGAGGATGAAGTAGGATCAAGTAGAATGTTTCTTTACGGTCGGAAATAGTCTGTTCTTTGAGATAAAAGGGAAAGAGCCAGGAAAGAGAAAAGGAGGTGGCAAGGCAGGATGGAATAGGATGGCATTGGCAGTGTAAAGGGTTTTAGGGATAAATGTTTTCAGAGACCTCACTGTTGGACAAAGGAAAAAAAACAATCAAAGGATTGTGAAAGGAGGCCGAGGATGGGGAAAGCAAATAAACATTATTAAGACCATGGGCAGAGGGAGATGGGTGAGCAGAAGTGGAGGGAAAGAAGGTCTTCAACAGAGAGGTGAGAGATAGGATTGCTTTTCCAAAAACTGCAGTGTATTCTAAGGGTTCAAAATATGGCAGATAACATTTGATCATTTAAACAATTGTGTGGGTGTTTGTTTTTTAAGTTAATATGTGACTTGTCACTTTCTTTTTGCAGGTCCTGTCATTTACACACCCTATCTCATTTCATTCAGCTGAAACGTTTGAATCCCTTCTGGCTTGCCTGAAAATGGATGATGAAAAGGTGGCAGAAGCTGCATTACAAATTTTCAAAAACACAGGAAGTAAAATTGAAGAGGACTTTCCTCACATCAGATCGTGAGTTAGATTATACTGTTCTATTTGAGTACAGTTCTTTATTAAATGGAATTCTAGAAATGTTACATTTTATTCATATGGAAGTGCCATATTAAACATCCTTCATTATTATTTTTTTTGAAGGAAAATTTTACTCCAAAGAAAAGTTTGGGGCACTCAGGCTTTTAATAAGAATAGCAGTGCGGTTTAAATAATCTTAAATGCATTAACTGATGAAAGGTAGAAGCACAAGTAATATGTGAAAAGCAATGTTTCTTCGAGTGATGGTCCCTGTTGTATTCCACTGAGTGTTTATGCATGCGCACCATGCGTCCGGAATTGGAGAATTTGGAAGCAGTAATGTCCACTAGTTCTTCTTTGAGTGCTTGCTCATGTCATTTGCATTCTAGGTGTGCATGCGTCCATGTGCATGACAGTTGGAGATTTTAGCCTTAGCAGTACCCGTAGGGCCGGCTGTTGCACCCTCTGGAGTGCCGTGCTCATGCCACAGTATGTCAGGTGCTACCAGTCCTATGCCCTCACAGTTCCTTCTGATCGCCCGTGGTGCTCAGTCGCTTTACTAGTCTTTCTTGCTTAGCAAGAGCTAGTGGTTGTCTACCATTCTGAACTTTGTGATTTAAGGCCATTGTATATAGTTCGCTTTACTAGTCTTAAGTAGTTAAGTAGATCTTAAGTAATTAAGTGTTAGTAGTTAGGGTCTCAGCAGGACTTTGCCCCAGGCGGGGCATGCCCCGGTCTCCCGGGTTCAAGCCCTGCTCTGACTGCAGCAGGTGTATGCCTGCGAGTGACCACCACAGTAGCTGCCTTAAGTGCCTGGGGGTGTCACATGTTAAGGAGCGGTGCTGGATCTACAAAAACTTTCAGCCCCACACCCAGAAGGAGCGGGACATCGGCCTCAGGGCTCTCTTGGTGGAGTCTGCCCTCCGCCCAGCTTCCAAGCCGTCCAGGCAGGTTGTGCCAAGTGCTTCGGCCCCCATGTGCAGCGCATCGCCGGCACCCGACTTCTCCTGTAGCTGTTTGCCATCGCTGGTGCCGAAGAAGAAGGGAAAGAAGCGCACCCCGGTGCTGAGCAAGAAGGCCCAGAGGTCATCTATCAAGGGACGCAGGCCTGCCCACCAGACTGCTCCGGAGCCACATGATCGTGCATCCCTGATTGGGGTGCCCAGCTCCCTTAAAGATCCACCACCGACTCTTGGGAGCAGTAGGGGATCCGCACTTCTGCCTGCATCTTCGTCATTCCAGGCTCCCACAGCGCAAAGAGAGCACAGGTCTCCACCTGCTCTGATGATGACCCCAGTGCCGCAGGACCCAGCTAAGGCTCCCCAAGAGGGCAAGCCCGCCATTAAGACCCCTCAGGAGACAGGGGAGCAATGCCGGTCGCTGGAGAAAAGGCGTTGATCTTCGCTGCTGCGTTGGGAATCCCGGGGCAGATACCAATCGCGTCGTCGGTTGCCCAGGCAAGCTCCCAAATCGACCTGGCCAAATGGTATCGGTTCTCCACGTGGGCAAGGGAGAGGGGTTCCTCCCCCTTCTCCACATGTATCCAGCTCATCCTCGATTACCTCCTGTCCCTTAGGACCCAAGATCTGGCCCCCTCCTTGGTCAGGGTACACCTGGCAGCCATTTCGGCTTTCCACCTCCCGGTGCAGGGCCACTCGGTGTTTTCACACCACATGACCTCACAGTTCCTAAAAGGTCTGGATCGGGCATTCCCTTACGCTAGACCCCCGGTCCCGATCTGGGACCTGAATCTAGTGCTCTCCCGCCTCAAAGGGCCCCCCTTCAAGCCCTTGGCCACGTGTTCTTGGTCCCACTTATCGTGGAAAGTGGCGTTCCTGGTGGCTATCACCTCAGCCCGCTGGGTCTCGGAGCTTAGGGCACTGACCTCTGAATCCCTGTATACGGTCTTCCATAGGGATACGGTCCAGCTCCACCCGCACCCAGCTTTTCTGCCGAAGGTAGTTTCGGCTTTTCACATGGATCAGGACATTTTCCTCCCAGTCCTCTGTCCTAAGCCCCATTCCTCCAATGAGGAACGACGCCCGCACATGTTAGATGTGCGTAGAGCGCTCGCTTTTTACCTAGACCGAACCAGGCCATTCCGGAAATCCCCTCAGCTTTTTATTGCGTCGGCCGAGCGCATGAGGGGGCGACCGGTTTCCACCCAGCGGATTTCCCGCTGGATCACCTCGTGCATACGCACATGTTACGACGTGGCAGGGGTTCCCCTGCCTCCTATAGTGAAGGCTCATTCGACGAGAGCTCAGGCCTCGTCAGCGGCCTACGTGGCTCATGTCCCTATTCAGGACATCTGCAGGGCTGCTACATGGTCCTCTGTCCACACCTTTTCATCGCACTATGCGATTGTCTCCCAAACGCAGGATGACGCCAGGTTTGGTAGGGCGGTACTCCGCCCGGGTAACCCTTAAACTCCTACCCACCTCTATCAGGTATAGCTTGGAGTCACCTACTGTGGAATACACATGAGCAATCTCTCGAAGAAGAAAGGATAGTTACCTGTTCCGTAACTGGCGTTCTTCGAGATGCGTTGCTCAGGTGTATTCCACATCCCGCCCTCCTTCCGCTCTGTCGGAGTTGTCTGGCAAGAAGGAACTGAGGGTGGGGGGAACGCGCAGCCCCCTTTATAGCGCGATATAGAGGCGCCACTCCAGGGGTCGCAGCGGGGCTCCCCCACTACGGGTACTGCTAAGGGAAAAAGTTCCGGCACTGGTGCACGTGGTGAGCACGCACATCTACTGTGGAATACACCTGAGCCACACATCTTGAAGAACACCAATTACGGAACAGGTAACTGTCCTATCTATCATCCTGGCCCCAGTACCCGCGCTTGAAACCCATGAGGGAAACTTCGCCCATCTCCCCATCTCGGGTGCCTTAGAGTAGCTGCTCTGAACAGATGATGGAAGAAGAGCCATTCAGTCCAGTTCCGATGGTACTGCTGGAACAGAAGAGTCCCGTCATCCTCATCTGATGCGGCAATGGCTTTGGCATTTCACCCACCCCATGATGACTGTCTCCAATTCCAGGATCTCCTATGTAAAGTGGCAGGAGAGCTGCACCGTTCCCTGAGGAGATCCAAGACGCACAGCATAAGCTGTGGGACCTACTTCACTCATCAGTGCCAGTTAGAGTTGCTTTGCCAATCAACGATGCCATCCTTGAGTTAGCTAGAACTGTTTGCCATATGCTGGCCACATGTACATTAGAAGACGGCATGTGGTTTATGGCTCTTGATATGTAAGATGCTTATTTTCACATAGACATTCGTCCGTCCACAGACCGTTCCTGAGGTTCACTGTTGGCTTGCACCATTTTCAGTACAGGGTCCTTCCGTTTGGACTTACTGCTGTTGCCATGGACTTCACCAAGTTTTTCTCCATCGTGGTAGCCTACATGAGGCATTATGGGGTCCTTATATTTTCCTATCTTGGCGATTGGCTCCTAGGTGGTGAGGTCCAGATGCAAAGCTCAACTTTCAACCTCCATGTTGCTTGGACTCCTTTCCTGCCTTGGAGTCAGCATCAACATTGAAAAATCAACTTTGGACCCCACACAATCCCTAGATTGTCACAGCATGAGCATACCTACCAAGGAACAGGTTTCAGACTCTGCAAGAACTCATAGCCCGCATAGTCAACAGTCCTTCTGTCATGGCCAGGACTTGCCTATTTCTTCTCGGCCACATGGCCTCCTGCACATGTTACCATCTTTGCTGGCCTCCACCTTTGCTGTATCCAGATGTGTCTCCAAAGAGTTTACTCACCCACGCATCATGCTGACAGTCTCCCCCACCCCCAGTACTCTTTTCCCTCCACTGGTGGATGGACCCATGGCAGATTTGCATAGGGGTTCCCTTTCTTCCCTCCTCCCTGGACAGGACAATCATCACCGACATGTCCCTTGTAGGATGGGAGCGCATGTGCGATATCACATGACATAGGGAACATGGATTCCTTGGGAATCTAGAAAAACAATGAGTCCAGTGGCACCTTAAAGTCTAACAGATTTATTTGGACATAAGCTTTCGTGGGTAAAAAACCTCACTTCTTCAGATGCATGGCCATGCATCTGCATGCACGAAAGCTTATGCCCAAATAAATCTGTTAGTCTTTAAGGTGCCACCGGACTCCTTGTTGTTTTTGTGGATACAGACTAACACGGCTACCCCCTGATACTTGGGAATCTAGGATACACATCAACATTCTGGAACTTTGGGCTGTAAGGAGGGCATGCCAAGCATTTCTCCCGTTCATCGTTCCCATCATGTTCTTATGTTGAACAGCACCACCGTTTACTACATCAGCAAACAAGGCATGAAGTCGCTGCTCTGTGTATAGAGGCAGTCAACCTCTGAAATTGGTGCATCGCCCACCAGATCCTGTTATGTGCAGCCTATCTCCTGGGGACTCAGAATGTGATTGCAGACTTGCTCGGCAGATGGTTTGTGATTGAGCACAAGTGGGAACTACACTACACTGTAGTGCACAACATCTTCAACCAATGGGGGGCTCCGATCAGCTTTGCTTCCCCCATCAACAACAAATGGAGCACATACTGCTTCGGGGGGATCTTGGTCCTGACTCTCGGGATGATGCTCTCATACTTCACTGGTCAGATCAACTACCTCCTCTTCCACTCCTGCCATGGGTACTCCACAAGATCAGACAACACACAGCAACAGTCATCCTGATCACCCCTGCTGGCCCAGACAGTTCTGGTTTCCCACCCTCCTCCGTATGTCCTCCCATTGCTTAATTCCCATCCCCTCTTTCCCTGATCTACTGATGCAGCACAATGGCAGGATCAGACATCCCAGTCTACAAACACCTCACCTCAAAGCATGGGCATCATTTTTTATGGGCATCATTTATAAAACGGGAGTGTTCATCAGAGGTGCAAAACATCCTTTCCAGCAGCAGGAAAGAGTCCACTAGGCATTCCTACCAGGCCAAGTGGAAATGCTTCAACTCCTGGGACCAACGGAAGGGGCTTTCCCCAGAAAAGGTGAGGATTCCTCTCCTTCTGGACTTCCTCCTGTCATTGAAGGCATCGGGTCTTGCCTTCAACTCTCTCAATGTTCACCTAGCAGCTATTGACGCCTTCCACTCCTTCCCTCCCCTCCCCCGGTGGAAGGGCACTCTTTACACACCCTGTAGAACCTTCCTGCCGTTCAACCCATCACTCCCCAGTGGGACCTCAACCTAGTTTTATCCACATTAATGAAACTGCCCTTCAAACTGCTGGCAGCAAGCTCTATAGCCCTCCTTTTCATGAAAGTCCCCTTGTTGCTATCATTTCGGCGAGAAGGGTCGGTGAACTTGGGACCTTGATGACGGCTCCTCCTTTTATCACTTTCTATAAAGATAAAATCTCCCTGCGCTTGCATCTTAAATTTCTTCCGAAGGTCGTCTCTCAATTTCATCTTAATCAACTCATTCACTTTCTTACCAGCTTTCTTTCTGAACCCTCACACTTCAGTAGAGGAACTACATCTCCACTCCCTCTGTCTGGTGAGCCTTGGCCTTCTTCCTGCAGAGGACAAGACCGATCAGGAAATCTCCTAAACTGTTTGCCTGACCTGTAACTCTTTCAGCTATTGTGGCAATCTCCACACACGGGATCTCCAAGTGGATTTCAGGGTGCATTATACTCTATCAGTTATCAGGACTTCCTCCACACTCTTGGGTGTGGGTCCATTCCATGAGAGCCCAGGCTTCAACCATGACCTCCCTCAATGGCATGCCTCTTGGGGACGTATGTAGAGCAGCCTTGTGGAGTTCAGTACACAACTTTGCTACGCATTACACCTTGGTGCAGGATGCAGTGGCAGATTCTTCCTTCAGCACACCTGTCTTTCACTTAACCATTCCATCTTCATCCTTGCACCCTCCTCTGACTGAGGTACTGCTTGTTAATCTCCCTCAGTGGTATACAATAGGGACCATCACTCGAAAAAGAAGAGGAAGTTACTTGGCTGTGACTGGAGGTTCTTTGAGATGTATAGTGCTTATTTGTATTCCACTTCCCACTCTCCTTCCCCTTTGCTTTGGATCTGTTGGATTTGTGGTAAAGAAGGAAGTGGAGAGGCGGTTGGTCCGCCCATCTCTTTTATCACCTCAGAAAACCGTGAGGTGATCCAAGGGTGCGTGTGCAGACCAATGGACATTACTACTTTCAAATTCTCTGGCTATGGATACATAGTGTGCATGTCTGAAAACTAAATCCATATTACTGTACTTCAGTTACCACAGCCTGTTTCCTAAGTTAATCACTTTTGTAATGCTGGAAAGATGTTCTTTCATATGTAACATTTGTAGAACCAGATGAAGGACAGGGAAAAAACTGAATTTCCCAAGGAGTCCCCCAGTCATTTGTACAAATAAGTTCTTTTGTATAGCTGTATTGTGAAAGCACGTAAAGTAGCAAACTTACAATTTTTAAAATGTATTCACTTTTTATTTTTAGTGCTTTGCTCCCAGTCTTGCATCACAAAGCTAAAAAAGGCCCCCCTCGTCAGGCCAAGTATGCCATTCACTGCATCCATGCAATATTTTCCAGCAAAGAAACACAGTTTGCACAGATATTTGAGGTAAGAAGAAAAGGTTTTAATTATTTTTCTTTTAATCTTCATATTGCATATTCATATTTATGCCTCTGTATTTTTATTATTTTGTTAAAATGAGTGTTAGAATAACTTGTGTTTCAAGATTAGTTACCACTATCAGTCCTTCCCCAGTACCCAAGACATAAAACTAGGAAATGAACTTTTTTCCTTTCTCCCTTCAATCTCAAATATATAGTTCTTGTTGGTGCAGTGGAGGTAATATTAAAGGGCTCCAATCTTGCTGGTTGAATAGATTCTGGTAGAGGGTCTATGCTTACCTTGTAGTGATTACTGGCTCCAGCAAGCAGTCCTTGATGGTTCAGTTTGTATTTGGAAAGGGAACAGTGTATATCATTCGCTTTCATTGGAAGCTCAGGGTAAATGGGATTAAATGGGACTGATGGAAATTTATGCATTCAGCATCCTTTATAATTAACATTTCTAGTACCTTTCATCTCAAAGGATCTTAAATCACTTTTCAAAGAAGAATCACTTAGTCCACTACTGAAATAGTAATTTTGACATCAATTTAACACAGAAAAATATATCCGTTAATCTAATGAATTCATAATTCCTGCAAGGCTTTTGGGGGGCGGGGGGGGAGAGAGTTGTGTGTGAATGAGGGAGGGAGGGAGAGAGAAAACACATTGTTTCAGTAGCAGGTGAAACTTTTCATTGAATGGAATTTAGTGTTCAATAATAAGTACTATTCTAGTATAGCTAAACTGATTAGATTGGTATGATCTGAATTTGTTGCCTATATTTATCTTTTAGCCACTGCATAAGAGCCTTGATCCAAGCAACCTTGAACATCTCATTACACCATTGGTTTCTATTGGTCATATAGCCATGCTGGCCCCAGACCAATTTGCTGCCCCTTTGAAATCCTTGGTAGCCACCTTTATTGTTAAAGATTTGCTAATGAATGACAGGGTAAGTACTTTTTTAACTATTTGTGCCTTTTTTGAGAAATTGACCTTTTTCTTTGGTAAGATATTCAGGAAATAGAAAATTAGGATAGTTATAAAAATTAGTAGCATGTCTGTATACATCTCGAGATATTTTGGTGTTTTGGCATGTATTTTTTTAACTTGACTGGAAATTTATGCAGTAAAAAGGGCTAAGAGGGCTTTTTCTCCCCTCCCCGATAGTGTAGAATCATTTTTCCTTTCATGGATCATAGCAAGTGACTGTCTAATTCTTAAAAATATTAAACCCACTTGGTGAAATCCTAGTTCCATTTTAGTCAATGGGATTTTTGTGGTTGATTTCAAGCTGGGTCAGGATTTCCTCTATTGTGCTTAGGCCAACAACTTGACATTTTAAGAAGGCTTTATTCCAATTTTGAAATAATTAGCAGATCTGTAAACACAAGAATTTAACTTTCAGTTTGGCTTATACTTTAAGGCAATTGCTTTCTCTTAGGAAATAGAAAAATGAAATAAGTAAAAAAAATATTTTTCAGTATGATTAAACTGGCTGTTTCAATAGTGAATACATGTACTAACATTACAAAATAGTTAACCAATGAATGCTGCTGTTTGTCTTTAAAAGCAAACAGAAGCAAATAAGATTATAGTAGGCTTTACTAATAGTATCGTATCCTATTAGTAGAATAATAAACTAAACGTAACAAGATGTAAAATTTGATTTAGCTTCCTGGGAAAAAGACAACTAAACTTTGGGCTCCAGATGAGGAAGTTTCTCCAGAAACGCTTGTCAAAGTAAGTAGCTCTTAAAACTTTTTCTTGGTGTATATTTACTGTCATAATAATTGTGAATTAATGATGTCTGTATACCTAAAGATGCCTAGTATTTCTAAAGCTGCCATTAATAATTGTCATTCTTTTCTGTATGTTTCCTTCAGATTTATCCGCCCCGTGATCTTTCTAAAACTAAAAATGTCTGGTTTAAATAAAATAAGGATTTTGTCAGAATAGGCTTGGACTCGCAACTCCTTCCTCTTGGGATTCCACAGGTCTCATTCATGGGGCCCTGCCATGATCCAAGCGGGCTTCCCCAGTCCACCAGTATCCAGGTTCCGGTCTTGCTCCACGAAACATCCCTTGGTGTTTCACACTTTATACCTCGGTTCGGGGACCCCACATGCATCCTTCTTGAGGCAGGCCTGTGATTCAGACTGGCTTCCCTAGCTCACCTGTCTCCCTTCTGGTTCTTGTTCCCATCCTATTCTCCTGACTTGATACTTCTCTGGAGTTCTGCTCTCCAGGCTGTCTGCCCTATCTCCTGTACTGGGAGTCACTTAGCAGCTGGGGTTTATCATGTTAAGGAGGTAGCTACTTCATTAACACCCTGGCTCTTATTCCCCAGCTAGTCTTCTATTGTCTTGAATACCTGTTTCCCTAAATGGGTCATGTCATAGACTAAAAGTTGACTAGCCCCAGGCCCCACTACCCCTTAAAGGGGGCAGACTACCCTGTTACAGAATACCATTCCAGCGAGCTCACGTACCACCAGTGGTACACGTACCGCAATTTGGGAACCCTTGAGCTAAACAATATTAATGCAACCACCAAATTGTAAGCATTTTTATACAACTCTGTAGTGCAGCACATTTTTTGGCAATGCAGATTTCCATATTGGGATCTCTCTGCAACCCAAAAAAACAGGAAATACCTGGGCTACTGCACTTGGGATGCCCAGGACGTAATTCCAGAGGGGATGTTTTCATAGTTTAGTGGTCGGATCCACTGATGTATGCCTTCCCTCCTATCCTCCTTGCTCCTTTGCATCCTCCAGAAGATCAAGAAGGACAAGGCAGCAGTAATTCTAATAGCACTATGGGGGCTGAGGCAGTTCTGGTTCATGATGATCCTTTGGATGGCCCCTCACCCTTGCATTTACCTACAGTCATTTCTGGGTTTAGTGTTGCAAAACGGAGGCAGCACCAGCCACCCCAACCTGTATCCATCCATCTGGTGGCCTGCTTTTTGGATGGGCAACAGAGCTAGAGGAGTCTTGGTCAGAGGAGGGCCAGTCTTTCTCAATAGCAGGAAATCGTCTACACGAAGGTGCTATACTGCCAAGTGGAAGGGGTTCTCTTTGTGGTGTCAGCAGGATTCGGGAGGAGTCAAGGATTCCTCTTATCCTGTAGTATCTACTCTCCTTGAACTCATCAGGCCTATCTGTCAGTGCACTACAGGTATATTTAACAGCTATTAATATATTTTATCTTCCAATGGAGAACTTCTCAGTTTTCAGCCACCCCACAACAATAAAGTTTCTAAAAGGCATTATCAGAACATTCCTGCTGGTATTAAAACCTATGCCTGCGTGGGACCTGAACTCTGTACTATTGGCACTTATAAACCTGCCATTCAAGTCCTTGGCTTCTGCTACCTCTTACACTTAACAGTGAAGGTAGCCTTCCCAACTGTTAGTACATTGGCCAGGAGAGTGGGTGAGCTTGGGGACCTCATAGTTCCCCCACCTTATATGATCTCTCACAGAGACAATTTACCTGAGATTACATCCCAGGCTTATTCCCAAGGTTCTTTCCAATTTCACTTGAACCAAACAGCCCACCTATCTGTATTTTACCCAAAACCTCACAATAGTAGTGAGGATGAGAGACTCCACTCCCTTTATTTAAATTTATTTCAGTGAGAGGTATCTGTTGGTGTAGCCCAGGGGTTCTCAAACTGGAGGTTGGGACTCCTAAGGGGGTCGCGCGGTTATTACGTGGGGGGTCGTGAGCTGTCAGCTTCCACCCCAAACCCTGCTTTGCATCCAGCATTTATAATGGTGTTAAATATATAAAAACATTTTTTTTAATTTATATGGGGGGGTCGCACTCAGAGGCTTGCTGTGTGAAAGGGGTCACCAGTACAAAAGTTTGAGAACCACTGGTGTAGCCCCTTAGAAAGCATGTAAGAGAGCTGCAGGAGGAGGTGTCTCATCTGCAGACATATCAAGAACATAAGGACTTCATTGACAGGATCCACATGGAGACATCCAAGGTGGAGTATGCTAGCGAGCTATAGGTGACTACAGGAACACCAGAGGAAGGAGGAGAACTGGCTGCTCTGCCTAGAGCCCTAATTGAAGATGTTAGAGAGGATGCTGAGGTTCATCTGTTCCTCTGATCACTTCTCCATGCTGTTCACCCACATGGGTGCTGATTATATTGCCATGTATGACCCTGAGCAGATCAGCGGTGACTACAGGGCTCTGGGAGTGAGGGTGAAGGAGTTTGGAGCAAAGTTGGCAGTCCAGTCCATCCTCCCAGTTGAGGGTAAGGGCCAAGGCAGGGACACGTGCATCCTGGAGATAAATGCATGACTGCACAGATCTTGTCTACAGAAGGGCTTTGGCTTCCTTGACCATGGGATGCTGTTCTGAACAGGAGGACTGCTGGGAAGAGATGGGGTCCATCTGACCAAGAAGGGGAAGAATATCTTCACACACTGACTCACCAATCTAGGGATGAGGGCTTTAAACTAGGTTCAAAGGGGGCAGGTGACAAAATCCCACAGGTAGGTATTAAAAAAGGTGATCTTAACAGAGGGCTAAATATGTTGTGAGGGAGGAAAAGGGAGAATTATAGTAAAGTCATAGGAGCAGCAAGAGGGACAACAGTGGGGGAATCTGCTCAACATCTTAGATCTCTATGCACAAATAAGATATTAATTTTGCTCTTCATAGGCATAAAAACAAAATAAACGGTGATTGGATTATTTATATTGGCTGTCTTGTGAGTTCCAGCGTTTAATAGTAATACATTTATCATGTAATTCAAATTAAATATTATGTGGTGTCACAGGACAGCGGATGTGAATGTTTGTGGTGAAAGGCTTGATTAGCCATGTTCTGTAGCAGATGTTAACTTACAGTAGTAAATGTTGTATAATTTTTTTTATTGTACCTGCAATGAAAAATTGCTTTATTTCGTAAAAACTAGCAAGGTTTATTTACATTTCAGAAAATTTAGAAACTATGCATGTTGCAATGATGATGAATGCATGTTTCACATGCTTGTGAGGAATATGTTCTCTATCTAATTAAAGCATTTGAGAAGATTATATTGCTAAGTGATCAGGCTACTACAGAGATTATTTCAAAATTTTGTTTGCAGAGCGTAATTAACATACTACTTGTGAACATTTCTTTCAGATTCAGGCCATTAAGATGATGGTTCGATGGTTGCTAGGAATGAAGAATAACCACAGTAAATCAGGAACTTCTACTCTGAGATTGCTAACAACAATATTGCACAGTGATGGAGACTTGACAGAACAGGGAAAAATTAGGTATACCATCGGCAATTAAGTGAAACCATCTATTTGGACAGTATAATTGCTCAACAGTTTCAGTAACTTAGAAGGGGCAATGCGCACTGTATGGAGAAGAAGTATTTAAAGGCATTTGGGATGTATGGATATATGTTATATACCTCTACCCCGATATAACACGGTCCTCGGGAGCCAGAAAATCTTACCGCGTTATAGGTGAAACTGCGTTATATCGGGTAGGGAAGGCTGTGCCTCCCCAAACAGCCTGGCACCGCCCCCTATCCGACCTCCACCTGCTTCCCACCCCCTGACTGACGCCTCAGAACCCCAGACCCATCCAGCCCCCCCGCTCCTTGTCCCCTGACTGTCCCCCGAGACCCTCTGCCCCTTATCCAACCCCTCGGCCCCGGCCTGGCACCCTTAACACGCCGCTCAGAGCAGCGTGTCGGAGCTGTCCCTAGAGGGGTGCGGGGCCTGGGACAAATCAGCCTCCCCGCTAGTCTCCTCACCGTCTGCCCAGCGCTCCCAGCCCCCGCTCGCCGCCTCATCCCACCTACCTAGGGAGGTGGTGGAATCTCCTTCCTTGGAGGTTTTTAAGGCCCGGCTTGACAAAGCCCTGGGTGGGATGATTTAGTTGGGAAGTGGTCCTGCTTTGAGCAGGGGGTTGGACTAGATGACCTCCTGAGGTCCCTTCCAACCCTGATATTCTATGATTCTATGATACCTGCCCGCTGCTCGCCTCCCCGCTAGTCTCCTCACCGTCTGTCCGGCGTGCCTCCCCGCGTCGGCCTAGCCGCCGCTCTCCTGCTTGCCGTCTTTCCGCCCGCCTGCCTCCTCACCCCACTCCTGCCTGCTGCTTACCTCCCCATTTGCCTCCTCACCCCGCTTGCCCACCCGCCTCCCACCCTTAACACGCTGCTCAGAGCGGCGTGTCGGAGCCAGACATGCTGACCCGCCAGAGTGCGCAGCCCCGCCCCCCAGAGCGCTGCTTTACCGCGTTGTATGCGAACCCATGTTATATCGGGTCGCGTTATATCAGTGTAGAGGTGTACTTTATATATAAAATTTACCTTTTTATGAGGTAATGGTACTCTAGGCTTGAATTCCCAGATAAAAAGTCCAGGGAACTTCAAATTTATTTTGCTACTATAAATATAATCCAAAATCATAGTAAAGAGTTGTTGTGCTTTTTCCTCTACTTTTTCTCTCATCCTTCCACTCTGAACTACTTTTCATACTGGAAGGAAAAATTGCACAATTTCTTCTTTTTCTCCTTCTAAACTGACTTTAAACAAAATTTTGTTTAAAAAAATCTTACCTTGTGGTGCACTTTATGCATAGTTGAAGGCACACTGCTTTTAGGAAGGGAGATAAGGATGAAGGGGATGAGGGACATAAGTAAAGAAGATTAGCTTTTTAACAATTTGTTTCATCTGGCTGTTAGCCCATTTGCTTTGACTGCTAATGTTTATTTTTGTGTAAACTTTATAATCTTTCTTCAAGCACAAGTGAGGAGCCGAGTTCACCATCATTATTGTTGGCAAACGTTGAAAATTCTGTTTACAGAAACCAATGGAGAGCAGAGAGGGATTACAGTAGTCAAAATAAAGAGATTTGCATGTTTGATAGTTAAATGACTGTACAATGATTATGCAAATCAAACACCAGACCAGTCCAGAGGGTAGGGAATTGCACAATAGAGCATTTTGTAGTTGTGCATTAACTTTAGTCACTGCACTCAAACTGAAAATTCCATTTCAGTATAACTTGTAAATAATCATAACACTCTTAAATTTAAAATACCATCATATGACCCATATATAGAAGTCTGTCTGCGAAGGAATTAAGTAGTAATAATTCTTCTTCAAGTAGTGGCCCTATGGGAGCGTATGTGCGTTCCTGCGCTTCTGATCGGAAATCTTTGTATCAGTGTCCATTCGGCCCGCACATGCATGCTCATGTCCTCGTGCTCTGCCTTGAGGGGAGAATCACGCTCAGTTCCTTTTCAACCGCCCCTGGCTAAAGATGGAGTGATTAGCAGTCCATTTACAGATACTTTATTTCTTTAGAAATGTGGTGTTAGCTGGTTTTTAGTGCTTTTATTCTTTTCTTAGGGCATGTCTACACTACAAATTTAAGTAGACTTAAGTCGACGAACAGCCACTGCAGTAATTACTGTGGTTTTCCATGTCCCCACTACCCTCCTTCTGTCTGTGTCTTCACTAGGAGTGCTTGCATCGACTTAATGGGGCAATGTGGGGGGCTGAGAGCCCAGGCTCTCACTCAGCACTGAGCTCCCTGCTGGGAGCCAGGCTGCAACCCGGGCTCTCAGCTCCCCGCTGGGAGCCCAGCTGCCACCCAGCACATTCAGTCTCCTTGGTATCAAAGGCGTGTAAACACAGTATTTATAGATTGGGTGGCATAGGGTGCAATAGACACCCTTGGTAAGCCTGAGAACCCTATGGGCACAGGCACCAAAGCAGCGGTACTGCTGGTCAGGGCCAGGGGCGTAGACTGTACCACCTCTGGGCAGATGGCTCCAGTACAGAAGCCCCCGGCACAGGCAACTGTGAGACAGCCATCATCAGACCGCTTGCTGCGGCCAAGGTCTCCAGTCCCTTTGGCACCATCGACTCAACACCAGCAACCGCTACCGGTAGATATTACTGCGGCACCACAGGAGTTTAGATTTTCTAAGGACCTTATGATACCTGAGGCACCAGAGTCTCCTCTGTTTGGTACCAGGGCCCTGGCACTGAGCAAATCTCGGGCTTAGGGCTCACCACTGGCACCGAGCTGTGCACCTCCAATTTCCATGTGAGCTCCACCACTTTTCAGTGGAGATTTGGACAATGACCAGGAGGAGGTTCTCTTTCATCACTCTACTGTGCTCCTTCTTGCTACCATAACCAGCCATGGGCTCAGCCTCCCATGCCTTTCCCACCGCCCCAGTGGCAGCCAAATGGGATCCATGGTTGGCCTATAGGCATCATGCCTTCTTGGGTGTCTGGTGTCACACACTGAAAAGACTGTGAGGCATTCTCCCACAACCACTGCATCTAGAGCCTCAGAACCTCCTGAGGAAATCCTGGAGGAGCAGGAAGTGGGACTAGAGGAAGATGTTATACCATATTCTTACATCTCTTCCTCCCCTCCAGGAGAGATGATTATGCCCCCTTCATCATCTATGGCAGACAATTTTAAGCTCTTCCAAGATCTTACAAAGAGGGTGGCAAATACCATACAAATACTTCTAGAGGAGGCAACACACTCATCATAAGCTGCAAGATATTTTACATACATCCTCCTCCTTGAGGATAGCCCTCCCTATCAACAAGGCCCTTTTGGATCCAGTTAAGCTCATATGGCAATGTCAGCATTGGCCAAACCGACAGACTGATAAAAAGTACTATGTTCCCCTCCCCTGGGATACGGAATTTCTTTTCTCCCACCCTCTGCCTAATTCCATTGTTATTGACACAGTGAATTTCTGTGGCTGCTAACATCATTCCAAATCCACCCCCTATGATTGGGATTGAAAGTGCCTTGACTTATTTGGGAGGAAGGCCTACTCTTCTGCTACTTTGCAATTCAGAATTGCAAACTACCAAGCCCTAACAGCAAAATACAACAATATGAATTATGCCAAATTCAATGCCTTTATTGATCATCTAGTGGAGTCACAATGGGAACAATTCTGAGCCATTATCAACGAGGGATAGTTGGTGGCTAAAACAGTGCTCCAGACAGCACTTGAGATGGAATGGACTGCTGTATCAGCTGCATCAACGATAGTTGAGATGTGACGAGCTTTTGTGGTTTCATCATTCAAGTTTCCTGAAGGAGGTTCAGATAACTGTCGAATACCTCCCCTTAATCAGTCGTCTCACAAACTGCATACACCTCAGTTCCCACCACACTATTACAAACCACAGAGAAAAAGCTCCAAGTTTCAGAGGTGCAAACCATCAGGCCCTCAATCCTCAGCATCGTAATCTTCCACCTCAAAACATCAGTTTTGATGCCTTGGTCGAGAGACCACTCCCTTCAACAACAGCTGCCACTTTCCAACCCCTTGCATCCCTTTGAATGCTGCATTACTTTGTTCTCTCATAACTGGGGAACACACAACATCCGGCAAATGGGTTTCAGAAATTATCTCCCAGGGGTATTCGGTCCACTTCACCTCCCTCCTTTCCCCCGACTTCCCTTCCCTGTCCCTCTTCAGGGACCCTTCTCAAAAGAGACTGTTACAACAGTAGATAGGAGTCATAGAACCCATCCCACTGCATCTCTGGGGCAAAGGGTTTTACTCTCAATATTTTCTGATCCCCAGGAAAAAGGGAGGTGAGAGACCCATACTGGACCTCAGAGAATTGAACAAATACATCAAGGCTCAAAAATTCAATGTGATCGCATAAGTAGCATCCCTGTTCCATCTTTGGAATGGGAGATTGGTTCTCAGCCCTCACTCTCCAGGGCACGTATTTCCACATATCAGTCCTGCTGTTCCACAGATGATTCCTCCGATTTACTCTGGGTCAGGACCATTACCCGGTCAGAGTATTCCCTTTTGGCCTCTCATTGGCTCCCAGAGTATTCTCCAAGGTCCTCTCTGTAATGCTGTCCCACCTACATACTTGGGATCATCATCTACCCATACTTAGACAACTGTCTCCTCAGGGCCTGCTCCTTCGAAGAAGCTCTACAGGCCACCCGTGGAACTATGGACATATTTATGAAACTGGGTCTACAAATCAATGTCCAAAAATCGACCCTAACTTAAATACAATGCTTGGAATTTGTAGGGGCTGATCTCTACTCACTGCAAGCAAAGGCGCTCCTTTCACAGCACAGATTTCACAGCCTGTCCTTGCTTTTAAAGACAGTGCAAACCAGCTCGCAAACATTGACCAGACATTGCCTCCAGCTTCTGGGGCACATGACGGCTGGCGTGTTCATAATATCTCATGCCAGACTTCACATGAGGTGCCTGTAGACGTGGTTCACCTCGGTTTTCAAACCAAACAAAGACCGTTTACACACACCACACTCGATGCCTTCTAGGGTCAAACACTCCCTGAATTGGTGGAAAGACCCAGCAGACGTTTGCACAGGGCTCCCGTTCACACAGTTCTCCCATCCCCCCGACACTTCTCACTATGGACATATCCCTCAGAGGGTGCCCATCTCAACAACCTCATGACCTACAGCAAATGGTCACCCGCAGAGGCGACTCTCTACATCAACCTTCTTGAACTCAGAGCAGTCAGGAATGCTTGTGCTCGCTTTCTTCCACCTATCAGAGGTACACCTATGAAAGTCATGACAGACAACATTGCGTGCATGTACTGCATAAATCATCCAGTGGGATGCCAGATCATCCGCCCTCTGCGCAAAAGCACTAAAGCTGTGGAACTGGTGATATCAGCGGCCTGTCTACCGGGAACGCAGAACACAGCAGGCTGTTTCAGGTGCAAGTTTTCACATGACCATGAGCGGGAAATGAGCCTAGCAGTATTTCACAGCACATTCTGTCAGTGAGGGACACTGATGATAGACTTTTTTGACACTTACCTGAACAAGAAATGCCCATACTACTGCTCCAGGACAGGCCTTGGCCAGCACTCGTTTCGGGATGCTCTCCTTCCATGGGATGAGGGCTTTCTATACAGCTTCGCCCGTTCCCTCTGCTGTTGAAGGTCCTGTTAAAAATAAAAAGAGAAAAAGCAAACAACATACTGATTTCTCCCACCTGCTCAAGACAGACGTGATATCCGTACCTGTCGCAGCTGGTGGCTTGTCCATCGATCCCTCTTGAACTCAGTCCTTACCTTCTGTTGCAGAATGAAGGACGCACTCTCCATCCGAACCTATGGATACTCTGGCTCAAAGCCTGGCTCCTTCGTGGTTCCAACACATAGAGAGCTCTTGTTCTAGGAGGTACAGGAAGTGTTAATAAACAGTAGGAAATCGGCTACCTGTCGTAATTACCTAGAAAAGTGGAGCAGGTTTCAAGTTTGGTGTAAATCCAGGCAAATTACCCTGGCATCTGCTACTCTCCCTGCAGTGTTAAACTACATACAGACTCTCAATAAGTCAGGGCTCTCTCTCAGTTCATTCAAAGTAAACCTGGCATCCCTAGTGACTTTCCATCAACAAACAGGGATACTCAGTTTTCTCACACTTCAAACAAAGAGGTTCCTGAAGGGTATAGCGAACCTCTTTCCCCAACCCATACATCCCATCCCAACATGGGACCTGAACTTAATTTTAAAGAGCCTGACTGGACTGCCCTTTGAACCTATGGCCACTTGTTCGCTCACAAACCTATCAATGAAGACCGCATTTCTAGTTGCCCTCACCTCGGCAAGGAGAATAGGGGAGATAACAGTGCTTATGGGTGCACCCCCCTTTTACTGTCTTCTTTCACAACAAGGTTACTCTGAGGCCACACCCAAAGATCATGTCCAAGGTGACCTCATCCTTTCACATAAACCAACCAGTTCACCTCCCGACATTTTATGTTAAGCCTCACCTCAATAACAGAGAGGCCATACTTCACATGCTAGATGTTAAGAGAGCTCTGGCCTTCTACCTGGACAGGACAAAGGCTTTTAGGAAATCTCCTAAGTTCTTTCTTTCCATTGCAAATAGGTCTAAAGGCACAGTCATATATCAGCCCAAAAGCTCTCCAGATGGGTCTTGAACTGTATCAAACACTGCTATCAGGTTCACAATATCCATCCAGGATATGCACACACTCCGCGACTGAGTTCGGTTTCCTCCTCAGTCACCCTCCTCGAGAATCTCCCATCCGCCATAAATAAGATTCTAATCCCCCTCTTCTCACTTATACACCTATACAGCCCCACTTACGGACAGTATAGGGAAATGTGCCTTGCAGCATCCTCTGAAAGTCGCCAAGCCCAGAATTTGTCATATGTAGGTATGAACTGGGTTCCAGTCTGAGCGCCACATGGAAAACACTTTGACACTAGCCACCTCCCATTTAAACCATGGGGCAGTTGGCTGTAGAAACTTGGTAGACTGCAATTGCTAAGATATTTCTCTGAGATACAGTTTCTTTGGATAGTATCAGAGGGGTAGCCGTGTTAGTCTGGATCTGTAAAAAGCAACAGAGTCCAGTGGCACCTTTAAGACTAACAGATGTATTGGAGCATAAGCTTTTGTGGGTGATCCGACGAAGTGGGCATTCACCCACGAAAGCTTATGCGCCAATACATCTGTTAGTCTTAAAGGTGCCACAGGACTCTCTGTTGCTTTCTTTGAATAGTTGGCTTCAATGCTTTATTTTTTAGCTTCTAGGTAAATCTTCTACATAGCAACTATACTCCTTTATGCATACAATGTTAGCACGTGTACAGATGAAATATTTTTGGCTTATTTACCTTGATAATACCCTTTAAATTTAAATATTTCTTTAGAAAAGCTTGAGACTTAATTGAAATAGGCTAAACTAAAACAATTTAAGTTAAAGCTGCCACACCATGCTGTTTTAATACTGTTTTTATTTGATCTAAATAAAGCATTAAATGTAAAAATACAGTATTGCTTAAGTATTTGTGAAAAGAGCACTAGGATATTGCAATACCACAGGACACCAGCTGCTGCAAATAGCTGTTAAAATTCTGATACTAGGGCAAGAACACTGATACTAGGGCAAGAATCTATTTGAAGAGATCTCCAGCCCCACTGAAGTACTGACTGGCAGTAAGTCCCAAAAGTCACCCCTCATAAAACTGCATTTTGGAAATAAGAATATTGAAGGGCCATGCCATCCACATTGATCTAGAATGAAGGCCTACAGAAAAATGAAACTAGCAGGGGAAAACCAAGAGTTGGATGAATGAAAAATATACTGTTTCAATGGCTGCCATTGCTTTATAGATTCAGGCATAATGCTGCCTCTGGGCTCCAGCTTGATACCCAATATTGCCAAAGGGTTTGTTTTGTTCAGAGGAATCCTTTCACTCCATGTGACTTGGAAGAAATTTAGAGGGTTAGACAACTTTCATTTACATGCTGTGCATTCAGAAGAGGATTTCTTTCTGACATACCTAAGTATTAGTCTGTGGCGTGAGAGAAAATGTCAGTTCACATTGAAGTTTATAAGCCATTGATTTTTACAAGTGCTTTCAAGACACATCTTTAGATTATGTACAACAGAACTTCACAAAATTAAGACTGAGTACTCCGGTCCCACAATTTATCTACCCATTTGGTCTCACTTTGCTGCAGTTTCAAATATATGCCTTATATCAGAACCCCTTTCTTAAATCCTCATATTTCTGTTTACAATGCCTCCTCCTATACAATACACCATGTGTGATTGCTGTTGGCCTCATCCCTCTGGCCTTCCCCCCCACATTCTTAATTCATTTGCTTATTACAACCACTTGTGGCTTGTTTTAATTCAGACTGTAAACGCTTAAGGGCTGGGACTGTCTCTTATGTGTTTGTATAATCTCTAACACAGTTGGGCCCTGATCTTATTCTGGCTTCTGTGCACTGCTAGAATACAAATAATATTTAATATGAATAATTTGAACTTTGTAATCATTTAGCCAGTTTACATGTAAAATCTGACTTAATTTTCAAAATAAGATTTTGTGATACTGTAAAATGGTTGAGTAAAATTGAGAGTTCTTAAGTTTATCCTTTCTCTTCACCAACAAATACATTTCTACCACAAAGAAAGCAAACTTGTCTGGCAAGACTTATTTATTCTTTATAAACCCATACTACTTATTGCATGTGACTCAATTAGCATACTTGTTTTTTCTCTCAATTTTTTTCCATTCTATTTTAGTTAGAAGCCACTGTGCACTAGAAAATTCCAGAATCATTCTTCATGCCCTTTTTGTTGTAGTAGTATTCCAGTTCTACATGACTTCAAAAAAAAATTGTTAACTAACCCCCTTAAAACTGTACGGTACACGACTAGACGATTTGAGTATGTTCAAAATCGCCAAGTATTCTGTCATGTTCTGGTTATTAATAAGTATAGTTACAATCTTTTCCTTCCTAATCACCCCAACTTTTAAATATATTTTTCATGATAAAGATGGATTTAAAATAGTCTGGTGGCTGTTGTTCCATAAATACCTGAGAGAAAGATTAAGGCGTTCAATATTTTGTCATCTTTCATATATCAGTAATTTTATCCCCTCATTAATTAGATCTATTTTCTACTACAAGTTGCCAGGGGAAAAAGCTATGCTTGTTATAGCAGTCAACACTAGAGTCCAGGCCCAAGCCAGAGCCTGTGTGAGACATGAGACTCTTTGAGATCTATTTCTTTTTGACAATTAGATGCATAGAAGGCCAAAAGAAATGCTAATTTCCCAGAAATGAGAGAGAGAGTTTTGAAAGTCCCTGAAGGCTAGCAATAAACTGATTATAAATTTAAACAGATTGGGTCAATACCAATTTGCAGAGATAGGTTGAAACTATTTTATACTCTTATGATCTCTTTGTCATTATAGTATTACTCAGTGTACCAAAAATCCAACCATATTTGGAAAATAGCAAATGCCTGATTAGGGGAGCATGTAAATCAATTACTGGTACTCCTAAAACATTGAGAGAGAGTTGGTTTGACTTACCAGATCCCTTTATCTGGCTTCATAGGAGAGGGAATGCTTTAGCCATTATACTGAGATTTCATAAGCCCTAGTATACACGAGGACATGATGCATATTGTGCTAGCATTCGCTAATACATAGGCATTATGATAAGGCAAACTGGAACCATTTCCTCATGTGAAACGCTTTGAGGAAATCACAAAGGACATTAATTCCCTTGGGGAAAATGTGCCCAAGTGTATAGGTGTACCCTAAGTAGGTTGTGATTATGCTGTCATGAATCTGGAAACTAATTCCTTTCATACAGTAAATAACACAAGGTTTAGCAGAGGTACTATGCAAACCTCTAGATGGGTAGAGATTCCATGAGAAGTATTAATTTACAAGGTTCTAATTTTACTTTTCAGTTACTTACATAATTATTTTGTGTACAGAAAGCAAAGGCCATTCAAATTCCTCACTGTTCCACCTGAGCCATTTTTCAGCATGATGGAGAAAAATTGTTTCAGACTTGAGGAACTTGATTCCATGACACAGATACTTAAATAATCTTGCACTAATTTAACCCATCTACCTCTGTGCTTGTTTTTCAGTAAACCCGATATGTCTCGTCTGAGGCTGGCTGCTGCTAGTGCTATTGTGAAGCTGGCACAGGAACCTTGTTACCATGAAATCATCACATTAGAACAATACCAGCTGTGTGCATTAGCCGTTAATGTAAGGAAATGGGGTGGAGGGAAGAGAGAGGAGTGTGGGTCTGTCTGTCTGTCTGAATCAGCTAATATGTATGCTAATAATCTGTGGCTTCAGATCACTAAGAATATTCATTTGAAGAGTCATTCTCAATATTCAGATTGCAATTCTAACTTGTCCTCAATTTTAAATTTGTTTCTCATGATCCTGAAAATTCAGGGTTTTTTTATTATGTTGAAATGATGGATACTACTAGGAACTAAAAGCAATAAAGGAGTGTGGTCTAATAGTAAGAGCACTGGACCGAGCATTAGAAAATTGGTATTCATTGCAACTAAAAGATTCTTCTAGTATCTATTTGCCAAACTTCAGCTAGATAACAAATTTATTTTAATGCTGACGTAGTAATGTAAGAAAGATACACTGGGGTATGATGATTTTTAGAGAGATCTTTGGTTCTTACGAGCCATGCAAAGTTCACTTTGTGATATTGACTTGTTTTGAGGTCTGCAGAAAAAAGCTCTCATCCTGCAGACCTTAAGGGTATATCTACATTGCAATTAAACAACCGCTGCTGGCCTCTGTCAGCTGACTCGGGCTCATGGGACTCGGGCTACAGGGCTGTTTATTTGTAGTGTAGACGTTCAGTCTCGAGCTAGAGCGTATGATTTCTCAACTCTGCCTCCCCTGCTTTTAGTTTTCTAGTATTTATACAGTGCTGTATACGTTCATGGCTCTTCACAGTTAAAATGTACAGCTCTCTGTCTCCAGGAGTTTACAGTCTGAATTGGACATAATATGGCATTCCTAGAGCCGCGTGGAGCAGCATCGGATCCTGCTCCCCGGCTGGAGCTCTGGAGCGGGGCAAGCCCCAGTCCCCACTCCCCAGCAGGAGCTCAAAGGCTGGATTAAAATGGCTGGTGGGTGAGATCTGGCCCACGGGGCCATAGTTTGCCCACCCCGACCTATCTGGAGATGTAAGATTTTAAAAGCAAGGAAAAGGAGGTGATACACAATGAAGTGAGGATCAAACCAACAACCAGGATTTTTGATAGATTGGGGACAATGAGTATCTAGAAGACTGGAGGAACTTTAGTCAAGGAGGAAGATGATTAAGGCATGGACACATAAATTTTGGCTGCTGGCACTGGAAGGAAGGGGGAAACATGAGAAAACCCATCCTGGTGCATCAAGTCCAGTATCCTGTTTTCAACACTGTCTTGAGGACTTCAAAATGTGTAGAGGACAAAGTGATAGGCTTTGGTTACATACCAGACACAGGGAAAAGAGGAGAGAAGAGAGTCAAAAACACCCCCCCACCACCCCTTGGTTAAGTCTGTGTAACAGGGAGGATAGTCAGACCACAAAATGGAGGTAGTGGAGAGAGTCGGGGACATAATATTATGCACTTGGTTTTGGTTTATACTGAGCCTGAGAGTGGCGAACCATCCAAGATGAAATATATATATGAGAGACACCCAGAGAGGTTTACAGGCTGAACAGCAGATTGGCCTGCAGTTGCGATATATGTTTTGAGTCCTCAGCACAGAGTTGATATTTAAAATCTACTAAAGCACTAATAGGAAAGTAGCAATGGCACTAATTGGAATGAGAACAAACAAAGAATACACAACTAAGGACCTAACTAAAATTTAATATTCTAATTTTTAAAAAATAGAACAAAAAACCAAGTTGTATATAAAACAAGAATACATCATGATCTTCATTGCTATAAACCTTGTTCAGGAAGGGGATTTGGGAAGACTTTTTTCATTAGATATGCAGCGGCATGGCCCCAGTCCATCGCTCTAGCCGGGGAGCAGGGTCGGGGGCTGCTCCCGGAAGCAGCGGCATGGCCCCGCTCCTACATGTAGGGGCAGACGGGGCTCTGCACGCTGCCCCCCGCCCCAAACGCGGCCTCTGCAGCTCCCATTGGCTGGGAACTGCAGCCACTGGGAGCTGCAGGGGCAGTGCCTGTGGACGAGGCAGCGTGCAGATCCGCCTGGCCGTGGTTCCGTGTAGGAGCCAGAGGGGGGACATGGCTGCCGTTTCTGTGAGCCACTTGAGGTAAGCGCTTCCCGGAGCCTGCACCCCTGAGCCTCCCTCCTTGCCCCCCCCCCAAAACGTCTCAACCCCCTGCCCCAGCCCTGATCCCCCTTGATCCTAGCCCGGAGCACCCTCCTGCACTCCAAACCCCTCATTCCCAGCCTCATCCCAGAGCCGCACCCCCAGCCGGAGCCTGCACCCTTTCCCGCACCCCAAGCCCCACCCCTGATCCCCCTCCTGCCCTCCGAACCCCTTGGTCCCAGCCCGCAGCACCCTCCTACACCACAAACTCCTCATCCCCATCCCCACCTAGAGCCCCCTCCCGCACCCTGAACTCCTAATTTCTGGCCCCACCCCAGAGCCCGCACTTCCAGCCAGAGCCCTCACCTTCTCCCACACCACAACCCCAATTTTGTGAGCATTCATGGCACGCCATACAATTTCTATTCCCAGATGTGGACTTCGGGCCAAAAAGTTTGCCCACCCCTGCAATAGGCCTTCTGCATTCTTTTCTCACCACTTCCATTCTCTCACTGGTTACAGCCTTGCTGTCACCTTTATTTTTCTCACATTCCCACCTCTGTGTCATAGAATAATAGAATATCAGAGTTGGAAGGGACCTCAGGAGGTCATCTAGTCCAACCCCCAACTAAATAAACTCTGCCTTCTGTGCATCTTCCCCTTTGCATAGAATCATTTTGCAAACTTGTTAACCAAGTCACGTTCCTTGCTTTCAGATCTGTCCTAAAAACTCAATTCTACTTCATTTCCTACAAGATGCGAGTTTAAAAAAGGGGGTGGGATTTAAAAGTTAATGGAACCATCAAAATTCACAAATGCCTTACTTAGGGTACGTCTACACCCAGCCGCTAGTTCGGCGGCTGGGGATCGAAGTTCCGAGTTCGATTTATCGCGTCTGGTCTGGACGCGATAAATCGAACCAGGAAGTGCTCGCCGTCGACTGCGGTACTCCAGCTCAACGAGAGGAGTACCGCGGAGTCGACGGGGAGCCTGCCTGCCGCGTGTGGACCGCATCTGAACCGCAGTAAGTTCGAAGTAAGGTATGTCGAATTCAGCTACGTTATTCACGTAGCTGAATTTGCGTACCTTACTTCGACTTGGGGGGCAAGTGTAGACCAAGCCTTAGTAACAACAATCTCACTTTTGTCACTCTTGTCCCCTCTATCACTTTTCCTCCCCCACTTTTTTGTCTGTTCATGACCTTCTCATGTAGTATCCTGTAGAGTGTAAGCTCTTTCGAGGCAGGACTGTGGCTTTCATTTTTTCCCCTTAGGCTTCTAATCTACTTCTGAGGTTTGAAAATAATAAATAAACCCCACACTTTTCCTTGCCATTTCCCTCCACCCTTTTTGGCACTTCCTGCTTTCCTTCCCCTCCCAGCACATCTAACAGCAATTCTTTTTTTGATTGATGGTCCCTATGTGAATTCCACTGTGGGTGCACATGCGTTCCACATGCCAGAAACTGGAAGATTCTTGCTGGTAGTTTATGTTGGTCCGTGCCTGCACCGCTCATGCGCCAAACAGAAAGTAGAAGGGGTGGCCTACACCGACTGCCTCTTCAGTTCCTTTCTACAGCCCATGGTCTGAGGTAGAACCTCTTCAGTATCTGCAGTGTTTGCTAGCTTCTTCTGTGTTGAACTGTAAATATTTCTAAATAGTTTTTTAGATAGTTTTTATAGTTAAATAAGCATAGTTTTTAGTAAATAGGATCTTGGGGTTCTCCCCCGATATGCCCCTGGCCAGGCTCATATGGGATGACTGGTATGTCCAAGATCCCAGGGTTTAAGAACTGCGTTTCCTGCCTTCTGGCCTTCCCAGTCAGTGACGACCACATCAGGTGCCTCAGAGAAGCTCACATCCCCTTGAAATGCACTATTACTCAAGCCTTCCCAAGCTGAGCCTGTCAAGCCCATGAGTATAGGCTTTGGAAATTCTTGATGAATTGTACTATATGGTTCCAACTCTGGCCTGGCATATGCTCCTGTACATTGGGCAGAAGCACCGAGAAGCACACCTGCAAGCATGGTGATATCCGACTCTGAGGCCAGTGGGAGCAGAGGTAAGGACTTCTCCGAACAGTGGCATGAGAGAGAGGAAACACTTTCATAAGAAATGAGAGAAATCCCCCTCCAGGTCCTCATCCAAGAAGAGGGCCTCTTCTCTGCCTTCTTCCATGTTGGATGAGACTCCTCACCCTGGTGCAGACATGTCAGGAGTGCACAAGGAACATGGTACAAGTCTCCCAGTTCTGAAGAGCAAGAACATAAGAAAGGCCGTACTGGGTCAGACCAAAGGTCCATCTAGCCCAGTATCTGTCTACCGACAGTGGCCAATGCCAGGTGCCCCAGAGGGAGTGAACCTAACAGGCAATGATCAAGTGATCTCTCTCCTGCCATCCATCTCCATCCTCTGACGAACAGAGGCTAGGGACACCATTCTTTCCCATCCTGGCTAATAGCCATTTATGGACTTAGCCACCATGAATTTATCCAGTCCCCTTTTAAACATTGTTATAGTCCTAGCCTTCACAACCTCCTCAGGTAAGGAGTTCCACAAGTTGACTGTGCGCTGCGTGAAGAAGAACTTCCTTTTATTTGTTTTAAACCTGCTGCCTATTAATTTCATTTGGTGACCCCTAGTTCTTGTATTATGGGAATAAGTAAATAACTTTTCCTTATCCACTTTCTCAACATCACTCATGATTTTATATACCTCTATCATGTCCCCCCTTAGTCTTCTCTTTTCCAAACTGAAGAGTCCTAGCCTCTTTAATCTTTCCTCATATGGGACCCTCTCTAAACCCTTAATCATTTTAGTTGCTCTTTTCTGAACCTTTTCTAGTGCTAGAATATCTTTTTTGAGGTGAGGAGACCACATGTGTACACAGTATTCGAGATGTGGGCGTACCATTGATGTATATAAGGGCAATAATATATTCTCAGTCTTATTCTCTATCCCCTTTTTAATGATTCCTAACATCCTGTTTGCTTTTTTGACCGCCTCTGCACACTGCGTGGACATCTTTAGAGAACTATCCACGATGACGCCAAGATCTTTTTCCTGACTCGTTGTAGCTAAATTAGCCCCCATCATGTTGTATGTATAGTTGGGGTTATTTTTTCCAATGTGCATTACTTTACATTTATCCACATTAAATTTCATTTGCCATTTTGCTGCCCAATCACTTAGTTTTGTGAGATCTTTTTGAAGTTCTTCACAATCTGCTTTGGTCTTAACTATCTTGAGTAGTTTAGTATCATCTGCAAACTTTGCCACCTCACTGTTTACCCCTTTCTCCAGATCATTTATGAATAAATTGAATAGGATTGGTCCTAGGACTGACCCTTGGGGAACACCACTAGTTACCCCTCTCCATTCTGAGAATTTACCATTAATTCCTACCCTTTGTTCCCTGTCCTTTAACCAGTTCTCAATCCATGACAGGACCTTCCCTTTTATCCCATGACAGCTTAATTTACGTAAGAGCCTTTGGTGAGGGACCTTGTCAAAGGCTTTCTGGAAATCTAAGTACACTATGTCCACCGGATCCCCCTTGTCCACATGTTTGTTGACCCCTTCAAAGAACTCTAATAGATTAGTAAGACACGATTTCCCTTTACAGAAACCATGTTGACTATTGCTCAAGAGTTTGTTTTTCTATGTGTCTGACAATTTTGTTCTTTACTATTGTTTCAACTAATTTGCCCGGTACCGAAGTTAGACTTACCGGTCTGTAATTGCCGGGATCACCCCTAGAGCCCTTTTTAAATATTGGCGTTACATTACAAGAGCGCCTGAAACTTCACTAACTGCAGGAGCAGGACCATCCTTGGTACTAGTAAGAGAGAAACAGAAGTGGATGCCTCCTACATCAATAGTACCATTACACCATGGTAAGACAGGCACAAGGTCAACACTGCCAGTCCTGTGGAAAGAAAGGCGTCCTTTCCATCCCCTTCCATCTGGGGATAGTTACATCATCCCCAAGGGCATTGCTATCCTTTTGGACCCAGAATCCCCAGTCCTGTCAGAGCTGATCATGACAAGGGAAGTCCCCATACTATTTATCTAATGCATACAAGCAAGGGTGAGTTGCTCACTGATAACCTCTACTAGCTGGGGCATAACAATGCCCTTGGTACTGACAGCATTGCCCTTGGAGTCAGAAGCTGCCTTTTTCTCTGGCAAGTCATGTGTTAGTGGGAGAGCATGTCCACTCCCATTGGGTCATGGGATCAGTCCAGACAGAAGATCTAGAGCAGGGGTGGCCAACCTGAGCCTGAGAAGGAGCCAGAATTTACCAATGTACCTTGCCAGAGAGCCACAGTAATACGTCAGCAGCCCCACATCAGCTTTTCCCTCCCTCCCAGCGCCTCCTGCCCACCTGCAACCCCGCCGATCAGCACCTCCCCCTCCCTCCCCACACCTCCTGATCAGCTGTTTCGTGGCATGCAGGAGGCTCGGGAGGGGGGAGAGCGAGGACATGGCAGGCTCAGAAAGGGGTGGAGTGGGGGCAGGGCCTATGGCAGAGCCAGGGGTTGAACAGTGAACACCCCCTGGCACATTGGAAAGTTGGTGCCTGTAGCTCCAGCCCTGGAGTCGGTGCCTATACAAGGAGCCGCATATTAACTTCTGAAGAGCTGCATGTGGCTCCGGAACCACAGGTTGGCCACCCCTGATCTAGAGCCTCTTGGACACCATCCCTGTTGCATAGGAGAAATCATGCACCTCAGTACTAGTGGTACACTAGTCCCTGGGGACCACCTCAATTTCCTTTTGACCCCTTGCACTGACCTTATTGAGGCTTGTGAGACCTGTGCACATTATATCCCAAGTCTTTATGATCCTATCATGAATCCAGACAACTCTCCCCTCCCAGAGAGGAGCCTGAACCACCTCAGGCATTAATGGAGGAAGAGGAAGAACTGGATCCAAGAGAACCACCAGCTTTGTTGGTGTTATCGTCATCAACCCCAGACAAAGTGGTTGCACCAGTCTCACCTTCGTCAGCTGATGACTAAAGACAATTTCAAGACCTACTAAGGAGGATCACAGGCACATTCCGGATCCCTGTGCCGAAAGTGTTGGACACTCCTTTTAAGCTTCTGGATGTTCCCCAAAGGGTTGGTCCCAGCAAGGTGCCATTTCCCATTAAGGAGGCAGTCTTAGAACTGACCAAGATGGTCTGCAACACCCTGGCCATGTGTAACTCTACTCCTGGGGGGGGGGGGGGGGGGGGGGGGAAATGGAGAGGTACTTCATGCCAGCTATAGGAGCAGAATTTTATTTACGCACCCTGCTCTGAATTCATTAGTAATTCAAGCTTCACTGAAAGAGGCAGGCAGTGTCAGCTGAGATCCACTTCTCCTAGTAGAAAAGATAAAAACATTTTGATCTCTCAGGGAGAAAATGTGCTATGCGGAATGGGAAGCTGGTTGAAGTAAAATCCTATCAGGCACTAATGTCAAAGTATCACCACATTAATTATACTAAGCTTGAGAATTCACTGACGCACTCCGCCAGAGGATAGGCTGCAGTTCAAAGTGCTCATCATGGAGGGCAAACTGCTGGCTAGATCTTCCCTTCAGGCCTCAGGCAATACAGTGGATACAGCCTCCTACTGGCTGGCATCTATATTTATAGTCATCTTTCGGGCATTGTGGACTTAATCCTGCAGATTTCCCAAAGAAATCCAATCCATGATGGAAAATCTGCCCTTTGAGGGAAACAGTTTGTTCAGTGAAAAGACAGATGAGATGTTATATTCCCTAAAGGACTAAAGGGCAGTCCGTCACTCACTAGCTAGCTACACTCCAGAGCCAGGGAGAAATACCATACCAGTTTGCAAACATACAAGCAGTGACCAGCTCCTCAACCCTTTTATCATCAAAAGGGTTACAAGCGACCCAGCAAGCGACAGAGGGTGCAGTGGAGCAAGCATAATGTTCCCCCTTCACCCTCCTTCCAACCCCAACCTCCCATTAGAAAGCACTTATGACAAGATCTTTGAGAGCTGCAAATCAATCCATCTACCAGATCTCTCTCTTCAGGACTCCAGCACCCAATTTGGTAGCTGCCTAGCTCATTTTTGCCAAGCTTGGTATCTTTTAATGACAGACAAATGAGTCCTGGAGATCATCTATACTGGCAACACTATAGAATTTCTTTCCTTTTCCCCTCCAAACCTTCTTCCCCGTCTCTCTTCAGGGGGCTGGTCCACACTGGGGCGGGGGATCGATCTAGGAAACGCAACTTCAGCTACGAGAATAGCGTAGCTCAAGTCGACGTTTCCTAGATCGAACTAAGTCTACTTACTGCGGGTCCACGCGGCGCAGGCAAGCTCCCCCGTCGACAGCGCTTCCTCCTCTCGGCGAGCAGGAGTTCCGCAGTCGACGGGGTAGCGCTTCTGGGATCAATTTATCGTGTCCAGATGAGACGCGATAAATCGATCCCAGAAGATCGATCTCTACCCGCCGAATCGGGCGGGTAGTGTAGACCTAGCCAGGGACTCTTCAGGAGAGGATTCTCAGTCAAGAAGAACACTCCCTGCACCATCTGGGAACAATAGAACCGGCCTCAACACAGGAGGAAGGTATTTTACTCAGAATACTTCCTCATCCCCAAAAAGAAAGGAGGATGGAAACCCACCTTAAATCTCATATGGTTGAATGTTTTCATCCAACGATTAAAGTTCAGAATGGTCACCCTGGCCTCAATATCTCCCTCACTGAACAAGGCCAGTTGGTTCTCAGTTGTCAATTTAAAGGATGCCTACATCCATCTTGCACACAGAAGATTCCTGAGATTCACTGTAGATCATAATCAATACAGAGTGCTCCCCTTCGGCCTTGTGACAGTTGCAAGTATATTCACAAAAGTGTTGTTGAAAGTGGTAGCCCACTTCTGCCACTGGGACTCATCAGCTTTTCCCTGCCTCAACAACATGGTACTTAATCTTCTGTGTTCATTGGGACTTAAAGTAAACATTGAAAAGTCCATTTTAGTTCCACCATAGACTATATAGATTTTTATCAGGATGATGCTGGACTCTCAATGCCAAAGTTTACCTACCTCAGGACAGACTCCAATCCATAAAGGATCTAGTCACTCAGCTTCAGCTGAGTCCATAGACATCCGTTTGCATGTGCCTCATCTGTCTAAGACATATGGCTTCAGTTACTTATGTGATATCCTTCATGAGACTTCACCATCGATGTGTGCAGCCTTGGTTAAGGGCAGTCTGTATGCTGAGCAAACACATTCTAGACAAATTAGTCTTGCTCCCCCCAAGAGTGCGAGCTTCCCTCTCATGGTGGGAGAACAAGGAGGCTGTGTGTGCTTGTGGGAGCCCTTTGTATCTCCTCCGCCTGCAGAGAGACTGATCATAGATGCTTCTTTGGTAGTATGGAAAGCCAATCTAGATGAACATGTAGCCCAAGTTACATGAACCTCTCCCCCACAAGAGTCCCAATTGTACATAAATCTCCTGGAGCTATAGCAGTTCACAAGGCCTACAGATGATTTCTTCTGTTCATTCGAATCCTGAATGTCCAAGTCAAGTCAAACAATGTGACAGCATCAACAGACAAGGGGAAGCAAGGTCCACCCATCTTTGTATACAAGCAGTCAATCTTTGGAACTGATATATTTATCACTAGATGGTCATCTCAGCAATGCATCTAACAGGGATACATAAGTTAGCAGACAGCCTCAGCAGGCACTTGCCAGGGATCACAAATGGGAAATACACAATTTGGTGGGTCAGAATGTATTTAGACAATGGAGGTCCCCATCTTGGGCCTTGTTTGCATCTCAGGAGAACAAGAAATGTCCAGCCTTCTGTTCCAGGGGATCTCAAGGTCAGGGCTGTAGAGGAGACACATGTCAGGTTCTATTGTCAGGGCAACTAACATAAGCCTTCTCACCTATTCCACTTTTACCTTAGATTCTAAGAGAGAACAAGCAAGAGGGAGCATTGGTGATCCTGATTTGTTCCCAGGTGGCATAGACCATTCTGGTTTCCCATCATTCTCCAGATGTCAGCACATTCATGCATCCATATCCAGCTCTTCCCAGACCTGTTGATCCAAGACAAAGGCAAGATCAGTCATTCCAGTCCTGCATCCGTACACCTAAATGCCTGGTATTCATTCATATGGGCAACAAACCTAGAAAAGACATGGTCAGAAGCAGTTCAATCCATCTATAATAGTCGCAGGGAAGGAGTCCACAAAAAAGTGCTACATGGCAAAGTGGAAAAGATTTTGTATCTGGTGTCAACATTGTTGGGTAACACCAGAGGATTCTGACATCCCTATCGTCTTGGAATATCTCCTCTTCTTAAAGTCATTGGTCTATTTCTTAGCTCCCTACGGATGCATTTAGCTGCTTATCAGCATCTGTCACTGTGCAGTTGACAACCACTTAATCTTCACCCATCCTGTTACAGTACATTTTCTAAAGGGCTTATCATTAGTACCTTTCTTACGATACTGAAATCTTACCTTGATTTAGGACCTCAGTTGAGTCTTCTCAGCGTTAACAAAGACTTCCTTTGAACCCTTACCCAAATGTTCCTTTGCCCACCTATCAGTGAAGCTTGTCTTTCTGATGGCCATTATTTTAGCCAGAAGAGTAGGTGAGCTGGAGGTCCTTAAGACTGATCTGCCTTACACAGTCTTGCATAGGGGCAGTGTCTCCCTGAGATTACACCCAAATTTCACCCCCAAGATGATCTCAGAATTCCGTCTAAATCAGATTATTTTCTTACCTGTGTTCTTCCCAAAGCCGCAAGCTTCCAGTGAGGAGAAGTGGCTTCACTCTGGGTGTCCATCAACCTTTGGCATTCTACCTGCAAAGGAATAAGTCCTTTAGGAAATCACCTAGATTGTTCGTATCCTTTGTGGAACTTGTAAGTGATTCATCCCAAAGCCTGTCCAAATGGATTTCAGATTGCATCATACTCTGTTATGAGTTAACGGCAACCTCTTTCCCATGAGGGGTAAGGGACCGCTTAACTAGAACACAGACTGCATCAGTAGCCTTGCTCCAAGAGGTTCCTTTCCTGGAAATTTGTAAAGTGGCAACATGGAGCTCTGTTCACACTTTCACAAGACATTATGCCCTGGTGCAGACTTCTACACCTGATGCAGCTTTTGGCAGAGCAGTCCTCCAATTAGTGGTAGAGCAGAGGTCCTTGCATGCTTTTCCTCAATGAACACTGCTTGTGAATCACCCATGGTGGAATACACATAGGGGCCTTCACTCAGAGAAAGAAAGGTTACTTGTCTTTAAGAACTCCAGTTACATTAAGGTGTGTGGTCCCTGTCTGTATTCCACTATACGCCCTCCTTTCCCTCTGCTGCAGAGCATTGCTAAGGTTTTTCATTGTAGAAAGGTACTGGAGAGGCAGTCGGTTGGTCCACACTGTCTCTTATGCCCTTGGTTTGGAGCATAAGGAGGATAGGGGCACAGGTGTGCTCCAACAGACACTGCTTGCAAGAATCTTCTGGTGTCAGACATGTGGGGCGCATGCATTCCTGCAGTCTAATACAGATAGGTACCACACAACTTGAAGAACTCTAGTTACTGTAAAGTAAATAACCTTTCTTTCTGTGCCTGGTGCTAGAGCAGCTAATATAGTTTAATGACTTTTGTGTTTCCAGGAGGTACTACTACGGATGCTCACTGGAACAGCAATCTATATCACCTAGGTGGAATAAAAAGCTATACCTGGGTGTCAAATATTCCAGTTCAGACTTGTGTGTACACGTGTTTAGAGTAACCCTTTGGTATTGGAGCCCATTTCTTAATGTTAGACATTCAGTCCCACCCCTCTTTAATTCTCATCCTCTGCTTAGTAGCATCAGTTGATTCTAGTCACAGGTTAGGATGCCAACTGATAAAGCCACAGCCCAATGGTGCTTCATAGATTAATTTGCAGGGAATATTCTAAAAGTGGAAAGTTTATTTTTCCCCTTTTGTTTTGGTCTACTTTCTTATCTATGGTCTTTCTCCTAGCAGTACTTCAGACACTCACTGTGCTCCTGTGCTGGTTGGGTATATTTTTGAAACTGTACCATGTTATAATAACTTGTTCAAATTACTGGCGTGCTCTCTGCATTTGGTGCTCTAATTACGCACCTTTTGTTGTCTATTGCTGAATTAATTTTGCACTGTTTAACAGATAATGTATGACTTTTCATGTTATAGTTCTAATAATTGGAACTATGTTATTGTATAGTGAATTTTCAGGAACCAAGACTAAAGCGGAGGATATCTTTTGCCATTATAAAAATATTTGTAAACGTTAGTTGGACGTCTCTTGACTAAGCAGGAGAGGTAGAAAGCTTAAGTTAAGCAGGGAGATAGAGTTTGTCAGGTGCTTTTCAGTGGCCTGAAAATCTATTTTGATTTTACCACTTTACATTTCCACATTGTTTTATTGTTAGTTAAAACAATCAATAAAGGCTTTATTACTTCAGTGGAACTCCTTATTTTTGGTCCTGATTCAGCAAGGTACTTAAACGTGTTTACATTTGCAAGCAGTCCCTTTGAAGTCAATGGGAGGGAATGCTCATGTGCTTAAAAGTTAGGCACATGCTTCTTAAGTGGGCCTTAAAAGGGCTTCAAGGTTGGACCTAAACCTATACTTTAACATTCTTCTAGTTCTATAGGGGATTTTCTGTCCTTTAGGATACATCCAGTTGAATCCTAGTGAGTTCCTGGGGCGGGATGAAGAGATCTTCCTTTTCTATAGAATAAGAAGAATTTTATGGCTGCAAGGGGATGGATTGATTTTTTTTCATACATACCATCATTCATTTTTGTGCGTAACTTCTAAATGTCTGTATTACATGTAAAAATGCTCAGTTTTTTCTTTTTCATTTTTTTTTTTTTTTTTTTTTTAAACAGGATGAGTGTTACCAAGTTAGACAAATATTTGCTCAGAAACTCCACAAAGGCCTTTCCCGACTACGGCTCCCTCTGGAATATATGGCCATTTGTGCACTGTGTGCAAAAGACCCAGTGAAGGAAAGAAGAGCACATGCTAGGCAGTGCCTTGTGAAAAACATAAACGTGAGAAGAGAATATCTGAAGCAGCATGCAGCAGTGAGTGGTAAGAAAAATAAATAAAAGTAATTCTCAGCAAATGCAAATACAAGTCTGCTAGCTTGTATGCAGACCCAATCAATCAATATTGATTGATTTTTACAGAGTATTTCAGTAAATAAAAAGTAACTCTAAATTTGTAATAAATTTCATTTGAGATATCTCAGCTAATGAAAGGTTATACACATTTTACAACTAATTTTGCGTAACACAAGTTAAAATAGAGTATACTGTTACAAAATGAAGTATTACAACCTTTTTAATGAGAGGTGTTTGCTCAAAGTTAGACTGTAAATTAAAATTCAAGAGCTAATGTAAAGGTATTGTTACATACGACAGCATTATGAACAAAGTGTTCATTTTAGTTCAGATTTAGTTCAGTTTAATTTAGATTTTAGTTCATTAGTTAATAGGAAACAAGATTAATGGTTTAAAAGCACATGGTGTCAAATTTGTCCGACCCTTGTGCTGGTGTGTTCCAGAGCCTTCCCTCTAATCCTATGTGTGTCCTACAATTGTAGTCTCCGGCACTAAGGGAATTACGGGGACTGGTCCTTCCCCCATACACCATGGCAGTTTAGTGCTTAATATGTTTTATGAATCATTACGGAGAGAGACTAATTAAGGCTGTAGCTAGTTTTCCATTATAATTCCAGTTTGGGCCCATATGCCTAATTTCACCAGAATTAAATAAACACGTGAAAATGGCCATAATAATCTGTTGCCAATGTAGGGACCTTTTTAGAAATTTTAAGGCAACTTGGATAATTTTAGATTTTGTTTAAAATAACTTCTTTTTTAAAGTTTCCCTTTGATTCTTCGATTGTCCTGTGACAAGCCAAATGTTTTTGGCTTGTCCTAGGATTGGCTAAATCTATTTTTTTCTGTGTGTTTCAGTGGCAACTGGTATATTTGACTAATTTAGGAAAATTTGGTGGATTAATAATTTATTATATACAGTGGTCATGAAAAATGTGAGTCCTATGTAGGGATTGTAAACCCTACATTGGGCAAAGGTTTGCAGATTATGTTCTTTGAGTTCTGAAGACTTCAGGGTGGGGATTAGTAACAAAAGGATTCCTGCACCACAGCAATCATTGGAATGTTTTATAAACATAACTTTAGAAACTTAAAGAAATTGTAAGACCAGTGTATTTAAGGCCATGAAAATATGTATCGGTAATGTCAGAGGAAAACGTTAAAATAAATCTGTGGTTAATGAAAGCTAATCCATTAAGAAATTAGAAAATGTAAAGGTAAGATTATAATTTAAAAAAATGTACAAGTATGTAAATCAATATCAAGCTCAACCAAACAGCCTTTGTTAGGCCAATATCTCCTCCACACACCACTCAAAGTCAGTAGGCACCCTGTACCACCTCATGCTTCTGTACAAGAGTGTAAAAGGCAGAACTGCCACCACCATCCCTCAATTACCTCTTTCCTCCCAGGGCAGCAAGATGAAACTCTAGTGGGAAAGGTTTAGGTTAGATATTAGGAAAAACTTTTTCATTAGGAGGGTGGTGAACCACTGGAATGGGTTACCTAGATAGGTGGTGGAATCTCCTTCCTTAGAGGTTTTTAAGGCCCAGCTTGACAAAGCTCTGGCTGGGATGATTTAGTTGGGGATTGGTCCTGCTTTGAGCAGGGAGTTGGACTAGACGACCTCCTGAGGTCCCTTCCAACCCTGAAATTCTTTGAATGTCCAATCTGCTGGTTCTGAAATCAAGCTAAACTTCTTTGAAATATTCTTCAAATCGTTAGAACCATTTTTGAGATCCTGTTTTGACTGTCATGAACTGATAACTAGCTGTCTGGATCAAACTTTGTTTGATCTGACCCTCCCTATCGCAGGGCTATTTAAATGGTGGATTTGAAACCTGTAGGCTTGAAGACCGTCTATCCTATGATGGACTAATCTCTCTGCAAGAGACTCAGATGCTTACAGATTCACTGTCTGATACATGAGCTGGCCTCAGGTCTTGCACCAGGCCCAGTGCTCTCTTATACAATAGTTATTTCATCTAGGCCACATTTCCCTATTTTATTTATAAGAATGTCATGTGGCACTGTGTCAAAAGCCTTATAAAATCAAGATAAGAACATAAGATATATCACATCTACTACTTTCCGCCATCCACTGGGCCAGTAACCATGTGAAAGAAGAAAATAAGGTGGGCTTGGCATGATTTGTTCTAGTCCAATCCATGTTGGCTATTACTTATTACCCTATGAGCTTCTAGGCACTTAAGACTACTATGAAGAAGAGGCTCCAAGGAAAGACCCAGCACCAATATCAAAACTGACCTCAGCTTTTGACACTAAACCTGGTAGTAACATCTCAGGTGTTGAAGTCAAGTGCTGAAAGCAGACAGTCTGAGCACAAAGGCAGAAGCTCAAGAAGGAACTCAGTGAGCTCCTGTGTGGGGACAGACATAGCAAAACCTCAGAGTAAAATTGTCCAAGCCCCACACAGCATCAAGGAGCAGACTGCAGTGCAGTAGTCTCTACCGCAGTGACCTCCGCATTGATGCCGGCCTGGAGGCATCAGACTCGTGCAAACCCAGGTCCATTGTTGGCACCAAGATGACCGTCAGCACCAGTACAGAGTTAGTGCGTTGTACGTTGATGCCATCCCTAGAGGAATTCTACTCCTCTGAGCCTTCACCAGGGCGGACATTATTCTCCATGTCATCAACCAGAGACCCTTCCCCTCTCAGGTGTGCCATTGAGAGACCTGCAGTCCTCAGCCACCACTGGCCCACCAAGCCTGCTGTTGGTCCAGCCAACAGCATGGGGTCATCTGTACTCATACAATGTGTCATGGCCTTGTTGGGAGTAATGGGCTTGCCTGCACAGGCATCAAGGAACTAATCAAGGGGTCAACAAACATGTGGACAAAGGTGATCTCATGGAGATAGATTTTCAGAAAGCCTTTAACAAGGTCCCTCACCAAAGACTCTTGAGCAAAGTAAGCTGTCATGGGATAAGAGAGAAGATCCTCTCACAGATCAGTAACTGGTTAAAAGATAGGAAACAAAGGATAGGAATAAATGGTCAGTTTTCAGAATGGAGTGTGGTAAATAGTGGTATTCCCCAGGGGTCTGTACTGGGACCTTCAACATGCTCATAAATGATCTGGAAAAAGGGGCAAAAAGTGAGGTGGCAAAATTTACAGATGATAAAAAGCTACTCAAGATAGTTAAGTCCATAGTAGACTGCAAAGAGTTACAAAGGGATTTCACAAAACTGGATGACAGGCCAACAAAATGGCAGATGAAATTCAGTTTTGATAATTGAAAGTAATGCACATTGGAAAACCTAATCCCAACTATACATATGAAATGATGGGGTCTAAATTAGCTGTTACCACTTAAGAACGAGATCTTGGAGTCATTATGAATAGTTTTCTGAAACTATCCATTCAATGTGCATTAGCAATCAAACAAGCTAACAGAATGTTGTGAATCATTAGGAAAGGGATAGATAATAAGACAAAGTATGATATTGCCTCTATATAAATGAATGTACGCCCACATCTTGAATACTGCATGCAGATGTGGTCACCCCATCTCAAAAAAGATGTATTAAAATTGGAAAAGATACAGAAAAAAACAACAAAAATGATTAGGGGTATGGAATAGCTTCTATATGAGGAGAGATTAATAAGACAGAGACTTTTCAGGTGGAAAAGACATGACTAAGGGGGGATATGATAGAGATCTATAAAATCATGACTGATGTGGAGAAAGTAAATAAGGAAGTGTTGTGTACTCCTCATAACACAAGATCTAGGGGTCACCACATGAAATTAATAGGCAGCAGCTTTAAAACAAACAAAAGGAAGTATTCCTTCACATAGTGCAGAGTCAACCTGTGGAACTCTTTGCCAGAAGATGTGAAGGCCAAGACTACAACAGGGTTCAAAAAAGAACTAGATAAATTCATAGAGAATAGGTCCATCAATGGCTATTAGCCAGGGTGGGCAGAGATGGTGTCCTCAGCCTCTGGTTGCCAGAAGCTGGGAATGGATGACGGGGCATGGATCACTTGATTACCTGTTCTGTTCATTCCCTCTGAAGCACTGGCTTTGACCACTGTTGAAAGATAGAATACTGAGCTAGATGGACCTTTGGTCTGACCCAGTACAGTAGAACCTCAGGAATGGAGGTTGTTCGTAACTCTGAAATATTTGTATATCTGAATAAAACATTATGGTTCTTTCAAAAGTTTACAACTGAACTTTAACTGTATACAGCTTTGAAACTTTACTATGCAGAAGAAAAATGCTGCTTTCCTTTTTTTTTTTTTAATAGTTTACATTTAACACAGTATGGTAGTGTATTTGCTTTCTTTTTTTTTTTTTTAAATCTCTGCTGCTGCCTGATTGTGTACTTCCAGTTCCAAACGAGGTCTGTGGTTGACTGGCCAGTTCATAACTCTGGTGTTTATAACTCTGAGGTTCTACTGAATGGCTGTTCTTATATTTACGTTTACATAGCCTCCACTCAGCTCACAGGAAGTACCTAAGATTCATGGTGGGGCCCAATCATTACAATACAAGGTTCTGCCCTTCAGACTCTCCACTGCACTGAGAGTTTTCACTGGTGGTCGTGGTAGCACATTTAAGGAAATGGAAGATCCATGTATGCCTGTATCCGGACAACTGACTGATCAGGGACAGGACACAGCAGGTGATTTAAATAGCCTCAGATTGTGTCCTTTCACTTTTATCTCAACTGGGACTCCTTGTGAACTGAGAAATAATCTCTCACCATCACTGATAAGATTTTATAGGAACCTTGATCAGCTCTAGATCTGAAGAAGCCTAACTGCCAGATGACAAGTTCCAATCTCTTCAGTCCACCAGTATATGACCTACAGGCAAGACTATGACTGTGTTTGTGTGTCTGAGACTCTTAAAGCCCTAAATCAGCATACAAGTACATGCCAGATTTTACCTTCAACACTTATAACTGTGGCTGAGGTCCTTTCAGACATCACATGAACAGGATGATCATAATCTTACCTCAAGTCCTGTGAGAGCTTGCTTTGAGGAAAGGGTGACACCTTCTATCCCTCTCCCCAACAGTAACTCCTCTCGTGGATGCTGCAGAGCCGACTGAGATGTTTACTTGAACCACCTTCAGATGCAAGGCACGTGGTCTCAAGATGATTTGAAACTACATATGGATGTCTTGGAGCTGAGGGTAATCAGATTAGCCTATATAGCATCTTGCCCATTCTGTGCAACTCATGGTTCACATCTTGATGAACACCACATTGGTAAGGCACTATATAACTAACAAGGAGATGCTCAGTCATCTCCTTTTTGCCAGGAAGGCTTCAAGTTCTGGGACATGATCCCACAAACTCTACACCTGTCAGGGGTCAACAGTAGATTTCCTGAATAGAAATGTGGTAACCAGTCATGAGTGGTCACTGTGGAAATTCTATCCTAGACCCAATATTCTGTCAGTGAGAAACTCCCACCACAGATTTGTTTGCCACAGTGGACAACATCAAGTGTCCAAATTTCTGCCCCCAAAAAAGTGAGAGCCCTGGCTTCCTGCTAGATGCCTTCATCTTTTTTGTGGTCTCGGGGCCTCCTGTATGCTTTACTGCCAGTTCCCCTGATTTCACCCGAGCCCATGAATAATATCTAAAATCAGATGACAAGACCTTGATCATCATGATAGCCCCATACTGATATGATAGCCCAAGTGGTTTTGGTTGTTGGACCGGTTCTAGATTTCCAAGCAGCCTCCCATATGCCACCTGGCTTACCTAGACATAATATCCCAGAACCTCAGTCAGATGCTGCACCTGCAGTCATTGTACTTGATGGCTTGGATGTTGACTGACTGACAGCACTGTTGTAAAAGATTGTGCCCTACAAGTTCAGGAAATTCTTGTGCGGAGGAGGAGACTTTGCACCACAAAGACTTACTTGAATCTTGGATTACATAATACTTCTGAAACAAACTGGGCTAGCATTTAACTCCCTTAAGGTTCACCTTGCCACAATATCAGCATGTCATACTCCAGTTCATATCCTCTGGTATCGAAATTCCTAGAGCCTTCTTCATACTTGTGCTCCAGTCAGAGACCCAATTCTCATGTGGGACCTTAGAATCATCCTTTTAAAGCTTATAGAGCCTGCCTTTGAGCTGCTGTTGAAATGTTCAACATGCCCTCTGAACTATCAGGATGTCTTTGTCATGGCCATTACCTAGGCATGGAGATTCAGCGAACTCCAAGCCATTGCAGCTGGCACCTTAAACACCCTGCCACAGGAACAAAGTGGTGATGAGACCACATCCCAAGTTCATCCCGAAAATAGTCTCGGAATTCTACCTGAACCAATCCATCACCTTACCAGTCTCCTTCCTGATCCACACTCAACACCGGGAGAGAAGAAGCTGCATAGTTCAGATGTCTCCAGAGCCTTGCTTTATTACCTTAACAGGACCAAGCTTTTCAGGTTCTCTCTCTGCCTCTTTGTAGCCATATCAGGCCAAGCTAACTCAGAGACTCTCAGTGGGTCACGGAGTATATTTCCACCTGCTATCAATTGGGCTGCCAAGCCTCTCCCACTGAACATCAAAGCACATTCCACCAGGGCACAGGTGGCATTATTAACCTGCTTCAGAAACATGGTATTTTCTGAGATTTGCACGGTAGCAGTACATGAAGTAACCTGCTTACTTTTGTTCAATATTATGCCCTTGACATGGCAGCCAGGTCAGACACCTGTTTAGGAGAGCAGTATGCAATCACCATTTGATTGATACAGCTGAAACTCCTCATTCCCACCATCCAGGGAGGTTATTGCATGCCAGTCACTTATGCTGGAATCCATACCAAGACATACTTGAAGAAGAAAGAACAGTTAATTACCTTACAGTAACTGGTTCCTCGAGATGTAGTTATTGTAGATATACAGTTTGCCCTTCTGTCCCTGCTTTTCAGAGTCCTCAGTTGAACTTTGAGAGAAGGAGGGTCACGGCTGTCCTGCCCTTTATGTCCTCATACAGGAGAACAAGCGAGGCACAAGGCACATGTGAGGCCTCAATAGACAGTCAAAAAATCAGTTCTTGTGAGCATGAGGTGCAAGTGCACTTATTGTGGGATCCGTACAGACTACAATATCTCAAAGAACCACAGTTACTGTAGGGTAAATAACTGTTCTTTATGTCCACCAAACCAGCACTAGCCTATATATTAATGCTGACTGACTTTATATAATGCTCTTTGAATTTTATGTAAAGGCGCAAAAAAAAAAAAAAAATCCTGAACTAATATACAGATTTCTAACACAACTGTTTTCCTTTTTTTTATTCTATTCTATACTTTCAGAAAAACTATTGTCACTTCTACCAGAATATGTTGTTCCATATACTATCCACCTTCTGGCACATGACCCAGATTATGTGAAAGTCCAGGATATTGAACAACTTAAGGACATTAAAGAGTAAGACTATTTCCTTTGATATTCTTTTTTCCGAGGATTTCTAAGGCCATGTCTATGCTAACACGTATGCCAGCAAATTTTTTGTCGCTTATGGATGTGGAAAAAACAATCCCCATGAGTCACATGAATTTTGTGGCATACGTGCTTGAGTGCACAGTCCTATGTCGGCAGGAGAGGCTCTCCTGCTGACATAGCTACGGCCTCTTGTTGGCATAACACTGCTACACAAGCGATTTTACAGTGGCACAGCTGTATCGGTACAGCTGTGCTGCTGTAAGCTTGTAAGTGTAGACATGGCCTAAGATCTAACTTATCACTTTCTGAGATAATTCCATGATAGCTTTTTACGTTACAGATACCATGATAAATTGTCCAGTACATAATTATGAAGAGTAATTATTTTCTTAAATTGGTATAAAAAATACTAAATATTCCTAGATCATATTGGCTGTTTAACTCAATGGTGTTAGGCATTTGGGGACCGTTCAATGTCACTAATGCATTTTTCTGTTCTTATGTTTGGTTATTCCTTCCCAGTATCTTTAGAAAATTTGAAGATGAATTCATTCCCAAAAGCCAAACTGATCAGTGGATGAATTCAAGTTAAAGTAAACTGTATTCTTAAACTTTCTTTGACAGTTTTTCTTACTGTACTTAATAAGGAAAACCATTTTTCCCCTTAGGTGCCTGTGGTTCATACTGGAAATACTGATGTCTAAAAATGAAAATAATAGTCATGCGTTTATCAGAAAAATGGTGGAAAACATTAAGCAGACAAAAGATGCTCAAGGACCAGATGATCCAAAAATGAATGAAGTATGTTTTACCTTTAGTGAAAGTTGCTTATTTATTCCAATATCATGAAACTGAGGCATTTTTAGACGCCTATTTTAAAATATGTATATTTCTCAATAGAATTATATATAGAAGGCAATAGGTGTTCTGTACACAAGAATCAAAACTATGGACTTACTTTAGGTTAGGTGTCCTGTTACTTTACTTGGCTTCAGTAGATGCCTATATTCTTCAGACGCTAGTTGGAATTGTCAGGAGCCTTTTATCTTTCTTTTAAAATTAGTTTCAATAAACCATTTTCTTTAAATATGCATAAAATATCTTTACTGGTATATAAGTTTAAGTTCTGGCAAGTTAGGGTTAAGTTCTGTAATGTGAGGCTTTTCTACTTTGCAACAGTGTTCAAAAATTGCAGTGTAGTACCAGTAAGCAGTTTCTTGAACATTTATTTTAAAAATATGCACAAACCAAATTTCTCTAACTTGCATTAATAACACAAACATGTCAGTTATTTGGATCGCTTCATGTGTTTATGTAAATCACCGTGATATATTCAGATTCTGAAGAATGTAAGCTTATTTTTTTTCTCCCTAAATAAGTTTTAACTCTCACGGTTGCACAAAAACACCCCACACAACACCTCACCTTCCAAATGAACTGAGTATAAACTGATTGTGTCTTTCTTTTACTGCAGATAGCCTGAAACAGTGATTGAGAGTTGCAGACTCCCAGTCACCCCCATAATCTCATTTGGGGTATTAACTCTCTTGCCTAATAATGACATTTTAAATTTTAGTATTAACTATACAATTCTAATCATTTTAATGGATGGATTGAGGAAGGATGTAGGAATGAACTCCATGTAGTCAGTGTGTGTCACTGAACAAATAAACTTTGTACTTCACATTTATTAGGTACTACGTAAAGCCAACATCTACCCTTGTTTTTGTAAATATTTCCCATTGACACAGTGGGAGATCTTCTGTGGATTGAGGAGTGGGTATACAGTCCTAAATATGTCTCCCATGCACCCTATGGACCATAATTGAAAATGGAATTTAGTCCTCCCCATAGTATGAGTTTGACACCCCTTCTACAGTGCAAAAACTTTAGTATTCCTGTTTATGTAGCGTAGACATGCACTAGTTAGGTGTGTGATGTGTTATGTACATGGGAAAAGTGTGTGGTTGCTATTAAGGTTTTGTGTTAGAGTGAGAGATGCAGGAATTTGGTATGTATTGTTTCTGTGGGAATTTGGAGAGGTGGAGCGTATCACAGAGTAGTTAATGTGATGTGTGGATAATGTAGGTTAAAGATAATTCACTTAACAGGACATTTCTTTACTTGTAAGGAATTTTGTTGGGGGTGGAGGTTGTACTTCGCAACTATTACAATGATCAGATGGCTTTTGTTTGTGGGAATATACGTATTATATACTACATACATCTCCCAGATTATTGTGTTTATTATTAGCATTACAGTAGCATCAAATATATTGTAGACATATTATAGGCTGAAAGCAACAGAGAGTCCTGTGGCACCTTTAAGACTAACAGATATATTGGAGCATAAGCTTTCGTGGGTGAATGCACACTTCATCAGACGCATGTAATGGAAATTTCCAGAGGCAGGTATAAATATGCAGGCAAGAATCAGCCTGGAGATAACGAGGTTAGTTCAATCAGGGAGGGTGAGGTCCTCTGCTAGCAGTTGAGGTGAGAACACCAGGATTCTTACAGTTAAGGTTGCCTAACACTTCCAGCTAAAAACCACTGTTTTAGTTGCTTATAAATTTCCCATGTCTGATATGGGCTTGATATAAAGTTTTTTAACGTTCCAGTGGAAATAGTTCAGCCCTTTCTGAGAACAAGGTTAAGCATTTTTTCCCTCAGTCATTTCTTTGAAGAGCTCTAGGGCTTCGTGCTTTGAAATGGAAACTTGGAATTTGGCTGAGACACACCCTAGTGTCAAGGAAGTACCTCTTGCTGTTCTCAAGAAAAATCCACCCAGGTTACTACAGTGCATGGGTGCATCAACAGAGTGCTGTTAAGTGGATGGTTTACACAAGCCAGACTAATTAGTGTAGACAGACTGAATATTTTCAGAAATCACATTTAACTGTACTGTTTTAATCTTGAAATGTACAGTTTTCTAATGTAGAGACCCCACAAGACCCAGCTCCGTTTGACCAGATAGTTTGATCACTCAGGTAGCAAAGAAACCCTTTGGACTTTGAATCATTTCCAGTATGCCTCTAAAGTGGCTAAAAATTTCAAATGAACTTATACTTGTTACTGTCAAAATTAAGGGTGATGCCAAGTCTGTTTAAAAAAAAATAACTCATTTTTATTTTGTAACAGAAACTCTACACAGTTTGTGATGTAGCAATGAATATCATTATGTCAAAGAGTACAACATACAGTTTGGAATCCCCTAAAGACCCAGTACTTCCAGCTCGATATTTCACGCAGCCTGACAAGGTATAATTTAGGTTTTTGGTTGGGTTTTTTTTTTTTTTTTTCTTCAAATTAAATTGCACTAAAGATTTAAATAGACTGGTTGTTTTCATCTGTTTTATTACAATAGAGCTCTTGTAATTTACATAGTCTCTTTTTACTTATGATCTCAAGTCAATGCACGTGTGGTATCTTAAATGTTCAGATTTAGCATTTAAAAAACATAAATGGTTTGAAAAAATTTAGTAGTTTTTTTAAAAATTGCCTGTTCCACTTCATAAACCTATTTTTTATAACTTGTTTATTGATTGACCTTTCTTTCCTTCTTTATTCCCTTGCTTGCAGAATTTCAGTAACACCAAAAATTATCTCCCTCCGGAAATGAAATCTTTTTTCACTCCTGGAAAGGTGTGTTTTTTTTTATTATTACCTATCTGTTTTTTCAACTAAACTCTCCCAATAGGCTAACCATTGCACAGGCACAAAAGGAGGCATGGCCCCTGCCCCAAAGGGCTTACTCTTTTTTCTTTTTTTTTAAACAAATCCCACAAAACAGGGACAGAAGCTGGGGGGGGGAGAACACGTAACAGTAAGGTGGTTGTCTCCTGATAATACAAAGTTTAGCAAACTTGTAAAATGTTTGGGGATTTTTTTTTAACAATGTTATATTTCTAAAAAAATTTATAGTAGACTAAAACTGTATGAAATATGAACTAGAAATAATGGCAACAAAGTTAAGAAAATATACAGGGGAATCTCAAGTTGGAGTAAGGAGGTTATATTACTTCTGTATTTGGTACTGGTGCAACTGGAATACTGTATCAATTTCTGGTCTCCACCAGAAGGATGTTGATAAATTGGTGAGGGTTCAGAGAATGACTAAAGGATTAGAAAACATGTTTTATAGTGATGGACTTTGGAATCTCAGTGTAGTTTAACAAAGAGAAGGTTTAAGGATAATTTGATCACAATCTAGAAATATCTACATGGGAAACAAAAATTTGATAATGGGCTTTTCAGTCTAGCAGGCAAGGTATAACAAGATCCAGTGGCAGAACATTGAAGCTAGTCAAATTCCCATTGGAAAAAGGTGCAAATTTTTAAGTGATAATTAGCCATTGGAATAATTTACAAAGGGTTGTAGTGGAGTCTCCATCATTGGAATTTTTAAATCAAGATGGGATTTTTTTTCTAAAAGATATGCCCTAGTCCAAACAGGAATTAATTCAGGGACATTTTATGTCCTGTGTTATGCAGGAGGTCAGAGTAGGTGATCACAGTCGTCCCTTCTGGCCTTATACAATGGTCAGGAATGGCAGAGCTGAAAATGGGCCGGTACAGCATACCGGTAAGAAGTGGCCGCCAGTACGGGGCCGCATGCAGTCCCCGGTAGAGACCCTAGGCAGCTGATGGGGGGGGGGAGGGGAAAAGGGGCAGCTGCTCTGGGGCCCAGCGATTTAAATCATAGCTGGAGCCCCTGGCGGCGCGGGCCGGGCAGCGCAGAAGGTCTGGCTGGGGGAGGCTTACTTTCACCCCTGAGGAATGGTCTAGGTATATTTGGTCCTGCGTCAGTGCAGGGGGTTGAACTAGATGACCTCTCAAGGTCCCTACCAGCCTTACATTTCTATGATTCTATAATGTAGGAATCTATAGTCCAGTTTTGGATTGGAGCCCAGTCCAGCCCCTGTAAGGCTCCCTTGCTCTAAGGGCTGCCTTTGTGTTTCTGCCTGAGTCAAGACACCAAACTAGCAAGTGGTCATAGAAGCGACAATTGGGGCCAAGTAACCAACCAGTAAAAACTTCTGACAGGAGTCCCGTCTCTCTCATTACAATAGATAGAACTGTTGCATGCAAATTGGGTGCAGATGAATGGTAATGTTTAATTGTGTTATCTCTAATGTCTGAGCTAAATTAAGAATGATCTGACCTGTTGATATGGCCCTGCCTATAATCAAATCTTAGATACAACAATTGGTGTTAATTTAGCTTAATTATAACCACGTGTCTTCAAAAGTAGCCTATACACAAGATTTAAATGAGTTTTAACTGTATGAGAAGTTTGAAGAGTTTTTCTCATTGCTAAGATCATTCAGGACAAAAGGGTGTCTGAAGTGGTGCTAAATTTCTTAAATGACCTATTTGTTGATTGATGTTAAATAAAGTAACAGATTTACTTGTACATTCTGAGAAAAATTAATACTATATACAGAGAATAACGCAATTGTGGGAAGGATATTTTATGGTCTTCATACACAACAGAGTGAATCCCTTCTGTAAGTGTAAAACTCAGTTCAACCTTAACTTTGGAGGCACAACGAGCACCTCCATAAGACACACATTCTGTCTACAGAATCACTGATAACTAACTGTCTTTGGTAAAGCTTGCATGTTACACAGCTTCATCATTCAGTGTAGTGAGCTAGAGTCAGGGAGTGGTTTAATATTAAACAGTCCTGTAATGAAAAAGTAAATAATGGATTATACTGTCATCCATAAGAGAGTAAGAATAGTTATGTTCTTTTATATGTATTATCTCTAGCAGGTTTTCAAATTTGTCTCTCTAGTTAGGCATCTAGGTATGTGGCTTAATACTGAGAGTGACTTAACCTCTTAAACTTGTATTAAAGTCAGTGGGAGCTGAAGGTACTCTGCCCCACTGAAAATCAAATCACTCTTTATTGAAGTGCTAACCTAAGATCCAATCATGTTTGGAAATTTTGGCTCCCCGGGTGAAATCTTAATCTCACTGAAGTCCGTAGCAAAAATCTCATCGATTTTAATGGGGTCAGGACTTCATCCCAAATGTTTTGCTTCTGAACCTATTTTTTCCTCATGGAAATCGTAGTCTCTGCCACCTTCCATTTGGCTTCAGTTGTAACTTTTTTGTCTTTTTATTTCTGCTTTTTAAGTAAATTGTGTTCTAATTAAAAAAAAAAAAAAGACACTGGTGATTGTAGAATGTGTGCAGGTTGCATGCAGACATTTTAAGCTTAGTACATGTTTGAGACTAGTTTTGTAACATACTAAATATGTAGATTAAAATAAAAAAAAATATTTTTTGTTTCAGCCCAAAGCAGCCAATGTTCTTGGAGCAGTTAATAAGCCTCTTTCGGCAGCAGGCAAGCAGTCCCAATCCAAATCTTCACGAATGGAAACTGTAAGCAATGCCAGCAGCAGTTCAAATCCAAGCTCTCCAGGAAGGATCAAAGGGAGGTGGGTATACAGCAGTGCAGCTTTGATGCGCAAGTATTTTTATGAAAGCTGCAAGGGTTTCTATAATATTGGTTAAAAGTGCTAGACTGAATTCTATTCTCTTGTGTTGGTGTACATCCAGAATAACCAGCACACTAGTATAACTGAAACCAGAATTTGGCTCACTACCACAATAAAAATAGATAAGTTTTTTTTAAAAAGCAGTCCAAACACATTACATGAAAGCAAGCTAAATTCAAATCATCATGTACAATGTAAAATAAAAAGCAACCCACATTCAGTTATAGATCTGGGGTTCCCATCAAGCTTGTGTAGTAAACAGTAATTCTAGCTACATCATCATCATCTCCCATTGAGTCTGAGAGTTTAAGGACATGTGAGCTCTCTCATGATCTAAGATTTTTGGTAGACTGTCCTGTGGTGGTGAATTACGTTGTCTCTGGACAATGTATCACCTTTTAATTTGTAATATTAGTTTTAATGTGACCAGTGGTTTATAACTAAAGAATTTGTGAGCGGTTGATGAAGGCGATTGATTGCATATATTGGAGCACCTGCTGGGAGCACCTGCTGGAGGCACCATGATGAACAATAATTAAGAAGGAATACAAGTAGTATATGGAAATAGTTGTTCACTGAAGACAGACTGGAGGCCAGTTTCTTCCCTGCTCCAGTGAGTAAACTCAGTCTGTTAGGCTAATAATATAGCTAGATTCGGATTGTTGAGCAGTCTTCTCATTGCTGCAATGCTACAAAATGTATAGCCTGGACTGTAATCTCATCAGATCTTACGAGTTGAACAGGACCAAGCTTGGTCAGTACTTGAATGGAGACCTCCAAGGAAAAAACACAATACTGCACAAAAGGATGCTAATGACTCAATAGGTATCACTCCTCTTTGTGATCAGTACTGAACCAATCTACCAGCATGATGGCAGGACATTGCAACACAGTATATGTATATAGTCTTTGAGATGAAATATAAAACTGAGCTCTTGATCACTCCTGTCCATTAAAGATCTCATTTGCACATTTTTCTAAGAGTAGGAATAACTACGACAGTCTTCAGACCATATCTTAGAATAAGGAACTATATTCCACATACCTAAATTATCCCTTTGCTCTATTAGATAAGATAGTCTTCACTTCTTGTCCCTAAACAATTGTGCAATGTTTGCTGTGTTAAAATGCCTGCCTCATTCCAGCCCCAAGGTAGATGAAACAAAATGGTCCTCCATATACTATAATAATACTTAGCTCTTATATAGTGCTTTACTTTAGTAAATCCAAAAGTGCTTTACAAAGAAGGTATGTATCATTGGGAAATAGAGGCACAGAGCAGTGAAGTGACTTGCCTAAGGTCACCCAGCAGGCCAGTGGCAAAGCTGGGAATAGAACCCAAGTCTCCTGCTCCCATTCTGGTGCTCTATCAACTAGGCCATAGTGTACACACACAGTTTAAAAAAAAAAAAAACACGCACTGGTGTGGGGGTGTATTTATATACACACTATATCACTTGTACTTTTGCAAAAAGGACTGTATACATGTGTTTTGCTTGAACTTTGAAAGAGGTACAGAATCTTGTCCTATGATTTAGCCAATCTGCCCCAATATCTGGTATGTAAATAATAAAATAATTGCCACCTTAGCTGGGGAGCAATCTTAACCGACTTACTTGAGAATCTATGTAAAACAGCTTTAAAGTTACTGTCAGGTAACAAGTATCCAAACACAGCCTTCACTAATTGAAAAAATACTGTCTCTAGGTGTCTCACTCTTTCACTTTGCACAATTACATGATATATGAACTGTCCTATTTTACTATTGAATTGTTTAACAAGTTTATTATGTTTATCATCTGTGAAGCTAAATGAATTATCTATTCCATCATTTAGATGGTGCAGGATTAAGAATTTTAAGTCTTGAAATTACTATTTTTAAAAATTCTCATCACTGTGTTTCAGTGCCCCCCATTTTGCCATCAACATCTTTGTTTTGGGTGGGAGTGACAATTTATGCTATGATGCGACATACTGCCATGTGTCAGCTCCAATAACTGAAGTTGAATGACTTTGCCAAACCTTTTCTGGCTTAGGGCTCAGTCATCTTCTGAATTCTAGTCTTGTTGATTAATGTATTATGCAGCTATTAAGCTAAATTCTTATTCCAGAATTTGAATTTTTAATGCATGGTTTTAGAGGAATTTAACATGAGGAAAACTTAGGGGAAAAAAGTTGATCTCTGAATTAACAGAATATAGCACAGGCAGGAACCGTTTGGTTACATTGTTAACCTCTAACAATATGTATGTAAAAACACAAACATTATCTACCAATATGTCCCTAAAGGTTGAATTTGGGTCATTTATCCTGCAGGATGCTTAATCTTTTCTGCGTTGTGTCACAGAAGTATTGAATTTATTTGACATCAGCCTGATTGGGATGTCATAAACTGAGCATTATGTCTTCACTGCTGAATCAAAGACAGAGGATGGCCTGGGTGATTGACTCTTATTAAAACAGATTTCTTCAGTAATTGCAAAAATGCTGAGGAAAAACCATAAAAATAAGTGTTATATAAGTCACCCGTTATGATATTGCCAGTGATAGGTGATCTGAAAAATAACTAAAGGTATGCTCAGTTCGCTCTTGTTTGTTTTTTAGATTTATTATGTAGACAAAGCTGCTGCCAATTTGACAGTTTAGATCCAAGCAATCACATTAAAATTATGTTACTGCATTCCTGATATTAAGTGATGATAAATGTCTGCGTTGATAGGCTTGACAGTACTGAGATGGACCACAGTGAAAATGAAGATTTCACAATGGCTTCACCTTTACCAGGAAAGAAAACTGACAAGAGGGACGACTCTGATCTTGTAAGGGTGAGCTGCTTGGTTGTATTGCAGCTATTTCAATTAAATTTAAACTTAATTAACTGAACATTGAACAAATAAGTGTATACAGTCCTTATAACAAGCATTAACTAATGTAGTTTTGTAAACTCCCACTTTTACATGGAGTTGAGCTAATGTCCATGATGGTCAATGTGGTTATGATATGACAGGGGTCGGCAACGTTTGGCACGCGGCTCGCCAGGGTAAGCACCCTGGCGGGCCGGGCCAGTTTATTTACCTGCTGACGCGGCAGGTTCGGCCGATCGCTGCCCCCACTGGCCGCGGTTCGCCGTTCTGGGCCAATGGGGGCGGCGAGAAGCGACGCGGGCGAGCGATGTGCTGGCCGCGGCTTCCCGCCGGCCCCATTGGCCCGGGACGGCGAACCGTGGCCAGTGGGGGCCGCGATCGGCCGAACCTGCCGCGTCAGCAGGTAAATAAACTGGCCCGGCCCGCCAGGGTGCTTACCCTGGCGAGCCGCGTGCCAAACGTTGCCAACCCCTGTGATATGAAATAGGACTGTTTACCAAAAAAAAAAAAAAAAAAGGCACCTCCTTACTTAACATATCTGTTTCGTTTGTGTGAGTTGTCTTTGCTTTCTGTTACTAACCAAACCATAAAGGCTAGCAGTAAGATTTGCAGATTACCAACAAGGGTTGGGACTGAAGGCTTTAGAGGAGCTAGACTAGTGAGAATTGGTGCATGATTTGCCTTGTGCTCAGAACCTGTTGGAAAGAAATTGGACAGGTACGTGAATTGCAGATTTGCTCACCGTCCCTAGCAGTTGCTTGCTCAAATTTGTGCTTAAAGGTGACCCTAGCTATTGTTAGCACTGCACAACAAGTCCAGCTATGGAAGATTAAGCTTGATTACCTTGCAGATCAAGGAGAACTCCCATAAGGTTGACCATATGTTTGACTTGGCTTTGGGGACTGGTTTGGCTGGCTGAGATACTGGGTAAACCCTACTGAGAAGTTTGAAAATGCACCCCTAATCTGATTTTTTTTTTTTTTTTAAATAAGTGGGATATTTCATATCCATGTTCCTGGTATTGATTTTTATTTGTCTTAATGCTTTATTATCGTACATTTTGGTTGTCTCTTCACTGGTGATGAGGCAGATCAGGCCTCCCTTTCCAGCTAACAGCTTCTGTCAACTGATTGAGTTGATAGGACTCTCCAATATCTGCTGTGTCCTGGCTGTCTCAGGTGCCCAAAGGGCACCATAGCATAACAGAATTTTGGAAGTTAAAACAGCTAAGCCTTGTGAATGGAGAAGAATTGGCTGAAGACCCACCGAGAGTCAGATCATCTTTTGTACAGATAACTTGTACTGCTGCACAGAAGAGGTTTGACTGAGGCCAAGAAATATTATTTGGTCTCATCCTTACACAGCACAAGTAGCAGTCTGCCTGAACACTTTCATGTGGTATGAAATCTGATTACTCCAGACTGCCTTGCTCTCTTAATTGCCCTTTTAATTGATCACTGATTTTTCAGATTTCTTTGTTGGTGAGAGAACTGGATTTCAGGCTTGTCTCCCAGAGCATTTTGAGCAAAAGCTGGGTGCTCCTTATTGACTGCCATCCATTCTTTGTGTTTGGTTGGGTCTCTGAGAATGCCTGTTGCTATCTAAGTTGATTAAGGCAAAGTTAGATAGCTGTGGTTTTCATTGACAAGCATTCTCAGAATTTTGCTTTGTGTGGAGAGATTGCCAGCTAAAACATGTACGTCTGCTCTCTCCTCAGATAATTTTACCTTGATGATAGAGTGCTTGTCAACTACCTCCAAGTTTCAGAACACCCCTTTTACTATAGAAGTGAGGGAGAAAGCAATGGCTATTAAATTACATGTGCACTTGAACATCGACATACAGTGTACATAACAGTTGCATTCTTCTTCGAGTGATTGCTCCTGTGTATTCCACAGTAGGTGTGCGTGCTCGCTACGTGCACCGGTGCCGGAAGTTTTTCCCTTAGCAGCATCCGTAGTGGGGGGAGCACCGCTGCGACCCCTGGAGTGGCGCCGACATATCGCGCCATAAAGAGGGCTGTGTGCTCCCCCCACCCTCAGTTCCTTCTTGCCGCCAGTGAAGGTAGTCGGAATTTTGTGCTCCAGCCTTGGCTGCAGAGTTTATAGCCTTAGTGGTGTCCAGTCTCACTGAACTGTTTTGCTGAACTTTCTTTCGTTGGTGCCTGGCTCGGGGCATGCCCCGTGGCCCAGGCTTCAAGTCATGCGACTCTTGTCGCAACTCTATGCCCAGAAGCGATCCACACATTCAGTGTCTTCGCTGTCTGGGCGAGGCTCATATTAGTGAGAGGTGTAAGATTTGCCGTTCCTTCAAGCCGCGAACAAAGAAGGAGCGTGAGATCCGACTCCGAGCCCTCTTAATGGAGTCGGCATTGGCCCCGGCACCGGCGCGTCGAGCCGACCCAGTGCCGGGCACCTCGTCTTCGGCGCGTAGCGAAGGACTTGCGGTGCGCCGTCCGGATTCCGCGCCCGGTACCATGTCATCGATGCGCAGCGAGGCCCCGTCGACGAGCCGGCACCGCTCCCCTTCTAAGAAGCAAGGGAAGACTCAGCGGCGCCAGGAGAAAGAACGGGGTGAGGCCAGACCCACGTTGGGCAGCCCACGATCCCCATCGGGACCGAGACCTCCAACTCGGGTGGAGCGGAGTAGTCCGGTGCCCTCCACGCGTGCCTCACCAGAGGTGAGAATGCCTTCGATGCCAGAGGCAGCTCAGGCCGCATGCGACACTATGACGCTTCCGGTGCCGGGAGCGCCGCCTTATTTCTTTTTAATTTCGTCACGGGAGTCCCAGGCACCGAGGCGTCGTAGTCTCGGGCGCCGGAGGGAATACAGAGACAGCACTCCCAACTCCTACCTGTCCTCGTCCAGGGGCCGTAGACGTCATGTTTGGGACTGCTCCAGTCGTTCGTACGGCACCGTGCGTTCGTCCCAGACCTCCGCCTTGGCACGCAGCTGCCCCTCCTCGAGCCGCTCGGTGCCGCAGGACCAGCCGGCCCTTCCGGGCCCCCTTGCATCCCAGGGCCAGGCCGTTCCCTGGCAGGGACAGTGGTGCCAGTGGGCACCGCCGGGACCCCACTCCGTGGCAGGAGTGTCCCAAGCCCAGCCGATGTCACCACCTCGGCACCGTGATGAGGCAGTGGGTACCGACCTTCCAGCACTGACTCGGGCCCAGGGTCAGGACATCGAGCTACCGGTACCACCGGGTGCCGACGACACCGCGGCACCGACCTCCTTGGCACCAGATGACTCTGTGGCTGCCCTTCCTCTGGTCTCTCAGGAGGATTTCAATGCCCACCTGGAGCTTCTCAGGAGGGTAGCTTCAAACCTCCAGCTCCAGGCTGAGGAGATGGAGGAACCATCGGACACGTTGTTCAATGTCCTTACCTCCTCGACGCCGGGGCGCGTGGCCCTCCCGCTCCATCAAGGGGTCGCCAATATCACTACTGGCCTCTGGCAGACCCCTGCATCCCTCAGTCCTATTTCCAAAAAGGCCGAGCGGAAGTACTTTGTGCCCACGAAGGGGCACGAGTATCTCTACTCTCACCCAGCTCCGATCACTCTGGTGGTGGAGTCCGTTAACCATCGGGAGAGACACGGCCAACCCGCTCCCACCCCTAAGGACAAAGATACTCGCAGGCTGGACTCCTTTGGAAGAAAGTTTTATTCGTCTGCGAGTTTTCAGCTCAGAGTGGCCAACCACCAGGCACTCTTGAGCAGATATGATTTTAACCTTTGGGGATCCCTTCCCAAGTTTGAGCCCTCCCTCCACGAGAAGGACAGGAAGGAGTTCCGGGCTCTGGTTGATGAAGGTACGATGGCGGCTAAAGCAGCGCTCCAGGCGGCCTCAGATGCGGCGGACACGGCCGCTCGTTGGATGGCCGCGGCAGTCTCCATGAGAAGGGCGTCCTGGCTTTCGCTCTCTGGTCTGAATCCCACTCGATCATGCAGGACCTTCCATTCGACGGTCGGGAGCTGTTTGCTGATCAGACACCCGTCTGCACGGGATGAAAGACTCCCGTACCACCCTGCAGACGCTGGGCCTGTACGTCCCGCTGGCCAAGGACAAGCCCAGGCCTCACACCTCCGCTCCAAAGGCTCGGGGCAGATATGAGCCCCTGCCTAAGAAGCAGCGGGAGCAGAGGCGCCGGTCACAACACCAATCTCGTTTGGCCCCTCATCCGGGGCCCTCTAAGGCCAGGAGGCCAGGGAAGCGGCGTTTTTGACTGCTTGTGGGGGGCCGCCGGGCCGGTTGCCAGGTTACACCCCCCCCCCCCCCCTCAGTTAATAAAGTTCAGGTTTGCCAATCGTTTACCTGCCTTCAGTCTGCAATGGTTCCGTATTACTACGGACCGCTGGGTCCGCAACACTATATCCCTAGGGTACAGGTTGCAGTTTCTTTCGCCTCCTCCCATTTGCCCTCCAGCCAGGGAGTCGGCGGAGGACCCGGAACATGCGCTCCTTCTACATCAGGAGGTACAGCGCCTCCTCTCCCTGGGAGCCGTGGAGAGGGTACCTTGGGAATTCCAGGGCAAAGGATTCTATTCCAGGTATTTCCTCATCCCGAAGGCAAAGGGGCGGGCTTCGGCCCATCCTCAATCTGCGGAAGCTCAACCAGTTCTTGATTCGCTGCAAATTCTGCGTGGTGTCCCTAGCCTCTATTATTCCCTCCCTAGACCTGGGGGATTGGTTTGCAGCGCTGGACCTCCAGGATGCGTACTTTCACGTCCACATTTTCGAGGGTCACAGGTACTTCCTCCATTTCCTGGTGGGTCAGGACCACTACCAGTTTACGGTCCTCCCCTTTGGCCTCTCGACGGCCCCCAGGGTCTTAATGAAGTGTATGGCGGTGGTAGTGGCCCACCTCAGGAGGAGAGGGCTGCAGATCTTTCCCTACCTGGATGACTGGCTGCTCAAGGGCAAGTCCCGGTCTCAGGTGCAGCGGCAGGTAACCTTCCTGCTACGCACCTGCTCAGCTCTAGGCCTAGTGGTAAAAGAGGAGAAATCCACGTTAGTACCGGTCCAGCGCATAGAATTCATAGGAGCGCTGTTAGATTCCCAGGCGGCCACGGCCTCCCTTCCAAGGGACAGGTTTGAGGCGCTCAAAGGCCTCATCGCCTCAGTCACAGCCTTCCTGGTGACCACGGCTTGGGTCTGCTTTCAAATCCTCGGCCACATGGCCACATGCACCTCGGTGGTGCGACATGCCAGGCTCCGGATGCGGCCCCTCCAACTCTGGTTGGCCTCCCGGTACTCCCAGGCCAGGGACGGCCTGGACAAGGTCGTCACGGTGGTGGCAGACCTCCAATGGTGGTCCCTCCCGAGCAACATGCTCCGGGGTATCCCCTTCCGAGAGCCCTCTCCGTCGCTAGATCTAGTGTCGGATGCCTCGGACGTGGGCAGAGGAGCCCATGTGGGGGACTTCAGGACCCAGGGTGTGGTCACCCGAGGAACTGATCCTGCACATAAATGTCAGGGAACTCAGGGCAGTGCACCTGGCGTGCGTAGCTTTCCGCCAGCGCTTACAAGGGCAAGTGGTCAGAGTCCTCACGGACAATACCACCGCTATGTATTACATCAACAGGCAAGGGGGCACGCGCTCCAAGGCCTTATGCCAGGAAGCCCAGCTCCTGTGGGAGTTCTGTATAGCCCACAACATCCTCCTCCGAGCGTTCCACCTACCCGGTGAGAGCAACATGCTTACGGATCATTTGAGCAGGGTGTTCTCGCAACAACACGAGTGGTCCCTACACAGGGAGGTAGCGGAGTGGATCTTCCTACAGTGGGGTGCTCCCCAGGTGGACCTGTTCGCCACCGCCCAAAATCACCTATGTCCCAGGTTCTGCTCCAGGGTGGGAGAGGGCGACGGGGCCATGACGGACGTGTTCCTGCTCAATTGGTCGGGGACCCTGATGTACGCCTTCCCGCCTTTCCCCCTCATAGGCAGGGTCCTACAGAAGGTGAAATCAGACGGGGCAAGGATTATCCTGATAGCTCCGGATTGGGCCCGTCAACACTGGTACGGGACCCTACTGTAACTATTGGTGGCCCCCCCTCACAGGCTGCCGCTCCGCCCGGACCTCCTCTCCCAGGAGGGAGGTCGTCTCCTCCATCCCAACCTGGCCCCGCTCCACCTGACAGCGTGGCTGCTCCGTGGCTAGATGCGGAGGAGGGGAGGTGTACCGAGGCTGTTAGACGGGTCCTGCTTGAGAGCAGGAAGCCGTCCACACGGAGATCCTACCTGGCTAAGTGGTATCGGTTCTCCATATGGGCGAGGGAGAGAGGTTCCTCCCCCGCGTCTGCTCCACTCCAGCTGGTCCTGGACTACCTCCTGTCCCTTAGGACCCAAGGGCTGGCCCCCTCCTCGATCAGGGAGCACCTGGCGGCCATCTCGGCCTTCCACCCTCCGGTGGCGGGACAGTCCGTGTTCTCCCACCATATGACTTCCAGATTTTTGGACAGAGCGTTCCCTTATGCTAGATCTCCGGTCCCACCATGGGACCTGAACCTGGTACTGTCGCGGCTCACGGGGCCACCCTTTGAGCCCCTGGCCACGTGCTCCTGGTCCCACTTATCGGAGAAAGTGGCGTTTTTGGTGGCTATCACCTCAGCCCGCCGGGTGTCGGAGCTTAGGGCATTGACCTCTGAACCCCCGTATAACTTTTTCCATAAGGGGAAGGTCCAGCTTCGCCCGCACCCGGCCTTCCTGCCAAAGGTGGTCTCGGTGTTTCATATGGACCAGGACATTTTTCTGCCAGTCCTGTGTCCTAAGCCCCATTCCTCCAATGAGGAACGACGCCTGCACATGCCAGATGTGCGTAGGGTGCTGGCCTTTTACTTAGACCGAACGGGGCCATTCTAGAAATCCCCTCAGCTTTTCATTGCTGCGGCCGAGCGCATGAGAGGGCAACCGGTTTCCACCCAGCGGATCTCCCGCTGGATCACCTCGTGCATACGCACGTGTTATGACCGGACTGGGGTTCCCCCACCTCCTATGGTCAAGGCGCACTCGACGAGAGCTCAGGCCTCGTTGGCTGCCTATGTGGCTCATTTCCCTATTCAGGACATCTGCAGGGCTGCTACGTGGTCCTCCGTCCACACTTTTTCATCGCACTATGCGATCGTCTCCCAAGCAAGGGATGACGCCGGGTTTGGTAGGGCAGTACTCCGCCCGGGTAACCATTAACACTTATCATTTAGAACTCCTACCCACCTCCGTTAGGTATCGCTTGGAGTCACCTACTGTGGAATACAGAGGAGCAATCACTCGAAGAAGAAAGGACAGTTACCTGTTCGTTAACTGGCGTTCTTCGAGATGTGTTGCTCCTGTCTATTCCACATCCCACCCTCCTTCCCCTCTGTCGGAGTTGTCTGGCAAGAAGGAACCGAGGGTGGGGGGAGCACGCAGCCCCTTTATGGCGCGATATGTCGGCACCACTCCAGGGGTCGCAGCGGTGCTCCCCCACTACGGGTACTGCTAAGGGAAAAACTTGTGGCACCAGTGCACGTGGCGAGCATGCACACCTACTGTGGAATAGACAGGAGCAACACATCTCGAAGAATGCCAGTTACGGAACAGGTAACTGTCCTTTCTGGTCTAACTTTGGTGTGGACGCTGCTCATGCCTGAGTCACGGTCTTCCACTGATTTTTTTAGATCAAAGTCAGTTGGCCATTTTAGTCATTCTGGATCTCTCACCAGCTTTCAATATGATTAACTGTTGCTTGTTGCTTTGGAAACTAAAACATTGCTTCCTTTCAGTGATTCCAATCATATCTAGAAGATGGAAGTCAGTCAGTGGTGATGAACACGTGTGTTATCACCAAGGGATTTGATGTGTTTGTCCAGAATAAAGGCCTTTGCCAGTGTTATTCAACATATAAATTAAACTTCTCTGTGATATCACTGTCAAATGCAGGATACAGTAGAGTAAAGTGTTGCCATTAGGCTGAGATACACATTATACTATAGGAATGGCATTATTACCCTAAAGGGGACCCCATTTGTGAGAGCTTTTGGGGATAGATGATCAGTCGTTTATCAAAGCTCTCTGAGAACTGTGAAGGAGATTAGCCTGTCTCTACTAAATCCTGCAGGTGACACACATTCTTGTGGTCAGTGGTATTAAAGTCCTCTAATAGATCTGAAAACATCTTTCATATTTATGAACTGAGCATGTTTGATATAGAGATCAGAAACAGGATAAAAATGGAACCTCTTGATATATTTGCTTTCACTTTTCTGATTTAACCACAGTTTAAAGATGGCTTACTTTCATATAGCACAGAAAATTAGTGCAGGAAAAAATCATTACCACTGGTAATAATTATACAGTTTTTATACTAATTATACAGTTTTTTCTTTTGTTTATAAAATAGTTCAAATAGCTCAGTAAAATTTTCACATAGTGACAGTAAAATTAATTCTCTGCATTTCCACCATGAAGAATTCTTCTACCTCAATTTGTTTTTTAACAATATCTGACAGTTTCAGTCATTGTAGTAAAATATTAAACTAAAACATAATTCAAATAACACCACATTTACTGTAATTCATTTCTCTGAAAGCAGTGCATCTAAGAGATATTATTTTTTGTCACTACCTCTTCTGTTCCACCGTCTCCTTGTGCTCCCCCCCTGCTACTTTTATCTCACTCACATCTGTTGCTGTTCTTCTGCTGGGGTGGATTGCCCCAGGTTGCTTGGGATGCTGAAAGCTTCTGTCAGGTAAATAGCCTATATTTTGCCTGGTCTGAGGCACTAGTAACCATTTTATGTTATAGTATTCGTGAACCACCAGGAAAATAAACTAATGCACCATGCTACTGAAAAAAAGGGGAATTTCCATGTCCAGATGAGTATAGTGGTTTTTAAACACTGTGGTAACTCTCAAGATAATGGACCTTGAGATTGTGTAGTTCTGGTAACCATCTTGCCTTTCCCGTTTGCCTTGAATTCTGACCCAGTTTTAGTCTTTATCTCACAATGTCAGAGCTAGAACTAATTACTTATGCCATCTGAACAGACATCATCCCATTTTAAAAGTGCCATAAAGTATTGATTTCTTACTGCTGAAGTTCTTGAAAATATTTGCTGTTAAAATAATTTTGCAATTGAAGTGGGGAAAGGGAAGCAAAACAGTAATTTTGATGAGGTGACCTGATTTTAAAACATGGGCTGTCATTTAATTTATTACATGTAATCAATATATTTGTAATTTAATATTAACTATGTAAAACTTTGTTTTTAAAAAAGTTTATATGTATCTTGGTTGTGATTCTCAACCAAGTTTGAGAGACTGAGACCAATACAGCTGCCGACACAAACAGTTCCTTTTTCAGTGTTTAAGAGGATATATGAGTGACCAGTAAAGTTAAATGGAGAAAATAACTGACCTCAGGAATAAAAGTTGTGTTTTATATTTCTGCACTTTTTGAAGGATTTGTATCTCCTCTTGAACATGAAAACAGCAAGATGTTTGTGATAGTAGCAGTATAGAACTGATTTTTGTGGGAGGGGGATTGTAGTTGACATTTAATGCTGTCAAGTATTTGGATTTTAAAGGTGTCATAATTCAGGGACTGTTTGTCCAAATCACTTCAAATTTAGTGGAAGAATTGTACCTCAAAACATACCTAATATGCCAGTTGTGGGGTTGGTATGACTGGATTTGAGAGGATAGCCCCAAACCAAAGTTTTAATGGAAACTCAACTGCAACCTTAACTATCTGGTAAAATTAGATGTGATCTGACAAGTGTGTATCATAAACGGTAATAGTAATAGGAGAACAACATGGGCGGTTCTTCATGTGATTGCACATGTCTATTCCACTGTAAGTGCGCATGCGCTCCAGTGCACAGTTGTTGGAGTGTTTTTCCCTTAGAGGTACCCATTGGGGTAGTATGAGCTCTCCCCACTGCCTCACACACTGCACTCAGGCATTAGGCCACCCTAACCCACCTCAGTTCCTTCCTACCACCCATGATGATTGTTGAAGCTCCTGTTCTTACCTGTGCAAGTCCCTTCTTTCTTTGGTAGGTATTGTAGTTAGTACCCATTATTGTTATAGAGTAGTTTGTATAGTTTAGTTAGCTTAGCTAAGTTTAAAAAAAAATAGTAGTTTTCTGTCACTAGCTCCCATCTGGGTACTGGTATTGGTACCATAGTTATGCCATGTTCTCTGGGCTTCAATACCTGCCACTCTTGTGGCAAACCTGAAACCTGTGCCAGTTAGTGACCTTCACCTTGACGGCCTTAAGTGCTTGGAGGAGCCTCATGTGACTGATTGACTGCAGTATCTGTAAGGGGTTTAAGCCCTGGTCCAAAAAGGACAGGGCAGCCAGACTTAAGTACTTATTGGAATTAGTGCTCTGCATTCCTTTGGAGCCATCCTGCTCAGTCTGGGTGCCATCAGTCAGCAGTGATCCTCTGGCCCTGCTGGTACTGAGAGGCAGGCTGATTGATTTTACTGGTGCCAAAAAAAAAGGGTACCGCAAGTCATCTAAGGACTCTGTACATGGCACATCAAAATTGGGGGGCAAAGAAGTTGAGTTCTACCAAGGATTCGGGTGTGGTCAAAAAGGAAATGCTCCCGAGAGCACACCTTAGAACAGGAGTTTGACTCCAGAGGACAGTTCAGGCCAGTTGAGACCAACTTCCGAAGGGCAAACTTTATTGCTGTCACCTCAGGTTCCAGTGTCGCAGGATCAGAATACTTTCCTAGTACCATCTACTCCTGAAATGTTTAAAGCTCCGAGAGCATTGTTGAATCCCTTGGTACCACCTTCCCTGGCAATTCACACGAGTTTTGCCTAGTATTAGCGCTAAAGATACTGACTCTCATTGCTTCACCTCCACGCTGTGTGGGACTGTCGGATTCTGGAATTAGTGTACCAATTTGAAACAGTATCATCTAGGGAAAAGCTGCCGATGATCTTGCCAGTGTACTCCCTTCTCCAGAATCTGAGGCTGGAAGGGTGGAAAGGAGGCTAAGTTCCCTGTAAGCTGCACAGCAGCCTTCTTAGCGCCACGCAGGCGCTCAGGGAACCTGCTGGGGGAGGGGTGCCCCAACCCGGCCCCCAACCTGCCATGGTGCCTCTCCCCTGGCCCCAACTCTGACGAGGCGTCCCTTTCCTGGCCCCAACAAAGCCGAGGCGGCCCGGGCCCAAACCCAGCTCTAGCCCAGACCTGCCGGGGGAGGGGTACCTATCCTGTGTCCCCAGCCCCGGAGCTGCCGTGGAGGGGAGAGGCACCTCTCCCCCCCAGCCCAGGTGCTGCTGCGGGGAGAGAGAGCTGGGGGAGTCCTCTCTCCCCGTCATAGCCCGGATCCTGCACCCCAAATCCCTCATCCATGGCCCCACCCCAGTGCCTGCACCCCCAGCTAGAGCCCTCACACCCCTGCATCTCAAACCTCTTCCCCAGCGTTGAGCCCCCTCACACTCCGAATCCCTCAGCCCCACCCCCACCACATGAATTTTGTTATGTGCACCAACGTGGAGGTGATGTCAGACATCACCTCCATATTGGTGCACATAACAAAATTCATTCCGCACATGGGTGGGAAATAAGAGGGAACATGGATAGGAGGTACTATGTTCCCCCCTGAGGGGTTCAAACGCTTTTACAATAATCCATCACTGGGCTCCCTGGTAATATCTGCAGCTAACGAAAGAGAGGGGCAGGGTTACCAGGCATCAACATCAAAGAACAAGGAAGCTAAGAAACTAGACTTGTTTGGAAAGAAGATTTTTTTCCACAGGAGGGTTACAGCTTTGTACTGCAAACCAGCGAGCTCTGCTGGGGATGCTACAGTTTTACCTTATGAAATATACTTTCAAAGTTTAAGGACAAGCTCCCAGATGACAGGAATTTCAGGTGGTGGTGGTGGAGAACAGGTTGGTTTCTATAACAGCTCTGCAGGCTAGTCTGGACGCATCTGACTCTGCAGCTTGCTGCATGGCCTCTGCCATCACTATGTGACAGTCTTCATTGTTGCAATCTTGTGGTCTCCTCTCGGAGGTACAACCAACAATCCAAGACCTTCCCTTTGATGGGCCGTCACTCTTCTTGGGAAAGACTGATGAGACCCTGAATAGTCTTCAGGACTCAAGAGTGATTCTGAAGTTTCTAGGGATTTATACACCGGTGGAAAAGAGAGTGTCCTTCCATCCACATCAGACCCAGCGATTTCCAGGGTTTGTTACTCAAGCCCAGGACCTACCGAGGAGGAGCAGAGGTTACAAAAGACATCCACCACCATCCTTTGCTTCTGCAGCTGCCAGTTCATCAAGGCAGGCTGCATTCTCCAAGAGCACGTTTTAACAGACTGGTCAAGGGCAGAGTACCATATCCAAGAATGCCATCTTTTCCTTCCCCGCTTTTTGCAGACCATGCAGGGGCGGCTCTAGCTTTTTTGCCCCCCCAAGCATGGCAGGCAGGCTGCCTTCGGCGGCATGCCTGCGGGAGGTCCCCGGTCCCGCGGATTCGGCGGCATGCCTGCGGGAAGTCTGCCAAATTGCCGCCGAATCTGCAGGACCTGCGGATCTCCCGCAAGCAAGCTGCCGAAGGCTGCCTGACTGCCGCCCTCGCAGGGACCAGCAGGCCGCCCCATGCCCCTCCACCCCCACCCCGTGGCTTGCCGCCCCAGGCACGTGCTTGGAGCGCTGGTGCCTGGAGCTGCTGCTGAGACCACCTATCCCACTTCCTTCATGCTTGGGCTCACATCACCAAAGATCAGTGGGTTCTAAGCACAGTGGAAGTGGGATACATCCCTCAATTTGTCTATCCCATCCCTCCTCTGGGACCCTCTCTCATGAAGCCGTGTTGTTGTGAGACATTCTATTACTACTACTTGTAGGAGCTATAGAAGTGGTCTCTCTATTGCTCAGGGTAAAGGGGTTTTACTCATGATACTTCAGGATCCTGAAAGCAAAGGGGGTATGTCAGGCCTATTTTAGATCTGAGAGCATTAAATGAGTTCCTAATGCAATCAAAATTACAGATGGTCACTCTAGCTTCCGATACTCCTTCCTTGGAGCTGGGGACTGGAATGCTGCCCTTGATATAAAGGACACTTATTTCCCTGTGGCAATTTTATCAGAGGCACAGAAAGTTTCTAAGCTTCACAGTCCTGCCCTTTTTTCGTCTGCCGCCTGTTGCTCCGGTATTCACAGTGCATGACAGTGGTAGCAGCATAACTGTGGAGATCAGAAGTCCATGTCTTCCCTTCCCTGGATGACTGGCTAATAAGAGGCTGTTCCAGGTTGCAGGTGTTGTCCAGCGTAGACGTTATCCGGTCTACATTTAATGTGTTGGGCTTGCTGATAAACACAGATGTCTGTCCTGTCTCCAGTACAGAAAATAGAATTTGTTGGAGCAGTCCTGGAGTCCACGAGGGCCAAGGTCCTCCTTCCACTGGCAAGATTTCACATGATGGGAAGGCATTGTTTTAGACTTAGACCTATTCCCTCATCACAATAAGAAGCTGTTTGAGGCTGCTAGGGCACATGGCAGTGTGCACTTACTAGTTCAATATCTACATTTCAGAGAGTGACTGGGCTGCTGAGGTGTATTCACCAAGGAAGTACCATATGACCATGACAGTTTGGATTCTGAATCAAAACTTATCCTCCCTAGATTGGTGGACAGATCCCGCCAAAGTTTTGTAAGGGAGTTCCCTTTGCCTTGCCTCAACAATCTCTCACTTTAGTCATGGGGGCCTCACACTTAGGTTGGGGGGCTCACTTGGGTCTCATACAGATACAAGGTCTCTGGTCTCCCAAGATCTCCGACTACTATAAATGTCAGGGAATTGAGAGCTACCCAGTTAGCTTTCATGGCATTTCTTCCACACATCAAGGAGAAGGGGCTTGTTGGTTCTGACCGACAATACAAAGGCTGTGTTTTATGTAAACAAGGAGAAGCCCAATCTTCACTGCTGTGTCAGGAAGCGATTCTACTTTGGGACTTCTGCATTACTAACTCTATACTTCTAAAAGCAGCTCTCCTTCCAGGGATCCAGAAAACCCTGGCAGACCACCTAAGCAAACTGTGTATCAGTCACCATGAGTGGTCCCTTTGTCTGGATATAGCATCTCTATTTTCTAGTTCTGGGGAACTCCCCAAGTGAATCTATTTGCAATAAAACACAACTGAAAGTGCCACTTGTTTTGCTCCCAAGTCGGCCCCAGCCCTGGTTTACTAACAGACTTTTCTACTGATGTGGTTAGACAGTCTTCTGTAACTTTTTCCTCCCATCCCTCGCCTGCCCAGAGTTCTGTGCAAAATCAAACAGGTCAAGGCTAATCTTTTACTCATCGCCACGGCATGTCACCATCCGTACTGGTTCTTGTAGTTGTTAGCCTTGTCAATCGACCCCACATTGTCACTCCTGCTACACAAAGAGTTGATTTCGCCTAATCACAGCCGTCTCCTTCAATCCAATCTACAGACCCTTCATCTGACAGTCTGGAGGCTTCATGGCTAACATCTACAGAGCCGTCCTGGAAGTGCTTCTAAATAGTCTTGGCTCTTTGAGCTCAGATCAAGTGTCAGTAGTCTCTTGGTCTATCCAAGATCGTGATCAAGTGTCTTGATGTTTTTGGTCTTTTGGCCTGGAGGTGAAAACCTTGTCTGTGTTTCTGGGACCTTGAAGTGAAAAAAATCTCTAATTTATTTAGCTAAATGAAAGAGGTTCTCCAGCTGGTCCAGAGTGAAAACAGTTTTCCCAGGCCTTGCTTTTATTCAGCATGTTTTGGACTATCTTCTGTCCCTAAAGCATCAAGGGTTAGCAAGTGCATCTCACAGTTGTCTCAGCCTTCCTCCTGCCTATTGATAACCACTCACTTTTTTTCCGAATCTGATGTCCATTAAATTTCTGAAAGGCTTGGACAGACTTTTTCCACAGGTGCAGGATCCTGTTTCCCCATGGAACTTTAATCTAGTCTTAGTAAAGCCAGTGGGTCCTCCTTTTGCGCCTGTAGTGACCTGCTCTCTTTTGAACCTTTCTATAAAGATTGCATTTCAGGCTATTACGAAATCCACCAGAGTGGGGGAACTGAGGACATTTAGTATCAGATACAGTTTTCTTCACAGAGAATCTTCATCCTCACCCAAGGTTTCTTGCTAAGGTGGTTTCCAGTTTTCATTTAACCAAGGTATCTTCTTGCTGACCTTTTTCTCAAAGCCTCATGGCCGTAAGGGTGAGGAGAGGCTTCATAATCTAAACGTTAGAAGAGCTTTATCTTTTTATCTGGACTGCACCAAGCCTTTTTAGGTCTTTGACATAATTGTTCATTGTGTTTGCAGACGGAATAAAAGGCTGTCCACTATCCACTCAAAGGCTCTCACCTTGGATTTCCAGTTGTAGTCACTTATGCTACCAGCTGGCTAATGTGATGCCTCCAGCTAGAGCATTAGGTCATTCAGCTAGGTCCCAAGCAGCTTCTGCGGTCTTTCTGGGCTCACATTCCTGTACTAGACATTTGCAAAGCAGCAACCTGGTCTTCGTGTCATAAATTTGCCTCTCAACAGTCTAGAGATGTCAGATTTGGACAAGTAGTCCTCCAATCCCTGTTCAAATAGATTCCAAGCCCACCTCTGTTTTGGAATTTGGACTGGTAACTTGAACCACAACTAGATATACATGACTAAGCTGAGAAAACATGATCTGGTCACTGTAAAAAATGGTTAGTAAGCTTTCTCTAGCTGTTGTGCTTTGAGATGTTGCACATATCCATTCTACAACCCGCCCTTCTTCCCCTCTCTATCAGAATCTATCTGGTAGTGAGAGGTGTCAGGGCGGCTCTGCCCTTTATGCCTGTGCACTGTGTGTGAGGCACTGGGGGGTGCTCATGTTGCCCCAACTGATACTGCAAAGGGAAAAACTTTCCAACTGTGCACTGGAGCACACATAGAGCTTCAATAGAATGGACATGTACAATACATCTCAAAGAACAATAGTTATGGAAAGGCTAGTAACTTTTTTTTTTTTTTTTTAAACAGTAACCAGGTCATTTTCTTCTAGTTAATATCTCGTCCTGTAAGCTTCCCTGTTCTTTCTCACAACTCCTTCTCACTGACTGGACTTTCCACTTTTTTCTTGAGCAAAGATGGGGTACCAGAGCAGAGACTTCTCTTCATAAACTCTGATTACTAATTTAAGTCTTCACAGGGTAGTTTGAAAGGAGAAATGTCCAATCTGTATATGAATGGCATACTGGTGAACATGACTGCTTTCAACCAAATGGGGACAGAGCAGATGTCCGTATGCATTTAAGCATTATATTTGGATTGCAATATAATGATGATGTTGCTTTACTAAATGTATTATTGGTGTAAAATGATGTAATGATGTAAGTTTCCTTTTGGAATGCTCTCCCTTCTGTGTGAGGGGTGGTCTAAATATAATCTAGTCTTGTGTATAGGTAGAGAGATCAAGTGTTGTAATTTTTCAGCTATACTGAGCCCAACACCAAAAGTATGAAACTCGGAATACTGTATTTGGTGAACATAATTTACATATCATTTTAAGTAACCTATTTTCTGCAAGCTCCTCCTATACAAAACCAGGCAAGATACTATATCTTGGTCCTTTACCACCATTAAAGAATGGGATTATGGGTATTTTTGCAATGTCTTAATTATCCAGTTACTTGCATATTTTCACAGCTGAGAATCCAAGTGAGCAAGGCCCCACATGTTGGTAGGCCTTAATAAGCCAGCTTCCTTAGAATATTTTCTGTCATCTTGTCAACATTTTTATATATATATTTATATACCCTTGCAAAGGTATTTGAAGTGTGGTGCAAGATCTTACTCTAATACCTTAACTTTAAGGCTTTATTTGTTGAAGGTGAAAAATTGCCATAAATTACTTTTCTTCATGGATTGAAAATCACTTTAGTCAAATAAGATCATTAAAATGTTTCATTAAAAAAAGTAACCTAATCTATCTTTTCAGTCAGAGATGGAGAAGCCCAGGGGTAGAAAGAAAGCAACCATCACAGACTCAGAAGAGAAGTTGGGCATAGATGACCTGAATAAATTGGGGCAGGAACAGAAACTTAGAGGGAGTCAGCGGGGGAGGAAGAGAGCTGCAGTTGTTTCAGAATCTGATGAAGCACAGTGGCCAGAGGAAAAGAGGCTAAAGGAAGATGTATTAGAAAGTGAGGATGAACAAAACAGTCCACCAAAGAAGGGAAGAAGAGGACGACCTCCTAAAGCAGCTAGTGGGGGTACACCAAAGGAAGAACCAGCAGCAAAGACATCTAAAAGGGGCAGAAAAAAAGCAGTGCCCGTAGCATCAGTAGTGGAGGAAGAGGAAGAGGAGGAGGAGGAAGGGCAAAGTGAAAACGTGGAACAGAAGCCAAAAGGCAGGCAATACAGGACACCAAGAAGAGCGCAACAAAGGTGTGTCTCTTTTCTTATATAGTGCATTCTTAAAAAAAAAAAAAAACACACACCTTGGATATTAATTATAATTTGATATTTTGCAATTTGGGTCTCCCTCAAAACAGAGTAGAACCATCTGAAACTAGTGCAGTTGAATCAACACAGTCTACACCACAGAAAAGACGAGGAAGGCCACCAAAAACACCACCATCACAGCAAAAAAAAGGGTAAGTTCTGAATGTAACATTCTGAATTTTCGTCTAGCCTTCCTATTGAAAGGTCAGGCTTTATCCACTTGGAGACCATCTCAGTGGTTAATATTTTTTATACAAGATGTGCTACAGTCTACAGAGAGTTACTATTCTTGAAGGTCTTAGGGCACGTGGTTTGCCTCACTTCTCCGTAGTTACCTGTAGAACTGTAGGTATCTGAAGCTCAGTCAATATATATGACAGGAGTATGGTGAATAAAGAGGAAGAACGGGAAATATTAGTACATAAGCTAAATTATTATTTAATTGGCATCACAGAGACTAGGTGGAATAAGTTTAATGACTGGAATATTAGTATAGAGCAGGGATGGCCAAACCCTGACTCATGATCCACATGTGGCTCTTTTACAGTTAAAGTGAGGCTCGCGGAGCCCACCATGCCCCTCCCCCTCCCCCCACACAAACCCCATTCTCCACCTACCAGACTGGCAGGGCTTCTGCCATGCAGCAAGGTGGTGGGGCTTGGGACTTCAGCCCCGCGGGGTAGCCCCAAGCCTTGGCTGGCAGCCCTGCAGAGCTGAAGCCCTGAGCACTGGCAGGTGTGCCCAGCTTTTGAAGTTATGAAGATTATCATATGTGGCTCAGACATTCAGCAAGTATGGCCACCCCTGGTATAGAGGGATATAGTTTGTTCAGGAAGGACAGGGAGGGCTGTTGCATCATACAACAAGAATGTATACACTTGTCTGAGGTCCAGAAGAAGGTGAGATTGGTAAAATTAAAAGGGATCAAAGATGGGTGTGAAATCATGGTTGAGTCTACTGTAGACCACCAAATCAGTACAAGGAGGGGTGGATAAGGTGTTTCTAGAACAAATAACAGAAATAGCCAAAACATAAGACCTTTTAGTAATGTGGGACTTCAACTACACAGACATTGGTTGGAAAAGTTGTATGGCAAAACGCAAAATTTCTAGTAAGTTCTTGGGATGTATTGGGGACAACTTTTTGTTCCAGAAAATGGAGGAAATAACCAGGACGACGGCCATTTTAGACTTGATTCTGACTAACAGGGAGGAATTGGTAGCAAATTTGAAGAAGGAAGACAATTTGGGTGAGAATGATCATGAAACGATAGATTTCATGAGTCTAAGGAAAGAAAAAAGGAAGAGCTGCAGAATAAAAACAATGGCAGGGGGGCGCAAAGTGGAATGTAATGTCCCATAGGAAGAAAATCTAAGGGATGAAGGAGTTCACGAGACTTGGCAGTTCCTCAGGTTAAAGTTAGTGTTAAAGGCATAACTGTAAACTATCCCAGTGTGAAGTAAAGATAGGAAGAACAGTAAGAGGCCAATAGGGCTACATAAATAGCTCTATAATTATCTGAAAATCAAAAAAGAATCCTACAAAAAGTGGAAACATAGATGAATTACCAAAGAGGAGTACAAAAGAATAGCACAAGATTGTAGGGATAAAATCAGAAAGGCTAGAGCATGGGACATAAAATGAGCATGGGACATAAAAGGAAGTAAGAACAAGTTCTTTAAATACATTGCGATCAAGAGAGACTAAGGAAAGTGTAGGTCCTCTACTTGCCAGGGAAGGAGAGCTAATAACTGATGACATCAAGAAGGCTGACATCAAGAATGGTTGTTTTGCTTCAGTCTTCACTAAAAAGGTTAATACACCTCTACCCCGATATAACGCGACCTGATATAACACGAATTCGGATATAACGCGGTAAAGCAGTGCTCCGGGGGGGTGGGGTTGTGCACTCCGGTGGATCAAAGCAAGTTCGATATAACGCGGTTTCACTTATAACACGGTAAGATTTTTTGGCTCCCGAGGACAGCGTTATATCGAGGTAGAGGTGTATATAAATAAATATATGGAGATAGAACTGGAAGGGACCTAGAAAGGTCATCGAGTCCAGTCCCCTGCCTTCATTAGCAGGACCAAGCACTGTCCCTGACCGTTTTTTTTTGTTTTTCCCCAGATCCCTAAATGGCCCCCTCAAGGATTGAACTCTCAGTCCTGGGTTTAGCAGGCAGCGAACATAATACCTATCTTTAAAAAGGGAAAGAAAGCGTACATGGAATTATAGACCAGTGAGCCTGACTTCGATACCTGGGAAGATACTGGAATAAATGATTAAACAATCAGTTTATAATCACCTAGAGAATAATAGTGTTATAAGGAATAGCCAGTATGGATTTGTCAGGAACAAATTATGCCAAGCCAACCTTTTTTGACAGGCTTACTGGCCTGTTGGATAGGAGAGAAACAGTAAACATGGTATATCTGGATTTTTAGCAAGGCTTTTGACACAGTCCCACATGACAGTCTCATAAGCAAACTAGGCAAATGTCGTAAATGTAGGGAAATGAAATTACAGGTGGGTGAGCAACTGGTTGAATGACCATACTCAAAGAGTAGTTATCAATGGTTCACCGTCAAACTGGGAGGATGTATCTAGTGAGGACCTGCAGGGGTGAGTCCTGGGTCTGATACTATTCAGTATTTTTTAAAATGACTTGGATAATGGAGTGGAGAGCATGCATGTGTGGATGACTCCAAACTGGGATGGGTTGCAAGCACTTTGGAGGACAGGATTAGCATTCAAAGGGACTTTGACAAATTGGAGAATTAATATGAAATTCAATAAAGAGAAGTGCAAAGTACTTCACTTAGGAACGAAAAAAACAGATTGCTAAGCGGAAGGGTTCATGCATTTTGGAGGTGGCCACTCGAAATCATGTGGGCAATTGGGGGTTAGTGTTATGCATAAAGGGATTGAAGTGGGCAATTAAGGGTCACAGGCCATGTGATTCACCTCAACCCCAATATAACGCTGTCCTCGGGAGCCAAACAAATCTTACCACATTATAGGTGAAACCGCGTTATATCGAACTTGCTTTGATCCGCTGGAGCGTGCAGCACACCCCCAACCCACCCCCCGAGCACTGCTTTACCGCGTTATGTCCGAATTCGTGTTATATCAGATCGCGTTATGTCGGGGTAGAGGTGTATATTACAAAATGTCGTAATAAGCCATAAAACCAGTGATTAAGTCCATGTTTTTTGGTGTCTAGCAAAGTTCCTAAGCATACCTTTTGAAGGTGTTGTGCAGGTTTCCCTTGAGGACAAGTATTGAAAGATCAGATATGGAGTGATTGCTTTGTGAAAAGTGTTCTCCCATGTCTTTCATTTTACCACAAAACCAATGATGTACCTGAGAACCATGAAACCAACAATATAACTGAGATACATCTATCATTTCATAAGGGTTATTGATATGAAAAAAAAAAACCACCCCTTGGCCTGCAATTTGACTTAAGGTGTTGGGAAGAAAAATATATCAAATTTAAGCTCAACGTAAATAGTCCTAAACGTATTAATGGTCTGGCCTCATAAATATCTTGTACTCCTGATATATTATCCTGGAGTAATTTTGGTTGCAAAATCACTCAGCCTAATAGAATTTCTACCCTCTGGTTACAGATAAAAAGTAAGTGGGCATGTCTGCTATAAGTTTTACAGGAAGCAAATTAAGAACAACTGTTTAAAAGCTAGCTGGAAGTGCTTTTCCATTGCAGAGTTTGTGTGCTTAAAGACCCATGTGCTGTAAAATTAATTTATTGTGATTTTTAATTTTAGCCGTGCTGGACGCACCAAACAAGCAGCAAGTAAAGAAAATGAATCTAGTGAAGAGATGGATATATTTCAGGGCAGTTCTCCTATCAGTGATGACATTCCCCAAGAAGAAGTAATGGAGGAAGAGGAAGTTTCCACTATCAGTGTAAGATACATGTTTGAAATGTGTTCTGTAGATCTATCTGGTACCTCTCTGTATGCCTAATGTTGACGAGCAAAAACTCACTTTTCAGATTCTGATAGTGTATATTTTAGCTCTCAAGATATGGAAAATTCTCACCAGCTCTACTTACAAGTATGAGTGTTTTTTGGTGAAAAATAGGAATTCTGCAAAAAAATTTTGTATGGGAAAATTGTCGATTTTTGTCAGACACTTTCAATTTTCCATAAGTTTCCAAAAATTTTGTTTCAAGACCGTATTAATCTCAGCATTTGCCTGAGCTGCTGTGATGCCTCATGGGAGTTGTAATTCATGTGCTTCTTACCTCCATTCGCAGGACACACCAGCCAAACTGCATCTCCCGTGATACATCACAGTCATGGAATTCCTATGATGCACCAGGGCCAGAGGGAAGGAGAGTTTGTGGGAGATGTGGTTCAGTTGGGGAACCTAGCCCCTGGGAAAATTGGGGACATGATCTGACCAATAACTCCCATGAAGTATTGCAGTGGCTCAGGCATATGCAGAATAATGCCCTGAAATGAAACATTTTGACATTTCTGAATAAAAATTTTCAGAATTTTTTTTATTCCACTATAAATTTCAACATTTTGACTTTACATCCAGATTTGGGATGAAGACAAATGTTGAAATTCAGAATTTCCCATACAATGGAAATCTTGTTTTTCAATTAGCTGTATGTATGAACTCCTTCAATATAAACCTGTACATCATAAATATTCACATATATACCTATATTGGTGATGTATATTTTTTAAGTGGGTGTGCTTGTTTGCCTTGTGTGTAAGAGGATGTTTTAAGGTGGTCTTTTCATGATCAATGTCACTAGCTGAATGTCTGAAATATAAGGGTAATAAAATATTTGTGGAATTTAGCTATAGTCCCTTTAACTTCGATTTTTTTAATGGTAACGCTAAAGCATGTATATTTGCATAAGGATTATATTATTTAGGCAACCTTATCTCTAAGTTAACAATTTTTAAATCGTATTTCCTAGTTTTCTGCCAGGAAAAAAAATGAGCCTTAATAGTTAAGATTAGGTATACTGGGGACATCAAAAGTTCTTCTTCGAGATGTGTTGCTCCTGTCTATTCCACAGTAGGTGTGCATGCTCGCCACGTGCACCGGTGCCAGAAGTATTTTCCTTAGCAGCATGCGTAGTGGGGGAGCACCGTTGTGACCCCTGGAGTGGCGCCGACATGTCGCGCCATAAAGGGGGCTGCATGCTCCCCCCACCCTCAGTTCCTTCTTGCCGCTAGTGAAGGTAGTCGGAACTTGTGCTCCAGCATTGCTGCAGCAATTCTAGCCTTAGTAGTATCCAGCTTTCCCTGAAGTTACTTGTTGAACTTTTCTCTGTTAGTGCTGGGCTCGGGGCATGCCCCGTGGCCCAGGCTTCAAGTCGTGCGACTCTTGTCGCAATCCTATGCCCAGAAGCGATCCACATACTCAGTGTCTTCGCTGTCTGGGCGAGGCTCACATTAGAGAAGTGTAAAATTTGCCGCTCCTTCGAGCCCCGAACAAAGAGGAAGCGTGAGATCCGACTCCGAGCTCTCCTAAGGGAGTTGGCGTTGACCCCGGCACCGGCGCATCGAGCCGACCCCGCGCCGGGCACCTCGTCCTCGGCGCGCAGCGAAGTGCCCCCGGTGCGCAGCGAAGCACCCCAGGCGCCCCGTCCTGATTCCGCGCCCGGTACCGCGTCGTCGGTGCGCAGCGAGGCCCCGTCGACGAGCCGGCACCGCTCCCCTTCTAAGAAGCAAGGGAAGACTCAGCGGTGCCGGGAGAAAGATCGGGGGGAGGCTAGACCCGTGTTGGGCAGCCCACGATCCCCATCGGGACCGAGACCTCCGACTCGGGTAGAGCGGAGTAGTCCAGTGCCATCCACGCACGCCTCGCCAGAGGTGAGAATGCCTTCGACGCCGGAGCAGCTCAGGCTGCGTGCGACGTCATGACGCTTCCGGTACCGGGGGCGCCGCTCCAGTCGGGCCCCCGATCCCGTGGGAAGCCTTCGCTCAGTGCCCATCGACCCTCTCCGGACGTCTCTGAGGATACCGTCCCGAGTTGAAGGGCTGAGCCGCGGACATTATACTATTTTTTCATATTTTCATAACAAACCATCTAGCTACTTTAAGGAGCTCAGTAAATTGAACAGAAGTTCTTCTTTGAGTGCTTGCTCATGTTGATTTCATTGTAGGTGTGCGCGCGCCCATGTGTGCAGTCATCGGAGATTTTTACCTTAGCGGTATCTGTAGGGCCGGCTGTGTCACCCCCTTGAGTGCAGCGCTCATGTACTGGTATATCAAGCGCTGCCGGCCCTATGCACTCTCAGTTCTTTCTTACTGCCTGTGGTGGTCAGTTGGAGTGCCTTTCCTTGCTCGTCAAGGACTTGCAGTTTTCCTTATCGTGGACTTTGTGCCTTTAGGCTTCTACATCGTTATCTTTACTGTTAAGTACCTGTTAAGTGTTGTAGTTAGAGTTGGGTCCCAGTGGGGACTTCGCCCCCAGTGGGGCATGTCCCAGTCTCTGGGCTTTAAGCCCTACAATTCCTGTAACATACCTATGCCTGTTAGCAACCCCCATGGCAGCTGCCTCAAGTGCCTGGGGGAAGCACACGTTAGAGAGGTGCAAGATTTGTAAGAACTTTTTGCCTTGCACCCAGAAGGAGAGGGATATCAGGCTCAGGGCTCTCCTTATGGAATCTGCCCGGCATAAGTCAACCAGCACCTCGACATCAGCGCAAAGTGCACCCCCGGCACCATTCTTAGTCGCTGGTCCCTAAGAAAAGGGCTAAAAAACACAGCTCCCGGGCGCCGATGAAGAAGGTGGCAGTGAGCAAAGAGCCTGCCCCGAGTCGCCCATCCACACTGGAGCCCCACAGTTGACCATCTGCTGCTGCGGCTGTTAGCCCGGGGAAAGGTCCTCCTCTGACTTCAGCAAGTGGTACAGGACCGACTCTCTTGCCGGCACCGACACCTTCATGAACTCAACCCATGCTGACAGCACAACCAGTACTGCAGGCCTCAACTAAGGCTCCTCAAGCCAGTCGATAAGGTTCCCCAAGGAGCGGTGGAGCACTGCCGATCCCTTGAGACAATGGCACGCTGTCCACTTCCACACCGATGGACACCAGTACCATCATCTAGATCATTGCAAACTTCTCTTCGGTCTCCAGTGTCGTGGTCGCCCCTGTTGCGATGTGATTTGCCAAGGGAAAGCCACCCGTCCCCCTATTATCAAAGTCGGTCACAGTCCCAGAGGTCCTCATCCTGATGCTGTTCCCGGTCACCGACGCCGTGGGAATGATCTCCCTCCCGCTTCCAATCTCCCCGGCACTGCAGCCACTTGCCGTGCTGTTGATACCGGTCTCCAGTGTCAGTGGTCTTAAGGCAAACTCAGGCCTTGACAGCCCTTCTGTGGTCTCCAGAGGGTGGTTCCTCCGGAACTGAGGGGCGTTTCAGCCCATCACCCCAACCTCATTGACGAGGTATCCGAGCCAGTGGCGACATCAGGACAGTGATAACCAGGACAGTGACCTGCTCAGTGGCCATGTTGGAGTACCTGGGGGGTCCAGTCATGGCGTTGCCCCCCTCAGCTCACTCGTAGGTCAGAGCCATGTAGCAGTGATCATCGGCACCGGGCCCCGTTCCAGAGACACCCCCGGTGTCCGAGGTTCAGGAGGCTGCACCTACACCTAACTCATCCTCCCCAGCGGAGAAGGAGGAACAAGCCCCCCATCCACGGGTTCAGTACTCCTAGTCATCCCCTGACGAAGCAGTCACTGGGCCCTCCAGTGCCAGCCCTCCTGACGACTTCAAGGACCACCAGACCTTGCTCCGGCAGGTAGCTGACAACCTGGGCCTACAAGTGGAGGAGATGGCTGAGGAAGAGGACACTCTTCAGCGTGCTGTCAGCCTTCACCCCATCCGTATTGCACTACCCGTGCACGAGGGGGTCTTGAGAATTGCCAAAGGCATCAGGCAGACACCCTCCCCAGCCCTCCCACCTCAAAGCAGAGGGAGAAGAAGTACTTCATGCTGGCCAAAAGCTTTGAATACCTATATACCCACTCTCCTCCTGGCTCGCTGGTGGTCTCTGCGGCCAATGAAAAAGAGAAGTGGGGCACACCAACTCCACCCCACGAAATAAGGAGGTCAAAAGATTTGACTTGTTCAGAAGAAAAATTTATTCTACTGCAAGTCTACAATTTCGGGTGGTGAATCACCAGGCCCTCCTGCGCCGCTATATCGTGAAATTTGTGGGGCTCTTTCCATAAACTCAAGGACTCCCTCCCACAGGACTGAGCCCAGGAGTTTGTTACTCTGGTGCAGGAGAGCACCTCGGCGGCCCGCTCTGCTCTTCAGATGGCATGGGACGCGGCGGACTCGGCAGCCAGGGTGGTGGCATCCGTGCCAGTTATGAGGCGCAGCTCCTGGCTTGAGGTCGCTGGTCTCTCCCAGGAGATGCAGACCTCTATCCAAGACCTGCCCTTTGATGGGAACGGTCTGTTTTCGAAGCAGACTGATGCGAGGCTGCACGGGGTGAAAGACACCAAGGCCCCCCTCCGTTCGTTGGTATCCACACACTTCAGTTGGCGCATAAACCATTCCGGCCGCCCCCCCCATTGAGGTCCTGGCAGTCTCGCCCCGGACCTGCGAGGAGGGACAGGGGCACTGCTTTTAGTTGTTGCCGCCCTTCTACTTCCCGCTCGCCTGTGCAAGCCAGCCAGACCAAGCATTCTGCAGGACAGAAACACTTGTTTTGATGGCACAATCGAGAGCGATGCCCGAGCCAATTCCCTGGGTCTGCTACCTTCCTCAACCACCTGTTCCCCTACCGCTTGGCCCGGTTGCGGGTTACGTCAGACCTCTGGGTCCTGGACATAATATCGAGGGGCTATACCCTGCAATTTTTGGCCAACCCTCCCTCCCACCCCCACCACTTCCCCGTCCCTCTAAAGGGACCCTTCTCATGAGCCACTCCTCGTTCAGGAGATCAAGAACCTCCTGTGTCTGGGGGCTGTGGAGGAGGTTCCTCGGGACAAGAAAGGAAAGGGATTCTACTCCCAGTACTTCATAATCCCAAAAGCGAGAGGGGGCCTCAGACCCATCCTGGACCTGTGCTACCTCAACATGTCTCTCAAGAAGTTGAAGTTTTGGATGGTCTCCCTGGCCTCTTATCCCCTCCCTGGATCCGAGAGACTGGTACGCTGCTCTCGACTTGAAGGACACTTACTTCCACATTTCTGTATTCCCAGGCCACAGGCGCTTCCTCAGTTTTGTAGTGGGAGGGCACCATTTCCAGTTCACGGCACTACCCTTTGGCCTCTCTTCAGCCCCGAGGGTTTTTACAAAGTGCATGGTGCTGGTGGCCACTTACCTCAGATGTTGGGGGTGGTGGTCCACCTGTTTCCGTATCTCAACGACTGGCTCATCAAGGGCCCGCTCTCCGGATCAGATACAGAGAAGTCTTCACTTGGTGAGCTCCACCTCCTGCGACCTGGGTCTGTTAATAAACACAGAAAAGTCCATGTTCACCCCAGTCCAACGCATAGAGTTCATCGGGGCCGTTCTCGACTCCACACAGGCCAGAGCCTTCCTTGCAGAAGCTTGGTTTCAGGCCATGGCGGACTTGATTTGCCAATTAAGGCACCCGCTCACCACAGCCCACACCAGTCTGCATCTGGTGGGGCACATGGCCGCGAGCACATACGTGGTCAGCAATGCTTGACTTCATCTGCGGCCGCTGCAGGTGTGGCTGGCCTCGGTCCGTATCCCCAACAAACAATCCCTTGACTGAGTGGTCACAGTACCGAGCCACATCCTTTCGTCCCTGAGTTGGTAGTTGGACCCCAAGTCGGTGCTTCAGGGGTCCAGACACTTCAGATCTGGGCTGGGGAGCCCACCTGGGCGAACTCAGCACCCAGGGCCGCTGGCTGCGGGATGATCTGGCCCTCCATGTCAATGTCAGGGAACTCAGAGCAGTTCGCCTGGCCTGCCAGGCATTCTTGCCTCACCTGAAAGGCTGACAATACCGCTACGATGTACTACATCAGCAGGCAGGGAGGGGACAGATCCTCAGTCCTCTGTCAGGAGGCTCTCAGGAAGTGCCACTAGTTCTGCTCCTTCCAAGATCTGGACAAGGGCTCCCTCTCAGATGCCTTCCTCATTCCGTGGATAGGGGTGCTCATGTATGCCTTTCCACCAATGCTATTGATCCATTGGGTCCTGGTGAAGATCAAACAGGAGAGAGCGAGAGTCATCCTTGTGGCCCCGTCAGCACTGGTTCGGCATGCTGTTGGACCTATCGACAGCAGCCCTCCTCCTGCTGTCCTTTCGACCGGATCTGCTGTCGCAGAACCATGGCAACCTGCTGCATCCAAACCTGGTGGTGCTGCACCTGACTGGGTGGCTGAATGCGGAGGAAAGAGCGTGTTCGTCCCGCGTTCAGCAGGTGTTGCTCGGCAGCAGAAAACCCTCGATCAGGCAACCTACCTGGCAAAGTGGAAAAGGTTCGAGTGCTAGGCCTCGGAGAGGCATGTCTGGGCCGAGCAAGCCTTGCTGTAGGACAGTGATTCCCAAACTGGGGTTCGTGAACCCTTGGGGGTTCTTGAAATGTTACAGGGGGTTCTCAGGAAAAAAATCCCTAATGGCGGACAGAGTTGTCCCTAGAGACCCTGGGGCAGCACGGGGCCAGCAGCCTGGAGTTCCTGGATTTCCAAGAGCTAAGCAGATCAAAGCAAGCATATCTATCACACTGAGGAGATTTAAACTTCAAGACTCCTTATAAGAAATGGAAAGGGAGGTGGATATTTTTTGCTGTTTTTAAAATTAAATAGGCAGCTAGTATAGTTTTTTAAATTATTATGAACAAGTTTAAGCTTTGTTGTAACATGTGTTGTTTGCCTGGACTGCTCAAGACCTGAATGCCTGTGTAGGAGGATCTCTTGAGTTGGTTTCTAAAATACCTTCATGCTGTTTCACATCTGATACTCCTTGATGAAACATAGGAGCCTTGTCTTATAACAGGCTTATTCAAAGTGATACAAGCTACGAAAGTAAGATCTTGGAAGAGTGTTGCCATTTTCATAATGTAATAAAAATCCTGTAATGATAAATAATAATAAATAGTGTGTAATAATCATGTCATAAAAACAAATTTTATATTTCCAAGATCACTGCTTTTATAATTTCTACTCCGGTAAAGGAGAAAATCCCTGGAAATATTCATTTTTAGGAGGGGGCTCGCGAGACTTGACATTTTAGTGAAAAGGGTTCACAGGTTGTTGAAGTTTGGGAACCACTGCTGTAGGATATCCTGGATTACTTGTTGCATTTGAAACTCCAAGGGTTGTCCTTTTCCTCCGTCAAGGTCGACCTGGCGGCCATCTCAGCACTGCACCCCCTGGTCCAGGGCAGGTACCTCTTCGCCCATCCTATGATGGTGCGTTCCTTGAAAGGGCTGGAGTGCCTCTACTCACATGTCCAGGAGCTGGTTTTCCCCCCCTGGGACCTGAACCTTGTGCTTTCCAGACCCACAGGTCCTCCCTTCAAACCTTTGGCTTCCTGATCCCTCCTCCTCCTGTCCTGGAAGGTCTCCTTTTTGGTTGCTATAACATCAGCCCATAGGGTGTCAGAGATCAGGGTGCTCACTTCGGAACCACCCTATACGTGTTTTTTAATCAAGGACGAGGTGAAGCTGCATCCTCACCCGGCGTTTCTGCCCAAGATTGTGTTCCAGTTTCGTACTGGCCAGGATATATTTTTACCTGTCCTCTGCCCAAAGCCCCAGGCATCGGATGAGGAACGAAGGCTTCACACCCTGGACGTCAGGTTGGCACTGGCTTTCTACATAGAACAAAACTGTTCCGTAAGTCAGTGCAGCTGTTCGTCACGGTGGCGGATAGGATGAAAGGTCACCCTATGTCCGCACAGAGGATCTCTTCCTGGATCACAGCCTGCATCCATTACTGCTATGAGCTGGCTAAGATACCCCCGCCAGTAATTGTAATGGCTCACTTGACTAGGGCAGAGGCATCATCAGCAGCGTTCCCTGTACGGGTGCTGGTGCAAGAAATCTGTCAGGCCGCGACCTGGTGTTCCGTCCACATGTTCATGTCACATTATGCGCTGACCCAGCAATCTCGTGACGACGCTGGCTGTAGCAGAGGTGTGCTACAAACTGCGAAGCTGTGACCGAGCCCACTCCAAAGATTCTGCTTGTGAGTCACCTACAGTGGAATCGGCATGAGCAAGCACTCAAAGAAGAAAAAACGATTACCCACCTTTTCGTAACTGTTGTTCTTCGAGAGGTGTTGCTCATGTCCATTCCATTACCCGCCCTCCGGTCCCTCTCTGCTGGAGTTGTTGGCAAGAAGGAACTGAGAGGGCATAGGGCCAGCAGCGCCCGATATACCAGCGCATGAGCATGGCACTCAAGGGGGTGACACAGCCAGCCCTATGGATACCGCTAAGGCAAAAATCTTCGATGCCCGCACATGTGGGCGCATGCGCACCTACAATGGAATGGACATGAGCAACACATCTTGAACAACAGTTACGAAAAGGTGGGTAACTGTTTTTTCCCCTCTAGTTCCCATTTGTCAAAGAGCTGCTAAGCAATCCCTGAGTACCTGCCTGCTGAGTTTAGAAAGTCTGCAAGAGTCCTTACAGGCCTTAGAAGTTGATGTGGAAAATAGTATTTCTTGCTGGTTAGTAATATTTTCTCAGTTTGCTTCTACAGCATACATTGAAACTGCTATGACAGATAATTCCAATAATTTATTTAAGTTCTGAGATATTACCAGTATCTGTAATTGTGCCAAGTTTAAGGCTTGTTACTTTTATGAATCTTAGGCTTGGCAGATCCAAGGAACATACGTGATACCAAGTTTAAATTTTAAATAGGTATTTTTAGTTCCTTCAAACTTTAGAAGATTTACTTTTAATTTTCAGAAAATTCAGTCTTTATCTAATTCTTAAGATAGGCAGGAAAGAGTTTTTTGTTTTAAATTTGGGAATGACAGACTAGCATTTTTGTATCTAACCACAGGATTTAATCCCTCATGTAACTGCAAATCTGTGTAAACTGGGGAGCTGCAAACAATGCCTCCATACTATAGGCCAGATGAAATTGCAGAAAAGCACAATTTATAAGAATAAAATCCAAAGTCTTGCCCCAAAAACTATTTAACTAGTAGTTTACTATTTGGGCCAATTCCAAGAACTGCCCATCTACAGTTTTTGGTAACTGGTATCTCCCAAAAAGGGGTGGGGTTTGGGGGTTTTTTGTTTTTGTTTTTTGTTTTTTTGGTAATACTAGAAGGAAACAGGCCTAGGGAGCTCCTATAAATATATTATTTCATATCTTATGAAGAACTGTGTAAATTCATTGTCAGTCTCCACATTTTTCCCATAATGGAATACATTTACACATGAACTTTTTCAAAATAATGTATGTGCAGCTTTTCTTTAAAATAAATAAATTAATTAAATTAAAAAATTAATTTATAAAATATCAGAGGGGTAGCCAGTCTGGATCTGTAAAAAGCAACAAAGAGTCCTGTGGCACCTTATAAACTAACAGACATATTGGAGCATAAGTGGGTATTCACCCACGAAAGCTTATGCTCCAATACGTCTGTTAGTCTATAAGGTGCCACAGGACACTCTGTTGCAATTTATAAAATGAATCTCTTGACTCTCTCTTCAAATAACAGGTACGTCGCAGAACTTCCAAAAGAGAGAGGCGATGAGGAAGCACGTAATTATCCACGTTCCAAGGTGAAAGCTTTGAAGAATGTTCATAATTTGAAGCTTGAGGCTGAATGAAGCTGTTAGTGCACAAAATGGGGTTGCTGAAGACAAAAACTTACTTTACATTTACTACCCCTATGTTTGCAGTCCCTAGGTCACAAGCTTTAGCCACACACGTTGATATCATTAACTGTGGATTTTTGTGAAGTGTAATGTGCGCTGCCTTTGTAGACATATGAACTAAAGAAGAAAAGTGTAAATAGCCCTTTTTTAATGTTTCTGACTTCTGAAGTGCTTGTATAGCTTTTATCAGTGGCTTTAAACTGACAGTGCCCAACTGTTTGTTAGATCTGTTGATTTAAAAAAAGAAAAACATTTTTGTTAGAATGGATCTCAAGCAATATCTGTCAGTGTTCATATTTGTACTCTCCTTGACATTTAACTGTGAAAAAAAAATCAGTTGAATAAATAGTGCCATTTTCTTTTGCCACTATTTGTTGGGGAGGGGGGGGGGGGGGGAGAAAGAAAAGGAATGATCTTTGTTTCCTTTGTATATCTAATCTAGAGTTTACTTCTAAGCACCCACCTGTCATCAAAGTGCTAAATTACTTTCTTTTACCAGTGAACGATGTCCGATAGAATACTACAACATATTCAAATTGTGAAATAAGTTGTCTGATTCACTTTACACCTCAGTATTGATGCCAGGCTTTTCTGGACTTCTAGTGGCATTGAAAATTCAGAAAGGATTTAAAATATTTTAATTTTAAAAATGTGTTATTAAATAATGTACTGAATACCCTATCCATTTTATCTTCCCCTATCAGTTTTTATTAATCTACTGTATCAATAAAATTCTGTAACTGAATGAGTTTTTAATAGTCTAGTATGTTAATGTGTATAGATATTTCCTCCTGAACATTATGTTCACACAGAGCAAATTATTACTACATTATAATATGAAATCTGATATATAAACATTAGTGAAAATACAGTTCTCTTATTACAATGTAAAGTTAATCACAAAGAAAAAAAAAATTTTATTGATGCAGTGTGTCTTTATAAAGCTGTCTTGAGAGCCAAGTGTTTTGTATTTTATAGTGAGTTGCATGTTTATGAAAAATGTGCTGAAAATGGGATGTAATTTTTTTCGGAAACTTCGTATCTAGCAGTAGTATATGGTAGGTTGCTTCATGAGAGCACCTTCTACCAAGAGTTTATTGTACTTATTTTTTGTGAGCCAAATTTTTTTTGGTATGAAGAGCTAAATTGTCATTGAATGACCAGCTGTAGGTCTTTGCAGTCAGGTATTCAAGATTTGAATGAAGCTCGCTTTTATTTAGTGCTACTTTAGGGTTGTTGAATTTTTGTTGTTTGGGTGTAATCTACAAAGAACAGAGATGAAATATGTAAGGCAGTATCCTGTGTGCAGTTTTACAAACTGTCTTTGAACCAAAATGTATAGGTTATTATTTTATGCTTAGCCAAGCACGTTTTTATAATTTCAGGTGCACTTCTCCCTCTGGTTCCTTGCAGTTGACGTGAAAAAGATCAGTTTCTAACTTATTAAATCTTTATCTCATTGAATAATGGAGCATTTTCATATAACCCATCAAAGCATATGTTCTTAAATTATATTTGCAAGATAGCACATAGAGCATAGGGATGTGAGAGAGGATGATAGTGTTGAAACATGGTTTTACCGATTTCAAGACTACATCATAAGAAATGTGACTGTTTTCTTTTGACTTTTTCAATTTAAAATTTCTGTTCATTGAAATCTTTATTTTCAAAAAGTAGATTATTCTGCCTCTACTTAAGTTTTTCCCAGTATTCAGCTATTCTACAGTTATACCCATGAATACGGGGGAACTGCTGCCCGTAAGGGCAGTTAAAGTTGGTTTAAGTGACTGACTTTGAAATTTTCATTAGCACAACTAACCTGAATAGCTTATTTACACTTCAGCAGTGCAAATGCAAGTTTTTTATCCTATAAAATAAAATTTGAAAGTTAACTTTATATTTTCTTCATTGACAGAATTGCACTGAAAACATTTATGGAAGATATGTCTTTAAGTCCATTTTATACAAAATATGAAAAATTGGTGTTGAAAATGCTGCGGGCTGTTGGTTATATGTCCATAAGCATGATTAGATCAAATTTCATTGAATATAGATGTACAACAACTGATCATAAAATATGATTAATGTAAATTTAAACTCTAGTTTTGCAATTTAAATGTTTATTTTTTGGGTTATGGTGTGTAATTCATTATTACAATGGAAAACAGGTGCAGCAGATATGACATTCTGATATTCAAACCTCTTCTAGGTTCATCCTCATCTCCACATATAAGTAAAATGAATATTTTATGTACTAATATTGAGATCTGCATACAGTAGCTACAGTAGAGTAAAATAATTATGTATAAAAATATAAATTGCTAACATTTAGTTAGCATGTTCTTCTGCAATGATAATGTTCAGTTTATAAAAATGTACTGTATTACATTAAAAAATCAAATTGAACTCACTGTAACAAGTTCCAGTATGAAGTTCTTACAAAATTACAGTGAGTATCTTGCTGTATCCTGCAGCAAATTAAGCTAATCTTCATTATATTTCATATTCTTGCTGCAGTCCAACAGGAAACTTTCCATGCTCTTCACTTTATATGTAAAATACATGCAGTGACTGTAACTCTTCTCTAGCTGTTAAAGGTTAATTTACTTCTGACTCCATAAGCTTGGTTTTTGACACTTCTTCCTTGTTTCCACCACCACCTCTGAGAATGTGAATATTAAGGGCTCTTCTTAATGCTACTCATAAATAGGGAAATATATGAAACTGCTTGCTTGACAGTTGTATCTGAATAATCTACCCACAAAATTAGATAATCTTTAGCTATACATTAATCATAAAATCATAGAAGGCTGGGGGAGGGACCTTCAGAGGTCATCTAGTCTATCCCTCTGGACTGAGGTAGGACCAAGTATGCCTAGACCATACCTGACCGGTTCTTGTCTAGCCTGATCTTAAACATTTCCAGTAATGGGTATTCCACAACCTCCTTGGTTACTTATTCAATTACTTAACTATCCTTATCGTTAGAAAGTGTTTCATAATATCTAACCTAAATCTCTCTTGCAGCAGATTAAGCCCATTACTTCTTGTCCTACCTTCAGTGGAATGGAGTTCACATCCTCTTTATAACAGCCGTTAACATATTTGAGCATTGGTATCAGGTCTCCCCTCAGTCTTTTATTCTCAAGACTACACATACCCAATTTAACCTTTCCTCATAGGTCAGGTTTTCATATTTGTTGTTCACCTCTGAACTCTCTCCAATTTATCCACACCCTTAGTGTGGCGCCCAAAACTGGACACACTACTCCAACTGAGGCGTCACTAGGCCCAAGTAGAATGGAACAATTACCTCCCATGTCTTAGGTCATGTCTACACCACAGCATCACGCCTCCGAGGCTGCACCGTAGAAGATTCCTACATCATGGAAGGATTTTATTCTTTCCGTGTTGGTAATCATCCTCTCCAAGAGGTTGTAGCCAGGTTGACAGAAGAATTCTTCTGTCAATCTGGCTGTCTCTACAGTGGTGGTACGGTCAATCTAACTAACTATGTCACATAAGGCATGACATTTTTACTTTCTTGAGCGATATTGCTAGCTTGCTGTAATTTTTAGTTTTAGACCAGGCCTGTCATATGACACTCCTTTTAATATGCTCCAGAATAATATTAGCCTTTTTCATAGTTCTGTCATATTGTTGGCTCATATTCAATTTGTGATCCACTATAATCCCAAGATCCTTTTCTGCAGTACTACAGCTTAGTTATTCCCCATTTTGTAGTTGTGCATTTGATTTTTCCTTCCTAAATGTAGGACTTTGAACTCATTTTTATTGAATTTCATTCTGTTGATTTCAGACCAGTTCTCCAGTTTATCAAGGTCTGAATCCTGTCCTCCAAAGTGCTTGCAACCCTTCCCAGTTTGGGGTTATACTTGCATTTTATAAGCATACTCTCCACTCCATTATACAAGTCATTAAAGAAAATACTGAATAGTACCAGACCCAGATTAGAACCTTGCAGGACCCCACTAGATATGTCCTCCCTGTCTTACAGCAAACCATTTTAACTACTTGTTGAGTACAGTCGTTCAACCAGTTTTGTGGCCCTTTAGAGTAATTTCATCTAGATCACATTTCTCTAGTTTGCTTATGAGAACGTCATGTGGGTCTGTGTCAAAAACCTTACTAAAATCATAAGAATGGCCATACTGGGTCAGACCAGAGGTCCATCTACCCCAGTACCATGTCTTCTGACAGTGGCCACTGCCAGGTGCCCCAGAGGGAATGAACAGAACAGGTAGTCATCAAGTGATCCATTCCCTGTTGCCCATTCCCAGCTTCTGGCAAACAGAAGCTAGGGACACCCTCCTGGCTAATAGCCATTGATGGACCTATCTTACATGAATTTATGTAGTTCTTTTTTGAAGAATAGCAAGATATTTCATGTCTACAGCTTCCCCCCCCAATCCACGAGGCCAGTAACCCTACCAAAGAAGGAAATTAGCTTGGTTTGACATGATTTGTTCTTGAAAAATCCATGTTGGCTATTACTTATCACCCTGACCCGGTGCTCTGTGCTGCGCGGTGGCGTGGCTGGCTCCAGCCGGGCGGCACGGCTATAGCGCCGCCAGCCACCAGTGCTCCAGGCAGCGCGGTAAGGGGGCAGGGAGCGGGGGAGTTGGATAGAGGGCAGGGAAGTTCAGGGAGGTGGGCAGGGGTGTGGATGGGGTCGGGGCGGTCAGAGGGCGGGGAACGGGGGGATTGAATGGGGGCAGGGGTCCCGGGGGGGCAGTCAAGAATGAGAAGAGGGGTTGTATGGGGCAGTGGGGGCCAGTCAGGGGCAGGGGTTCCAGAGGCAGTCGGGACAGGGAGAAGGGGTGGTTGGATGGGGCAGGGGTCCCCTGGGGGCAGTCAGGAAGGAGGGGGGGTTGGATGGGATGGCGGGGGGCAGTTAGGGGACAGGGAGAAGGGGGGGTTGAATGGGGCAGGTGTCCTGGGTGGGGCCATCAGTCCCGGGTGGGGCCATCAGGAATGAGAGGAGGGGTTGGATGAGGTGGTGGGGGGCAGTCAGGGGCAGAGGTTCTGGGGGCAGTCAGGGGACAGGGAGCGGGGGTGGATGGGGCAGGGGTCCTGGGGGGGCCGTCAGGGAACAGGGGGTTGGATGGGGCAGGAGTCCTGTGGGGGGGGGGGAGGCGCGATAGGGGGTGGGGGCCGGGCCATGACCCTCTCCCCTAACCAGCCCTCTATACAATTTCCAAAACCCGATGTGGTCCTCAGGCCAAAAAGTTTGCCCGTCCCAGCTCTAGGTGTTAGATTGTTCCAGTATTTTCCCAGATATTGATGTTCTCCAAGATAATTGCTAGTGGTTCCAAAATTGCTTCAGCAAGTTCCTTAAGTACCCTAACACACGCAATTGTGAACCTCTGCATAAAGATGGCCTTTGAAAATCTGGCCCGCTTTTTTCTAAGCTCTCTACATATTAATTCATATTTGAATCTCATTTTACCTTTCATAACAAAATATTGAACCATTTTTCAAGCATATGACTCTTACTGTTTTGAAGTTTTTCTATTAGTAGAAACATTTAAATAATAATTTACAAAAGGAGGAGTCACCAATGCTGAAGAAATTTCCATTAAATACTAATATGTCCTGTTTGTGACTAAAATGCAACCAACTTAGAGGTGAAGTATTAACACTTGTGTAATATCTTTCATTGTGAGGATCTTGTGAGGATCTCAAAACAGTTCACAAAGAGGTTGAATTATTATTGCTATTAAGACTTAGGATTTAAATTGCTTTATGGGATAGCTTATCAAAATCTGTCTCCATGAATGCACACTGTAAATTTTAGGGGTCTGATCCTGCAAACTCATATGCATAAATTTTTGCAAGATTGGGATTTAACATATGTTCTTGCTCTTTTCAGCGACCAACTCCATTAAAATACTTTGACTATTATAACACTCGCACACAAGTCTGTCTTTAAGAAGTGTGTATACCTAAGTGTGCACAATTGCGAGCCTGTGCGTGCATCCGGCCTTTGAAAATCTGGCCATTTGTTTTCAAAGCTTTAGGCAGATTAATTCAACTTCACATCAGTGAACTGGTAGGTATTGTAAGTATTTTATCCATTTTTCAACTAGGGAAACTGAGGTAGATGTTGACACACTTGTTCAAGGCAACACAGTGAGTCATGAGTAGAATGAGCACCTGACTACTATCCTGTAGATCTCACTCTCATTATCCCTGTTTTACAGATATGAGGCATAGAGAGGTTCAAATAACTTAAACACGGCCACACATTGAGTCAGCAGCAGAATGAAGAATAGAACTCAACTCTTCACCCTTGTAGTAGGCAGGCTGGCACTCTCTTGTCTCATTACCCTTAATGGACATCACATGCACAAAGACCCTGTCTATACTAGGAAAATTCTACCTTTAATTTAGATGCAACTCCCCTCTTGGTAGCAAAGGTGGATGCTATAATGTAAGCAGAGCATGTGTTTATACTGCTGTATCCAAAGGATTACACAACATGCTGTTAAAACAAATGCTCTTTTATCTACAGTAGAGCATCCACTCTTATTATGACCAGTGAAGAATGCAAATCTGAATGTTACCAATTGTAGGTGCAAGCATAACAAAAACAGTAGAACCCAAACAATTTATTCTTAAACTTTGATTCAAATCCTTCCATCTAAAAGTTCTGACTTCTGTCTAATTAGTTGACTAAGTGCCATTAACAAATTTGTGAGCAGCAGAGGGTAAATAAATGTGCATTAGTTATTGTATATTAAATATCCCATATAAGTAGCAACTAAAACAAAGCATCTGATGTTGCAACTAAAACAAAGCATCTGATGTTGCAAATCACTGCCTCACTACAAGTATTCAGTCTTGTTTTTAATACACATTCGTTTAAATAATTAGCATGTATATTCTTTGGCAGCTGCTATATATTGTCCTTTGTATCCATATGCTTTGGATTTTTTTCTGAAATAAAAATAGATTTTTCACAAATCCATACTCTGACATTTCAGAAATCATGCAGTACAACTTTGGAATTGATTTTAACATGCATAAAGTACAGTATCTCACAGGTATTTTATTGGGTTACTTTTATTTTCTGATATTTTGTATTAAACTTTAAATGTAGGTAGACACTTAAAGAACCGTATTTTGAAAACCTAAGCAGTGTTATTGAATGCATTTCTTGTATTTCCCTGCTTATTCATACACATTGTCACTGCAGAAAATGTTTTTTAAATTGTTCTGCATTTCATAAGCTAGTGTCTTTGGTTCTGCGCAAAACTGCAGAACATAAAATGCTGGGTACTATAAAGAGAATATGTTAGTATTCCCCCTCACTTTATCCTGTGTGTATAGTAGTAGAAGTACACTTCGTTTAACTTAGTCCAATCCTATTCTCATTACTACAAAGCATGTGGGAACCTAATATAAAAGGAAGCTTCTAGATTAGCAGCTATTTCTATTAGTATTTATCAAGAGTCCGACTGTGCTACAGACATAGAATAAGATAGGTCTCTGCCTTAAAGAACTATATTTTAAGTTTCCAGGTCTCTACAGTCCCTATAGCATATTTGTATTCAGAAAAAATAAAATACATGTAAACTAAAACTATTTGAAAGAACAGAAATGTTTTTTAAATCTATATTTAATAAAACCATAACATGCTAATTCTAAATAAATTAGTTTCTTATTTTTAAAGCAATTTTATAGGTGCTATAACGTGCCTTCTGGGATTAAGTATACTGAGATACCTGCATTTCTTTATGAGCTAGCCTTTGGCCTTCTGCCTACTAGGCCGGATACTGCTCCACTTTTTCCTAAAGCAGCTGCTGACCCTCTGTGTAATGGTTGAAAAGAACTGAGAATTGGAGGTAGGAGAGAATCTTGTCATGCTTCTACTTCTTAGAGTTTCCCTTTGAAATGATTTTGATGAACTCTCAACACTGGTGCGTGGAGTGGGGTGTGTGGCTGGGAGGGAGAATGGTTGTTGGTGGAAGGAAGCACTTTGAAGATACTGGAAATTTGAGTTGAGAGTAGGGTAATCTACAGAGATAAATGGCGGTAGGAGCAAGGAGTAGCAGAACATCAAACTTCAACCGAGTGGAGATGGGATTGAGTGCCACCTTTTATATTAACAGAAGGCTGCAAGGTGGATACCTACATGAGATAGATAAATCTGTATTATCCCCATTTTGCAGATGGGCAAAGACGGAGAGAGGCTAACTGACTTGCCTGTGGAAATTGAGGAAAAAGTGGGAAGGTGGAAGATTACATGAGCAGATACCCACATAGCTGTGAGATATTAGTATCCGAGGTGTGTTAAGAAAGAGGATTTAATTTGTGTTCTCTCTGTAATCCCCATCTCCTTTTCCTGACTAAAAATGCAGGGCACTGGGAATCTAACTGAGATAAGAGGTGAAGTACACTAACCAAACCAAGCTAAGCAAAGTCAGAAAAATGCCAATGTCCCCATCCCGGAAACTGAACTGTTTTCTTGCTTTTTTTCAGATGCCTCCTAGGCAGAAACAAGTGAGGCCAGAAACCAAACTGCTTAGGTCAAAGTAACCACCATCTGAGCAAAATATGAAGCAGATTTGGCTAAAAATAAGGACAGAGGGGCCAACATCTCACCCCAGAACAGATGCCTCAAGGTTACCCAAGATGATAAAAAGGCACCACAATTGCTTCCCAGGCCCCTGCAAGTACTGAAGCTAACACTAAGGACACCAATCCATATCGCAGTGGAGTCCTGACAATCATGGTGACACCTGTGCTGCCATCCATTAAATCTATCTCGGTATTCGTATTGAGCTCCTAATATGCTATCTAACACTACCCTTCAATACCTGCCTTTCTCTGTAATTCAGCTATAACTATTTGCCAGGCTTCAGTGTCCCGCAACATGAATAACCCCCACTTTGCTCATCAGGAATCCAACTTGCCCTCCTTTCCCTAAGAGATACCTGTTTCCTGTCCCTACCAAGACACTTAAGGGATGTGACGGGATCCCCGGAGTGCAGTCTGGGACTGTGGGACCGCTGTGCCCCCTTAACTCTCCAGTCTGGGCTTGCTCTCTCTCAGTGCTTTGCTAGTGACAAGCAGCAAACCCTTCCAGGCGCTGTCATCACTCAGCTCAACAGCATGTGGAGCCCCACACCCAGCTACATTGCATGAATGCTTCCAGAGCCACTCATGAGTGTCTCAGAGAAAGGCACCAGCCAGATCCCCCCAGCTCCCAGCCTTGTACCTCAGGAATATACTGTCCTGCACTGCTTGAGCAGTACACATTTATTAATTGATTCACCACTTCATCAATCAAAAGTGGATAAACACCTGCCTTTGTAAACCTGAGCAAGAACCCTTACCAAACCCTTCAGGCAAACTCACTGGTAAAGATAAACAGTTAAATTTATAAACTACAAAAGATGGATTTTAAGTGATAGGCAAAAAGTCAGAGTTATTTACCAAAATAAAATATAAGCACGCAGTCTAAACTCTCAACCTATTAGACTGGGCGACATCTAGATTAAACAGTTTTTCTCACCCCACTGGATATTGCAGTCCTTAATATACAGGTTTGTCCCTTAAACCTGGGCCAGACTCCCCTGGTGGAGTCTTCAGTCTTCTTCTGAGTGTCTTTGTTGCTTGCAGCACAGACGAAAGGCCAAGCATGGGGCCCCTATGTTCTGTTTTATACCCTCAGTCCATGTGCTTGGAGAACATAAGTCCAGGCATGTCTGGTGGGCATTGCTGAGTCCCCAGGCAAGGTTGAGCAGTTTTCCTGGTGTGGCCTTTTGCAGGTGAGTCATTGAATTGTAGCTCCCTTGCTGGACAATAGCTGTTGATGGGTTGTTTGACACCTGTCTGGGCGTTGGTTACTTTCCTTGGCATTGTCTCTGGAGAACTAGTATCTGGGTGCTTCCCAAACCCACAGCATGTTTTAGTGACAGCCATACAACACAATTCTCATAACTTTATATGCATTAATGATATACATATTTCGATAGAACAGTGACTTTCAGCAGATCATAACCTTTCCCCGATACCTCACACGTCCTGCTTTATATGCAATATCACAATTCTATATAAATGAGGAATACAGGAGTTACAGGATGCTCCCCCAAAGTATAGAATGTCACAGGGGATGTCTACATGGCCAGCAGAAACCTGTGGCAGCAAGTCTCAGAGCCCAGCTCCACAGACTTGGGATCTAGTGGCTCGCGCTAAAAATAGCTGTGTCCATGTTTGGGATCAGGTTGGAGCTCAGGCTCTGAAAGCTAGGGTGTGCAGGGCAGGGGGGTCTGCTTTCCTCACCCCTAAGGCATATTTTAACTCCTTCCTTCTGTTATGTGCTCTTGATTTTATTTTTAAATTACACAAGTAAAAAAAATTTTCATATACTCGAATCTCTTATTAATAGATTAATAGTCCCAATACTCTAATAACCCAGAATCCCCTTTCTCCTGCTTTTTTTACATTTATCAAAAATATGGGAATGAGTGAGCTTTACAGCACAGATCTGCTAGTATGTGTGAATGTACTTTAGATCAGTTGCTGTCCACATCAGGAGAGTCTAAAACAAAATGAATGTACAGGCCTGTAATATAGCTCACAATATAAACTTCTCAGTGGATTTATGCCATCACTTGATAAAGCAGAAAATCACGTTCTATAGTTCCTATACTGTTTTCCATGTACAAAGAAGAAAAAAACAAAGTCCTAATGAAAGATGGAGTGTTGTCTCTTCTGTACCAGGTTCCATCTGAGCTGAACACAAAATTGAAAGCTGCTGCTGCTGCAGGTTCTGAGAAATGTAAAGATGTAGTACACCAAAAAGCAAAATCATAAGCTATAGCTATATATATACCACACTTGTTCATTCTGTTTTGCTCTGTGCCTTTTCATTTCTTCAGCTTCTAGTTATCTTCCTTCTATACCTCTATTCACCTGTTCTTTATCCTTCTTGATATTTTTGTCTAATAGTAAAAATATAAATTAAAAAAACTGGGTATCCCCCCCAAAAATTGTCTAGTTTCCCTTTTGAATGTGTTAATTCTGTTAATAGAACACCTTTTCACTCTCTCCACTACTCAAGCAGTACAGTAGCTCAAGTGGCATTGTCATTTTAAGGCTGTTGGTATTCACAAGGGACTGAATTCCTTGAGTAAGCAGGTGCCTATTGAAACTGTTGGAAGTTTCTCTTGCTTACAGTGAGTCTGCATTTGGCCAAGAGTCAGCTCTATTCAAAACAGAGGGAAAAGTCTCAACATTCAACAATTGGTAAGGGAAGAAATACGTTTTTCAGATCCCAAATATGTTACAAATAATGAGGTATAATAATATGTAAGAAATATGAATTTGCAGATTCTTGAATGTGTCCCTCTGGTGCAGTATATAGAATGTACATGAACAATAAACATTTTATGTGATGCTCAGGTGGTTTACTGTGAAGATAATGTCTCCATTAGTAAAAATGTATAAACACAGAACTTGTGCAGAAAGGAATAACCTCTTTGAATGTTGCAGAAACAGTAACATTATTGCCCAATAGCTCTTAGCTTGAAGAGTGCTATGGATGCTTAATGCCTTGAGTGAGGCAGTACCACTTCGCATCACTGAAGGAGTAGCATTAAGGAGATGTAAAAGGTTAAAATTCTGTTGTACATGATGGTGTAATTTAAACAATCCCTTCCAACAGCTCAGTGATCATGCTTCTAGGTGAGCCCTTCAACCCCTTCATTATTTTGTTTTAAACTAAAGAATGAGATTGGAAGTCAGGGTTGGAGAAGTAGCAGGAGTTGTGTGGGAGGCAGGCAAGGATGGGGAGGAGAAACAGCGGGAGTAATAGGAATTTGTGAGGTAGGAGGTTCAGAGAAGTTGAAGATCAGTTTGCTGGTTCCATAGCTGCATGTAGAATGCTTCTGGGTAGGGGATACAGCTTCCCTTTCATTCAAGTAGTCATTTCTGATGCGTCACTTTTAGCATCAGTCAGAATAAAAGGAACAGTGAGTGTGGTTTAGAGGAAAATACTTGGGAGTTTGATGGATATGTTCAAGTAAAATACCATAACCACATAAATCAGAAATGTGGGTGCAGGACTGATGTACCATTGTGGAGCTCTCTGTATAGAGGAATCAGAAATCAGGGCTTGCATCTCCCAAACACTTTACATGGTTATTACTGATGGATGCCAGGCTATCAGTTAATGCAGCATTTAGCAAGACATAGTACACAGTATGTTCTGCCAAGTAGAGCTGGGCAAAATTTTTCATCCGACCCTTTTCTTTTCTCCCTGAAAAATGCAGATTCAGGTCAATCAAAACATTGTGTGAGTTAGTCAGTTTTAGCTAATTGTTTTGGTTGGGAAAAAATTGGCAAACGTCAGAACGGTTCATTTCTAGAACCCAGCCCTCCGTCCTCTGAGGTTAGTGACCTAAGCACCAGCCCATGGCAAGTCTAGGGTGGGTTGTGCATGTTCTTTCTCTCTCTCTCCCCTCCTCCCGCCCCAGTTGAAGCTTTTCCACTTTGTATAAATGATTAAATATTGATTGGGCCAGAGAGTGAGTATAGAGCCTGGTGGCCACCACTGAGATGCAGCCAGGGAAAGAAGACTCTCCCATCCAAAACTAAATTTGCCATCCTTAGTCTGCAGCTTTCATCTATTAAATGTAAAAGAGATCCTCTGGGTCTTGACCTCCTTGCACGTAGGTAGTACTGTGGTGGTGGTCTTTGTTTTTTTTAACAAATTACTGCATTTTGATGTTAAATTTGTGTCTTAAGTGTGCAGTGTGGCACAGTTACGGTAGCTGTAGGCAACCATAGGCTTGTGGCAAACTTGATTACTGTATCCCTATTTAAAAAATGAATTGGTTGGCTTAATGGCCTGATTCTACTTCCACTGAAGTGAACATGAAAGCTTTCATTGATTTCAGTTGGAGCAGGATTTGGCCATTAGAAGCTTGAATTTCAGTGATGAATCAGAAACCAGGTTTTCATTAAAATGTTTGTGTTTGAGTTTCTAATTCTCTCTCGCACGCGCACACACACACACCAGTACTTAAGAAATACAGCTTGCTCAGGAAGGACAGGCAGGGAAAAAAGGGAGGATTTATTGCCTTATATATTAAAAATGTATACACGTGGACTGAGGTTGAGATGGAAATAGGAGACAGACGTGTTGAAAGTTTCTGGGTAAAGATAAAAGGGGTAAAAAACAAGGGTGATGTCATGGTAGGAGTCTACTACAGGCTACCTAACCAGCACAAAGAGGTGGAGGCGGCTTTTTTTTAAACCACTAACAAAATCATCCAAAGCACAGGACTTGGTGGTGATAGGGGACTTCAACTACTCAGACATCTGTTGGGAAAATAACACAGCAGAGCACAGATTATCTAACAACTTCTTGGAATGTATTGGAGACCATTTTTTATTTCAGAAGGTGGAGAAAGCTACTAGCAGAGAGACTGTTCTAGATTTGAATTTGACAAATAGCAAGGAGCTGGTTGAGAATTTGAAAGTAGAAGGCAGCTTGGGTGAAAGTGATCATGAAATGATAGAGTTCATGATTCTAAGGAATGGTAGAAGGGAGAACAGCAAAAGAAAGACAATGGATTTCCAGAAGTCAGACTTTAGCAAACACAGGGAGTTGGTAGGTAAGATTCCATGGAAAGCAAGTCTAAGGGGAACAATTGAAGACAGTTGACAGTTTTTCAAGGAGACATTATTAAGGGCACAAGACCAAACTATCCCACTGCGTAGGAAAGATAGGAAGTATGGTAAGAGACCACCCTGGCTTAACCAGCAGAACTTCAATGATCTAAAAATCAAAAGAGTCCTTTTACAAAAAGTGGAAACTATGTCAAATGACAAAGGATGAATATAAACAAATAACACAAGTATGTAGGGACAAAATTAGAAAGGCCAAGGCACAAAACGAGATCAAACTAGCTAGAGACATAAAGGGTAACAAGAAAACATTCTCCAAATACGTTAGAAGCAAGAGGAAAACCAAGGACAGGTTAGGGCCATTACTGACTTCTGTGTTTCGTTTTTGACCAAGAAGGTTGGTGGTGATTGGACATCTAACATAGTGAATGCCAGTGAAAATGAGGTAGGATCAGAGGCAAAAACAGGGAAAGAAAATTTACTTAGACAAGTTAGATGTCTTCAAGTCACCAGGGCCTGATGAAATGCATCCTAGAATATTCAAGGAGCTGACTGAGGAGGTATCTGAGCTATTAGCGATTATATTTGAAAAGTCATGGAAGACAGATTCCAGAAGACTGGAAAAGGGCAAATATAGTGCCAATCTATGCAAAGGGAAATAAGGACAACCCGGGGAATTACATCCCAGTCAGCTTAACTTCCTTACCCGGAAAGATAATGGAGCAAATAATTAAGCAATCAATTTTCAAACATCTCTAAGATAAGGTGAAAAGTAACAGCCAGCATGGATTTTTCAAGAACAAATCATGTCAAACCAACCTGACAGCTTTCTGTGATGGGCTAACAAGCCATGTGGATGGGGGAAGCGGTAGACGTGGTATATCTTGACTTTAGTAAAGCTTTTGATACTGTCTCGCATGACATTCTCATAAACAAACTAGAGAAATGCAACCTAGATGGGGCTACTGTAAGGTGGGTGCATAACTGGTTGGAAAATCGTTCCCAGAGACTGGTTATCAGTGGTTCACAGTCATGTTGGAAGGGCATAATGAGTGGGGCCCCGCAGGGATCGGTTCTGGGTCCGGTTCTGTTCAATATCTTCATCAGTGATTTAGATAATGGCATAGAGAGTACACTTATAAAGTTTGCGGACAATACCAAGCTGGGAGGGGTTGCACATCCTTTGGAGGATAGGATTAAAATTCAAAATGATCTGGACAAACTGGAGAAATGGTCTGAATTAAATAGGATGAAATTCAATGGGGACCAATGCAGAGTACTCCACTTAAGAAGGAACAATCAGTTGCACACATACAAAATGGGAAATGACTGCCTAGAAAGGAGCACAGTGGAAAGGGATCTGGGGGTCATAGTGGATCACCAGCTAAATATGAGTCAACAGTTGTAACGCTGTTGCAAAAAAAGAAAACATCATTCTGGGGATGTATTAGCAGGACTGTTGTAAGCAAGACATGAGAAGTAATTCTTCCACTCTACTCCGCGCTGATTAGGCGTCAACTGGAGTATTGTGTCCAGTTCTGGGCGCCACATTTCAGGAAAGATGTGGGCAAATTGGAGAAAGTCCAGAGAAGAGCAACAAAAATTATTAAAGGTTAGAGAACATGACCTATGATGGAAGTTTGAAAAAATTTGGTTTGTTTACTCTGAAAAAGAGAGGACTGAGAGAGGACAGAACTGTTGTCAAGTACATAAAAGGTTGTTACAAGGAGGAGGGAGAAGAATTGTTCTTAACCTCTGAGGATAGGACAAGAAGCAATGGGCTTAAATTACAGCAAGGGAGGTTTAAATTGGACATCTGGAAAAACTTCCTCTCAGGGTGGTTAAGCACTAGAATAAATTGCCTAGGGAGGTTGTGGAATCTCCATCATTGGAAATTTTTATGAGCAGGTTGGACAAACACCTGTCAGGGATGGTCTAGATAATATTTAGTCCTGCCATGAGTGCAGGGGACTGGACTAGATGACCTCTCGAGGTCCCTTCCAGTACTATGATTCTATGATTAACAATTGGCTTTTATATTGACTGCCAAACGTTAACGAGTATTCTTTCTTTGTGTTCTTTCAGTAAACAGTCAAAAGCAATCCTACTGAAAGACCGCTGGAAGTAAGGTTTTGAAGCCATAAGAGGAAAGGAGAGACCCTATTGGCAGGCTGCCCTTTTTTTAACAAAGGAAAATCTTGGAGTTAATTGTACTTTGACACACACATGCTCATTCCAAATTGGCAGATTTATGGTCAGGCATGCAGCAATCTGATTGGCTCAGATTTTGTTTAGCACATAATACTGCTACCTGCATACGGCTTTGAGAGTGTCCATTTCACATCATTTCAGTATTTTTATGCCTATAAGGCAATAGTTTGTTTATGGAGTTTTGTTCAGTTGTTTTCCTGAGTAACTTAAACATGATCTATACAAAGGGGATTTTGTGTGTAAATGTCAGTGTTTACAATGCATTCAGTGTAATTTGAAATAGAGGCATATTAGGAAGCCAAAAATAATTGCATTTTATATGATCCTAAATACTATCTAAACATTATACTGACCCCTGTCGTGTGGCATAATATGCCATTTATTATTAATGCTGCTGTGCAAACCAAACTTTTAGAAAACTTAGAGCCCCGTCTTGTTCTCACTGAAGTCAATGGAACTCTTGAAACTTAACTTCAGTGAGAGCAGGACTGGGCTAAATGTTTGGGAGACAACTCCTAAGGGTACTTATTTTCCTCTTGGGATAATGTATGGATTAAGAGACTTTGATCTATAAACTGCATGAACCACTCAGTGTTTCAGCTCTGTTAGAATCAGGTATGAAGAATTTGCTTTTTACAGGATTCACATTTCTTAATTATTACAGTTTAATATATATATATCATGTAGTTAGTACTGATTAAATTTTGCAGGTGTTTTGTGCTACTTCATTTAGTGTCCATACCTATAAATCCATTAGTTATGTGTATATTAGCTTTGGCATTGTTTCTATTAGAGCAGACATTACTTAGTTTAATGTCATCATTATGTACCTATTGAACCATTTTGGGTCTAGAAAATTAATGTTATCTCCATGAATAACACACATGAGTTGAACAGCGGTCACACAAATTTGATCAGTAGTGATATCTTGCATTAAAAATAACATTCTTGTTATCCATAATTGATCTTTGGAGAAAATTGGAGAAAACCCAGTATGAGATAACTAATAGAGGAATAAGGGGCTTGCAGATTTGGGGGGTTGAGGAAGAAGTATTTGGTTCCAGAGCACAGTGGATAGTAGGTATATGTATATTTTTTCATAATTTGTTGAAAAGACTAGTTAAAAACTGGAACCAGATCAGACTTAAGTTGAGCCAAAAACACCTTGTCAGCTCCAGTCACATCCAATAACAATCATGATTGCACAACAATGATTTAAATACTTCTGAATTTTAATATTTTAAATTTAAAATGTTGGGACAGTACAAAATCTACATTAAAAAAGAACAAAACAGAACTGGTATGTGGTTCATAAGTGCCTAGGGCATACGATCATTTGAGTCTGTTGTTGAGCACCTACATCTCTCCATTGACTCTCCTGCGAGCTGAAAGTATTCAGCACCTCTCAGAATCAGGCCAGCACTGGTTACATTACCAATTCTCAGCTACTCCTTGAGCTACAGTGTAGATAAAGGAAATGATGGATGAGAAGAAGCCCAGGCTCAAAAGGTTCAGTACTTTCAATAACTTTAGAACTCACTGACATTTCCTCCATCACTATAAAAGTTCTTTATAGGAATTATGTTGATTTTCCTCTTCAAAATATGAAATTGAATTAATCAGTGTGTCCCATTCCAAGTTAGCAAAATATAGGACAATTTTCTCAGCAATTTTCATACAAGTGATATGATCATCTCTGAAGTTAGGCTTTTCAAAGAGATCATTCCAAGTTGAAATTGAACAGATCCTCAGTCAATCTAAATTAGCACAGCTCTGCTGAATTACACTAGCTGAGGATCTGGCCCAGAGACTCAGGGAAGGTAATTTGTTACAGGATAATGACAAAATGTATTCTTCCTAGTGATGTGGAGTCTTTGGATAACAATATAGGAATGTACAATTGGCATGGCATCTTGGATGTGTGCTGTTCCATTAGGAGCTGTATAAATTGCAAGGTTTGATTATGCCATTAGCCCAAGTTAGTTTAGTTTGAAATCAATTATTCAGTAGCCTGACCTCCATTTCTTGTAGAAAAATAACATTCACAAACACATATTGTCTTTTAAGTTTCCGTTCATATTTGTATAATTCAAAAGTGATAGTTTAAAAGGAGAACGACACACTTCAGTAGTTGCTTTTCTCCACATTTCTAACTGAATTTGCATGCGTTGCTTCTCTGAAGAAATACTAGAATATTTTTCAAACAACATGTTTACAGCTCAGCAAGATGTTCAAGCAGCTAGTGTACATTTTTTTCTGACCTTCAGTGTTTGCACAGTCTCTCTGTGAGTGAAATAAACTTAAAATTCATCCCTTTAGAATTCTCTCATTTCCACACTGCTGGACAGATGGAAGCTTGACGGCATATATCTGTCTGCCTCCAAAGAGGTAATGCACAGCCTCAGTAAATGGCACGGAGGGTGATTCTTCTTGGAACCTTAGTCTTTCCAAAGCTGCATTTACCCCATCCTTGCTCTAATGTCCTCTTTCTCCCTCCAACATGAGCCCTCCTGTGACCTCTAAAGAGGTCCTTGACTCTCCAAGCAGGTACAGCTCATTCTCTCCCTCAGCCTGCTTGTTAGCGCACAGCTTGTCTTCCACACTGGGAAATGGCCAGTCCTACTTGTGGGGGAGAGCAGGAGCTGGCATGGGGAAGGTGGCTCATATGGAAAGAGCTGACCAGGGCAGCCAGTGATTTTCCTGGTATGCAGAGATGGAGCCATTCAGGACACGCTGTCATGCAGAAGTTACTCATCTCTCCGCAGTTGCAAATTCCCCCATTCCTCATGAGTAAAGCATCCATAGCAGTCCGAAAATTAACCAGCCACGTGTGAACAGCCACCTGGGAACTGGCCAGTGTCCTAAGGGTTAAATTTGGATCTGCTTGTCCCACATATTATAGAATTAACCCTGTTCTTTCTCACCATTCTCCAAGGTGGCACTAGTTTGAAGTTCGTTCATATTGGCTGATTTGCTGCCCTTCAGTGTCCCATGGCAGACCTGCCATAGCCATTGTATGGTCAGTGAATGCAGTTAAAGATCTTGCTGTGTGTTAATGAAAGACCTGGTGAACTAAACACAAGTTGCCTAGAAAATTGTAATTGTATGCTGTGGTACATGCATGCCTATAAATGTACTTCTGCATTTTGGGGCGGGCATGTAAAAGCCTTCTGAGTTGCCACCCAGATTCCTTTAAAAACTTAACTGACTTCTTTCCACTCTCATCACACTATATTAACAGAACATTGGTCCATACAAACATCAGAAAAAGATAATTCTAGTAAGCAAGTGTTCTGGGGCTGCTAGGCCAATTCCTAGCACAGGGTTATTTTCCATGTGTCTTTCTCTATTCAGAACTACCATTTACATAGAAAGCCAGGAACCTTGTCAACTTCTCTTCCCAATTGTCTGTACAGCACCTACTGCACTGTTAGTGTAACATAAAATCATGTAACATAGACTCCAGAGTATCCAGCAATATTAATACAAATGCTCAAAATAGCCATCCTGTCTCTTTTGCCCAAAATATCTGCCAGGAAAATTCAGTGACATAAAGAAGCATAACTAAATACAACACAGATGTGCCTTTTTTTCATCTTCCCATCTTCTATTTCTTTACCCCTCTTTTTCCCCTTCCAGGTCTGTCCCATTTTCTCTAGCTCTCATGTCTTTTTTTTTTTTTTTAATTAACAGCAGCATCTCTTCGTTCTTTGTCATAGTCACCTCCACTGTCTCCAGGCCACCCACTTGTCCTCTCCCAGTTTACATTTTCTTCCTCCTTCCTCTCCTTCTGTATCGTCTGTCCTCTTTACTTATTGCATCTTGAGCTCTTTCTTTCAAAAGTTCCCCATTTCTTCCACTCTCTTTCCTTGGTTCCTTCCTGACCTAACTCTAGCACTCTCTTTAATCCTAGTTAACCCTTTTGTATTTAGTACTCCACAAACAAGTAGTTAATTGCCATAGCATCCCCGTGTGGGCTTGGTTAGTGATTATACAGATAGGGAGGAGCTAAGGCAGTAACTTATGGGGGAGATTTTTCAAAAGGCAATTAGTTAATGGGAGTTGAGAGCCTAATTCTCATGTGTGCCTTTTGGAAATCTCTGCGAGTGCGTGAGATACTCCACACAGACCTCAGAGTCCTTGTCAGAGCTGGGGTTAAAAAGTATCGAAGTCTTTGCTCCTGCTTTTCTCCTCAGTCCACAGGTCTTTTACATTATTTAGCTTTCCCTACTTTGCTACCTGTACGCTGGCAAAATCTGGATTCTTCATCAGTGCAACTCCATTGCTACCAATAATGATGGAAACTTTGGATAGAATTAGACATTATGGTGGAGTAAATGTCCGTCCCCTTTCTACACTAAATCTTCCACCCTCGCTACTCATAGACTCATAGACTTTAAGGTCAGAAGGGACCATCATGATCTTCTAGTCTGACCTCCTGCACAACGCAGGCCACAGAATCTCACCTACCCACTCCTGTAACAAACCCCTGATCTGTGTCTGAGCTATTGAAGTCCTCAACTTGTCCATCCTCCATCGTCAGCCACAGAGATGCGCATGCATCCCTAGCACATCACTGCGCCCCTCAAAACCTTGAGCTACCATCAGTGTAGCTGCCCCAGTTGAGAATTATGTATCAGAGAATTTCTTGGTGTAGACAAGGCCCTTCTGGTTAGAGGCTATTTTGGCTGCCCAGCAGTGAAGCCAGTTTAGATGTGGGAGTAAGTAAACATCCGGGGTAGGAAGCTGACTGCACCCAGGCAACCCCACATGCACAGTCACAAATCACTCTCAGTTCTGTCTCAGATCAATGGCCCCCAGGTTCAGTCCCTGGGCAGCTGTAAGGGGATTTAAAGAAAAATCACAGCCACAAATTTTCAATTCTAGCAATTCGTCCTTATTTTCAAGGTGATATCTGCAACAGAAAGATCTAGAAGCACACCCTTCATAACAACATTGAAAGTAAGATGGCAATTTAGAGGAACTCCAGCATCAGCAATGGTGCCTCTACAGATGTGGGTTCTGCAGGCCCCAAAGACCAGCGCTCACCACACAAATAGGTTTTGCCATATTACTGGCCAGTCAATAGGTGGTCAGAGGTCATTATCTTAAGTAAAATGCCAAGGTATAGAGGTCTTCTATAGATTTATCTTCTGATGTATTCTTCTCTTTCCAATAAGGTGTATTACCTGTTTAGCCTTGCAGGCTGTAGACTATATACATCAAGTAGTCTATATTTTGGTTCTGTATTTTTAAGTTAACTGGTTCCCTGTTACGCCAGTCAGATGCACAGCTGGATTTCCAAAAAACAGTCTATTCACTCCACTAATATAGTATCAGTCCCTGGTATACAAAGGATCACTGGATACATTGGGATACAGGCATAGCTTTCCTGGAGTTTTTACAGTATAATGAATCGGTGATTAGCAGGCAACAGATGTAATTAGTATATAAATATCTCACAAAGTCAGCTGGGCTAGAACCCTCACTCCTCCAATCCTTACGTACAGGCCTCTCCCACTTTATGAACACACATAGCTGAAGGTAGCGTTTCAGCCCTTATCTTCTCTGTGGACCAGCTGACAGAAAGCAACATCAATCATTCATGCATACATATGAAAAATATTTGCACCAAGTTGGCTTGTCAGATGTTGGAGTTAGAGGATTTTGCTATCTTGGGGTGGTTTTTTTTTTTTTTTAAGCAAAGTTTATTTCATTGACCAAAAACTTCCATTGTCCCAATATTGTCACATTTGGTCCAGTCACCTTGTTATATTCTGGGCTGGACTTTCCATTTGGATTTATTATTGGTATTACAGTAATTCCCAAAGGATCAGGATGATTCCTACTAGTACTGGGTGATGTATGTGCAGTAAAGGCCAGTCCCTATTGCAAAAACTTTACAGTCTTATTAAAGACACAGATGAGTGAAGCGCACGGTGGAGGCTGTTGGGGGAATAGGAACATTAGTTACATAGACTAGCTATGTGCACATTTGTAGTGTAGTGTTTGGAAAGGAAATTTTAATGAATCTCTAAACAGGCTCTGCAGATGGCTTCTTAGTGATTCATTAAGGTGGCTTGTTAATTTGCAACAACAATCAACAAGCCCCTCAAAACTAGAAACTTGCAAATTTGCAGGTAGAGATTTTCAAGCATCTAGTCTAGCTTAACACTCTTCTGAAGGTAGGTTTAGGACTATTCAGTCTTTTGGAAGAGGTGTGTATTGGGAAGAAGAAAAGGCCAGATTAGGGAAGGAGTTCCAGGTAGATGGGCCATCTGGAGGAGAGCCCAGAGATGAGTGGGAGAAGGACAAGAAATTAGAGATGCAGCTTGTGAGCTTTGATGAATGAGGAGAATAAGGAGATGACGGAGTGCACAGTTGTGTAGGACTTTGAAGGTAAGAATGTGGAACTTAAATTTGACATAGTAAAAGTAGATTTTGAAAATACTTGTAAATCCAGGATTATAACTCTCTTATATAAGACTGCTCTGCAGCAGTTAACATGGCATTCAGTTATCGATTTTCTTAGAGTCACTGGCTCATTGAGCATCAACATTTTTGAGAATTTTTTTAATTCTTGGAATTGTGATGTATAAATATTTGGAAGGTACAGATCAATGTAGTATTTTGTTCAAACCAATACTTGTTAGTTGCTTCTTTTTACACAACAGTGTGTCATGTGATGTATGAACAAAATGCAATGGCATGTTAGGTCAAGATAACAAAAGGAGTATTTTTTTATGTAAGGGCTTTCGCTGTAACAGTAATATTGGAAATGTATCACATGAGAGCAATCACCGAAAGAGATCATACAGGTGCCCAAGGTACAGATGGAAGGAAACCAGTACAACCCTCCCTAAAAATAAATAATATATAGACAGGTAGACAATCTAACAAGCTAGAATAACCAGAACCAATCACCTAAGAACACGTTGCTGGATTCCATCAAATATTGTCTCATCAGCATATAGTATAATGGCAAAATAGCATGGAGGAGAAATATATACGAGTGAAAAGAGAATTGGAAAAAAAAATGTATGACACAAATTCTTTAGTTGTATACCAAAGAAAATGTATTGCAATAGTTTACAAGACACAAAGGGAAATGGGTAGTCTGAAAAATAAAGACATATTAAGGAATCCTATGCCAATATATGTATAGACTAGGAAATGAAGTATGCCAGCATTTGGACTGCAGTTACGGCTAAAACCCAGCAGATGGTGCAAGAAAATGAGTCTCTTAACTGTATGCACCCCTTTTTCAAAATGAATAAAATGGAAGGATGGGTGAGAGAGGTTGATTTATTGTGGATTCTTTTGAATCAAAGCATCATAGGATCGTAGGACTGGAAGGGATCTTGAGAGGTCATCTAGTCCAGTGACTTGCACTCATCGTCAACTGTGTTCCCAATTGTGAATACCATCCTACAAGGACAATGTGACCATATTTTATCACTTGCATATGAGTTTGCGGTAGCCTTCAGCTACAATTGCAGATCTTTGAGAGGTGTTTTAAATTGTTGAAATGGTGGAAGATTTTCAATACAGTACAATTAAACCCTTAAGATTAATTTACCGTATGTCAATACATTTGCATTATATTTAATCTGAAACTTTATTCCAATTAAATAGTCACATCTCTACTCCATATTTTAGAAAGTCACGCTTTCTTACAGTTCCGTTTTTTTGTTTCATCGTACAAGATGGATGCTAAACATCTGGATATCCCATTGTGGATTGTAATACACTATCTAGCATTATAGAAACTAGAGAGAGAAAATATCTTCTAACTCTTTCAGTTAATCACTTTTCCAATGTAGAATTGCTCCCTGCAGTATAACACTTCACTTTATATGCTACACAGTACCGTCAATTAAAAATATGAATCTATGATCTCTGAAGTGGGTTTGTGGGAGTTTCCTAAATACTACATTGTATTGTGGGGATCTATAGAACTAACCATAGATTTATTTGGAGAAACAGAGAGGCTAATTCTTTAAAATGTTGGCAGTTTTTTTCAGTATTGTTATAAATACTGTGAAGGAAGACTCACTCTACAGTCCGTGAAGCATTCTGTATTGTAAGCTTAAATATTTAAAGGGACAACCTCAATTATCCAACCTTACAACTGTTAGAATTGGCTGTGCATTTGGATGTTGTCCAAAATCAAATTAGAACTTGGTGTGCGTGTGTGTTAAAAGGGTAGGGAAATGGTGGTGAGGAGGAAAGGGAATGAAATCCACTACTTATTGACAGAGAAATTAGATTTTACATCTGGCAATATTTATTTTCTCCTCTGCTGCTGCAAACCAACCAGCAGCTGGAGCGTAAGTGACAGTTTACAAACCTATGCTGACATCCTTGATAATGCTGATGACAATAAATAAAAAAAAAAAAGTATTCAAAGTGAATGTGTTTCTCTCCATTTGAAACAGTGAAGGGAAACTCATTTACCAAACTCATAAACATTTCACCAAAATGCAAAAAAACAAACCTGGAAAGGGAAGTCCCGTTAAAAGCAGTAACCTCTGAATAGATCATTGAATATTTGGGCGAGAGGAGAGTTCACAGCTGGTGCTGCAAATTGTGTACCAAGTGTTAACTTGCCTCGTACTGGAAAAAATTAATTTACATACATACCAAAAATTTGGTTTAAAGTGGAGATGCTCATTAGCTCTTGCAGGGCGTATGGCATTGTTGAGTGTATCTGTGGGCCCAGATTTAGTTATCAATGTATTTAGAAGAGCAGCTAAGGCTTTATACCCTATTAGTATTGTTTATAACTGATGACATGTTTCCTTCATCTAACTCTTTCCTTTCTTTAAATTTGACCAAGAGGCCATTTGGAGTTCAATGCCACTGTAAATTGTAGTCGTGTTTTGGAACTTCTGAAGCCGTTTATCAGATAGCGTAAAGATAAAGTACGGTGTTAAGTACAGCTATAAAAACATGGCATGAGTCACTAAAACATTTTGGCATTAGAATATGCAAGCACATGACCTGTATTACTTTCCCAAACATGCCCCACATGGTTGTAGTTGTAAATTTACTGCTAGTTACTCTTTAAAACAAAACTTTACTTCCTAACTTTTTTTTATTCTAGCTTAGTGAATGTGGCCCTGTTTTCTCCTATTCCTTGTGATTCCTGAGGAAAAACATGGAAATGTGTTGTCTTTTTAAAAGGGATTGTAACGGGATGACTTGCCCTTACGGGCAGGAGGGCCTCTGGCTAGCTAACCCTGACTGCAAAGGAGCCACAGCTGGGCTGGATCAGGAAGTTCCCCTATAAATGCAACAGAAAGCTGCAGTTAAGGTGTGTGTCTGAGAATTGCTGAGGCTGCCTGAGGTAGGAGACCTGGCAATAAACTATGGGAGAGAGACCCGTCAGAACAGAACTTGAGACTAGAAGGGTAATGTTGTTGTTTTCAGCTTTGTTTTGCTGCATTGGGAAAATGGAAAAGAAATAAAAGCCTGGGAAAGGACCTGGGATGGAAACCCAGCCCGAAGGGCTTATGAGATTGTAATGGGGGAGCCCTGGAGAAGGGAGAAATTGTTAAAGTACTGCAGACACACCACTGACCACGAGGGTGTCATTAGAGGAGGTTTTGGAACAAATTGATAAACTAAACAGTAATAAGTCACCAGGGCCAGATGGTATTCACCCAAGAGTTCTGAAGGGACTCAAATGTGAAATTGCAGAACTACTAACTGTAGTCTGTAACCTCTCATTTAAATCAGCTTCTGTACCAAATGACTGGAAGATAGCTAATGTGATGCCAATTTTTGAAAAGGGCTCCAGAGGTGATCCCAGCAATTTACAGGCCGGTAAGCCTGACTTCAGTACTGGGCAAACTGGCTGAAACCATAGTAAAGAACAAAATTGTCAGACACATAGATGAACATAATTTGTTGGGGAAGAGTCAACATGTTTTTTGTAAATGGAAATCATGCCTCACCAATCTACTAGAATTCTTTGAGGGGGTCAACAAGCATGTGGACAAGGGGGATCCAGTGAATATAGTGTACTTAGATTTTCAGAAAGTCTTTGACAAAGTCCCTCACCAAAGGCTGTTAAGCAAAGTAAGCAGTGATGGGGTAAGAGGGAAGGTCCTCTCATGGATCAGTAACTGGTTAAAAGATAGGAAACAAAGAGTAGGAACAAATGGTCAATTTTCAGAATGGAGAGAGGTAAATAGTGGTGTCCCCTAGGGGTCTGTACTGGGACCAATCCTATTCAACATATTCATAAATGATCTGGAAGAAGGGTAAACAGTGAGGTGGCAAAATTTGCAGATGATACAAAACTACTCAAGATAGTTAAGTCACAAGCAGACTGAAGAGCTACAAAAGGATCTCTCAAAACTGGGTGACTGGGCAACAAAATGGCAGATGAAAATCAATATTGATTAATGCACATTGGAAAACATAATTCAAACTATATACATACAAAATGATGAGCTCTAAATAAGCGGTTACCGCTCAAAAGAGAGATCTTGGAGTCATTGTGGATAGTTCTCTGAAAACATCCACTCAATGTGCAGCAGCAGTCAAAAAAGCTAACAATGTTGGGAATCATTAAGAAAGGGATAGAAATAAGACAGAAAATATCATATTGCTTCTGTATAAATCTATGATTCGCCCACATTTTGAATACTGCGTGCAGATGTGATTGCCCCATCTCAAAAAAGATATATTGGAATTGGAAAAGGTTCAGAAAAGGGCAACAAAAATTATTAGGGGTATGGAAAGGCTTCTGTATGAGGAGAGATTAATAAGACTGGGACTTTTCAGCTTGGAAAAGAAACAACTAAGGGGGGGGATATGATTGAGGTCTATGAAACCATGACTGGTATGGAGAAAGTAAATAAGGAAGTGTTATTTACTCCTCTTCATAACACACAACCTAGGGGTCACCACATGAAATTGATAGGCAGCAGGTTTAAAACAAACAAGAGGAAATATTCCTTCACACAATGCACAGGGGGCACGTGGGAGGTAGATGACACTGTTATGGAGCTCATTTAAGTGCCTTTCTGCACCTAAAAACACTCCGAGAGCAGTATTGGCCTTGGAAAATGTTACAGCAAAGTTGGGTGTCGAAAAATAAGAAATGTCAAATGCAACTCTTGGAAAATAGCCTTTCAAATATTGCAAGTTCTCACAACTTTGGGACCTATACATGAATTTCTAATTTAATAAAATGAGTACATTTCTGATCCTGATATTTGGGCTGCACATTTTCCCCCTTTAAATAGTGGAGACAATTCAGAATTGTCCATGAAGTCCTAGGGCTTAGCCCCATCCGGTCTGACTACACTAGAGAGTCTCTGCTTCCAGTGGTGCAAACAAAGCAATGATTCAATGTTCCAATTTTATTAATTTCAATCACTTTTTAAAGCTGAGTTGGGGGCAGCTGCATCCTTTCCCCTCACTCTCCTGTGGTCAGTGGCATTGGAAAAATGTGTATAGTACATGTGCTTAAAGCCATTGAACCAAACTGCAAACCCTGTATAAGACTGAAACCACTTCAAGCCAGGGGATCCTACCGCACCCCTGCCTGTGGTGGCCAAATTTAGGGGAATTTGGTCTGCAAATGAGGGCACCCACTTAGCTCCTCCTTCCATACCCTCTCCCCTTCTTGATGAAGGACACTACATAGAGCAAGTTGAAAACTAAGAGGAGATATCTGAGAGGAGACCCTCTCAGGAGACACAGAAAGGGGAGTTCTACAGTGATAGCTCCCAGCGTGTATATCCTTTCTCTGGGTTGCTTGTTGGTAACTGTCCATCTCCCCCACAAAAGCAGAGGGACCTCCACAAGCCCATTCCTCTTCTGCTCTTGGGACCATCGTCAGCAGTCAAGGGCCTGTTGTGAGCCTAGGCCCAATAATCCCCTCAAACCCCTCCCTGGTTGAATCCACCTACAGTGGGAAAAGCTCCGGGGTCCTATCCCAGATTCTTAAGTGGGTAATCAAGTTACTTGCCAAGGAATCAGACATCCTTTTGATTTTCCTTCCCACAATGATACTGGGCTCTCTTAGAAATGTTTGTCTTCATTTCTCCAGTTATTGCATGTGATGATGAGCACAACTGCTGAGGACAACCCTCTACCATAGTGGGCTAAGATCCAAATGAGAGCATGAGACCCCCCCCCCAAAAAAAAAAAAAGTTTGGTTCTTTGACAAGGACAATCACCCCTGATTCTCCAGCTCAGGGTTATTTCTCCCTAGCCATATCTGAACCCATCATGAAGGAATTGATAGCCATCACTCAAATCCAGCCAGAGAAAGAGGGTGAGCTGGAGAAAGCACAATTGAGGGGCACCACAATACATAGGTAATGTCAAATTCAGAAGGTCTCATGAGCATTAGTTTCCTAAGAGAGGTGAGTCCACAGGCTGGTTCTTTGGGCTCACCTGAGGAGGGAACATATCCTGGTTCAATCAGACAACTCAATGACCGTGGCGTACTGTGACAGACCCAGACCAATGGGGTACAGGAGTCTGGTAGAGGGCAAATATACTGGTCACTGGATGAGTAATTTTCTGTTCCCTGAGTGACCAGAGCAGGGGCTGCACTAGAGTAATCAGGAACCTGTTAGAACCAGTTAAGGCAGGCAGGCTAATTAGGACACCTGGAGCCAATTAAGAACAAGCTGCTAGACTCAATTAAGGCAGGCTAATCAGGGCACCTGGGTTTTAAAAGGAGCTCACTTCAGTTTGTGGTGAGAGTGTGAGGAGCTGGGAGCAAGAGGCACAAGGAGCTGAGAGTGAGAGGGTGCGCTGCTGGAGGACTGAGGAGCACAAGCGTTATCAGACACCAGGAGGAAGGTCCTGTGGTGAGAATAAGGAAGGTGTTTGGAGGAGGCCATGGGGAAGTAGCCCAGGGAGTTGTAGCTGTCATGCAGCTGTTACAGGAGGCACTATAGACAGCTGCAGTCCACAGGGCCCTGAGCTGGAACCCGGAGTAGAGGGCGGGCCCGGGTTCCCCCCAAACCTCCCAATTGACCTGGACTGTGGGTTCTTCCAGAGGGGAAGGTCTCCGGGCTGTTCCCCAACCCACATGGTGAATCTCTGTGGCAAGAAAATCCGCCAATAAGCGCAGGACCCACCAAGATAGAGGAGGAACTTTGTCACACTGGTATCAGCAGTGGGATCTTGAGGTGCACAGCGCGGCGGAAGGAGGAGGGTGATTTTAAAAAACAAAAACAAAAAAAAGGGAGAGAGTTAATTTTTTTCACCACAATGGATGACGTAGTGCGGGCACTGATACAAGCTACGGCGGCCCAGCAGGAGGCTACCCGTGTCCAGGCAGCCGCCCAACAGGAGGCAGGGCAGCTGCAGCAAGAGACTAATCGCCTGCTGATGGACCAGGCTGCTCAAGACCGAGCTATGTTGCGGGAACTGGTAAACCAGGTAAAGTCCCTTACAGAGCTGAATCATGGCCATGATGGGACGCGGCTCATACGGGCCAGCCATTGGCTGCAGAAAATGACACGGGAGGATGATGTAGAGGCATACCTTCTGGCCTTTGAGAGGACAGCCCTATGAGAGGCCTGGCCTCAAGATCAGTGGTCTGGCATCCTTGCCCCATTCCTGTGTGGGGAGGCCCAGAAGGCCTACCATGATCTGCCTGAAGAGGCTGCGGCAGACTACCCCCAGCTGAAAGCAGAGATCCTGGCCAGATCTGGGGTAACGACAGCAGTGCGGGCCCAGAAGTATCATGGTTGGAGGTACCAGGAAGACAAAACCCCGCAGTCCCAATTGTATGACCTCATCCATCTCGCACGAAAGTGGTTGCAAACAGAGTCCCGGAGTCCGGAAGAGATACTAGCGGTTCTGCTCATCGACCGATACATGAGGGGACTACCACCAGACCTTCGTGCCTGGGTAAGCCAGAACGAACCCTCCACCTATGACGAGGTTGTCGCCCTGGTAGAGAGGCAAAGGACAGCGAGGGAGCTGACCCGACCAGTTAAGGAAGAGGCACCCCGGGTTAAACTAGCAGCACCAAGCCCTAAAGTTTGGGTGACTGGGCCACCAGGAGGACCCAGGTGGAAAAAGAGAGACTGAAGGCCCATCAGAGGCCACAAAGAGTCAGAGCACTGAGAGAGAAGAGGATCGTGATGTTAGACTGCTCAAACCAAGAGACCGGGGAACGCCTAGGGCTCCATACAGATGTTATGCCTGCGGGGAGTGGGGACACATAGCTGCACAGTGTCCCAATGCTGAGGAGCCTATGCAGTGTAACATGGGGAACTGGGCAGATCCATGCTCCCTAATCCACCTTGTGGGGGTCTCACTAACTCCACATATGTATACCAGACCAGAGAAACTAAATGGGGTAGGGACCACGGCACTGGTTGATTCGGGGAGTGCTATCACGCTTATCTCAGGGAAGCTCGTGAAGCGTAGTCAGCTGCTGCAGGCTAAACGTACGGGGATAACATGTGTCCATGGGACAGTTAGTTACTACCCCACCATCCCAGTAAAAATCGAGATCCAAGGGAACGCTACTGAGGTAGCAGCAGGTGTAGTCCCTAAACTCCCATACCCAGTGCTCATAGGAAGGGACTTCCCAGGGTTTGGAAACTTACTCCTGGTAGGGGGATTGGAGAAAGATGGGGACCCTAAAATTGGTGAGGCATCCACAGCAGACTGTCAATCCCCAATCTTCTCTGAAATATCCCCAGATTTGTTCTCCACTCCCAGACAGGATAGAAAGACAAAAAGGGAAAGAAGGGCAGCTAAGGCCTTGGGAACCCGAATACTGACCCAAAGCCAGAGGGTCACTCTCATAGGTAGGCGGACCCGCGCAGCTGAAAAGGAGGCCACGCAGGAGGGAGAAGCACCTGAGTCTGACCCCCACCCTAATGCTTCTGAACCAGTAGAGGCAACAGAGACTGGGCCCCTAGATCTTGGGCAGATTAGCCCCGGGAGAGGAAATTTTGGACGGGACCAGGCAGAAGACCCAAGGTATGACATTAGGAAGGAGGTGACTGAAATAGATGGGGTCCCCGTGGAAGGGAAAACCCAGGGACCAGGACCCTACTTCATAATGAAGAAGGATCTCTTATACCGGGTTGCACCAGTACAGGGGCAGAAGGTACAGCAGATCCTAGTACCTCAAAAACACCAGAACGCTGTATTAAGTCTTGCTCAGAGTCATCTTTTTGGGGGGCATTTGGGGGTAGAGAAGACCCTGGCACGAGTCCTACGACGGTTCTTCTGGCCCGGAATACATGAAGATGTGCGGAGGTACTGTGCCTCCTGCCGGGAGTGTCAGCTGCACAGTCCCCGTCCCCACTTGAGGGCACCTTTAGTACCCCTTCCCATCATACAGGTCCCCTTCGAGCGAATAGCCATGGACCTAGTGGGACCCCTGGAGAAGACGGCTCGGGGCCACCAATATATACTTGTTGTTTTGGACTATGCTACTCGCTACCCAGAAGCCGTCCCCCTGCGGAACATGGCCTCTAAAACTATAGCCAAAGAGCTGGTGGGGATCTTTGCCCGAATGGGGCTACCGAAGGAGATATTAACCGACCAAGGAACCCCATTTATGTCAAAGCTAATGAAGGACCTCTGTACGCTGCTCCATATACAAACCCTGAGAACTTCGGTCTACCATCCGCAGACTGATGGGTTGGTAGAAAGATTTAACTGAACCCTCAAGGCTATGATAAGGAAGGTGGTAAGTCGGGATGGGAAGAATTGGGACACCCTAGTACCCTACCTTATGTTCGCTATCCGGGAGGTACCTCAGGCCTCAACTGGGTTTTCCCCCTTCGAGTTATTATACGGGCGTCACTCCCGTGGCATACTAGATATCGCCAAAGAGATCTGGGAAGAGGAATCCAATGAGGGGAGAAATATAATAGAGCATGTAATGCAGATGCGAGACCGGATAGCCCGGGTTACCCCTATTGTATGAGAACATTTGGAGAAGGCACAGGAGGCCCAGCGAACCCATTACAATCGCCAGGCAAAAGTGCGACAGTTCCAACCAGGGGATCGGGTTATGGTGTTGGTACCCATGGCAGAAAGTAAGCTTCTGGCCCAATGGCAGGGGCTCTATGAGGTGGTTGAACCCGTGGGGGAAGTAACCTACAAGGTGTGGCAGCCAGGAGGCAGAAAACAAGAACAGATTTATCACGTTAACCTTCTGAAACCCTGGCATGCACAAGAGGCATGCACAACGGTCCAAAAAGACCTAACCCAGGAAAACAAGCCTTCCAAACAGGTGAGAGTGTCTCCCGATTTAACACCAGACCAGAAGAATGAGGTGTCTGAGATCTTTCGGAACCAAGATGTGTTCTCGACAAAACCGGGTCGAACAACCGAGACATATCACCACATCGTCACGAACCCTGGGGCCAGAGTAACAATGAGGCCCTATCGGGTGCCAGCGGCAAAAAGGGAGGAAATAAAAGCAGAAGTAAAAAAAATGCTGGAGTTGGGGATCATCGAAGAATCCCACCATCAGTGGTCCAGCCCAATCGTGCTGGTGCCCAAACCTGATGGCACCACAAGATTTTGCAACGACTTCCGGCGACTAAACGAAGTATCCCAGTTCGACGCGTACCCCATACCTCGCATAGATGAGCTAGTGGACCGTCTGGGTAATGCCCGGTACTTGACTACCCTAGACTTGACAAAGGGGTACTGGCAGATTCCCCTTGCAGAAGACGCAAAGGAAAAGACTGCGTTCTCTACACCAGAGGGTCTTTTTCAATATACTGGCCTCCCTTTTGGACTACATGGGGCCCCAGCTACCTTCCAGCGCCTCATGGACAAGCTATTACGCCCGCATAACAGTTATGCTGCTGCCTACTTGGATGATGTGGTCATTCATACCCCAGACTGGGAAACCCACCTGGAGAAGGTGGAGGCAGTCCTCGATACCTTCAGGCGAGCTGGCCTTACAGCAAACCCTGCCAAGTGTGCTGTAGGGTTTACGGAGGCCAAATATCTTGGCTACATTGTGGGGAAAGGTCTGGTAAAACCCCAAGTGAACAAGTTAGAGGCCATCCAAAATTGGCCCCGACCAAGTCGCAAGAAACCAGTCCGGGCGTTCCTAGGTGTGGTGGGGTATTACCGACGATTTATCCCCCACTTTGCCACAAGGGCAAGCCCCCTGACAGACCTAGTGAAAGCCCGTGGACCTGATCTGGTGAGATGGTCTGACGCAGCAGAGGAAGCATTCACAGACCTACGGACTGCCCTCTGCAGTAACCCCGTACTGATAGCCCCTGATTTCACCAAGGAGTTTATCCTGCAGACGGATGCATCGGAAGTAGGGTTGGGGGCCGTTCTATCACAGATGGTCGGGGAGGAGGAACACCCAATTCTATACCTCAGTCGGAAACTCCTTCTAAGGGAACAAAAATATGCAGTGGTGGAGAGAGAATGCCTCGCTGTAAAATGGGCCATGGAAACATTGTGCTACTACCTGCTCGGGTGCAGATTTGTCCTCGTGACCGACCATGCCCCTCTTCAATGGATGCAGCGGAACAAGGAGAACAACACAAGGGTGACCAGATGGTTCTTATCCCTCCAACCTTTCCAGCTCCATGTGCAACACAGAGCAGGGAGCCGTCATGGCAACGCCGATGGTTTGTCACGTGTGCACTGTCTGGCGTCCCAAGCTGCCCAACCCCTTGGCGTTGAGCAGGGGGGAGGGATATGTGACAGACCCAGACCAATGGGGTACAGGAGTCTGGTAGAGGGCAAATATACTGGTCACTGGATGAGTAGTTTTCTGTTCCCTGAGTGACCAGAGCAGGGGCTGCACTAGAATAATCAGGAACCTGCTCGAACCAGTTAAGGCAGGCAGGCTAATTAGGACACCTGGAGCCAATTAAGAAGAAGCTGCTAGACTCAATTAAGGCAGGCTAATCAGGGCACCTGGGTTTTAAAAGGAACTCTCTTCAGTTTGTGGTGAGAGTGTGAGGAGCTGGGAGCAAGAGGCGCAAGGAGCTGAGAGTGAGAGGGTGTGCTGCTGGAGGACTGAGGAGCACAAGTGTTATCAGACACCAGGAGGAAGGTCCTGTGGTGAGAATAAGGAAGGTGTTTGGAGGAGGCCATGGGGAAGTAGCCCAGGAAGTTGTAGCTGTCATGCAGCTGTTACAGGAGGCACTATAGACAGCTGCAGTCCACAGGGCCCTGGGCTGGAACCTGGAGTAGAGGGCGGCCCCGGGTTCCCCCCAAACCTCCCAATTGACCTGGACTGTGGGTTCTTCCAGAGGGGAAGGTCTCTGGGCTGTTCCCCAACCCACATGGTGAATCTCTGTGGCAAGAAAATCTGCCAATAAGCGCAGGACCCACCAAGATCTTCGGTCCTCTGCAGAAATATCCTTTGTCAGGAAAGTGCTCCAAGTGGTAATCTCAGAATAGATTCATACTACTAATTTAGGGGAAATCAGAAATCTCTCTCTCCTCCCATTTGATTTCTCTTTCTCCCTACTAATTTTTCCTTCCAGCTAGATGTATCCTAAATGTCTCACACGGTGGCAAGAGATAGGATGTAGAATGGCAAATTTATCACCTGATTTCATTTCTGACCCTCCCCTGCAGTTTATCCCACACAAGACAAATTTTCCAGCTATCTCTACAGAGATCTCTTCAGGGTCCGAGGGTATGATAAAGAGATGTAAGTTGGCGGTGTTAAATTATTTTACAAAGAAGAACGTAAGAACTTTTCCATACAGTTTTTGAAGTACTCGGCTGATGTGAGGGTAGAAAGGGAGTGTTCAGTCCTCCAACCTCATGGACAAGTCTGAATTGCCTCTAGTATTTCCAGAAAGTGAGGTACAGTCCAAATTCTCAGACTAGGGGTGAAGTCAGCCCTAGAAAGGAAATAATTTGGTGACAAACTTTCACAAATGCTGCCCATCCTTTTTGTGGGCAAGGTTCTGAATGTGACTGACCTATTCATACTAAATTGTTTGGCCTCCCAAAACTTCATCTGCTTCTTTCTGTAAACACCTCCTGTGGGAACAATAAAGGGAACTGAGGCCATCTTACAATGACTTACTTTGCCTCTCAATTTGCTGTCTGAGTAAGCAGGGCTGAGACATGCCTGACATAGCTGTGGAAGCTGTTTTATCTTTCAAAGATGTAATTAAGGCTGATCCTCTAGTTCCTACTCTAGCTTCAATCAGCCCAATGGTTGTTTGATTTCATATGCATAGCAGAGCTCTTACTAACATAAGCCAGGACATGAAAGGCCATTTAGCAAAGCCCAGTGAAAAATAAGCTAGAGTCAGATGAGCTCTAACACTTTTTTGTTTTGTTTTTAGCCATACTGTGAGCAGTTTTGTGAAGTTTGTTTAAAATGTCTATTTCCTAGAAGAAAGTGATTATTTGTTTTGTTACTAAATATTTTATCTTTTCAAAACCAAGACCACGCATATAAGAAAAGAATGAGAACTAAAGACGTGAACTGGTCTGTTTTGTAAACAAATATCAGACGTGCCAGATCATTCCATCTGCTTCCAGATACAGAAGCAGATTATAATCACAGTTCCTCAACTGGCTCTAACTACAGGGTTTATGGTTGCTGCTAAACTGAGTTAATCTCCATTGCTGATACCCATTGTCAGCAAACAAGCATTCTTGCAGTGTAGACAAGTCTTGGGGTGAGAAAGAAGAGGGCCTGAGAAACTGAATAGAATATCCAATAGAAGTTGGTCCAATAAAATATATTACCTCACCTTTAGGTTGACCTAGCTACATCATTCGTGGGTGTGAAAAATCCACCCCTTGAGCGACATAGATAAGATGACTCAAGTTCCTATGACAGTGCTAGGTTGACAGAAGAATTCTTCCATTGACCTAGCTACCACTTCTTGGGAAGGTGGATTACCACATAGTGTGCCGCTGTAGTGGTTTAAGTGTAGACACTATCTAAGCCCTAGATAGACTGTTTGGACCTACTTAGATGAAGCAACCTGGTCTTCACTCTATTTTTGTTCTTTCATTCAATTTGACTTCTCAAGTATCAGTAAGCTTTGTTTTATTTAAGTAATGTTTTTATCTTAAGCTACTATAGCCCATCCCATCTTAAGCTACTATAGTAATCCTCCGGCCTTCAAGGAGACGTTACAAAATTGGTGCTGGCACTTAAACCATTCATGGAGTCATAGATTTTTAAGGCCAGACGGGGCCATTACGATCATTTAGTCTGACCTCAACCATACACAGGCCATAGACTTTAACCAAGCAATTCTGGCTTTAAGCCCAATCATTCTGGTTGAGCTAGAGTAGATCTTTTAGAAATATGTCCAATCTTGTTTTTAAAATGTCAAGTGACGGAAAATCCACCACAACCCTTGATAAAAAAAATTGTAATGATTAATTACCCTCACTGTTAATAATTTGCACCATATATCCAGTTTGAATTTGTCTAGCTTCAGCTTCTGGCTATTGGATTTTGTTGTGCCTTTATCTACTAGACTCATAGATTCTAAGGTCAGAAGGGACCATTGTGATCATCTAGTCTGACCTCATGTATAATACAGGCCATAGAACTTCCCCCAAAATAATTCCTAGAACAAATCTTAAAACATCCAATCTTGATTTAAAAATTGTCAATGATGGAGAATCCACTGACTCTTGGTAAATTGTTTCATTGGTTAATTACTCTCACCATTAAAAATGTACACTTTATTTCCAGTCTGAATTTGTCTAGCTTCAACTTCGAGCCATTGATCGTGTTATACCTTTCTCTGCTAGGTTGAAGAGCCCATTATTAAATATTTGTTCCCCATTTAGTTACTTATAGACTGTAATCAAATCACCCCTTAACTTCTCTTTGGTAAGTTAAATAGATTGAGTTCCTTGAGTCTATCACAAAAAGGCAGGTTTTCTAATCCTTTAATCATTCTCATGGCTCTTCTCTGAACCCTCTCCAATTTATCAATATCCTTCTTGAATTGTGGGCACTAGAACAAGACACAGTATTCCAACAGCAGTCGCACCAGTGCCAAATAGGTAGAATAACCTCTCTACTGCTACTCAAAATCCCCCTGTTTATTATCCCAGGATTGCATTAGTTCTTTTGGTCAAAGCATTACATTGGGAGCTCATGTTTAGCTGGTTATTTATAACAACCCCCAAATCTTTTTCAGAGTTACTGCTTCCCAGGATAGAATCCCCCATTCTGTAAATATGGATTAAAGAGCATTTTACTATATGATACATTCTCCCTTGATATAGGTACCTACAGACAATGATCAACTCACTTCTTAGCCTTCTCTTTGATAAGTAGATTGAGCTCCTAGAGTCTCACTGTAAAACATATTTTCAGTCTTCGAATAATTTTTTTGACTTCTATGAACATTTTCTGATTTTTATTTTTCCAGCTTTCTTTTGGAAGCATAGACACCACAACTGGACCTGGTATTCTAGTAATGGTCTCACCTGTGCCGTGTACAGAGGTAATACCACTTCCCTACTCGTACTCACTATTCCCCCCATATATATCCAAGGATTGCATTAGCCCTTTCGGACATAGTATCACACTGTGAGCTCATGTTCAGTTGCTTGGCCACTACAACCCATAAGGTGCCTTTCTCTGCTTTCCAGGATACAGTTCCCCATGCTGTAGGTAAGGCCTACATTTTATTGTTTCTAGATGCATTTGGCCATATTGATTCTCAGTCAAAGGTGCGGACCAAGTGGCTGAACCATTGTGACTCTGTCAAGCTGAAGGCATGGAACAAGCCTAATGACCATGGATCAGAAATGAATTTCCAAGAGCAAGATGCTAATGGCTTTAAACTATGTTGCATGATGTCCCAAGTATGTTGGCAGGAGGAGGGAGGGTGCTTTCTTAAAAGTAAAGCTACAATGAAAGCTAATAAAATGACACATTTAAAAAAAATTTAGTAAAAAGTATGTTTTCTCAATATAGAATTTTAACTACCAAGAAAATGGAAACAAAAATGTATAAAATTCCCCAGGAAAATAACAAGGATAATCCCCTTTTATTTTCATTTCCAGTCCCACTGTTATGCTCAGCACATGGTACACCACCAATATTTAATGACACAATTTTGGGTTCATTTACTATATAAAATATTGAGAAACATTAAACAATGTTGAGGAACTGAGTTATACCTGGCATGACATAAACACCAAGCAAATAATTTTCAGAATCGCCCAATGTTGACCTAACTCTGCTCCTAATGAAATCATTGGGAGTTTTACCACTGATTTCAATGGGAGGAAAACCAGGCCAGTACTGAGCACTTTTGAAATTCCCATCGCAGAGCCCCATCTACATACTATAATATTTAGTGGTGGGGATTAAACACTATGGTTCAATTTGGCAGTGCTTGCTACTGGGCATAATGCTTACTAGAATAAGGAGTTCCAATGAGTCAAATACTGCATTAAGTCTTTGCATGGATAGCCACTATATTTGTAAGAAAAATAGCTCTGTCGTGTTTTGTTAAATAAAAGTGAAAAACCACAGGGCATACCTATTGCTACCAGAAGAATACATCCTGTAATCATTGTTAACAAGGTACAAGAACTAAAACGGGGGCGAGAGGGAACAAGAAATAGTGTGACTGGCAGGCGTAATCTCCCGAGCCAGCTTGTGTAACTGAAGAAGAGCAAGAACGGCAGGAATCCTATTGGAACATAAATATGTGCACATGAGACTAGACTGCTCCTTAGACTGTTTAATAGCTATTTACTTGCTCTGTTGATTGCCTCTGGCCAATTTTTAATCTTGAAAGTGTGCCTCCTCTGCTCCCCGCTTTGATCTCGTTCCTTCTGAATCAAAATACAAGGATGTGATTAAGATAAACTTGTAAAGACAGCTTGGGAATGGGTGGAAAATGCTGATCGTTTGCTCCACTGGAGATAAAATAATCCCCATATTAAATCAAAAGATACTAGACACACTATTGGATGACTGCGTTGAAAAAAGGGAAAACAATGGTAGTCTAGGAGTTAACTGTATTTGTTCTAATTATAGAAGCCCCTTGCATGGAGATATTTAGAAAGGTACTGGAGAGAGTACTAGGAATATACAGTAGGGAACAGTCTGGCATGGGCTGTAACCTTTAAATGCAAGGCAAGATGTCCTGTCTTTGCACAGGCCTTTCCTCACTAATTATAACTGAGGAGGCCACATGTGGTGATGAATGTACCTCACTAATAAGCCAGATGTGGTGATGAGTGCTATAGAAATTCTTGTTTAAAAAAAAAAAACACTAATTGGGAGTTGCTGACTAATATTTTCTCATGAAGACAGCCATGAAGAATGACCCATTTCTGAGCAAAATGAGGGAGAGGTGCAGAGTCTTGTCTTTTTCATACAGAAATGCTACTACTTGTAATGATGCATACAGGGCCTCCATGCCGAGGTGAGAGGCGTATTAGAAATGCAGAGACTGGTAAACTGAAGCAACTGGCCCAAACTGATGATGTAGAAAAATTAGGAATGAATGGAAGGGCCATTCTGAACCTAGAGAAAATTAATAGGAACAAGCTAATCCATGAAGTCTCCCACAATGGATGTTATGTAAGTTTTGGTAGTGACTCTATAGATAAGGATGTGTTATGAGTTGGACTTAAAAAAAAAAAAAAAAAAAAAAAAAAAAAAAAGTGCAGTCTTAACTCAGACTATCCATATAACGTATCAGATCCACTGCTTTTCTGTAATTTCTAGCTCTAGAATAACCATGAACAACAAAGATCACCCATTCACATAAGCTTAGCTAAACATCACAGGAAAAACATATCTTTTAGCTCACTTATTTACACATACCAGTGCAAAACCATGTATGGTGTAATTTATGAAAGTTGAATCAACCTTGTATAAATCATGGAACACCATTAATGTATAACCAATACATGTAATCAAATTGGAATTTAAGGATGCATATGGTTCAGGGTGAGCGTGAGGCAGTGTGGGGAGTAGAAAGGAGGTTGATAAAAGGAACTGATAGGTGGGGCACAGCACATAGCTGTTGATTTTTTTGCTTTTTATGGTTTGTGTTGTTGAGCTATGCAGGCCAGCAACCTTAACTCAGAGTTCACAGTTTTTTGTGTGGGATACTTACAAAGCTTCCCATTGTCCTGTAAGTTTAAAATCTTCAATACAGGCCAGGAAGTGGTATCATTACTGGAGTGTCAACGAGTATAAAGAGAGGGAATCAATTGACATGACCTTTATATCTATAAGCCCCTGACCCACCCACACTATAAGTGGGAGAAATGAGGAATATTTGTGATTCTAGGTACGTCTTGGCACTTGAGAAAAATGAGGATATAATCTGGATCTGAAACCAGTGGGTAAGGAGAGAAAAGTACTAGTTAAATTGACCAGATTTGTGACCTTCTGAAGATCACCAGGACCAGATGGTATTCACCCAAGAGTTCTGAAGGAGGCAACAAAGATGATCAAGGGTATGGAACAGCTTTCATATGAGGAGAGCCTAAAAAGATTGGGGCTGTTTGGCTTGGAAAGGCGATAACTGGGGAGCGGGGAATATGATAGAGGTCTCTACATTCATGAATGGTGTGGAAAAAATGAAAAGAGAAGTTTTATTTATCCTTTCACACAACATAAAGCAAGGGTCATCTGATGAGATGAATAGACAGCAGGTTTAATACAAACAAGAGGAAATACTTGTTCACACAATGTACAACTATTGCCAAAAGCTGGGAATGGGCGACGGGATGGATCACTTGATGATTACCTGTTCTGTTCATTCCCTCTGGGCACCTGGCATTAGCCACTCTCTGAAGACAGGATACTGGGCTAGATGAACCTTTGGTCTGACCCAGTATGGCCATTCTTATGTTCTAACTAACCTGTGGAACTTGTTTCCATAAGATATTGTGATGGCCAAAAGTATAACTGGGTTCAAAAAAGAACTGGATAAGTTCACGGAGAATAGGTTCATCGATGGCTACTACCCAAGATGGTCAGGGATGCAATCCTATGCCCGGGGTGACCCTAAAACTTTGACTGCCAGGAGTGGAAGAGAAGGGTGGATCACTCCATAATTGCCCTGTTATGTACACTCCCCCTGGAGCTGTGGTATGGGCAAGATGGACCATGGTCTGACTTAGTATGGCAACTCTTATGTTTCTCATGATGGACTTCACAGGTGCTAAGTTTTCAAGCACTGGAGATTTTCACTAGCTTCAATATTCTACTCAATTACCTGTAAAATACAGAAAACAGTGCATCTAGTGTAAAGAAAACATGTTTTGATGTGGATGAATTGATGGGATGTGTGTGGCAGGGCACTGGGAGGGATAGAAGGACTAGGAGTAGGAGAGGACAGTGAAGGGGACACAGAGACATAAATACTGTTTTCTCCCATCCTGCCTAAATTGTCCTAGCTTCATTCTTAAAGGGTGGGGGAGAGAAAGGGGTTCTTTTTCCTTCCACTTACCCACAACTTCCCTTATCCTCCATCATAACACTTCCTGATGGTACCCCCAAGCACAGTGTCCCACTTTTTCACTTTCAAAAGAAGATCAACCTGCAGTGGAAGAGGGGTGCGAGAGTGAGGGGGGAACTGGCTAGTGGCAGCCGCATGACTTATTTTGGGCATCAGCAGCCCTGAGGTGCTAGGATACAAGTCTGACGCTAGTGATGCAGTACAATTTAAAGGGACTATATCCGTATCAGAAACGGCATGACTTTCAAGGAGTTAACTTCTGTGGCTAATATGATCGCCGTTACTATTTAAATAGTGCGTTTGATCTAGAGGTCTCAAAGTGCTTTAGAAAGATAGGTAAGTGGGATCATTGTCCCTGTTTGTAACATGGGTGACACTAAAGCACAGAGAGAAGAAGTGACTTGACCAAGGTCACGCCAGGAACAAACCCCAAGTTTCCTGTCTCCTAGTCTAGTGCCCTACTTCCTGGATCATGCTGACTAAGGACAAGATTTACCCTTGCCCTAGTCCCACATTGAAGAGAGTAAGGGAATGTCATGATCTTCTGCATGAGCTATGTACCTGGCATGCCCAAGGGAAGAGCAGCTTCAGCAGGGCTGATACCTTTGCCTCTCAGGCAGGGAGATGGGAAATGGATAGAGTCTTGTCTCCACCCACAGTGCGCCAGCGAGACCAGCTAGGCCAGTGCAGACAAATAAGCTGCTACAGGTACAAACCAGCAGCAAATTACTGCCTCCCCTAGAGTAAAGTGGGACAAGGGTGAGAATTATGACTGAGTCACAATTCCATCCCTTATCTGCTCCAGAGGCATCCCACCTACGTGCTGCATCTTATCCAGGCTGGACTGTAACTGAGCTATCCTTAATTAGACAACTCATGGACTAAAGTGGAGTGCAAACTTTTTTCTAACAAAGCATTTCCCAGATTTCAGATGGTTGAGTGAGGAACTGTAGAGGTAAAATTGCTCATTTAATTCCATACACACAGCACTAAAAATGTTACCCTGGCATTGTTTGCCAAAGAATTGCATTGTTTGGTTTTATTTTGCAGACGATGAAAGGATAAAAAGTGCAGGAAGTGAACTTGACTATTAAAGTGGGATAGTGTAAAGCACTGCACACTGGGAGTCAGCTGTTTGTCACATATGTACTTTTATTTGGAATAGTTCAGTAAATGTGTTGCCTCTGCAGCTGCATGAATTACTTTGTCTTTTTATTCTGGATAATCTGTTATCAAACCATCAATAGCCTTTACAAACCATTATTTACCTCCAAACAATACACAATGTGCAGGGGGGACAAAAACAATGGCAAGTGAGTTACTGCGGTTACTGGGAGACGGACTCTGAAAATGGCTTTTATTGATTCATCCTGTCCATACATTAACATTTTATTTAAATAAGCTGAAGCTATATTCAAAATGTAATGCATCATACTGAGTTCTTGTTTTGCATCATGGCACATTTGTACTCCACAAAAAACTTTCAATTAAACAAGATAGACCTATTAATACTTTTAGAATATTATCATAGTGAATGAAATAGTTTTATAATGGTGATATGTGGTATGTTTACAGCATTTTATATCCTCCCAGGACTGGTATGAATATTAACATACCTTGTCATATTATAAGCCTCTGTGCCCTATTCTATTAGTAATCTTTACATAGGGTTTACAAAAACCTTGTTGATTTATTGGAATCGGTCCTCATTTCCTAATTAAGTTTAAATAACTGTCTTAAACTCATTTCTAGCACATCCGTCAGGTTTGCTGATGGTGAAATCTGGGCACTTGGGAATTTGAATGTTGATGTTGATTCAAGGTAGAGAGAGAATCCTCACGGAGTCTTGAACTCTAATTCTGATAACCAAGGTCTGCACTATCAGGTCATTCTCGAGTCCTGTCTATGCAAAACACCTTAATTTGAGTGTAGTGGTGCTTTTAACTTAAGTTGGCTGCCCCATCGAGGGTATAGGCTACAGCTCCAGTGGTCACAATTGGTTATCTGTTAACATAAACACTATGTAAGGTGAGTACAGGCTACTGCCACTCAAATATTGCTAGTCCTCCAATGCGCTCCCACAATTCCTCTGGTGTGTCCACTGAGGACAGACAAGTTCTCTCACAGTCCATTGGGAAAGAATTCATAGCATTAGCAGCTCAGCTTACTGCAGTGCTAAGAGCCATGGGCTATGCCCCAAAAGTCTTAGTGCTACACATAGTGAGTGAAGTGCCAGTGTTATTTCAGAGTTGCCGCTCACACTTGGGCTAGGCTAATGCAAGAGGAGAAATTCAAAAGTAGGTAACTCAAGTTAACACGGCAGCGAAGACATGTTCCAGAAGATATGCTCTAGTTCAAGCCCTCATGGTTATGCTTGACTCTGGGGCCTGTTAATTGCAGGATCAATAGATGATCACAGTAATCCTCCCTGACCTTAAATCTATTAACTTGCTTTTGGTTTGTGACACACAAAAGTCCAGATAGATAGTCCCATCACCCCCATATCCCACAATCCTTTGAGGGTGTAAGGGGGTATAAGATTTGAGTCACAGTGATGATCATTAGCCACTTAGTGAGTTATGCATTAAAACAGGTGAGTGGTGGTAAGCTGGTACTGCTGAGGAGTGGAGTGGGGCATCTCTCTCCCCAACCTATCCCTCGCCCTTTGCCTGCACTGCACTCAGTTCCCTACTTGGGAAAACACCTCTACAAGGGCCTGTAAAGCTGGCTCCACAGCCCTTTGAGGCATTGCTTCCCCTACCTGAGTTGAGCCCAAAGTGGACAGGAGGCGGGGAAGAGAGCTGCTTTTTGCATGGTGGGCAGTAGCAGCAGCAGGAGGAGAAAAGAATAGAAGCTGCTCCTTTCTTCCCCTGCTTGTGTAACCCACACGCCTCCTGAGTGTGGTGTTCTGTCCCAGCTAGTGGCACTGAGACCACTTAGAGAGAGAGATTAATGTGTCCACTCCACAGCCTTAGCAAACAGCCATATGGCTTTTAGCTCATGTAGTAGAGGCTCATGCATTTAGTTCCAGAGGTCCCAGGTTCGATCCTCACGACCGGGGTCTGTTGACGTTACACTTGGACTCTGATTGGCTCTTAATGACGAGGGATTTTGCTGCACTCAGCTGATGGAGTGTGCACTCCCTCCTGATCAGTGCTGGCTGACATCCCACCAGCGAGCAGGACTGCACAGAGAATGAAAAAGGCTTGTAAGTTTGTACTGGCTACCAAGAAAAGTCAGATGACCCTGCATTCTTCTCCAGTGTGTATATTTTAATCCTAGAGAATATGTAACTAATAGACTCCGTTTAGCTGCCAGCCTTACTAGGTTAATGATACACTTAATTCTGTCAATACATCTCACTTGTTAGTTATAAAGAAAATCTAAATGAAATAATCTTCTCCACTGCTTGAACCTCAGGAAAGGCTCCTACAAACTAGAGATAGAAAACACTTGCTAGGTGCTAGGTCAGCTAGTTCATTGCCTGGGGGCAAATGCAGAACCATTCCCTACAGCATATTCTTTAGTGTTGTTCAGGCAAGTTTTAAATGTGTGAAGTGATGCTGCCTCTGCCACTTCCCTGGAGGGATTATTCTATCCTTTCATAGACCCCATTGTTTGGACAGATTTTATATTAATTGACTAGACACTGAGTGTTTTCCATCTTCAGAGCACTTTACAAACGTTAACTAATCCTCAGTGTCGCTGAGCGATAGCTAAAGCGCCACCGCTTTCACTATGAGCCTTTCTGGGAATAACTCTGGGAACTCGCTGGTGTTTTGGATTTAACTCAGGCATGTTTTATTGCAATTAAAGTAGGAAAATATCTAGTATGCTACACTGCTAGTTTAACCCTCTCAGGCACGACAATTCTCCTAGCCACTTGTGTCCATATTTTAAACGTTTGACTTGTGCCGGTTAGCTATTTTGGATGGTGACATCATATCTCTCAGGGATGGTTTCTAATATTCAGCCTAAATTTTCCTTTCCTCAGTTGCATCCAATTATTCTTAGGTCTACTTCAAACAAAGCCTCTTCCTCTTTAATGTTTTGTACTTTCAAAATGCCTGTAGATGGTTATCCTTCTATGCTGCATTAGTCACTGGGTAGCCTTGTTATGCATATTTTATTCCACCCCATCACCACCCCTTCTGAGCCAGGCTATGCCAGCTCTATCTCCTTTTGCCATGTAGCCAGGTGACAATGCCACCCTGGAGCAGACTCATCTGGCACACACAAGAAGCAGCCCTCACTCAATTGCACCATCCTCCTCCCCTATTAAAGTTCTAAATGGAAGGAACAGCCTTGGGAAAGATGGCGTATACCCTAGAAGTCTAAAACACTGGGGGCTTGTGAACTGTACCCAGGTAATAAATAGCAACTACACACAATGATGAAACTGATGCAAAGAAGCCCCAAGAATTCAAACTTGTGTTGATCACAGCAGTCAACAGACAGAAAACCAGTCACAATCTCATTGTCAGTAAGTCTCCAGATGCACCCTGCTTTTCTAAGACCTGGCTGGGTGACAACGCAAACCCTGTGCTAGCCCTTCTCATCTCCCCAGCTCACTCTGCTCATCCAAGGGTACCGGCAGAGAAGCGAACAGGCAGCGTTGTGTCCATTTCCCCAACTCAAATACAAAACAAGGACCCGCTAGGGAATTCCTACACTTACCATGTGAAACCAGAGCCAACACCACCATGGATTTTCATACAGACCACTGAAAACCAAAGGTTTCATAATAGAGTGACTGAGATGCTGTTGGAGAAAGTGGTGAGGTGGCCCAGACTCATTGGCCTGGAGGCTTCAACATACATGTTGACAAGGCATTAGATCAAAATACACAAACTCAACTCTTCTCTCCATCCCTTAGGGCTCTCAAAGAGTCTTCCCACTTCGCTGGCTGCAGTTGAGGACTTAGGTCTTTTGACTAGATGTTGACACGAGAACATTACAAACCAGCTTCTCTCTTGGAAGACCATCACCTAATATCAAGCAGCAAAGGATCTCCATTTCTCCAGGCAACATAGAGGGCCATCCAATCACATTTTGGTCTTAAAGGCTCATGTGCCCCATCAAATGTCAAAATCTGTTCAGGACAGTATTCTACCTACACAGACAATTGTAGAGCTGGAGAGTCATTACTTAACCCTGCTTAGAGCAGGTCTACATGACACAGTGCTCAATGCTTTGTGTCTTGGTGACATGAGTTGTCTCACTTGTATTATGATCAGCAGAACTGGAGTCAGAGAGCCCTTGTTCCCTGGAGGGACTGTTATTTAAGGGTGAACTGGGGAGTTAGGGTGTCAGCAACTCAGCCACATGGACACAGCAGTCTACAGGGTTTAATAAAGTTTCACTTATTCAACTTAAATTGCATTCTGCTTCAGAGTTTATGAATAAAACATGGTGGCAGCATCTGAGCTGTGAGTTCTCTGCAGTTCCTGGTCTGAAGCCACCTGGAGTCCTGGATTTTGCAGACACAAATCTAGCCCAGTGATGAACCCAGGGGAAAGAGGAGGTTGAACTGTCCAGAGACCTGGCCATGCAGGAGATAACAGCAGGAAAGTAAAACTGTTACTTTACCTTACTGGGGAACAACCCAGAGAAGTCTGCACCACTCTGAAGTTCACCACTGCCTCAAGCCTGGGGGGAGGGATAGCTCAGTGGTTTGAGCATTGGCCTGCTAAACCCAGGGTTGTGAGTTCAATCCTTGAGGGGGCCACTTGGGGATCTGGGGCAAAATCAGTACTTGGTCCTGCTAGTGAAGGCAGGGGGCTGGACTTGATGACCTTTCAAGGTCCCTTCCAGTTCTAGGAGATGGGATATCTCCATTAATTAATTAAATTAAATTAAAGCCTCACAGCAATCTAACTGTCTAATCTAATCTAATCACAGAACCTAACCGTGGAGCTACACAGTTTTTTTCCACTAGATGCCAATTGGAGGGTAGGCGAGGGGATAGACCCCTATTGTTACTTCCTTAAGCATACTGGCTGCTACATGCAATTTTGTGAACTTGACAGACTCCCTGATTTGGGACAGGATAGTCTGCAGCACTTGGGATCACCACCAGGAGTGGCTGCTCCAGAAAGGCGATCTCACATCAGACAGATGCTTAGATATGTGGCTTGTAGCTGAAGCTTCAAGAGAGAGGATACAAGCCTCAGAAGAACATCTAGTGAGACAATAGCAAAGGAGAGCAGGTGGCCAGAGTTCCATGCCTGTAGTGAGATGCATTTACTGTAGGAAACAGCATGCACAGGTAAAGAAGTGCCCCACACTAGGACAGCATTGCAAGGAATGTGGCAAGTTGAACCACTTTTAGCAGTGTGTGCAAGAACAGAGGAGGGTCCCAGAAAGATTCAGTCTGGCTTGTACAACAGGTCAGTGGCACATCACAGTGGTGATGATATCATGGCTCTCTCCTTGAGTCTGAGAGTTCATCAGATTCAGGTTTTCAGGACAGTAAAGCAACACGGGACAATACCATCCTTTGACTATGCACCAGTGTTAATAGGGAAATGCTCTATGTGATTTCAGCTGGATAGTGGGGCTTCCTGCAGTGTGATTCCTTGGGGTGAATAGGAATCAAACACTCCCACTACAGAGCGCAGGAGCACTCTAATAACGTACAATGACAGCATAATGCAGCTCATAGGAAAATGTGACCTCTTAGTAACTTACCCAAAAAATAACAGACAGTACTAACTGCATTGTGCAGTAGTGGATGGTAAGCACCACAGACTCCTCAGAGGGAATATCACCATACAAGCCCTGGATCTCATCAGGGTGCAGCATCAGAATTGTATAGCTGCAGTGGAAGAAGCAAAAAGGGGGAGTCCCAGGGAAAATAGAGACCACTTTTAAAACATATGGGGATGTTTTCAGAGGTGATGGGTGCCTTGAAGGAAAGCTGTGACTGGAAGTAGACTCCATAGAGGAACCTGTGTGCTTACCACCAAGGAAAAGTACAGTGGCACTACATAATCCAGTACATAAGGAGTGTGAAAGTCTGCAGAGCAGGGATATTATTGCACCTGTAGAGGCCAGTACAGTCTGGATAAGCAGTATGGTGGTGGTAAAGGAGCCAGCAGGAAAATTACACATCTGCATAGACCCAAAGCCACTGAACCAGGTATCAATAAGTTGCCACTATTCACTGCCTATATTTGATGACATCTTACCAGAACTTTCCAAAGCTAGAATTTTTATGGTCTGTGATGTGAGGGAATGGGTTTTGGTACATAAACCTGGATAAAGAGTCCATCATGCTGCCAACCTTTGCACCACCATTTGGTGTCACAGATGGCTGTGCATGTTAATGGCCATAAGCCCAGCACCAGAGGTGTTCCAGAGAAGACTCCACCAAGTTCTGAAGGGCTGCCTCGCATGAAAATAATTGCAGATGATAGCCTCATTGTAGGTGAAGGGAACAATGATAAAGAAGCTGAATGAGATCCTGACAGAAAACTACAAACTTTTCTACAGCAATGCAGGAACAAGAACATAAACCCGAACCTAGAGAAAATGTGAGTCAAACAGCATGAGGCGACACACATTGGACATCTGCTCACAACAGAGGGACTGAAAGCAGAGTCCCAACAAGATCAAGGCAGTCAGAGACATGCCAGCTCCAGTGGATGTGAAAGGGGTACAGCACTTCATAGGAATGTTATATCTTCTGTCTAAGTTCTGTCCACACCTGGTTGCAGTAGTGGAACCCATATGTTAGCTCACAAGGCAGGATGTTAAGTGGAATTGGGCAGGTTTCTAACAGCAAACATTTGACATGCTGAAACTAAAGCTGCCAGATGCCCCTTTTCTGAAGTACTCCCAGACTGGAGATACATTGACACTCTAGTGTGCTGCATTGGAGAGAGGATTAGGTGTAGCTCTTTTGCCAGAGCAGCTGATCACTTATGCCAATAGAGCCCTGTCAGAGACTGAACAGGAGTTTATCCAAATAGAAAGAGAGTTCTGGCTGTGGTATTTGGAGTGGAGTGACTCCATCAGTACATTTATGGCCATCCAGCAATAGTATAATGAGACCACAACCCCTTAGACATAATCATGGCAAAGCGCCTTCTTAATGCTCCAAAGAGACTGCAGTGCATATTGATGCAATTCCAGTGCTACCAGGGAGAGATCAGATATTGTCCAGGATGATTACTGGTGTTAGCTGACACCTTGAGCAGGGCAGATCTACCCAGCATCAGCGAGTTGGGTGAAGGGTATCAGTGCAGCATGTTAATGGATTCAGTGTCCTATCTCCCAGTTTCAACAGCGAAGCTGATGAAAATCAAAGAGGCTAGTGAAAAGGACATCCAGCTACAGGAAGTCAGGAGACCGATATTATCCAGATGGCAAGAAGGCAAAAGTTAAGTTCTTATAGTTTGTATGCAGTGTTGTAGCCCTGTTGATCTCAGGATATTAGAGAGGCAAAGTGGGTGAGGTAATACCTTTTATTGGTATTAACTTCTGTTAAGAGATACAAGGATGTCATGCAAAATATACATGCTTCGCACCTGGGCATTGACAGCTATCTTTAACACGCTCAAGACTTTGTTTACTAGCTGGGAATGAGTACACAACTCTGTTCCTTGATAGCAGGAGAACCACCAGCAGAAAGAGACCCGGTTACCAAACGAGCTGCCCACACGACCATGGGAAAAGGTGGGAGCAGATTTATTTACTTTCAAGAAAAAGTAGTTCTTGGTTACAATGGACTGTTACTCAAAGTTTTGTGATGTCAATGCCCTGCCTGATATAAGAAGTAGGCAAACTGAAGGCCCACTTTGTCACATACATACCACACATTGTATTTACTGACAACTGACCATAATTTGCCTGGGAAGCGTTCAAGGAATTTGCACACAAATGGGTATTTGACTATCACACCTCCTCCCCAGCATACACACAGAGTAATGGTAAGGTAAAATCAGCTGTGAAAACAGGTAGACTGTTACACGAGGCTGTTCCTTGTAGTTCAGACCCCTTGTTAGCATTTTTGGCACAGGAATACCCCACCATTGGGGTACCAAACCATCCAACACAGGCACTGATCCAAACCCTGTTACCAATGAGGGAAGACCTGTTGCAGCCAGAAGAAAGAAGATACTTCTGAGAGGAGATGGCCAACAATCAAAGAAAGTAGCACTAAAGTATGACAGGTCAGACAAAGACCTACTGGCCTCAGAGACCGGCACTCCTGTGAAGATCCCACCGTAAGAGAAATACTAGAAAGAGCAGACTGAAGATGTTGTAAGGGGCACAGTGGCACCCAGGTCATAATGAGGTGACCATGCAAGATGGACAAATGATGAAAAGGAACAGGTGGCACTAAAAAGCCAGCAGACACAACACCCATAGAGAGCCTAAAGAGATCATCACAGAACAGAATAACAATGAAACATCTAGAATGGAGGAGACTCCACAGAGAAATAGTTTGCTAGACAGGTGACTCCTGATGTGGTCACCTGTTGAGAAGACCAAACTATCTCAAAAACTTGGTAACCAGCTGAGTCTGCTGTAAAGATGAGAATCCAACTCTGCTATGTGCTAGCCACCTCTGGCCAAAGGGACATGGGGCATCAATTATTTGTTTTAAATGTTTATATGAAAATGTTTATAAAATAGGAAAGATGTATCATGATAAGTGGTACTGGAGTCAGAGGGCCCATGTTCCCTGGAGGGACTATTATTGACAGGACACTGGGAACAAGGACTTGGTGGAGTTAGGTGGAAGCAATTCAGCCACATGGATAGGGGCAGTGCACAGGGTTTAATAAAATCCCTCAGCTTCATTCTTTGCTAATGAAACATTACTGTTGTTTCTGCTCTGTGTAACCCAAAACAGCTTTGGACTTTTAACCACCACATGGTATTGCAAGCAACTAATTCATGATAAGTAAACCACAAGAACATGTTACTAAAAAGCAAAACAAGCAGTTAAAACAAGGTGTGTCCACCTAGTTTTTCTGATAACAGCTCTTACGGATTTTATTATTGTTTTGAATTTAAAATGTCCTAGTTATTGCACATCTATTGGAGCACTTTGTACTGTTCCATTCTGCTAGTTCATCCACCTTACACAGTAAATTTTTATATTCATGTGGCTGTATTTTAAACCATTAACCTATGATGGTTGTAAACACTAGGATTAAATGGTGGTTGATTATTGGCCCCAAATGACATTCAGTCCCGTCAGTAATATGCAGTATGTAAGAATGATTTCCAATAATAGCTTGTTTTTTATGGTTATAACAGGTCTTATTCTGTGTTATGTTCTTATTCGGTTTAACTTGAATAAATGAGAACCATATGTTACTCATATTCATCTGACAAACCAGATCAAGGTTTGTTGTACTTCAGATCAGGTGGAAAATACATGGTTTTGGTCACTCTTGTAAATATTTTTAGGTCAAAATTCAAATTTTAACTGTGGGTCCAGCCAAGGAAGAAGGAAACTGGCTGTAGAGGAGCGTGAAATAGAGACAGACACTCCATGATTCAGAGAAGAAACCATGTCCAGGCGTGTGGATCCTGGACTCCTTGGAGAACTCAGTCTTAAGCCTAAAGAATGCTCAAGATTAGTGAGGACGTTGGGGCAGGGAAATGCCAACAGCTGTTTTTTGTCTAGAGCTGCATATTTCTTTTGCTGTCCACAGTATAGAATGATTAGTTTTTGGAAACCTAACAAAGCCTGTGTGTCTGCCTCCTTCCACTATCATTTGTCCCTTTATGGTTCATCTCTAAAGACAAAGTTCCCACAAGAGTGGAGCTCTGGGGTAAAGTTAGGGTGGCCACTCATGCATCCCCAGCATATCAGACATTCTTGTACTTCCGGGAACAGTTTGGGCTCTGGCCCAGAGGGATTAGAGAGAGGGCATTGTTTGGTGAATACCAGCTGCAGGCAGTGGCTGAGATGGTGAGTGGAATTTACTTTAATCTTTTGTCTCAATTTCAATGAGATTTAGGCTCCTAAATACCTAAGCCACTTTTGGGAAATGGGTCTTAAGTACCTAAATCACTTTGGCACTTAAAAAATGTATCCTAGGAGGATAGCTGTTCCTCATCTACCTTCTCTATACTACTCATTATTTGTATACTTTTATAATTTCCTTTTTCATTCTCCTCTTTGCTAACGTAAATGTCCCAATCCTTTCAATCTTTCTTCATAGGAGAGTTTGTCCATATCCTTAACCATTCACCATTGCCAATCTCTGAACCCCTCCTAATTTTAATAGACCAAATTATCTTCAGTGACTTTAACTAGATAGGAAGATTATTGGTCAATGTACAAACATATACACTGTACTGAAGCAGGTTAACAATTAAAATGAAGGTTTAAAATTTAGATTTATGGGGGTTACAGTGTGTTAATGGTATGATTATTAAAGCATGATAGCGGAGCGTTAGTTATATGCTACATATGTTGTGTCAGGCCTCAGTAAATACATGTTTAACTGTTAGTATTGAACACATCTTTGTATTCAAGATAGAGAGCTAATTTTATTAGGGAAGTTATGTTATTCAGATATTCATGGACATATTTAGTGAATTTTTAAACCCAGGCAATAGAAGTTTTGTATTTGTTGCCTGGTTAATCCCCCATAAATACATTTTGATTAAAATTCTTCTCTTATTGAATTTTAAGGCAATTATAAAATTAAGGTCATAATGAAATAGCCTTCACAGTCTTGTACTGTATGCAACAGCAAAGCAATCACTCCTACTACGTGTACTAGTTACTGCCAAAACCTAACCACAGAAAAGTCAATAGAAACGTTCAGTGAGCTAGCTGAAAAAATGGTCAAAGCTAGTCTATCCTAATGGACCTCATTGTACCCAGAGGCCACTGTACAGTAGAGAGCATCCTGTAGCATCCCTGGGACTGGTGCATAGCAATAATTAAAAGCTATATATAGATAAGAGGTGTAAAGTGTAGGGGTTCAATCTGGCAAGGTGTGGAACTGCTTAAACTCCCAATGAAACCAGTGGGAATTGAGGATGGGACTTTTAATTTCTTGGTCTACATAAAGAATTACATTTCCATGGGTAGAATTATTTTCTAAATCCTCTGCCCATTGCTTGAACAACAACACAGTTTTTCCAATTACATTTGTTTTTACCAAATGGTTATTTATTTATTATTTCATTGGTACTGTGGTAGCATCCCAATGGCTCAGTTCGGATTGGGGCCCCATTGTGCTAGGTGTTGTGCTCAGACACTTAGGAAGGCATGGGCCTTGTGTACATAACCTAAATCATTTAAAAAATCAATATTCTGAAACTGATGGAAGCCCCTATGTGGACACACTTACAGTAGTTTACACCTGACACATTGATTTACTGTAAGTCAGAAACTTGATGAAGTGAATATGCCCCTGACTAAGGGGTTTTGTGTGGTAAATTAATGTTTATAAATTGCATTGAGATCCTCTAATAGAAGGTGTTGAATAAATGCATTATTATTTACATATCTTTTGCTATAGCAAAGCACTGGGAGTTTATAACGTGTAATTTGCTGGGATCAGACCGAAATTATGGAAATTATAGAGCTTTTTAGTTTCTTGGAAACAAAGCGATGGCTTTATTTGTTAAAATAGATATTTAACATTTGACAGTTATGCCTGCCTGGATAGTACAATTCTGGAATAAGCCAACTTCCATTGGTGTTGATATTGGCAGTGCTTCTGCAGCCATTGTTCTCAACACATATACAAAGCAATGTACTTCTGAAACTCTCACTCAAGAGTTTAAACATATTTTCTTTCCTGGATGCTATCTTAATGGATCCATAATAATTAGTTTAAAATATTAGGTGAAACAGGAACAGCCTATGCATGTGCACCTGCACAGGGACCTGTGCTTTGGGGTGCCTTCCTGTTGGCGCACACAATACACCTGCACCCACAGCAACATTGCTCCTCCACTACCTTTGCCCACACGGTGTGCCTGGAGATGTCATTTTGATGGTGGTTAGACCTTAAAAACTGCACCAGACTGTGAGGTGAGACAGATGGATGGTCATTGCTCCTCCACTACCTTTGCCCACACGGTAGTGGAGATGTCATTTTGATGGTGGTTAGACCTTAAAAACTGCACCAGACTGTGAGGTGAGACAGATGGATGGTCAAAGTGCAGTTGCTGGAGCTGAAATATTGAAGCCCTGACTATGCAGTGAGTATGTGCACCTTCCCTCTTCTCTTCTCTACCACTGCTAGCTGTTATCAGAGGACATGCTGCCTCTACCTAAACACCATGATCCAGAAATTAAATGACTTTCCCAAAGTCACGCCGCAGAGCTGGGAAGAGAACTCAGATCTAAGCGTCAGGCTCTGCGTTCCTGCCACAAATCCATCTTTCTTCTCCAATACGTTAGGCAAGAGGCATGTCTGCTGGAACCCATGCTTAAAGCCTTGAATCATGGCCTGGGGGAGCCGTATTAATAGAGTATATAGGAAGAACATTTCTTCTGAGTCAAGTGTACTTTCTGTACCCCTTTCAATATCACAAGTGATGCAATTAAATGAAAATGGGCATTTTAACAAATGCCAGTGAATGTTTTAATATTTGGAATTTAATCTCATTTTATTTACAAGTGGTTATTATACTGTACTGTATTGTGATCATATATTGTTTCAAAAATTTAATATAAAGCTACTGTCAAGCTAAAATGCTGCATTCCTAGCAATATAACTTTATTAAGCCTTATTACTGTTGACCTGATCTGGCTAATAGTAACAGACATGTGACTTAGTGAAGTTGTTTGAGTTGGAAAACAAGAGGCAATTTAAAAATTCAATTAGTTCTAATTTTTTAAATAAAGCTTGTGATTATACATAGCTTAAATTTTCAAGGAAACAATTGCAGCTACTGTGTTTCGTGATCTTAAATACCATGTATAGAGAAACTGTGATGAAAAATACTCAGATTGCAATGCAGTACGCCAGAAATGTGGTGAGCACTATCCTTTCAGGTAACAAATACCTAACATGAACATTTGTACCTGGTGTGTAACTGTTCACGATGTTACAAGTTCTAAGTGAACCCAGTGCTCAAGTCCTAAAAGAAGTAGTGCTGGAACGCATGACTTTGCCACTGGAATGTTGTTCCAGCACCCCAAAAAAGTGCTGGGATGGCGTTCCATAGCATTCTGGCATGACTTGAGCACTGAGTGAACCTAATTGTTATGTTTCACATTGCTTCAACATTAACAATACTCTGGGTTTGGTGTGGGGTTGCCAGGGCTTGGTTTCACTTGTTGAAACTCGCCAACCAAAATAGCCATCCAAGTAAACGCTCCCCAGAAGCCCTTAGACCTTCTCTTTTGATTTGTACAGATTTGGGAAGTTCTAACTGCCTTGACCCTCAGGAGGTTAATACCTGGGCAGGATCACAAAGGATGTAAGGTAGAGCTGAGTGTTCTTGTTTCTATTACAAAAGAGATATCGGAAGAAGCAGATGGAGGAATGCTCCCCACCACATACAACAGTGACTCTTACATTCCAATTGTGTAATAAACATAACTAAAAAGCCTTCCCCCTAGGAATGAGAATGCAATTGCCCAACACCTGTTTCGAAAAGAGGTGCCAGAATGTTTGGCCAGTGGAGTAACCTGTTTGTTAAATTTTGGCAAAGGCCCCTGGGTTCCAGGTTGCGCACTTTTAAAAAATTGTATATATTGTTATAAATGAAAATAAACAAACCATAGTTATGAGTAGAGGTGGCCTATGCCACAAAGTTCAGATCTAGATGCAGACCCTAAGTCTGGGGATGTTTGGATCCAGGCTTCCAGTTCAGCTAGTTACAGACAGTGAGGAATTGTTTTCTCAGATACGAAAAGCATTTGGATTGAGGGTTTTGGTTTGGGCCCATCTTTAGTTATGAAGATGTCCAGGTATGGAATATAAGTGACAGAAAAATAAAGGTTACATGAAAGAATAATTACTCAAAGCTGGAACGCAAAAATAGATAGGAAGGTAGTAACGTTGCTTAGCAGCCTTAGCAACAGCAGTCCTAGCTCTGCTATGTTTTCATCAAGCACATAAGGTCCTTTCATTAAAGTAAAGCAACTCATGTTGCACTGGGATATACTTAAAGGAAGAGAACAGCTTACCAAGTGTTTCTTAGAATTAAAGCTTACAGGATAGCCAAGTACTGCTATTGCTAATATTTTTGTTTAATGTTCATGGCAGCCACAGTAGAGAATGTGATTATAAACTGGTACTGTTTGAGCACTTGCCTCCTGCAGCCCTTACTCATTTTGAGTAGTCCCACAGGTTACTTTTCCATTGAAGATCCTTAGTGCAAAGATCACGTATTCAGTCCTGTATTCAGTTCTGAGTACATTGTCAGTTTTTAACAAATAATAAATGAGTCATAAGTACAGTATGGCAGTGTATGTACCAGTGGGAAGGAGTCATAACTCTAGAAATGCAATGTGGTTTAGAGTTTCTTCTCTATATTGCTTCTCCTTTTAAATAAAGTGTATTATGACATCAGCCTTGATTAAAGATCCTTACGACAATAATGCACGCAGTAGATGTCTCCATCACTCCTTCATGTGTACATATGCACAGCAGTTATATCAACTCGAGCTGTGATCTTATCAGATCTCACAAGTTAAGCAATATCAGTATGAGTTACAAGTTAGATTGGAGAGCTCTTGAAAAAATGTAGGTGCTGCAGGGAGTGTGCTGGCAATTTCATAGGTGACACTTTTCTTTGAGAGTCAATATTGCACTAATACCAGAGTATGAAGTAGGGATTTTCACCTTGGTGCCCCATTCTACTTTCAGTTTGGGTACATTCTACCTACCTAAACTCTGGTCATACTTTCAAATGGACACAATAAGTCATCATTCCTGATTTAAAGTTACATACTGTTGCTGTGCACTGTTAAAAAGTTAATGTTTCATCTCAGAGTTGACTGCATTACAGTGGTGGGTAATATGATTCAGACACAGCCGTACTATAGAAGCATTTATGTGGTTCCATATTGTGTAAGCACCAGTGTCAGTGCCATATAATTGTTAGTTTATTAAGGTTGAGTTGTATTTTGCACATAAGGCAAGGACTCAACCTCTTTATGTATGTTATGTTTGTTATGTAAGAAAAATACATCATTTGTTCCCCAAAATTACTGCCCTGAAACTTTGAGCACAATTTTTTTTTGAGAATTTACAAGTAAATTCATTGATTAGTGCATGTGTTAAAATTACTTTAAAAATGGGTCCTTAATTTAGTGCCCAGTGTCAGACCATTTTTTTGTCTCCAATCATCTTAATTACAGAACAATACCTACAATACTCTTCAAACTTCCCATCTACTTTGAAATCTCATGCATTGTGTATATCTAAGAAATTTTTTTAGAATCAATGATCATTTTTAGTGGCTGTTCTTAAAAATGGAAAGTTTCTTTTTCAACAGCAATTTAATAATAATCTTCAGGAAAATCTGTGAAGAATTATCCTAATTCAAAATGGCTGCCATCACCCATTGCTTTCAGTAGGACACTGAGGCCACACGCATACCCTCAGTTAAGATGCCTTCTTTCGAAATGACCTATTCTATACTATATAGACCGGGGCGGGCCAACTTTTTGGCCTGAGGGCCGCATCGGATTTCCAAAATTGTATGGAGGGCTGGTTAGCAGAGGCTGTGCCTCCCCAAAGAGCCAGGCGTGGCCCGGCCCCTGTCTCCTATCCGACCCCTCCTGCTTCTCGCCCCCTGACAGCCCCCCCCAGGACTTCTGCCCCATCCAACCCCCTGTTCCCTGTCCCCTGACCACCCCCGGAATCCCTGCCCCTGACTGCCCCCCTCCACCCCCTCCTCTCATTCCTGACTGCCTCCCCAGAACCCCTGCCCCATCCAACCACCCCTTCTCCCTGTCCCCTGAATGACCCCAGAACCCCTGCCCCTGCCTGCCCCCCGCCACCCCATCCAACCCCCCTCCTTCCTGACTGCCCCCTGCGCACCCCTGCCCCCATTCGGACCCCCGCCCTCTATCCAACCCCCCCCTTCTCCCTTACCACGCTGCCTCAAGCACCGGTGGCTGGCGGCGTTATAGCAGCGCTGCCCAGAGCACCTGCAGCCAGCCATGCCACTGCACAGCACAGAGCACCGGGTCAGGCCCCAGCTCTGCAGCTGCGCTGCCCCAGGAGCTCTCAACCCCGCCGCCCAGAGCATTGCGCTGGCGGTGGAGCAAGCTGAGGCTGCGGGGGAGAGGGAACTACAGGGGAGGGGCTGGGGGCTAGCCTCCCAGGCCAGGAGCTCAGGGGCTGGGCAGGAGGGTCCCGCAGGCCGGATGTGGCCCATGGGCCATAGTTTGCCCACCTCTGATGTAGACTTTTATACCGCACTGATCATTGTAGTAGGATTGCCAACTTTCTAATCGCACAAAACCTTGCCCCGTCCCTTCCCCAAGGCCTCACCCCCTACTCACTCCATCCCCACTCCCTCTCTTGCTCACTCTTCCCCACCCTCACTCACTTGCTCATTTTCACCAGGCTGGGCAGAGGGTTGGGGTGCAAGAGGGGGTGATGGCTCTGGCTGGGTGTGCAGGCTCTGGGATGGGGCCAGAAATGAGGGGTTCAGGATGTGGGAGGGGGCTCCAGGCTGGGGCAGGGTGTTGGGGTGTGGGTGGGGATACTGGCTCTGGGCTGGGGGTGTGGGCTTTGGGATGGGGCCAGAAATGAGGGGTTCATGGTGTGGGAGGAGGCTCCTGGTTGGGGCAGGGGGCTGGGGTGCAGGAGGGGTGAGGGCTCTGGCTGGTGGTGCGGGCTCTAGGGTGGGGCCAGTGATGAGGGGTTTGGGGTGCAGGAGGGGGCTCCAGGCTGGGGCCAAGGAGTTCAGAGTGCTGGAGGAGGCTCACGGCTGGGGCTGGGAGTTGGGGGGTGAGGGGTGCAGGCTCTGGGCAGTGCTTACGTTGGGCAGCTCCATGGAAGCAGCGACATTTCCCTTTGGCTCCGAGGCGGAGGCGCGGCCAGGCAGCTCTGCGCAGTGCACACTGCTTCCGCCCGCAGGCACTGCCTATTTAGCTCCTATTGGCTGTGGTTCCCAATGCGGGTGCAGTGTGCAGAGCCCCCCCGGCTGCACCTCCACCTAGGAGCTGAGGGATATGTGGCTGCTTCCGGGGAGCTGCTCAAAGTCAGGTAGGGAACCCCACTGCGCCGCCGACCAGACTTTTAATGGCCTGGTCAGCAGTGCTGACCAGAGCTGCCAGAGTCCCTTTTCAACCAGGTGTTCTGAAAACCAGACGCCTGGAACCCTATACTGAAGTATTTGAGCACCTTCTAGCAGTGCATTAAGCAATGTGACTATACATCTGCCACTTGTTCTCTCACCCTCTCAGAGAGAGAGGTGTGTGCAGTGGAGTGTCTTGTTTTGGTAGGGTGGTGTATTTTAAATATAAACGTACCTATCCTATGTGTTTGTTACAGAAGGCAAGGTCAAAGAAATGCGCCTTGCATTTGGAGCAGAAGGTACTGAGGTTTGTGATGGTCTTTAGTTCCTAGAGGGAACAGTGCCTCCCACTGTTCCAATAGATAGAAGCCAAGCTCCCGTCATGGAAGATGGTGGTGTCTAACAGGCCAAGGGGTCTGCACCAGGACGTCCTGCAGAGTTCGGAACAGAAGGTTCATATGTAAAGGGGAGAATTCTAAGCTTCTAACTCTGAAAGTTCCCCAAATAACAGACTTTTAAAATCTGTAGAACTGCTATTTATGATCATTTTGATGTTTTACGTGTATTAGTTATATATTTTCTCTCTCCCTCTGAGTCTGGTATATTTGGATTCAGGCTGTCTATTCGGGAAGGGATCCCAGAAGTAGTCCCAATAACATTTTTTAGATACTTTCTTTTTTGGAACATGGATTTATTTCGCTATTTAAAAATTTGTTTCCCCCCCCTGCTGTGCTAGAAAGGTTTTATCAGCCTGAGTCTGGGGTGACCACATTACAGATGAGCATCAAGTGCTGTGTATTTCCAAACTCATGCTCATAATGATTTGCTACTTATACCACACCCCACAGCATGCAAAGTGCCAGGCAGATAAGTTAAAAATGTATAGTGATTGTCCTGAAGACCCTGTGAAAAAGGTATTATCTGGTGGAGAGGGCATTAGAATGAATTCTATTTCCAGCTGTGCCACTGGCAAGCTCTGAAGTTTTGGGCAAATCACTTAATCTCTGTCCGAATGGTCATACTGGGTCAAACCAAAGGTCCATCTAGCCCAGTATCCTGTCTTACTATAGTGGCCAATGCCAGGTGCCCCAGAGGGAATGAACAGAACAAGTAATGATCAAGTGATCCATCCTCTGTCGCCCATTCCCAACTTCTGGCAAACAGAGGCTAGGGACACCATCCCTGCCCATCCTGGCTAATAGCCATTGATGGACCTATCCTCCATAAACTTATCTAGTTTTTTTTTTAACCCTGTTATAATCTTGGCCTTCACAACATCCTATGGCAAGGAGTTCCACAGGTTGACTGTGCGTTGTGTGAAAAAATACTTTTTTGTTTGTTTTAAACCTGCTGCCTATTTATTTCTTTTGGTGACCCCTAGTTCTTGTGTTATGAGAAGGAGTAAATAACACTTCCTTATTTACTTTCTCCACACCAGTCATGATTTTATAGACCTCTATCTATGCCTCAGTTTTCCCATTTGTAAAACAAGGATAATGATACTATTGAGGATTTGTGGGTGAAAAGCATTATGTCAGAGCCAGGTATTATCATCGTAACAAAATCTAAACTACAGAGACTATTTAGGGCGGAAGCAGGAGAAAATTGGTGTCAGGAGATTGGCGGAAGATAAGGTCATGCTGTGATGTAGGTTTCTTATGTGCAGGCTTTGATGGTTCCAATATATAATTTAAAAATATATTTTAATTTGGTTGTTTAAAATTGGTATTTATTTTTCTGGGTCGGTGAGAGGGAGTAGAACTTGCATGATTACCGTGAGGGAGTTGGGGAAAGATGGTAAGAGAGTTGGGCAGATGGGATAAAGATGTGTTAGGTGCTGACACATTTCTGCCAGTAAAGAAAACAAGTATTTTCTTTCTACTCACTGGCACAATGTATCCTGCAGCGCATGGGGTAGGCCAGGGGTTCTCAACCTTTTTCTTTCTGAGGCCCCCCCCCCAACATGCTATAAAAACTCCATGGCCCACCTGAGCCACAACAACTGGTTTTCTGCATATAAAAGCCAGGGTCAGCATTAAGGGATAGCAAGCAGGGCAATTGCCCGTAGCTGCATGCCGCAGGGGGCACCATGAAGCTAAGTTGCTCAGGCTCCTCCTTCAGCACCAGGCAGTGGGACTTCAGCTTTCTGCCCTGGGCCTCAGTGAGTCTAACACTGGTCCTGCTTGGCAGACACCCTGAAACCTGCTTGCGGCCCTCCAGGGGCCCCCGGACCTCTGTTTGAGAACCACTGGGGTAGGCAGTGTTTTTCTGGAGGTATGGGACATTGTGTCAGGAATCAGGGCCTGCAGCAGAGCTAGTTTCCAGGCAGCCTCCTCAGTGCAACTGGCCTGCAGAAGGCTGCCTGATTAGCCTACACAACCTGACTGGCTCTTAAGCCAGTAGCAGCAGAAGCTTGCTGACTTCTCAACACTCATGCTCACCACTGTGCCTGCTTCTGCATTATCGGGTTCCTGCTGCTTCTGCCTTGCATCCAGTCTTGCCTCTGTCCTGCCCCTGCGTTGAACCATTCCTTGCCTGATACTCTGCTCGCTTCAGTTCCTGATCTCTGGTTTTGACCCTTGGTTTTGGCTCCCAGTGATTGACTATGGCTCTGACCTTGGCCACTAGGCCAGACTGCCCTCATCCTGGTCAGCTGACTCATTGTTTATCCTTAGTGTTGATTATTGTTCGAACTGTTGTACATCCTTCTGTGTGGCACAATATCACAGCACTCTTGCTTGTACAATTCTGATTGTATATCACCACGACTTTATTTCACATGCCCACAACATAGAGAATAGGTCCAGGGCCGCCCAGAGGATTCAGGGGGCCTGGGGTCTTCGGCGGCAGGGGGCCCCCGCCGCTGAATTGCTGCCGAAGACCCGGCACTTTGGCGGCAGGTCCCGGGGCGGAAGTACCCCCCTCTGCGGGTCTTCAGGGCACTTCGGCGGTGGGTCCCGGAGCGGAAGGACCCCCCCGCCGCCAAACTGCCGCCGAAGACCCGGAGTGGAAGAAGCTCCGGGGGCCCGGGCCCCGCGAGAGTTTTCCGGGGCCCCCAGAGCAAGTGAAGGACCCCGCTCCAGGGGCCCCAAAAAACTCTCGTGGGGGCCCCTGCGGGGCCCGGGGCCTGGGGCCAATTGCCCCACTTGCACCCCCCCCGGGCGGCCCTAAATAGGTCATGCCCAATGGTAACTGGAAAATGGTTAGTTTCTCATTAGCAAAAGCCAAGCAGAGAAGCCAATTTAAAATAACCACATTGTTTATGAAAAGAAAACTTCATCCTGCACACTTAGCTTCCGGACTTTTGTCTTTAGTTATTGCTTGTAAGCAGGCTGCAGGCCAAGAGAGAAGCAGGGTTGGATGACAAAAGTGTTCTTTCCAGACTCTGTTGCAAGCACCTATATAATTGAGCTCAGGTGATGAGAGGGAGGGGAGAACCTTGTCCTCAACTCCTGCCCTGGGAATCTAAGTAAATAGATGGGCACTATTTGGCAATTCCCTCTCTAGCAGCCAGACAGAGCCAAGGACCAGTGGCAGACTCCCCTTCTCAAGTCTGGGATGGAGGGGCAGGAGCAGAGAGAGACTGCTTCAGCTCTGTTACAGGTGCTGCTTATTGTACTTTGGAGGTGAGAGGGATCCAGTTTTTATTTCATCTAAAAATTAGTGAGTGGTGTTTGTGGGAGAAAAGCTGACAGATTCCTGAATCTCAGGGGTGGTTTGGGAGAAGCATGGCTGGCTCTGGGCCAAACCTGACTCAAATATTGCTTTCCAAGCAGTGCAAGTCTCATCAGGCATGGACGTTGGCAGTTTTGCAGCTTGATCTCAGAGCAGAAGCAATCTCATCCCCACAGCCCCAGCATTTGTCTGTCTTTTCCCTTTTTCTCTGAAGAAACAAAGGGAATTAAACCATAAAAAAGTGATGTTAATGAGCTACAAAAGACTGACATCATGGGATAATAGGAATTAAAAGACTGCCAAATCATCCCCATAAAAGCAGCATATAATCTCCCAATGAAAGATAATGTATCTGATACCAACCTGAAATTATTCCTGATTAGTCCTGAGATTTTTTTTCTGCAGAAACTATTTTTTGGCAAAAAATGCAAATTTGATGACACCAAAGTGTATCACAAATTTGTGGAGTTTGTGCTGAATTGTTCATTTTGAAAAACAAAACAAAGCTAAATAAAAAAATATGGAAAAATCAAAACAATTTGCTTTGACATTTTCTAAATGAAATGCTTTAAGTTTCAATTTTACATGATTTTCATTTAGAAATGTCAACTTTTTCTAAATTCAAAAATATCAAAAATTGCTCAAAATTTAAATGTAATGTTTTGTTTTTGGGTCTAACAACATGTTTACTTCAATCTAGAACTTTTTTTACTTGTTGATTCAACAAAAATTTTGAAAAATTCATTTTTGGTTCAACCAAAAGGAATTTTTTTCCTGATTCTATTTTTTTCAAAATTGCCAGAAAATCAAAAAATCAGTTATTCACCCAGGTCTACTCTTGATCTTCATGTAATCACCCTAAAAATTCAGAATTAAGGTTTCCACAGAAGGGATGTGCTAGACCAGAGGAGGGCAGCCTGCGGCCACATCCGGCCCATGGGACTGTCCTGCCTGGCCCCTGAGCTCCCGGCCGAGGAGGGGAGCTCCCGGCCGGGGAGGATAGCCCCCGGCCCCTCCCCCGCAGCCTCACCTCACCGCGCCACCAGCACTCTGGCCCGCTGCTCCTGGCGGGCAGGACGGGCGATGTGGCTGGTTCCGGCCGGGCGGCGTGGCTGCGAGCTTATGCTGCTCTGAGCAGCATGGTAAAGGTGCGGAGAGGGGGGTTGGATAAGGGGCAGGGGGTCCCTGGGGGCAGTCAGGGGACAGGGAGCAGGGGGCAGTTGGATGGGGCAGAGGTTCGGGGGGGCAGTCAGGGGACAGGGAGCAGGGGGTGTTGGATAGGCGTGGGAATCCTGGGGGGGCTTTCAGGGGGTGGGGGTGTGGATAGGGGTCAGGGCAGTCGGGACAGGGAGCAGGGGGGATTGGATAGGCATGGGAGTCCCAGGGGAGCCTGTCTGGGGGTGGGGGTGTGGATAGGGGTCAGGGGACAGGGTGCAGGGGGAATTGAAATGGGGTGGGGTCCCGGGGGGTGGTTAGGGGCGGTCAGGGGACAAGGAGCGGAGGGGTTGGATGGGTCGGGGGTTCTGAGGAGGGCAGTCAGGGGGCAGGGTCAGGCTGTTTGGGGAGGCACAGCCTTCCCTACCCAGCCCTCCATACAGTTTCGCAACGCCGATGTGGCCCTCGGGCCAAAAAGTTTGCCCACTCCTGCTCTATGCCAACAGAAGAGAGGTCTCCCATCGGCATAATAAAACAACCTCTGCAAGACACCGTAGCTCTGTCAGCAGGAGAAGCTCTCTCGCTTCTGTCTCCCTGAGCACCTTGCTCCAGGGGACCCACTACAGGAAATGGCTCTACTCCTCTCTCACTTTCCCTCTTCAGGCAAAGCCTGTTTCAATCAATCCCTATTCCATCTGCACACTAGCAGCCCTTTTTAGGTCCAGGTGTAGTCCAGCTCCCTTTAATTGGCTGGATTGGATTCATGTGCTCTGGTCTAGGGGCGCTGAGCCTAGTCTATCCACAGGGACCAGCTACCCTGTGACAGAGCCTCTGTTAATGTATTTGTTGCACATTCATGTCCTGTGGCAACTCTGTCCACTTTGCATACCTGCTTTCTGATAGGTGTTTTCAGCATATGAGCTTATACTTCTGAGCATAACCTTTGGCAAATGTTCATTTTACAACTATTGGGCCAATTCTATGGAGGTCAGGAAGTGGGATGAGCCTATTCACAATGTGTATGACTTGTTAATGGAGTGACATCTGCATAAATAGTATGGTAGTTTTCTTGCAAAATCTTATATTGTGTGAAATTCTTAGAGATTAAAAGTATTCATAATGAGTCTATTGTAATCGATATTTTAATTAGGACTCCATCTCATCATAATAGTTACCAGAAAGGGAGACCTCTTTGTTAGCTAATGAGCTGCAGCCAATCTCAGACTTTACAGTTTGGGTAAATATATATGAACAGAAAATATTTTCAGATGGTGCCAGATCAGGAATTGTAAATTGGCCATTTGCCTATCCTTGCCCATTTAAAAGGGAATATTATATTTTCCCCATTGTGATGATGTGCTTCACACTCTGAAAAGCCAACAGGTTACTTTACTGGAATATATTCTTCAAAATCATTATTACTTTTTGTGTAAAGGAGGGAAGTGTGGTCCAGTGAATACGGCCCTGGGGTGAGTGTTTGGGATACGTGCATGCTATTACCAGCTGTGCCATTTGACCTTGGGCAGGTCACTCTCTGGGCCTTGTCTTTCCCTTCTGTAGGGATAATAATGCTTAGTAGAGTGTTTTCCGGTATACAGCTAGGAAGTGCTAGAACTAGGGTGACCAGACAGCAAGTGTGAAAAATCGGGACGGGGGTGGGGGTAATAGGAGCCTATATAAGAAAAAGACCCCAAAATCGGAACTGTCCCTATAAAATCGGGACATCTGGTCACCCTAGCTAGAACGTCTCACTGTTCGTGAGAAGATAGCATTTTCAGCCTGCTTTAACAGTAGATCTGGTTTTACTAATTGTCTTTGTCAGAGCCCGAGAGTTTGAATGACCTCCTAATATCTGTGGGCCACCTCTGCTTAATTGTTGTTTGACCCTATTACTCAAGTCTCAAGTCTGCTGCTCTATTTTCATGGCCTTGGGTTGCATGCATAGTATTCAATCACTAGGTACATCAATGTGTGTAAACAAGTCTGATATTCTCCCCTGTCCTGAGCCTCAGCCAATATTCTATTATGGGCCGGGGGGAGAAGAGAGGGGAACAGACACTTTCAGATCAGTCATAAGAGTCAGGTTGTGCATCAGAGGTCATTTTGAAGCATTTTAGGGGTTTTTTTTCTGAAGAAAAATGTTTACTTGTTTATTATCAGCTGTAAAGTAGAGGCTTTACTATTCACAGAAATAAATGACTTATTATCAATGCAATGCTTTTTTCCAAAGCCTGAGGAAAACTATTTGCAATGGAAATTAGCAAGAGTTATTACTGGAAAACAGGAACAAAATGTTTCCTTTTTTATTAATTGTCCTATTAATAGCCACCAAGAAAATTCAGATGACGCAGTAGAAAACAACAGATAAGATCAAGCCATTAAAAAAAGCTTATTTAACCTTCCATAATGACAAACCAGAAGAGCCCCTAATTATGCAGTTACATGACTTGGATAGTCTGGCTACTGAAGATAATTACATTTGTAACAGGCACTGAAAGTGGCAACAGAGCTGTGAAGCTGGGTTACACTGACTTTAAGCTTTTCTTTCTTTCTTTCTTTCTTTTCTTTCTATTTCAGTACACACAGAGCTAAACAGCAAGATACAGACACTTGTGTATATGCAAATATGAAACAAATTTCACCAATTAAATATAATGACATTATCTATAACACCATATTCTACAGTCTCAGGATATTGTATACACTCACTGAGTTGAGGAAGCAGAAAAACAAAATCTTGTCAGACATATCACCAAAAATTCAAGTTCAGCAAACATTTATAGGTGAAAGGTTTCTGATTTCCAGTAACATAAGATTTTGTAAGCAGGACACTTAATTAATCTCCAATCTGTACCTTCTGTTCCATCTTTGCTGATTTCAACAGTTAGTCAAAGCTATATATTTTATGTGCTATCGTTTTATTCTGAGCAGGGCAGAGTACAGATTTGTTGCTTCATTGTTGTCTTGTTAGAAAGCTTATTTCATCTCTACATCCCCTCTCGTGTGGGACTGGGTGGAGGGGCTAAAATCTGGAAAAATGAACCAAAGTTTCCCTTCAAATGCTAAGACGCTCTCTTAATGCCCCTGAATGCTGATAATTTTTTTCTCTCTGCGGTCTGAAATTATGGCACCAATTGTACTTCCTGTTTGGTTCATTGTGAAGGCAGCTTGGCAGGAATCCTGTTGCATCTATCCAGGTATATTTTGGAGGGACATCTTGCACTTCTGTATCTAATCTATTCTAATACATTTATAAATTCCGTAAGTGCTAATGTTTATGCAAACCCCATGATTTCAGCACATATGCAGTGGAAGCCAAAGAGAAGCATATCCACTCAGCTTATCCTCCATGGCTCTCTCATGGTGTTTTCATTCCGTTCCTACCAGTAGCCAGTGGGGCTCAATTATCCTTACATAGGGCAGGAGGAGCCGTGTCCCTATTTTTAAGAGGGGGGAAAAGTCTACTGTGTCCCTTCAAAAGCTTCCCTACTCCAATGTATTTACATGGAATTTAACCATGCATCCTTCCCCAAATGCCCCGTTATGTAGCTCTCAGATGTTGGCAGGTATGGAGTACAGATGAACTCACATCACAAAATTCAGTCTGATTTTTTTTAATGCTTTAAACTTCAAGTGTGCTCAGATCTGGGGGGTTGGTTCAGTCCCTTCTCTCAGCTGGCTAATAATATGGAGGCAAAAGTAATGGGCAAGATCCTTGGCACCAGTTACTATGTTACAGCAAACGCTACAATGAAAGTTTCAAATGTTTGTGGTAACTCAGGTAAGCTGTAATGGGGACAGCATGCTACATTAGTTGTACCAGGTTGAATTTGTTTTAATTTCACATGCTGCTTTTCCTAACTGTGTCCTGTGACTTGAGTTAAGAAACTAATGCAGCATTTCAATGTGAGCCAATGAGAACTAAGGCCTTGCCTACATTCACCTCTCCCTGCCATAAACACACACACACTCTCTCTCTCTCTCTCTCTCTCTCCTCTGTTAGGTTGGTGTTGGCATGGCCTCCCAGATTAGCAGTCTTGGAGTTAACATTGGGATGAATGGGGCATCTCTCAGAGCTACTTGTTTCTGGCTCTCTACAGATCCAGGCAATCATCACTGAATTGGGTACACTCAGGTCATATTGTCAAGGTTTTCTTCACAACCATGAGGGATGGAGACTTTCTGCTTTAAATTCTGACTTAATCGCACACTCCAGGAACTGGGGGCCCTAGATATGGGCCTGTAGTGCCGATGCCTTAATCCAGCCCTGGATTGATTGAGGCCAATAACTCAATAATTACCAATAGCCTACTAATGCACTCCATGAGTAGTTTAACGGTACTATAATATGAATCATTAATTTGACTTTTAAAAACCATTTAAAAAACATGCTTGGGCAGTTTGGGGTGGGGAGGCATGTTGCAGAGTATAATTTGCAGATGAGAAGTTTTTCTGGAGTTTTTCAAATTTTATTGTTACCTCTATTTGATTATTCCAGGTTGCTGCTTGATGGGATTAATTTATTTGTATCTGAGTATTCATGATGCTGACTGGTTATTACTCAATAATTGTATGGGGGCATTCTTGTTAATGTTAAATCTAAAGAAATAAAACAAACATTTAAAAGGCAGTTTTATGGGGATTTACACAATATATGTATTTCCACTCTGCAAAGTAGTTCCTAGTGAAATGAGGAGGAAACAAGTACAAAAGTTAAAAACACTTCTTTGTTAATTTTTTCTAACCTGTTCTCTCTCTCTCTCTTTAAAGTTGTTAAACTTTAAAACCCTGCACTGTTAGGTACCTTGCCCCTCAATCCTCTATTCCTTCAAATCCCGCTGGCAACTGGGTTACTCAGTAGCAAATTTTCTCTTACTCTCTTTTTTCTAAAAATTGAAGATGGTAAACTGGGAGCTGCCCATTTTACCAAGCCCTGATTTAACAAAGCATTCAAGCATGTGCATAAGTCCCATTGCAATCAATGCTGGCATCTGTGGATTGCATTCTTTGGCCTGGTCTACACTAGGAGGTTATGTCGAATTTAGCCGCGTTAAATCGAATTAACCCTGCACCCGTCCACACAACAAAGCTATTTAGTTCGACATAGAGGTCTCTTTAAATCGATTTCTGTACTCCTCCCCGACGAGGGGAGTAGCGCTAAATTTGACATGGCCATGTCGAATTTGGGTAGGTGTGGATGGAATTCGACGCTAATAGCTCCGGGAGCTATCCCACAGTGCACCACTCTTTTGACGCTCTGGACAGCAGTCCGAGCTCGGATGCTCTGACCAGCCACACAGGAAAAGCCCCGGGAAAATTTGAATTCCTTTTCCTGTCTGGGCAGTTTGAATCTCATTTCCTGTTTGGACATCGTGGCGAGCTCAGCAGCACTGGCAACGATGCAGAGCTCTCCAGCAGAGGTGACCATGCAATCGCAGAATAGAAAGAGGGCCCCAGCATGGACTGATCGGGAAGTCTTGGATCTGATTGCTGTGTGGGGCGATGAGTCCGTGCTTTCGGAGCTGCGATCGAAAAAACGGAATGCAAAGATCTACGAGAAGATCTCCAAAGCCATGACGGAGAGAGGATACAGCCGGGATGCAACGCAGTGCCGCGTGAAAATCAAGGACCTGAGACAAGGCTACCAGAAGACCAAAGCGGCAAACGGACGCTCCGGATCCTAGCCCCAGACATGCCGTTTCTACGAGGCACTGCATTCCATTCTAGGTGCGGCCGCCACCACTACCCTGCCACTGACCGTGGACTCCGACGATGGGGTATTGTCGACGGCCGCTTCCTCGGAGATGTTAGCGGACGGGGAAGATGAGGAAGGAGATGAGGAGGACGAGGCAGTCGACAGCGCATACAACGCTGATTTCCCCGACAGCCAGGATCTCTTCATCACCCTCATGGAGATCCCTTACCAACCCTCCCAAGGCATTAACCCTGACCCTGAATCAGGGGAAGGATCAGTTGGTAAGTGTTTTAAACATGTAAACATTTATTTTGATCAGAACAGGAATGGAATATTAACAATGGGTTTATGATGATTAGTTTGCCCTAGGCGCTCTACTTTTTAGTCCTTGCCAGTGCAGCTACTGGAAAATTGTGTCAATATGTCCGGGGATAGAGCAGAAATCTTCCTGGGACATCTCCACGAAGCTCTCCTGGAGGTAATTTGAAAGCCTTTGCATTAGGTTCCTGGGGAGAGCGGCCTTATTGCATCCTCCATGGTAGGAAACTTTTCCGCGCCAGGCTAGCAGCAAGTACTCCGGGATCAGTGCCTCGCACAGCATGGCCGCATACGGCCCTGGTTTTTGCTGGCATTCACGCAGCATGCGGTCTTTCTCTGTGTCCGAGATCCTCATCAGAGTGATATCACTCATGGTGACCTGCTTTAAATTAGGGGAATGTTAGTATTGGGACTGATTGCCTGTTCCTTTACATAAGTGTAACCGGCGGTTTACAGCCACGCGGTGGAGGCGGGACAGGGGCAGCATACAGGGATCTTTCCCGGGGACAGCCGCGAGGGGGGTGGGACAGGGGCAGAGTTCATGCTGGCCGGATTGCCGGCAGCAGGAACTGGCCAACGCTAGGGGCATTGCTTTGAACGTGAAAGGAGGGCACTGCTATAAATTAAGCATTCAGCAGCCAAAAGTCTACGGCTTACCATGTCCACCTGCTACCCGAATTCCGCTGTCCTGCCCCGCTTGTGTGATCTGTACTCCAAGACCCCAGGCACTGAATGGGAAGGCCGAAAATTCGACCTTGTCCTGAGTGCGCATGTGATAGGTGCTGTGCATGGTCTTGTTCACAGAGAAAGACTATGTTCATTGTTCACAAAAATGTATCTTTGTGAGGAATTCACTCCCTTTTTCCCATCCCACAGCTGCGAGTGTCTCCTGACCTACCCCGGCATCCCCCTCCCAGAGGCTGGCGCAGATTAGGCGCCGAAAGAGAAGGACATGGGACGAGATGTTCTCCGAACTTATGGGCTGCTCCCGAGCCGAGGCGGCACAGCAGACCCAGTGGAGGGAGAACATGTCGCAATACCAGCAATCACACAGCGAACGGGAGGACAGGTGGTGGCAGGAAGACCAGCAGGCGACTCAAACGCTGCTTGGACTAATGAGGGAGCAAACGGACACGCTCCGGCGCCTTGTAGATGTTCTGCAGGACTGGAGGCAGGAGGACAGAGCCCCGCTGCAATCTATCTCTAACCGCCCTCCCCCGCCACAAAGTCCCATCCCCCCCTCACCCAAAGTCCCAAGAAGGAGGGGGCGGCAGGGGCCGTGAAAACAGTCACTCCACCCCTGCAGACTGCTCAAGTACCAGACAGCTCTCATTCCCAAAGTTTTGATAAGTCCTTTCCTTCACTCCAAAAGCACCTCACCCAAGCCCCCGTCCCAGTGTCATCCCCTATCTGTGTAGTTGTTAATAAAAAATACGTTTCTGTTAATTACTGTTTTGGTCAGGTTCTTTTAGAGGAGAGTGTGTTTGAAGGGGGGGAAGGGGGTTGGTAATTGGAGAGGACAGTCACCTTTACCAGGGTACAGACACGGGGGCAGGTTCAGCAGCAGGTCACACACACGTTGCAGTCACTAGGCACCCTGGTCAGTCTGGGAGGTGGTTTTCATGTTCTGGGGGGGGGGGCTATGTGAGTTTGTGGTGGGGGAGGGCGGTTACAGATCTTATGCACCGGTCCTTAGCCTGGATGACAGAGCCACGCAGCAGGGGATCTGTAACCGTCCTTCCCCGCCACAAAGTCACATAGCCCCCACACACACAGTCCCGAAAAGGAGGGGTGGCAGGCTCCGTTGAAACAACCAGTCCACCACTGCGGACCGCTCTAGGAGCAGGAGCCTGTCATTCCTCGAGTTTAGAAGCGTCCTTTCCATCACTACACCCGCTCCCCACCACAGTCTGCGTCCCAGTTTCAACCCTTTACCACGAAACCCTTAATAAAGAAAACGGTGTTAATGAACAAAGTTCCATTTATTTTATTTTTAAAGGTGTGTTGGAAGGGGGGCAACGGGGTGAAGGGGGTATGTAACTGGAGAGGATAGTCAACATTAAGTGGGTAAAGAAACGGGGGCAGGTTCAGCTTCTCTTTAAATAAACGTAATAGTCACAGGTTACCCTGCTCACTGTGGAACCTAGCTTTCAAAGCCTCCCGGATGCACAGCGCGTCCCGCTGGGCTCTTCTAATTGCCCGGCTGTCTGGCTGGGCATAATCAGCAGCCAGGCGATGTGCCTCAACCTCCCACCCCGCCATAAACGTCTCCCCCTTGCTCTCACAGAGATTGTGGAGCACACAGCAAGCTGCAATAACAATGGGGATATTGGTTTCGCTGAGATCAGAGCGAGTCAGTAAGCTTCTCCATCTCCCCTTGAGACGTCCAAAAGCACACTCCACCACCATTCTGCACTTGCTCAGCCGGTAGTTGAAGAGTTCTTTTTCACTGTCCAGGGCACCTGTATAGGGCTTCATGAGCCAGGGCATTAGCGGTAGGCTGGGTCCCCGAGGATCACTAAAGGCATCTCCACATCCCCAACAGTTATTTTGTGGTCCGGGAAGTAAATACCTTCCTGCAGCCGTCTAAACAGACCAGAGTTCCTGAAAACACGAGCGTCATGAACCTTGCCCGGCCATCTGACGTTGATGTTGGTAAAACGTCCCCTATGGTCCACCAGTGTTTGCAGCACCATTGAAAAGTAGCCCTTTCTGTTAATGTACTGGCCGGCCTGGTGCTCCGGTCCCAGGATAGGGATGTGAGTTTCATCTATAGCCCCACCGCAGTTTGGGAATCCCATCGCGGCGAAGCCATCTATGATGACCTGCACGTTTCCCAGGGTCACTACCTTTGAGAGCAGTAGCTCAACGATTGCATTGGCTACTTGCATCTCAGCAATCCCCACGGTAGATTTGCCCGCGCCAAAGTGGTTCGCGACTGACCGGTAGCTGTCTGGTGTTGCAAACTTCCAGAGGGCTATGGCCACTCGCTTCTGGACAGTGAGGGCTGCTCGCATCCGGGTGTCCTTGCGCTTCAGGGCAGGGGACAGCAACTCACAAAGTTCAAGGAAAGTTCCCTTATGCATGCGAAAGTTTTGCAGCCACTGTGATTCATCCCAGACCTGCAGCACTATGCGGTCCCACCAGTCCGTGCTTGTTTCCCGGGCCCAGAATCGCCGTTCCACAGCATCAACATGACCCATTGCCACCATGATGTCCACGGCGCGGGGTCCCGTGCTTTGCGAGAGGTCTGTGCCACTCTCAGACTTAATGTCCTCACCGCGCTGCCGTAGCCTCCTCGCCCGATTTCTCAGCATCTGCCTCTGAAAAAGGTGGATGATAAGGTGCGAGGTGTTGACAACGGCCATAACTGCAGCGATGGTCGCAGCAGGCTCCATGATCACAGTGCTGTGGCGTCCGCGCTGTCACTGACCCGAAAAGTGCGCGAACTGATTGCCTGCCGGCGCTTTCAGGGAGGGAGGGCGGGAGTGACGGTTGAATGACGACAGTTGCCCAAAACCACCCTCGACACATTTTGTTCCCCAGCAGGCATTCGGGGCTCGACCCAGAATTCCAATGGGCAGCGGGGACTGCGGAAACTGTGGGATAGCTGCCCACAGTGCACCGCTTCCAATGTCGATGCTTGCCCCGTTAGTGTGGACTCACAAAGTCGAATTACTGTTCTTAGTGTGGATACACACGTTCGACTTTGTAATATCGGTTCCACTAATTCGATTTAAGTAAAATCGAACTACTCTCGTAGTGTAGACATACCCTTAGGCACATATCACTCTCAGTTCATTATATGAGGAACCTAGGTACCTAATTCAGGTTTTGTGGGTCTCTGTGTGTTATAGGCACCATGACACTGAATGTTGCCACTGAACACCTGCCTAAAGAGGCTGACAATCTACGGGAGTGCCAGGAGTAGGAAGAGGCCTGCTGTACTCGATGCAGCAAAAGCAGGTGCTCAAGAAGTGAGTGGCACCTGTCACCGTGACATTTTGTCTTTCTGATTTGACTGGAAAATAAACTAGAGAGAGCCCTTGGGGGGAGGGGGGAGACTAGAGAGAGCCCTTTTTTCAGTAAAAATGGAAGGATTCCCTCCTACCCCCCCAGTCACCTGGAATTGAAGCACCGCTGAAACCCCGAGGCCAATGTTCTGAAAACTGGTTGCGTGAAGGTTAGGCTCCAAATTGAATAGTGGCGGGCACCTACGCAAAAGTGGTCTGATTTTTCAGAAGTGTTGAGCGCCCTCTGCTCCCTTGGAACTCTATGAGAGCTGCACTTGTTCAACACATTTGTAAATCGCGTCCCTTATGTGTATGAGCTTCACTTCAGGCACTCAGGTGTCAAAGTGTAGGTTTATAGGTTTCACTGTAAATGCACCATCATCTGTGTGGCTTTATATTAAAAAATAAGACACTTTAAAATGCACAGGTGGAAGGGCAGGGTTTTCTCTTCAAAAAAAGAAAAGAAGTCCTCCTTTTATTTTTCCCCCCCTCATCCATTGAACATAATGAGGTCAGAGAGAGAAAGATTTTGTTCGTTTGTTTTGAGTAATGAGGTCCTGCCTGTGCATCATTGTGAGCTCGTGCATGTCTGGGATGCTATGGAAAAGGTCCAACCCAGCAATCAGAGTCCAGTTTTGGATGATCATAAATATGTCCCCAGACATCCTCTAAGAAGCTCTTAAATAACACAGGTTAGTGGATGGCCTGTTGCACTGTTAAAAATAAATTGAGTTCTCTGCTGCAACCCTTGTAAAATACATACAACCCAACTTTACAGAGGAGAGTAGATTAACTTACCAGAACCTTGGTTTTAAGTTTGCCACTAACATCAGAGAATAGAACTTTTTTTTTTTTAAAGTATCTCCATGTATTGTTAGAAATAGAAATTCTTGTACCATTAACATTATTGCATGTTTTTATACTTTCCAGACTCCCCCTATTAAAGCAGCATCACCTTAGTTTGTCTTGCAGTATTTCTGATGTTTAGGAAATGGGGTTGTTTCCCATTTGTTTATGCCAGTCGCTTTAGGTATAGGATTCTTAAATGGGTTTAATAAAATCTGACAGTGCATGACATCCACTAAACATCTGGATGCTTTTGTAAATTTCTTAACTAAGACCCACTATGGGAAATGAGTAGCTGTTTAAGTATGTTGCTGTTGAGTTACTGAAGAATAGTTATCTTCGTGCATCACCTACATATCAGTATTTCTAACTGTCACTGGAATTAAGATTTTACCCCCCTACCACTTAGGGTCATAAATATGAAATTAATTTTGTTGTTGGAGTGAATGTTAATTTTTGTGCTCATCAAAGCAACAGTAACCACAGTGCCTACAGCCATGTATTGTATGGGCTTGTATTGTGCAACCTCTTTCCCAGAGTTCTGTTCAGTTTGCAATACCTAGCTTGCTTATTCCAGCAGAGGGCATCTCCTGTCTGACAGCTATGCTGACTTGTGCCAAACTGTGCATTTGTGCTATAGACTAGATTGAGACCACCCAACTAATGTTCATGTATGATCTTAGGTGGAACCCTCACTACTAAGAGTTGAAACACTAGTACATCAAACTTCTGAACAACAGCGCCTGTCCATCTTAACATTATTATTTATTTATCATTTCTATTGCCATTGTGCCTAGAGGTCAACCAGGTCAGGACTCCATTGTGTTCGTGCTCTGCAAACACAGGATGAAGGAGAATCCCTGCCCAAAAACCTTAAATGTAATCTGGGTTTCATTTACTCATTCACAAGTTGACGTTCAATGTGTGTTTTTTGTACTATATTAGACTATGACTCTGCAGTCTGATCTGCATGAGTGGACCTTTATGCTTGTGGGGAGCCTCATCAAAGTAAATGTGGCCCTGCGCAGATGCACAGGTCTATCTGTATGGATCAGATTCCAGGATTGGGGCCTTAGTGTCTTGTAATAGTGTGTGGTTTTTTTTCTGTATTTTTTTTGTAAAGGACAATTTATTTTAATTCACAGTCTCTCTCCAGTTTAAAAAACTCAGTTAGGCTTTGGCACTGCCCTATAAAAAGATTCAGAAAGCAGGTAATGAATGACAGAAGCACAGAAGACAGCTAAAAAGTACCTCCTGGGCTATTTTATCCAGGAAATTTAGAATATAGGTGGGTGTGTGGGTGTGCGCGCACACGTGCACATTTCTTTACAATAAGCCAGCTTGTGTATAATACTAAAGACTGAAAGGAAAAACGTTAAGGAGAGAACTGAAACAAACAAATCAACCATCCAACCCACTAAAACCTACCATGTCTCAAGCAGGGCTTTTACCTCCAGAAAGGAAGACAAGCCAGAGACTCCATGAAGTCCACTAAGGACTCTGCTGTTGCCATTGATTTTATGTGCTGGGTGGCTGTATAAAACCCAAGAGAGAGATTGTCAATTAGAAAAAATTTCTGATTCCCAGCATCACATATTTTACATTTGGAAGAAAAGATTAATGTTCTTTTACTTCCTCTACCTTTTTCATATGTTGAAAGCTTTGATGTTGTTCAGTTGCTAAGTAACATGTTAATAATAATGTATTTTATATCACTTGCTGTTACAGTATCACTAGCTCTTACATTTGAATAATTTCCATAATTATACAGGTTATGATCCTGATAGTATGACAGATTAAATAGTAAGAGCTGGGTAATTTTGTATCTGATTGAGGAAATATTTTAGTGATAAAGTATATAGACTTTCTTCGCCAGCACAGCGGAGAGCACTGGCTTCACAATGCTCAACAGCAGCATAAAGTACTTGTAGGAACAGAGGCACTTACCAGAACTAAAGTTGATTGAGTCCAGTATCCTGTTTCTGAGAGGGGCCAGGGTTAGCTGCCTCAGAGGAAAGTAAAACACCATAGTAGGCAAAGGTAGGATAATCTGCCCATCGCATAGGTCTCATCCTGATCCCTTAAGACCTGAAGCATGAAGTTTAATATCCTTTCAAAATTTGTCATAATTGATTATGACAACACTGGCTATTCTTGATATTCACAGAAGTATCCAATAACTTTTTAACTCTTGTTAAATTCTTGGCCTCAACTTGCAAGTTCTGATGATCTTGGCATTGGAAAATTCTACTTGAACCACCAAGATGGGGCCCTCCTGACCATGTCTTTTGCAGGGACTAAGTGAAATTATTTAAAGTGTATTAAGATCTGCGGTTGTTTGAAGACAGATTTTCAAATGCACCACCTTTTCATTTCCCACTGTCTTGTCTTTTCTGTCTTTTTGTCTACTAGATTTTGAACTCCTTGACTTGTATGGCACTGCACATATTGGCACTTAACAATTAATATACAATGGTGATATGTATGTGCCTGGGTGGAAATTGTTTATTTTTCCTCACGTGTTTAGTATATCTCTAAAGGCAATCTAACCTCATATTGGTCCTCATATTGTTTGTTCTGGGCTGCAATTTGCATTGTAGTGGTTTTTTTGAGGGGGTGAGTCATAACACGATGATGCATTATGTGCTATTCTTTATATTTTGCAGTGTTTTTAGGGGAGTGAGGGTAAATATCCAAGAAAAGAGTGTATTGAATTTGTAATCAAACTGTATAATAAAGACATTTTTTTAGGGGATTGTATATGTGTGACCAGCATATCTGAATCTATGAGAAGTCCCAGAACTTGTGTACACAGTGGCTCACAACCTCTCCAGCAGAAATTAAGGGTGTACAAGTTCTTCATCTTTGTGTGTGTGTGTGTGTGTGTGTGTGTGTGTGTGTGTGAGAGAGAGAGAGAGAAAAATGGTTTATAGAAAATATGTGGTAACAGTCCACTAGAATTCTCTGCATAATGAGTGAGGAGATGGTGTTATGAACTGTTTGTGGTGTGCGGCTGTATTCAGGTATGTTCCTTTTGGCTACATTGAAATCCTGCTTCCTATTTCTTTTCTATATGGGATTACTCCTCTTTTTTTCTGCTTCCTTTAGGCTGCACTGGGTTTGGGAATTAGTGCTTTTGTTCTGCCTCTTTGTCTTAATCTTCTCAATTCATCTTCAGATTTGGACATTCGCTGACACATCTGCCCATTCTGATTTTTTGTGGAAGTGTGGTCACAGCTAAGAATATTTACAGAAATTTGACATTTCTAGTTTGTTTTTTGGTTATTCATCCAGAGTTGTTGTTCACAGCATGTAGGTTTTCAAGTAGTTGTTGATATAACTGTCCTCTTTCCAAGAGCACCCATAAATGTATTAAAATACTACAGAGTGAATTTAAAGGAGGTATCTGTAATCAAGCTGTATAAACACACACAAAATAAATGTATAAAACACAAAATAAGAACACTGATTCTGAGACTGTAGTAAATATTCATTTATTATTTTATGTATTTATTTTCAGTAGCACCCACAAAGTGCCAGGTGCTGTCCAAACTCAAAAGAAGGCACTTTCAGTCCTAGTAGGGGCATGGCTGATGCACCTTTGTGCTCCAGCTATTCCCATCTGCTGGAATGGCCCCTTGGTGTTGCAGCAGCTGGATGTAAATTAGAGCTTTCCACTAAGGACTAGACTATACTAAAGGACCCAGACACTGGGGATTGCAATAGTAGCAAACACCCCCATGTCCCTTATTCTTTAATGAACCGTAGCAAATCTGATACAGGATCCTATTGATATTTTTCCAATCCAAAGTCATAAATTGCTCCGTCTGCTGTCCGCAAGGCAAGGGGATGCTGCTGTCTAGCACTGCAGTACCGCATCTGCCAGCAGCACCCAGGAGACATACGGTGACAGTGAGCTGAGCGGGCTCCATGCTTGCTGTGGTATGTCGTCTGCATGGGTAACCCAGGAAAAAAGGTGAGAAACGATTTTTTGCCGTTGCTTTCACGGAGGGAGGAAAGGAGGCCTGACATGTACCCAGAACCACCAACGACAATGTTTTTGCCCCATGAGGCATTGTGAGCTCAACCCAGAATTCCAATGGGCGGTGGAGACTGCGGGATAGCTACCACAGTGCAACGCTCCGAAAGTCGACGCTAGCCTCGGTATTGTGGACGCACTCCACCGACTTAATGCACTTAGTGGGGACACACACAATCAACTGTATCAAATCGATTTCTAAAAAATAGACTTCTATTAAATCGACCTAATTTCGTAGTGTAGACATACCCTAAGACAAGATAAACTGAACACAATACATTGAGATAAGAACCACACAAAAAAAGTCTGTTTGTGTAGATGGTGCATGTGACTCATCAAATATCAGAGATCTACTGCACATGAGATGCTAAATGACGTGTGATACTCAATCCTGGAGGATTTAAATAATCTGTTCCTGGCAATCTCTCTGAAAACTGATTCACTCATAATAGTGTGAACTTTTTAGATGAGTAAACTGATTAATCATAGGTCCTCTTTACTGTCTGAATGACTTTTATCCAAAGAAATTTGCAAATTGCAGTGCAAAAGGACTTCTCCCATATAAATGAAGTTCCCTTTCTAATTTGAATGCCAAGTAGGAAGAAAAATGAATGGAGTTTCTCTGAGTCTAATATAAAGCTGGAGTTTTGCCTCTGCTCTGATACCACAGGACCCAGGAGCTGCCCAGTCCATCTCATGCAAAATGGGCACCAGATGCACCCCATGCTGAATAGTACATCGTGCCTGTCTGAGGAACTTGTTGGACTTGCCTTTAAAAGAAGTGTCCTTGGGTGTGCCCAGAGGACTTGTGTATAAAGAGTTAAGATACATTAAAAATCCTCTCTTTAAAAACTCATTCACAAACAGTATCATACAGAATGTTTTACATCTTACCCATAATTTTTTTCAATCTCTTCTGTCTTTATAGCTGCTCCTATAGTGCAAATCACTTGGGATCGCACCTTTCAACTGTTTGTCATACCCAGAAGTGCACATCCTGTTGTACTCTGGTTTTCCTCCCTCCTGTACAAATCTTCTGTGAAGTCCTCCTTTTCCTCATTGTTGACTTCAGAAATGCTAATTGGTTGCAAATAAAATAAGAAATTATCATTTCACATTGGTTCAGATTTCCTCCTTTGTTATGATCTTCATGTACGACTTGAAGTATAGCTCACTGAAGTTATAGGAAAGGCTCCCATTTAATGAGCTTTGGATCAGAGCTATGGCTTTCTGGAGGGTGGAACTGTGCTTGCAGGAATGGTGACATATTGGAGCAGATCACTGTACCTGCAGATGATTAGGAAAGATCTATTGGAATAGGGTGACCAGATGAGATGAAGAAAATATCGGGACCCCGGGGGGGGGCAAAAAAAGAAGCCGAGTGCTGCCGGCGGAGCAAAATATCGGGACAAACAGCTAAAAATCAGGACGGTCCCGATTTTATCAGGACGTCTGGTCACCCTATATTGGAAAGGTGGTTATGCTAAGTTGTATGCTAATAAATCCTATTGACCCTCGCTATCATCTGTTTCAGAAGCCCTGTCTGAGCACCCGTGTGTGTGTGTGTGTGTATATCTATACTTCGCGAAGCCTTGCATGTTGTGAATAGTTAGTAAACATTGTTACTTGGACCCCACTGTGCCCATGTGGTTCCTTCCTATTACGCAGGTTGTGTGAAGAGTAAAAGTCACAGCTGGCAGGGGGGAGGGGTCTACGGTGCTCTCGCTTTTCAAAATAATGAACCAAACTTCCATTTAAAACAGGTTAACAATCCTGAGCAAACTGAGTGCACTTCTTTGACTATCTTACCCCCCTCCCGCTCCCCCAGGGTCAGTTCAATAGGAAACCTACACTTTTTTTGGGGGGGGGGGTCAAAATGCAGTTTCATTGAAGATGAAACATTTAGTGGGAATGTATTGATTTTCATGGTAAGGTTTCTGAGGTCCAGAGTGAACTCCCCAATTTGAGGGGGGGGGGGGGGAGAAGAGCGAGATTCAAATAAATACTTGGCCTTTTTGATCCACGAATGGACGTTTCAACGGTTTCATTTCTTGTCCAATGTGTAACAAATGAATTTCAAAATCTTGAAAGGTGTCATGAAATGGAATTCTTGTTCTCCAGCCAAGTCTACCTCAAGGTGAAGCTGTGTGGATGGCAGACTAACACTTCCCAGGGTTGTGAGGTGTCTGCTACCACCTGCCTTTAGCGTGAGGAAGCTTGTCTGTGCCTGCCAGAGGCCAGCTCCCTGATTCCACCAGCCATGGGCAACACAAGCACTCGCCCCATAGCCTCTGCAGGCTCTGCTGCCCCTATGCAGATTAGTGATAGAGGGCTCAGGGGTTGGAACGTGTCTGAGTGCCCCCCCGGAGGGTCCAGCCCCTGGTTCACTGGATTCTCTCAGAATTCCCTGATCCACTGTTCCCAAAGCAGTAGTACAGCCCTGCTTACCAGATTCACCTCAGGATCACCACTCCCCTCAATTCAAAGCACTTAGATTTGTTAAATTTATACCTGTTTTCACTATTATTTAACAAAGCCTAGTCATTTGAGACGTAGCAAGTAAAAATATTGGAAACAAATGGTTACATGTAAAATGAAACCATAATACACCTACTATAGCTGAGACTTAACTAACAAACAGCCTGCTGTCCCATAAAAGTTAGTTCAGCCAAAGACTTCCTCACAGTGTCTAACAGCCAGGCTAGCTGTAACCCTCCATTCACAAGACAAGACCGCTGGCAGCTTGTCCCCTAGGTGAAGGATACGGTGTGACTCCTTGAATTCTCCTGATATACCAGATTAATTCATTCTTAGTCATAAACAGGAGACCCTCCTAAAGTGTGTGCCTTCATAGTAGGTTTGTCACATACCTTAAGAACAGTTTTCAGTATAGATACATAACTCCTTAAATATCTGTACATAAATCTCGCAATGATTAGGATGACTAGTGCATTACTGGCTGTTGGCAGAGACCTCACATGCCACCCTATTATGTAGACATGAGACCCAGGGGATCCCTCTAAACCTCTATGTTAACCTTATGTCCTCTGCCAGTTAGCACTGAGTCGTCCCTGGGTCCCACAGACCATCATGGATGTCAGTACTGCTTCCTCCTCATACATATATTACCTGGTCCAATTAGCATTGATAAAGTTTTTCTGTGAATTGTTAAATTGATACCACATTAATCCTCCCCAAAATAATGTACCATTCTAGAGCTAGAGATGCACTTGTATCTTGATGGATTTTCTTTCTTGTGTTCTGTTATAAACAATGTTTATCAGCAACCAGGAGTGGAGACTGATTCCAAGCAGAATATTCCAATTTCTATTTCAATTATAACCACGTTTTTGGAATGGAACATGAGGTCCTCAGCAGCTTGATCCTGCTCCCACAGAAAACTATGGCAAAACTTGCGTGAACTTCAGTGGGAGTTGTAGGCTCACACTGTAAATGTGCTTGTTAAAGGCAGGCTGACTACCACCCAGCAGTCTGTATGTGTGTGCATTGAAGTGAGCTGTTTCAATTCTGACGTCCCTCTTTCCCCCACGCCGCCTCTCTCATTCTTGAGATTAGACCTGCAACACAAGCAGAGCAATAAGAGACCACTGAAAAAATATCTTTAGCTTCTGTGGAGCATTCTTTTGTGTAGGGAATGCAGTGTTATTAATTTGTTCCTTCTCTTCCTTGTGATCACAAATGCTGCGCTTACACAGTTGTATATGGTGAACAGCATGACATCAAAGGAATTAGTAAGTTTATACAGGAGAAACACTGAGGGGCAATCATTTAGAGCAATTCCAACCAGTGCAATAGGCCTCAAAGCACTTTATAAAGGAGATATTGATGAAAAGAGATGTTTAAGAGCTAGGTGGCAATTATAGTATTTAGAGAAAGTGATGGACTGTCTAGAATATGAACATTTAAAACACTTTTTTGGTATGTCACTCACAAATCTCTTTTCTATTTTTTATGGCTAGATAGCGGTCTAATGACACTTAGACTAGGCATTCTGTTTTCCTTGTATCCCTGACATTCCTTTGATACCTAAGGATTAAGGACTTGATCAAATGCCCACTCGACTCAATGGAAAGACCATGGTATTCTTTGCATTGACTTCAACGGGGATTGTATTAGCCGTGAGTACAATCAGGGTATACCAGTAACCACTCTTTTTTTATTGAAAATGATCCCTGGATAGTAAAAGTAGGTTTTCTGGCATTGGTTCAAAATAATTCAATTACATATTTGCTGTCTGAAGCCATGGTAATGCCATGACACACACAAAACTGTAACATTTGAAGAGAAGAAAACCTTGGCCAAAGCTAGCCTCTGGAAATTTCCACCACATGCGTCTGACAAAGTGTGTATTCACCCATGAAAGCTTATGCTCCAATATTTCTGTTAGTCTATAAGGTGCCACAGGACGCTTTGTCACTTTTTACAGATCCAGACTAACACGGCTACCCCTCTGATACAAAGCTAGCACAGAGCCCCACATATGAGACAACCTCTTCCCTTGATGGGCTGGCAGCAGAGGAAAGGTACTTGTTGAGATTGGGAAGGGGAACTGTGCATTAGGAGGTCAGAAAAATGAGGTTAGTCCTTGAATGTTGTTTTTCAAGAATCTGTACTGTTAGCTCAACTCCTATTTCTCTTATTGATATCACTTTTTTGTGTGTTTGCCATATTGTTCCAGTGTCTGTACTGTCCTTACTAACAGAAAATCCAAAAGGTTCTCTTCAATGTGAATGAGGCTCTCTCTTGCCCATAGTAAAATTCTATCATCACAGTCTTCAGATTTTTTGTGTTGAACCACTATTGCTGAGAAGTTGCCAGACAACAGAATGCTTGAAGTAGTAGTTTAGCCTCATTACTGAAACACATTTTTAATGGTAGTGACCATTACATCAAACACAGCTCAGAAAACAGTGATTCTCATTTTCTCATTGTAATTCTAAATGGAGGCTGAATTATCACCAAGAGGTGCCTTGAAATTTTGTTTTCTTTTGACAAAGGTGGCTGCATCTACACTGTCTACAGCAGCATATATCCAAATGTTCTCAGTCCTCATGTTACTGATCTCTGAGGTTCTGCTAAATCACAGAACTGAACAGATCTATTTTAATTTGTTAAAGCTAACAACAACAAAAAGTCTCTTCAAGGGGATTACTCTAACAAGCTCCAGGCAAACCTCCCCACACAATAGATTTTAATTGTTTCCAAGCACTAATAATGTTATGTTTTGTGTTTTGCTCTGTATAGTGTTCAGACCCTGCAGACAGTGAAGGACACTATATACACGTATAAGATGTTGCAATTGATTTCTACAGGGATGATGCATCAGTCAACAAAGCTGCATCATTCTTAACCGTAAGAAACATCAAGCTATTGTATGTGAAGTATGAAGCCTGTATACTTATGTGAGAATTATGGGGAATAAGCAGGAAGAACTTGAAAGGCTAGTAAAAAACACAACTATGACATAGTTGGCATCACAGAGTGGGATAATACGCATGACTGGAATATTGGTATAGAAGGGTATAGCTTACTCAGGAAGGACAGGCAGGGGAAAAAGGGAGGAGGTGTTGCCTTATATATTAAAAATGTACACACTTGCACTGAGGTTGAGATGGAAATAGGCGACAGACTTGTTTAAAGTCTCTGGGTAAGAATAAAAGGGGTTAAAAACTAGGGTGATGTCATGGTAGGGGTCTACTACAGAACACCTAACCAGGAAGAAGAGGTGGATGCGGCTTTTTTTAAACCACTAACAAAATCATCCAAAGCACAAGACTTGGTGGTGATGGGGGACTTCAACTACTCAGACATCTGTTGGGGAAAATAACAGAGCAGGGCACAGATTATCCAACAAGTTCTTGGAATGTATTGGAGACTATTTTTTATTTCAGAAGGTGGAGAAAGCTACTAGAGAGGCTGTTCTAGATTTGATTTTCACAAATAGGGAGGAACTGATTGAGATTTTGAAAGTAGAAGGCAGCTTGGGTGAAAGTGATCATGAAATGGTAGAGTTCATGATTCTAAGGAATGGTAGAAGGGAGAACAGCAAAAGAAAGACAATGGATTTCCAGAAGTCAGACTTTAGCAAACACAGGGAGTTGGTAGGTAAGATTCCATGGAAAGCAAGTCTAAGGGGAACAATTGAAGACAGTTGACAGTTTTTCAAAGAGATGACATTATGGGCTCAAGCGGAGAGATAGAAAGTATGGCAAGAGACCACTCTGGCTTAACCAGGAGATCTTCAGTGATCTAAAACTCAAAAAACAGTCCTCCAAAAAGTAGAAACTAGGTCAAATTACAAAGGATGAATATAAACAAATAACACAAGTATGTAGGGACAAAATTAGAAAGGCCAAGGCACAAAACGAGATCAAACTAGCTAGAGACATAAAGGATAACAAAAAACATTCTACAAATACATTAGAAGCAAGAGGAAGGACAAAGACAGGGTAGGCCCATTATTCAATGAGGAGGGAAAACAGAAAATGTGGAAATGGCAGAGGTGCTTAATGACTTCTTTGCTTAGGTTTTCACCAAGAAGGTTGGTGGTGATTGGACGTCTAACGTAGTGAATGCCAGTGAAAATGAGGTAGGATCAGAGGCTAAAATAGGGAAAGAACAAGTTAAAAATTACTTAGACAAGTTAGATGTCTTCAAGTCACCAGGGCCTGATGAAATGGATCCTAGAATACTCGAGGAGCTGACTGAGGAGATATCTGAGCCATTAGCAATTTTCTTTGAAAAGTCATGGAAGACGGGAGAGATTCCAGAAGACTGGAAAAGGGCAAATATAGTGCCAGTCTATAAAAAGGGAAATAAGGACAACCCGGGGAATTACAGACCTGTCAGCTTAACTTCTGTAAACAAAATGATAATGGAGGAAATAATTAAGCAATCAGTTTGCAAACATCAGAAGTTAATAAGGAAATAAGTAACAGTCAGCATGGATTTTTCAAGAACAAATCATGTCAAACCAACCTGATGGCTTGTTACCCTATCTAAGAAAGCTTTGTGGATTGGGGGAAGTGGTAGACGTGGTATATCTTGACTTTAGTAAAGCTTTTGATACTGTCTCGCATGACCTTCTCATAAACAAACTAGGGAAATGCAACCTTGATGGAGCTACTATAATATGGGTGCATAACTGGTTGAAAAACCGTTGCCAGAGACTAGTTATCAGTGGTTCAGTCATGCTGGAAGGGCATAATGAGTAGGGTCCTGCAGGGATCAGTTCTGGGTCCGGTTCTGTTCAATATCTTCATCAATGATTTAGATAATGGCAGAGAGTACACTTACAAAGTTTGTGGATGATACTAAGCTGGGAGGGGTTGCAAGTTCTTTGGAGGATAGGATTATAATTCAAGATGATCTGGACAAACTGGAGAAATGGTCTGAAGTAAATAGGATGAAATTCAATAAGGACAAATGCAAAGTACTCCACTTAGGAAGGAACAACCAGTTGCACACATACAAAATGGGAAATGACTGTCTAGGAAGGAGCACTGTGGAAAGGTATCTGGGGGTCATAGTGGACCACCAGCTAACTATGAGTCAAAAGTGTAACACTGTTGGCTAAAAAAGCGAACATCATTCTGGGATGTATTAGCAGAAGAGTTGTAAGCAAGACACGAGAAGTACTTCTTCCACTCTACTTCACCTTGATTAGGCCTCAACTGGAGTATTGTGTCCATTTCTGGGTGCCACATTTCAGGAAAGATGTGGACAAATTGGAGAAAGACCAGAGAAGAGAGACAAAAATGATTAAAAGTCTAGAGAACATGTCCTATGAGGGAAGACTGAAAAATTGGGTTTGTTTAGTCTGGAAAAGAGAAGACAGAGGGGGACATAACTGTTGTCAAGTACATAAAAGGTTGTTACAAGGAGGAAGGAGAAGAATTGTTCTTAACTTCTGAGGATAGGACAAGAAGCAATGGGCTTAAATTACAGCAAGGGAGGTTTAAATTTTGACATCAGGAAAAACTTCCTGTCAGGGTGGTTAAGCACTAGAATAAATTGCCTAGGGATGTTGTGGAATCTCCATCATTGGAGATTTTTATGAGCAGGTTAGACAAACACCTGTCAGGGGTGGTCTAGATAATCAGTCCTGCCATGACTGCAGGGGACTGGACTAGATGACCTCTTGAGGTCCCTTCCAGTCGTATGATTCATATTTATTACCCACATTCTATTGACCGAGTGTTGGCAAAAATCCTTTTGGATCTCTGAAGGTTCAGAGTTTTGGAATTCTGGCCCAGGTTGGCAGTAACAAAGCTGTGGCATCTGGGGGCTGTTCACTGGTCTGTGTGAAACTTGTGGGTGGAATCAGTTCAATTCCTGTGGTCAAGTATTTACATTAGTGTAACTGACTAGGCTGTGGGTGGTCAGGCCTGCAGGAGGGCTGTGAGTGGGGCAACCAGCTCTTAGAAACCATTGATGAGCTGTAGAGGGGTCCGGACTCACCCCTGCGGCATCTCCTGCTGGTCGTCCAGGGAATTAGCTCACCAGCCTCTGGAGCGCCCTCTGCAGGCCGGTGATCCGCCTTGTCCTCTGCTGGCGTCCGTGTCCCTCCCAGGACCCGGTGTCCCTATTACTGGGATGCTGCCCCCTGGCAGTACCCCACAGATCTGGGTCTCCCCTCCCTGGGGAACCCCCACCCACTATCCCCACCTTGCCTCAGCACTAGGCCACTGCCAGTCACCAACTAGCCCCCGCTCCCTGGGGCAGACTGCAGTATAGGCCACTCATCACTGACAAGGGGGGTTTGGACCTGCTGCCTTGGACTAGCCCTGGGCTGCCCTCTGCAACCCCCAGTACCCCTTGGCCTAATACTAGGCCACAGCCTGGGGCTTTCCAGGCTGGAGCTCCCCAGCTCCTCAGCCTTTCCCCAGCCCTGCTCCACTCAGGTACTCTTTGTCTAGCTCCCTGCAGCCAGGCCCTTCTCTCTCTGAAGGCAGAGAGAGACTGCTGAGCTGCCTGGCTCCCAGCCTCTTATATAGGGCCAGCTGGGGCCTGATTGGGGCGTGGCCCAGCTGTGGCTACTTCCCCAATCAGCCCAGTAGCTTTTCCCTTTGCCCCAGCCCTCTGCCAGGGCTGTTTTAAACCCCTTAGGCAGGAGCGGGGTAGCCACCCCTCTACAGAGCCATCTATAGAAATTGGCACTGCCCAAAAAGTGGTTCACCTTCAGGATGTCCCTGGGTGACCTCCAGTCAACAATGGCTGTCACTTTTTGTGGATTCATGGCCAGTTCTTCAGGGGAGATGATGTAGCTGAGAGATGCTACTGTATCCTGGTTGAATTGGTATTTCTCTGGCTAGCCATACAGGCAGCGTTGGCAAAGCCTTTCTAAGATACTGCACAGGTGCAGGTTGTGCTCTGCTTGGTCACTTGAAAAATAAGGATGTCACTGAGATAATAATGATCTGATCCAAAATGTCCCATAAAGTGCTTGAAGGTCATAGACTTAATGGCATGACCATGTATTTAAAGTGTTGATATTGGGCGTTAAAGGCAGTTTTTTCCACTCATCGTCTTCTCGTGCCCGCACCATGCTATAGGTCCCATGGAGGTCTAACTTCATAAAAATACAGGCAGAGCATAATCAGTCTAGGAGTATGTGAATGAGGGGGAGTAGTCACCTTGTTGAGGGCCGAGTTGTCAATTCAGATCCTCAGGGAACCATCCTTCTTTTTAATAAAGGAGATTGAGGCCTTGCTGGAGAGGTGGATGGCCAGATAAACCCCTTCTGTAGATAGATACAAAGGGCCTGGAGCTCTGGCTCAGACAGGGTGTACATGTGGCCAAAGGGAATTTTGTCTCCTGGCTGAGTGTCAATTGGGCAGTCATAATTACAGTGTGGGGACTCGTTGGAGGGGAAAAGGGATCATCAGCCCAGCCCAAACCCCCTTATCAAGGCTGAGGCTTGGTGTTTCCCAACTTCAAAGCTGGTCTGACCTTTATAGGGCATCTCAACGCAATGTGTCTGCTGCTCCCAAAATACAGGCACAGGTCAGAAGTTCACCATCCACGTGTGACGGGCTTGGTCACAGAGATCCCCTTGGGACTGTCACTTGACGCGCTGAAATTACCTCTGAGCCAGTTTTCCCTGCCAGCTTGGGACTTCCAGAACCCTGCCTTGTTGAGCCAGACATGCTAGCCTGCTGCATCACAGACCCAGGGTCCAGGCCACGCCCCCAAAGCTGCAGGCTTTAAGTGAAAACAGCTCTGCACGTTACCTGACTCCAGCACCCAGACACCCAGCTCCCAGTGTGATCCAAACCCCAAATAAATCCATTTTACCCTGTACAAGCTTTATACAGCGTAAACTCATAAATTGTCTGCCCTCTATAACACTGATAGAGAGATATGCACAGCTGTTTTAATCACTTACCCTGGGTTTGCTAATAAACAAAAGTGATTTTATTAAGTATAAAAAGTCGGCTTTAAGTGGTTCCAAATAATAACAGACAGAACAAAGTAAGTTACCAAGCAAAATAAAGCAAAAACACGCAAGTCTAAGCTTAATACATTAAGAAACTGATTACAGGTAATATCTCACCCTCAGAGATGTTCCAATAAGCTTCTTTCACAGACTAGACTCCTTCCTAGTCTGGGCCCAATCCTTTCCCCTGGTACAGTCGTTGTTAGTTTCAGCAGACATCTTAGGTGGTAAGCAGGGGCTTTCTCATGACTGGCCGCCACTTTATCCTGCTCCATGCCCTTTTTATAGCTTTGGCACAAGGTGGGAATCCTTTGTCTCTCTGGGTCCCCACCCCTCCTCCTAAATGGAAAAATACCAGATTTAAGATGGATTTCAGCATCAGGTGACATGGTCACATGTCCCTGTGAGACCTTATTCTTCATTACCCACGGGCTGGCCCACATGTAAACAGGAAGGCTTGCAGGTAAGTAAACCATTCACAGTTCATTGATTCTGAAGCACCCTTAATGGCTTCCACTTAATATGTTTACAACAGTAATACAAGTTTATAGCTTATTCTCCTAACTTCAGACATAGAAATAATACATGCAAACAAATAGGATGAACACACTCAACAGATTATAAGCTTTGTAATGATACCTTACAAGAGACCTTCTGCATAAAGCATATTCCAGTTATATCATATTCACATTCATAAGCATATTTTCATAAAGCATATGGAGTGCAATGCCACACCGCGCTTCTCTGCCTCAGACAGGCATGGACGGACCAGGCGATGGGCATGTGTTCTGGATCCTGGATCAGGGGATGCTCTTGTGAGGTCAGAGTACAGGGTGTCATCAGGACTTGAGGGAGTAGGCCCTGTTCATTGTGTCACCTGGTAAGGCAGTCGTCAATTCTGATACATAGGCCAATCAGGTCATTGAGATGGGATGGTGGTTTGACTTGCACAAGCGCATCTTTTATATCATTGTTCAGCCCAGTCTGAAACTGATAACATTGTGCGGCCTCATTCACTCACTGTCAGCAGAGAGACAACAGAATTTGGCGGTGTATTGGGCAGCTGATCGATGCCCTTGTTCCACAAGATAAGAGACCAAGGCTGAGGCCTCCCCAGTGAGCAGACTAATGATGAGCCCTACTCAGGGCTGGTCTGTGGGGAACAATTAGGGGCGTATCAAAAATAGGAGCAGGCACTGGTTTAGGAAATCTCGGAAGTGCCCATGATCACCATTAAACTTGTCTGGCAGTGTGAGCTTTGGCTCCCGGGAGGCCAGAGCCAGGTTTGCTGGCAAAGCCGCCTAGGCTTGTAGGGCTGCATTCTGCACCTGCAGGATGGGCATCTGCAAGTTCCAGATGGCTCCCACCAACTCTGCAAGAGAAAAATTGGCCTGAGTGGGATCCATGACATTGAGGTGGGCCTCTAGCCTGTATATTGGGCTGCTCAAACTGTAGCCGACTGGGTTGTGGGGTGGTCAAGCCTAGTGATTGAAATGAGATTTTGGCCTATTGGTTAAAGCTGGGCCCAGGGTGAGCAGAGTGCATAAATGAGCCGAGGATCAGTACTGGAGAAACAGAAGTTGAAAGCCAGAGCCAGAGGGTCAGCCAGAGTCATAAGCCAAGTGCAGAGCCTGGAATCAAAGGCAGAAGCAGGAGGGGAACAGGCTGGAGCAGGGTTGGAACATGGGCAAGCACAGCTGTGGTTGTGGTATGTGTTGAGCAACCACTGATCTGCTGTGGGGGCCAGGCTTGTAAGCAGGCCTGTTAAACCAGCCGCCAAAAAGGGGCTGTGGCTACTCCATCAATTCCAAGGCAGGGCAGCTGGGTTCATTGGTTGCCTAGTAGTGAAGTTAGTCAGGGAGCCGGCCAGCAGCTGGTCCTACCTGGTCTGGCCCCTGACAATCAAGAAAAAATCCAGCTCTGAAATGTGACATCCTTATTGGCAGTATAAGTAGTGAGGCAAAGAGTTGAATGAAGTATGGAGAATGAGAGCTTGTCTAGGCAAACAGTTCACATAAGGTGGGTGTAAATTTACAGCTCACTAGCATGCTGCCACTAAGTGTCCTTGTGGACACTGCTACCGTGCACTAAACGCTCCCTAGTGCACCTTTACGTACACGCTTTTCAAATCAGAATAGAACAGAGTGCACTAGGAAACTTTTAGTGTGCAGTAGCAAGGTCCACACGGACAGATAGTATATGGCAGGTCAGCATGCTGTAGATTTACATCTGAGCTTGCCGTGAACTTAGTCTAGACAAGTCTTGAACTACCTTCTCTTCCCTGGCTGTTTCAGAACAGGGACAAAGCAAATTTGTTGGTCAATTTGTGGAAATTGGTACTCTCATTGCTTGTGCTCTACATGTCTGGTGATAAATAATACTTCTGAAATGCAAATAATTCTTTTCCTTTTGCATTGAGGCATGCACTTTTTTCACATGACTCTTGAATACAATACAAGTTCACAACATCTTCCTCCTTAGAACGATCCGGCGGGTAGCAATCGGTTTTTCGGGGATCGACTTACCGCGTCTAGTGAAGACGTGGTAAAATCGATCCCTGATCGCTCTGCCGTCGACTCCGGAAATCCACCTCGGCAGGAGGCGGCAGCGGAGGCGGCGGCAGCGCGGCAGCGGTCGACTTTCCCGCGTCCTCACCGCTAGGTAAGCCGATCTAAAATACGCAACTTCAGCTACGGTATTCACGTAGCTGAAGTTGCGTATCTTAGGTCGGACCCCCGCTGCAGTGTAGACCTAGCTATCATTGGTGACTTGCAACTCCAACAACCCCTTCTTATGTCATCTGTCTGGTACTGGTACTCATTTTGGACTGGCATGGTGCTAATGGGCACTGTGATGAAATTTCATGTTGCTATGACTTCATAACTCTATTTTACCTTTGGTAAAAGTTAAGCTTCACTATCAAGTATATGAGCAAAATATATTTTATTATGATGTCCTTGCTTTTTAAATTGTGTTTGTTCATTCACTAATTTGTAAAATTCAGTCTTTTGCAATTGGTCTTCCAATCATTAATGCAAGTTAGCAAGATTATGGTGCATACTGAATGTTATGTAATTCAATAGTTTTATGGATTATGCCATTTTATTCGTATCTTTTCAACCTATTTTAAAGCACATTTATATATAATTTATCATGCTGGAGACTGAAATGTCCCATGTCATTAAGTAAGACCAGGTCATGAGGCATCTTGTGCTTTTCTCGATTGTGTGCACTTTATATTATATTTTTTCATCAAGTCTGAGCATGGAAACTGAAAACTCCTATGTGGATTTATCACCCAGCAGGTATTCAGTGACAGCTCCTGCCACTATAAATCTTCTCTTGTCAGTTCCTCCTTTGAATGGATGATTCACAGTCTGCACAATATAGAAAGTGGCTAATAGAGGATTAAAAGCCTGTATTTTTTTTACAACCCTTATCCTGTCAAAGGAAAAATATACTATATTTCCTCTGTCATTCATGGCAATGTGTTCTAAATTAACTTGAGAGACTTCAGTGAAAGACACTATATATTAAAAACTCTGGTTTCCAGGTCAGATGCATAATATCCCCTGGTGGCCCTCTTAATCTCTTCCTGGGAATGACAGTCAATGCTCTCTATTCCAGAGAGGGTTGACAGCAGACACTACTGTGTTGAACACTGTAGATATGCATGTATAATGAACTGGCTAGTGTGTATATATAGCTACAACTACTGCCTGTTGGTTAGACTCAGAACAACTCACCCACGTTTATGCTGCTAATAACTAATGGAGATAATATCCTTTAGCTCAAGTGGTAGAGGCCTCTGCTTTTGGAGCAGAAGGGAGTCCATGGTGATAAAAGTGAAGTCCTAGGTGGCCATACATTTTTTTTTAACTTGTAAATAAAATACATTGTTCTCCTGCTGCCAGATAAAGGTTATTTTTGTCGCCCTCTCCTTAATTCTATCCTTTCAATGGGAGGAGGATGCTCTTACGTTGCAGGTCTGCTTGTGGGAGGAATATTACTTTTATTATTTATATTACTGTAATGCCTAGGAGACCTAGCATCCAAGGACCCCATTGTGCTAGGGGCTGTACAAACACCAAACAAAAAAATGGCCCTTGGTTCAAGGAGCTTACTATCTAAGTATAAGAGAAGAGACAGGAGATGGATACAAACCATACGTGCCAACTCTGTGGGTGCTCTGGGACTGGAGCACCCACGAGAAAAAAATAGTAGGTGCTCAGCACCGGCTGGCGGCTCTGCCAATCAACTTCTCCCCCTCCCCACCCAGTGTCTCCTGCCCGCCGGTGGGCCTCGCCAATCAACTCCTCCCCCCCCAGCACCTGCGGTGATCAGCTGTTCAGCGGCATGCAGGGGGGAGGGGCAGAGCGTGCTCTGGGGAGGAGGCAGAACAGGGTGGGAATAGGTGGGGCGGGAGTAGGAAGAGGCAGGGTGGGCCCTTGGGGGAAGAGGAGGAGTGGGGGCAGGGCCTGGAGTAGCTGGGAACTCACAAAGTCAGCGCACGTGATACAGACTGGGGATTACAAGTGAACAATGACAGTATTGGTCAGTACGATGGGCAGTGGTCTCAGCACACTAGCAGCCTAACTATTGTCAAGTTTCTTGTAGGCATCACAGAGGAGGAGGGTTTGAAGGTGGATAAGGTAGCTTAGCAGATGTTTATGGGGAGCTACTCCCTAGCATGAGGGGCAGGGTGGGAGAAAGTACATAGGTGCTTGTTTGAAAATGTAACATGTGGACAATGAAGGCTGGCATCATGGGCTGGCTGGAGGTGAGCATCAACAGTGAATGAGAGATGATAGGTAGGGTGGATTGACTGTGAAGGCCCTTATATCTGATGAGCTAGATAATGGGAGCCAGTGAAGGGATTCAAAGAGAGGGGTGACATGGTCCAAGTGATGGACTGGGAGAATGATTTTTGTAGCAGCATTCTGAATAGATACAAGCAGGGCAAAATCACATTTGTCAAGGCCAAGGAAGGATGTTGCAGTAATCAAGAGGTGAGATTAGAGCTTGGATGGCAATTTTAGCTGAGTGAGTGGATAGAAAAGCATGTATCTTAGAGATGTTATGCAGCAAGAATGGGCAAGATTTGGACCTAGCCTGGTTGTGAGGACCAAGAGAGAGGGTTGAAGATGATGCTCAGGTTAGGGCCTGAGTGACAGGATGGTGGTGTTGTCCACATTGATTGAGAAGTTAAGTAAAGGGGAGGAATGAGAGCTCTGTTTTAGCCATGTTGAGCTTGAGTTGGTGGCTAGACATCCACAAGGAGATGTCAGAGAGGCTGAGATTTTAGTTTGTGAGGAGTGTGTCAGGGTTGGGAGATATCAAAAAAGAACTAGTGATATGCCTTGTCAAACAGTGAATGGCATGGTATAAAGCAGCTGTCTTTTTCTTAATTGGACGTAACAGTTGGTGTAGGAGGGATACCCCTTTGATTGTAGTTGGGGAGTAGAGGAATATTAGATCAGGTATTAAAAAGAACGGTAGTTTCCAGGCGAATGTTGTGGGTTATCAAACGATACAGTGAACAGTACAATATTGTTTCTTTAATAATTCCCTGAAAATATTTTTCATTCTGGCTTCAGCATTCATCAGTCTTCACTGCAATAAAGTCCTTTCTGAATAAAATGTGCTAGGCCCTCAGCAGAACCACAGAAAGGGGGGAATTCTAAATTCCAAAGCACAAACTTAATGTGAATTTAAAATACAGGTTGTATAATTCTATATTCATGTTGAAACAAGAACTTTATTTTCAACTCAGTCACACAGAATGTTTCCCACTGATGAGTTTGACAGCAGCCATCCATAAACAAAGAAGGGAGGGATAGCTCAGTGGTTTGAGCATTGGCCTACTAAACCCAGGATTGTGAGCTCAATCCTTGAGGGGGCCATTTAGGGATCTGGGGCAAAAATCTGTCTGGGGATTAGTCCTGCTTTGAGCAGGGGGATGGACTAGACGATCTCCTGAGGTCCCTTCAAACCCTGATATGCTAACATGGCATCCAAGAAATGATAAAATTCTTATGTACTTCCTTGGCCTTGCATATCATCAAAGCCATTCACCTCTAAGCACACAGGAAAGAACTAGAACTAACCCTATCCTATATTACAAGAGCCTTCAGAGCTGGCCATGTAAGGAAATGTGCATCCTCCAAGGTCCAAATTTGCCAGTCTAGCCAATGCACAGTGGTCCTATGAGCAGATGGAAAAAACAGGAATCCAAAGTAAACTTTATGATGTTAGCCCCCTAGAAAGGGTACAACAATCCACTATCTGCCTGTTAGCAGGGGAAGGCTTCTGTCTACATAAATTAGGGATTCTAGCAGAGGTGGGCCCAAACTGGAGCTCTAGATCCAAGCCACACTTCAAGCTTTGGAGAAGTTTGGATCCTGATGCTAGTTTTGTGGCTTGAGACCATTTCTAGTGTTTGGTCTTTTCTTAGTGGTAAGATTAGTTTACCTAAGTGCTGTCTGTGAGGAGCTTTCTTTTGCTTTCCTCCCTTTGCTCATTATCCTCCTTTGATGCCCACTGATTTTGGTATTTCGTGAACCTTGTGTAATCGAGGATTATCATTTTCAACTCAAAATGCTCAGCTGCAGCGATAAGAATAATATAAATGGACTGTTGGGCAAACATTAGCTGTCATTCAGTATTTTCGATTCAGTGAAAATGTTAGGTACAAAAAATTAACCTGCTCTGGAGTTTTTGTGCTCACGTTAGTGTCCAAAATGGTTGCAGCTGAAAGAAGAAATTAGTTGAAAATGTAGATTTTATTCTTTCCAGGACTTTTGCAGGCTTCACTTTATCTTTAATTGTTCCTTTAAATGCCAGTGATAATTTTCTTAAATGATTTTTCATAACGTGAGTCCCGCCTGCCATTGGGTTAATGAAGACAATTTATCAGTGATCGATTATACTATAGTTCAGAGACCTCCTTACAGGTTTGTTTTTTAACGAAGACTGGTAACTGCTTCTGGTTTGATGCCCTAGTGATAGAGCTCTGCTCTGCCATGTAAGAGACATTGGTACAGTTTCTGGACATGCTGTCTTTCTCCACATGATGTTGCTCAAGCTGACGTCCCGGTGTGCTTAGCCCCTGGTTGGCAAGAGAGCTGCACATTACTCAGCAGTAGAGGTGGTTGAAAATAGTGAACACTTTTGTCGTTTCCCCCTCTTTTTTGTCCAAGGTATTTTTCATTTAAAAAAATTCCAACCAGCTTGTCAAAAAAGGAAAATATATTTTGAGAAAACTATTGTGGAAGTTATTTCACTGTTTTCATTGAAAAACCTTTTCCAGCCAAGTCTGCTCAGCAGGAACCTCCCTCTCATAGAGTGGCACAGAAAGTCTATGACAAAACTTCTACAGGGATGAATGTTTCTGGGTTGTTTACATTATTTACCAATTGTTCACATATCAATAATGGGAGACGGTAATGTAGTTACTCTTTCTTCTCTGGAAACCTGGGTCTAAATGCTGCATAGATCCCATACATTTGATGGTCTCAACATAATCCTAAAGTGAACATTTGTCTGTATCATAAGATGCAACGGAAGTGTCATACATTTCAATGTGACTGGCGTTCTCTGCTCAAGAGAAGAAAAGAATCTTCCCCAACCCCTGCATTTTGTAGGTAGGAAGGTTGAAAGTCTCGGGCCATTTTGAAGAAAGGATGCTCTGGAGCGTCTCACTGCCAATCTAAATACATAGTACTTAGTGGCAGCTGGATCTCCTGGTTATTTTTCTAGGGCTTCCTTTTACAGGACCAAAGAAACTCTTACACCTTACAAAAGGTTTAAACATAGCCAATTTCACCAACTGTAACTAACAGTGAGCAGTTCTTTTTTCATTTCAAGAATTAAAATTGATAGCAGCAGTGAATGAGTGTTGTTTTATAAGAATTAACCTTTCCCCTTGGAAAAGAAGATGAGTTTATTTATTATTAGAGGGAAATTGTTTCCAGCGATGGAACATTTACTAAGAGAAAAAGTCCAGTAGCAGTGACTGTAGGCATCCCTCCAGCAGCTCTGTCTTCAGATATCATTCTTAACATAATGCTTCAAGTAACTTGGATAAGTAACCTCCCTGCACTTTGGACAAAGACTCTGATATGGACGCTGGCACAGCACAGTGATTCAGAAGTGCTATTTTACCATCCAATGGGAATGATGACACCTGGGTTGAAGCTTAAACCTTGCTATGAATATAGTTAAGTCTGCTTCTCTGGTGTTCAGCCTCACGGTTATCTTAGCTGACATCTTTGCCTTAAAACTGATCTGTTGAAACACAGCCTGAAACGTTGCCTGACGTTGAAGTGTTGGCAAGTAGCTCCAGTAAATAACCAAACCACACCAACCACAGTCGAACCTTTGTTGCCAGCCTCAACATTTCCAAGCATTGACAACCCCATCCACAAGTATTTCTCCTACATCTCCTGCTCATAACTGAGAGGTGGTACAAGGTCATGTCAGGAAAACTAAAGTCTTATCCGTTCAGCCACACTACTTCCCAGAATGAACGTGCCTGTCTTTGAGGGTGGCTAGCATATTGCTAGCTACTGCTCTGACTACTAGACTACGCTCCCCTCTGTGAGCCAGGAAAGAATCTCAACGTTCTACTGTTGATATTGATCTCTGACAGTCCACTGTTGACTAGCAAATAGTTGTGTAACCCACTGGCAAAGTGTGTGTCAAGTCCTGTCCTGGGAGCAGGTCCCCATAAGAGCTAGCAGTTACTCCTTTAGTTGAAGGAGTAAAAGTCTGTGTTGGAGAACTGAAGGTTAAGGGTTTGAATCTTGTTCCCTCCTTATGCTCTTTGTTTTTTCCAGTTTCCTTTATTAAAAATGGGATTATATAGTTTACACAGTGAGAAAACATCTGTCATGGTTACTGAGCAAACTGCACTTTAAACCCCCCTTAGTCCCTTTTTAATGCACCTGAGCTGACAGGCCTCGCTTCCTGCACCTCACTCTGGGTGGAACCATGTGGTCCAACTGCTCTTAGACAGGATCTGTGGGTTGCAGCCCCCAGTTTTCCAATGAAGTTCCTGTGACAGGCCATCTCTGCTTGGCACCTGTAAGCCCTTTCATTCCAGGGGCCTGTGACCAGCAAGTTGATTAAAGCGACTCAAATCCAACATCTTCAAAACAAAGCATTATTTATTCATTCCCCAGAGGTACAAAGCACACAGAGAAAAGGGTAAAAATAATAGCAAACCAATATGCCTGGATCTGTCTTGCACCTTAACCTTTTCGTGCCAGGTTTTGTGAGTTTCCCTCAGCCCAGCTAACCCCCATATCTGGATGGGAGAAGCAGACTGTCTTGTTTGCAGCATGTCCCTTGGCAGCCTGTCAGCTTTCACTGACACTCGCTGGGCAGCCTCTGGTCACTCAATCCCCCACCCCTTGCCTAGCTCCTGGGGTCCTCTAATGTTTTCATCTTCCTTTTGATCTCTCTTTTCTCAGCCTTGGCAAAACAGCTGTGTACCAGGGTTGGGGCTGAGGAGTTGCCTTTTCACGGCTATAAATCTGGTTATTGTGTCTGAGTGTTTGTTGGGATGCTCCTTATCTAGGACATTGTTCTACTTTTGTACTTGGATCCTTTAACATATCCTTTGGATCTAACTCCATAATAATTAACCCATCATAAACACACACCGAGGCATATACCATCTTCATAAAAAATAAAACAGATTTTTTTCCCACTTGGTCATGGCTTCCTTAAAAACAATTATAATCTGTCAGTTATGGTATGATGCCCACAAAATACAGGTGCTTTGCAAGTTGGTCATTCGTCCTACATCTTTATTGCTTATCTCACACATTGGCAAGTTTTAATATTGGGGAAAATGGGCTGGACACAGTGGTGTCTTAGCTGGATTTTCTGTCAGTGGACTGCCTGGTGTGCTGATGGTTTTACATCTTTGCTCAAGGTAAAGAGGCTTTAAGTACATTTTGTGAATAAAGATAGAGGAGCAGATAATCGTGTGTCTGTGTGACCTATCTCTCTTTCAACAGGAAAGTAACCCACTGCAAAACCTCAAAATTTGCAATCACTGGGAAAAGGGAGCTGTTATCTAGACTTAAATAACATTTCCCTGACTGATCAGAGGGGATAGTAACATTCTAGGTGTATTTAACAAAGCTTTCCTGGCCAGGTTTGCAAAGTTTTCCTAGCAAACCAATGAAAGTCATTGGTGGTAAATGACCGAGCCAGAACTTCCCTGAAACCACTTTACAGCTACACTCCAGTCCTTGCAATCAACTGGGCAATTTTCATGAGCATCAAATTCACACAACTAATTTAAAATAGAGAGGAGATCTTGAAAAGTGTTCTTTGTGATTATCCTGATGTTTGATCTTTGCTAGCTAGTTAGAACCAGCTTTCTTTCTGTTGCAGGCTTGTTTAATTAAAACAAATTCTTTAAAATGTCACCTTGCTTCACTGTTGCTGGCCCTATATCCATTAATCTCTTCCTACTGAGGTGGTGGCTTCTCTTAACAGCAAGGTAAACTTCAGGAGTCTGAGCAGTGCATCAGATTACCAGACTGATGCCAACACAATTTGCCTTTCTCTTTCAGGAGTGCCAAACTCCCAAAGGCGTTAAAAGAAGATATCTTCTGTTTTTCTGACACTATCAAAGTGTGTGTGTCTGTGGCAGGGATATTGAGGGGGGACCATTCCTTTTAAATGAATTACATGTTGTTTAGTAATGCATCAGGTTCCTTCAAACCATCACTAAGCAACAAAATGATCTGTCAGTAGTACGAATCAGATGTCTTCCAATGGTTTCTTAGAAGTGCAGGTATTTTATAAACTTAAACGCCTCTAATCATCTTTAGATTTCTCTTCACATCACTGTTGTCATTCTTCAGACTTTCTAGTGTCTCTCCTCCTGTCCTAACCTCAGCTATCCCAGAATACGATTCTAGATGACCACACTGTCAGTTTTCCATGGTGTGACTGAAAGCCGTATGAAACTAAAATCGGCACTGTCATTGCATTAAGGTATTTTTGTCCTTCACTCACTGTCCTAGCTCTCAGCACTTGTCTTTCAAAGCTTGGTAGTGACAGCTAAATCATTAGTCTCTCCATTGCTGAAAGACAAGGACATCTTAAATCAGGGACACATTTTATTGGACTCTGCAAGGGAAGAGTAACTAGTCCATGCTTTGGGGAGCACCAGCTTGCTCAGAAAGTAATAGGCCACTAGGTAAGAGGAGGCAGCTAGTCACACACACTACTGCTGTCCTGCATTTGTCCTATATCCCAGACTGGCTCCTTCCATAGAAAAATAGCAGGAGCAAGAAGGAGGCTTGGGAGGGGTGTGGGTTCTGCTCAGGCAATTTTCTCTAGATTGTTCTTTTAGGGGATAGGGACTTTCCCCTCCATTGATTCATTCAGCTTTCAGGTACCTGACGGTGGTAACCACCTTTACAGAGGCCCTGGCCTGGTTCTGGGGTCCTTTGCCCACCCCAGAGCTCCTTGGCAGCAAGTCTCCATTCTCTGGCCCTAGATACTTTTTAAAGTGGAGGTTCCACAGTGTGGAGAAGACTGCAGAAAACCTAATATAGCCCTACATGTTCAGTGATTCTATACTGGCTGCTTCTCCCTGCTTCCCTGTTCTCTCCTCTCCCTTTCCTCGTGGAATCCAAGGGGACTGTGCTACAAAGGCGGCACTTCTTTGCAGCAGAGGAAGATCTGCATGTGGACTGTGGGAAGACAGGGCCTCCGTAATCCATTGTCAGTTTGGCTTTACTTTTGAAGGGGAATGAAAAATGTGAGTTTTTCCTGTACTGGGTCCACGTGGTTCACAGATAGCGCTTCAGACTGCCAAGTTGATGAGATAAATGTAATGTAGTTCATGCATAATCATATTGTGATCCATGGCCTGGCGGTCAGGCACACACACATCTTAAGTTTTAGTTGAGAATAAGATAAATAGTATTTCCCCCTGGCACTGTGCAGCACTGCCCCCAGAATAGGAACCTGGACAAAAATAGAACTCTGGCATCCAAGGAGAGGGAAGGTGAATAACTAGCTCTGTGGAAGGACAGTAGTAACCATTCACTGGCAAGAAGATAGGCTAGCGCTATGTTTCTCTATATGTTGGCACAGTTCCTTAGTACAAGAGTGCCCCAATCCTGATCAGGGCTTCTGAGAATTACATTATGAATAATACTCTGCAGAAATGAAATTAAGGTGACTCTTTCACCTTCAGACCCAGATCTGATTTTTTTTTTTAACACCTCAAGCTTGAGGTGTGCTCAGATCTGGGGGTTTGTTTCAGACCCTTCTCTAGGATGGCTAACATATGGGGGTGAACATGATGGGCAAATATGATCCTTATCACCATCTACTATGTTATAGCAAACACTACAGTGAAAGTTTCAAGTGTCTGCAAATGTTCATCATAACTCAGTTAAGCTGTAAAGGGACAGCTGCACAAATGTTTTTTTTGTTTTGTTTTTTGTTTTTTTTAAATTTCACAGGTTGCTTTTCCTGTGTACAGTGGTTGGAGGTAAGATCAGAATGCAGCATTTCAATGAGAACCAAGGGCTTGTCTAGACAAACACTTAGTGCCTGGCTGGCTAGTGCGAAGTATATTTACACCCCAGCTTGCCACCAGCTAAGTGTCCGTATGGACCCTGCTGATGCACACTAAAAGTTCTTTACGGCACTTTGACGTAATGTGCGCATCAGCAAGGTCCATATGGACATTTAGTGTGTGGCAGACTAGAGCTCTGTAGATTTATACGCCATCTTGCCACACAGTAAGTGCTCATGTAGACATGCCTTTACTCTCAGTCCTGTGACTTAGCAAGGTTCCTTCTAGAGAAGAAGTAGAGTGTGTGGCTGTTGCAAATATGTTAATACGTCACATATGGGAGAGTACAGTGATGTAGCCCCTATTCCTGATACCAACTGTGTGAATGGGCCAGTCCTCTGTCCCCAGAGGCGTGGTTGTTCTAGGGAGCTGGCAGGAAATTCCACCTCTTCTTCCTGAGGCCGGATCTCCTCCAACTGGGGGATGCAGATGCCTTCTGAGACAGAACTGCGCAGGTTGCTGCCAGAGATGGCACATGCTGCTGCTGGACACTGCAGGCTGAGAGTCTGAGCCCAGGGCAGGGGGACAGGATCAGGGAGCAGCCTGTGTCACTATAAACTTGCATCACAAGTGAGAATCCGCGAGACCCCCAGGTGGAAAAGAGGCACCCTGATCATTGACTGAGCGACCGATGCTGGAAGGGTGTTTAGACAGTTTTGCTGGTAAAGGTGATTGTTTATATACTGATAGAGGAGCAGAAGCGATTTCTGGGTGAATTCCTCCTGCCCCAAATGCTGGTTTCTCACCTCTAACACAAAGCGTGGGAGTGTGAAGCTAACTACCAGAGAGGGGAACCTCTGCCTCCGTTTATGCTGTTGAAGATGTACGATGCGTGGGTGTAAGATTGTTGTATGAGCTTGAGTGGCGGGAGGGAAGGAAGTGGGGTACAGAATTAAGGGTTCCTTAGTTGCCTTTATTCTGCTTTGGCTACTTTCATTTGTCTGCAGTGTTTTTTAAAGTGAAACCTTAACTGCCTCTCTGAAACCTTTAAAAAGACTGTTATTTTAAGATTCCCCACACCTCCCCACATCCTCCTTAAATCTTGATACATATGTATAACCTTCACTCCAATGTAAAGGGTTTTTAAAAAAAAATTCCTGAATTGTTGTTTGTTTTTTTAAACTAATTGTCTGTAATACTTTGAACATAATTGATTTCAAAAGATGGAGGCTGAAATCCTGGCCCGGATTTCACTTGGAATGTCTCTCTCTCTCTCCATATACGAGGTACTAATGCATTGTAAACTATTTCCTGGAGGTCTTGTGGAGCCTGTTGTCCTGCACCAGTCTTTGGAGATCTGATAACATCATAAAATGGCCAGACCTTTGTTGAATTTTATAAAGGCTGACAGATTGCTTGTATGATCCTATTTTTGAGCTGAATCTTTCCAAACATAAGCACTTCAGCTGCTTCAGAATGGTGGTATGAACCAGAACTAGTCAAGGGCTCATCTGTTAAAAACATACAGGTTTATAGAGCAAGACTTTCTTGAGCTATGACATGACAAAAAAGACGCAGAAGACTTCAAAAGCTGAATTTTGGCTAGTTTTTCCTCCCAAACCCATATCTCAAACTCTGGGGGCTAGATTTAGAGGTAAATCTAAAGCAGTGTAATTTATTCCTGCCTTAAGCATGTAAATTACACTAGTTTACACTGCCTTAAACACAGTTCCAGTCAGTGGGCCACATTCAGAGGTGATAGATATGTGTGCAATTGAACCTTGCAGAGTCTGTCTAAAAGATCCTAATTTATATGCCAAAGGGGATAGAAGTGGGTGTAAATTCATGACCATTTTGATTCTTTCCTCCGGTTTTTGGTCAGTTTGCACCCCAGATATTGCCAAAAAATTCTCCACAGGCCATAGGGTCCTGATTCATGAGTAGAACTCTTAGGTGTTATAGTAATACAAATAAATAATAATAATACACCACAAACATAGTATCTGTGGTGCACAGACTTTTGTGAGTAATTTACAAGTGGGCCAAAAAGTAGCAGTATAATTAATATTTGGTACAAACTCATATATGAAGAGACTTGGCTCCTCACTACAATTTCCAAGGGTCCAGTCTGTAGCACTTGAAGCTATAATATGTATATTAGAGTATTGTTATAATGGAAGGCATTAATGGCTGCCATCAGGTGAGTTTTTGATCCAAAGCCGATCCCAGACCTCGTTAAAGCCATTCAGTGCGTCAAGCACTCTTTCAGACTTGTCTGAAGAGTTTAGTGCTCCTGGAAGACTCTCCAGCAGTGGGGGTTATGCAAGCTGTGTTAATTTCTTCTGGATTGTTGCAAAAGTTTTAATAATATGCTCCAGTTTAAAATAACAGCCTGGTCGGGGAGCATATCCAGTCCATTTAAAAATGAATCAATCAATGGCATTTCCACCCCTTCTCTTGGGATTCTGTCCCATACACCTGGCTGTCAGAAAGGACATCTCTACAGAAGGTTACTAAATAAATAGAACAAAACATTTAAAAATGTTAAACAGGTAACAACAGCAAAGGCAAAGGGGGTTTGCTTTATTTTGCAACATAAGGAACTGGAAAATCAGTGTACCCAATTTCCTTCAGTCTGGTCAATTTCAAATCCACTGCAGCTGGACTGGAGAATGAAATCTGGCAATCAACATAAAGATGTGTGTGATGGACAACAAGACTATTTATTTTAGCTGCCAAATGTTCATTAATTATAGGAGCTTTTGAAGGTGCCCCTCAATTCTATGCTGCCGCTGCCAAGCTGTTTAATGTTGCTACCACTTCTTTGGAGCCCCCTACTGGAATGTGCATGAAACTCCATATTCTGGGCTATTGGAGCAACTGCCTCTGCATGGGTCATTCTTTTGGGAAAGGTATTCGATTACATTAACAGATGTGAATGACACAGCATTTTTGATAATATATATATATATATATATATATATAGAGAGAGAGAGAGAGAGAGAGAGATATACCTATCTCATAGAACTGGAAGGGACCCTGAAAGGTCATCGAGTCCAGCCGCCTGCCTTCACTAGCAGGACCAAGTACTGATTTTGCCACAGACCCCTAAGTACAGGGCCGGCGCTTCCACTAGACGACCCTAGGCAGTCGCCTAGGGCAGCAGGATTTGGGGGGCAGCATTTTGCTGCCGTCGGCGGAAATTCGGCGGTGGGGGGGTACTTCCGCTCCGGGTCTTTGGCGGCGGGTCCTTCACTTGCTCCGGGACCCGCCGCCGAAATGCCCCGAAGACGCGGAGCGGAAGGACCCCCGCCGTTGAAGACCCCAGGCTCCCTGAATGCTCAGAGGAGGAGTGCTGCCGCCTACGGCGGCAAAAACCCTTGCACCGCTCCTGCCTAAGTGGCCCCCTCAAGGATTGAACTCACAACCCAGGGTTTAGCAGGCCAATGCTAACCACTGAGCTATCCCTCCCCCCAATAAAGATGCATTTATTTCACTCTGTCTTTATTTTCTCAGTTTTCTGGGTGGAGCTGTGCCCCAGATTTCTCACCTCGCCTTATTAAAGTTTACTTCTTAGCCTTTTTTGGGATACAACACTCCAGTGAAAGAGACTGGATTAAAGCCCTGGAGTCTTGACTCCCAGTCCTGTGCTCAAACCCTATTAAACCTCTAAATTGCCTTTCAAATTTCTCTTTTTATTGTCTTCAATTACTCGGAAATACTGTTTTTCATTTTGTTTCTCAAAGAACACACAGTTAATGGAGATTAATTAAACAAGAGAGGCAATTAAATCAACCATCCAAGGAGCCAGAGCGATGTGATAGAGGGTGGATACTGGTAGAAACTGATGACAACATTTTGCATAGTGGCAATTAGAATAAGACTAGGTTATATATTAAAACAGATACTCTTGCTGGAATGGGAAGTAATATATATTTTTATATTATTCACAAATATAAAAAACCCATGTAACAAATGCACCAGGAAATAGCAGCACTGCTCTCTCAATCTCGTGTGTGTGTGTGTTCATGCACACACACACACACACATGTTTTTAATTAGTTTGTTGCAAAAAGGAACACAATCTTGTCCCCAAAGAGTTCCTTTTCGTATGACCCCCAGCTGTCTAGACCTTGTATTGCAAACACCAACTTCTTAGCCAGCGAAGGTTGGGTGAAGTTCTTGAAGGTTAGGCATGTAAACCAGGGTGCAGCTCTACCAAGAGTTAGACAATATGGTGTTAAAAATGCCAGCATCTTGTCTACATTATAGCTTCTGCCATTGGTACTGCCTGTGGAGAACTGCATGTGTGAATTTTCCAAGTGTATATGTACCCCCGGAGCCTTATTCTGGCCTTGCACCACTGTAACCCAGCAGTAACTCCTTTAAAGCAAATGAAGCTACAGCTGTGTGCAAAAAGAATCAGGCCCTTGATTTCTCACACTTCAACATCTGTCAGTTACTTAGGTAGAGTCTGATCCTTTTTTCTTCACCATCTTCTTGTTTGTGTGAACTACAAACAGCCAAGATCGTGTTTATTTACGAGGTACAGAATGACACACTTGCATGCCTACTGTACAAAAAAGTTTGAGCAAGGATTAAAGAACCATCAATAACCTTATCCCCTTACACAAAAGCTTTTACTTTATGTAGACTATGCAGCTTTTGTTTATTGTGATATTTTTTATAGAAAATGAATGTTGTTTGAGAATGCAGACATACTTCACCATTAACAATCCTGAGTCTCCTCTCTTAGTGCTGCCAGCTGCTCCCCTAAACAGGCTTCTTTTCCACAAGACAAATTCATAGATTCATGTAGTTAAAGGCCAGAAGAGAGCATTAGATCTAGTCTGACCTATGTATCACAGGCCTTTAAATGTCACACTGTTACCCTTGTATTGGGCCCACTGTTAGGAGATATTGCTTCCCTCAGAACTCCTGAATATTTCTCACTGAAATAAAATAACATAATGCCTCCCACTTTTGCTGGCAAGAAGGAAACCCATACTGTGGCTGATATTGGATTCAATTAATAAAGAATTAAGAGGTTAATATAATTAATGCCAATCAATGTGGGTTTATGGAAAATAGGTCCTCTCAAAGTAACTTGACATATTTATTTATGAAATTACAAGTTTGGTTCATAAAGATAATAGTGTTGACTTCTCTAAGGCATTTGACTTGGTAACACGTCATTTTGATTTAAAAAAAAAAAACCTAGAAAGATATAAAATTAGCACGACGCACTGTAAATGGATTAAAAACTGGCTAACTGATAGGTCTTGAAATGTAACTGTAAATAGAGAATCATGGTCGAGTGGGTCTGTTTCCAGTGGGCTCCTGCAGGGATCTGTTCTTGCTATTTAACACTTTTATCAATGATCTGGAAGAAAATATAATCATCGCTGATAAAGTTTGCAGATGACCCCAAAATTGGAGGAGTGGTAAATAATGAAGAGGACAGGTCACAGGAATGATCTGGATCGCTTGATAAACTGGGCCCAAGCAAACTATGTGTTTTAATTCAGCTAAATATAAAGGTATACATCTGGGAACTAAGAAAGTAGGCCATACTTACAGGATGCGGGACTCTATTGTGGGACATAGTCACTCTGAGAAAGATTTAGGGATCACAGTGGATAATCAGCTGAATATGAGCTTCCGGTGTGACACTGTGGCCAAAAGAGCTGGTATGTGATCCCGGGATGCATAAACAGGGGAACCTTGAGTAGGAGTAGAAAGGTTTTTTTACCTCTGAATTTGGCACTGGTGCAACTGCTGCAGAAATACCATGTCCAGTTCTGGGGTCCATAATTCAATAAGGATGTTGATAAATTTGAGAGGATCCAGAGAAGAGCCACAAGAATGATTAAAGGATTAGAAAACCTCCCATATAGTGATAGACTCAAAGAGCTCAATCTATTTACTCTAACAAAGTGAAGGTTAAGGGGTAACTTGATTACAGTCTGTAAGTATCTACATGGAAACAAATATTTAACAATGGGCTCTTCAATCCAGCAGGGAAAGATATAATATGATGCAATGGCTAGAAGCTGAAGCTAGGCAAATTGAGAGTAGAAATAAGGCATAAAATTTTAAAGGTAATTCACCATTGGAACAACTTACCATGGGCAGTGATGGATTCTCCATTTTTTAAGTCAAGATTGGGTGTTTTTCAAAAAGATTTGTTCTAGGAATGATTTGGGGGAAGTTCTATGGTCTGTGTTATACCGGAAGTCAAACTAGATGATCACAATGGTCCCTTCTGGCCTTGGAATCTATTTATCTGTATGGAATAAACAAAACCTTCCATAGCATAATTAATAATAACAGCATGGTGGTCTATTCATTTAGTAATAGCTGGAATAAACCTAAACTGCACATACCAAACAAATGCATCCCAAAGATTGTTTTATTAAAGGAGGAGTTCTAAAGGGAGAGAATATAAATCAGGGTGAAAGGTAAAATACACTATATATTTGGATTTGAAAGGGTCAGTGTCATCTAAAAATGAGGTAGTCCAGTGGATGGCTGTGATAATCTTTTACCTCTGGAGATTTGAGTTTAAATCTTGTTAGGTTTCAACTGAAAATGGGTTGGGCGAGACCCTATTTGCAGAGGTGCTGGAACAATTTTTATAGTGGGGGCACTGATGATGGAAACCATGTATTTGGTATTTATTACTTACTTCAATCCAGAGGGTGCGGCAGGACCCCGAGTTTCAGCACCACAGCCTATTTGTCCATGCCTCATAAACAGTTGGCAGCCTCTGCCTAGCAGGGTCCCAGGATTGGAATAATAGCAGTTTTGTAAGTCAAAACTAATGAGCATTGGCAGAGCTGTGTGGAGAAACTGACAATGCACCTTGCTTGACTCATACCTGGCTCTAGCTAGCATGTTAGATAGCTCCATCACTGGCACACAAAGAAGATTACTATTGAATCTTAATAGGATTTAACTATTGAATCTTAATATTTAATAGGAATTCAATTCAAGTGCTCCCTGAACCTATGGAAAATCAGAGCTGCCCTAAACACAACACTGAAAGAGGCAACTTCTCCGTGCAAGCAGATCCCATGTTTCAAGATAACCAACAAGTTTCAGCAGTAATCTGATCCCCAAAATATTTAACGCAGGTCCCAGATTGGAGCCTCTACACAGCTGGGCATGATGAGTTTTGCAAACACTGATCCAATGTCAGGGAACCTGGAGGATTTCCTTGCCAAACTGCATGACTAAATTGAACATGGTTTGATCTCTGCTGTTTCAAGAGAGCTAATTTTTCCTTTTACTATACAAACTGTCAATTTCAGTTTGTTTTTAATTCTTTGGAAGCTAGTTAGTACCCAGATCTATGTCCTCTGGAGGCTGTTAATTTCCAGGGGTTATTGGGAAGAAGAAGCATATGTACTGGTGTGGGTGGGCTTTATGGTAATTTTAACCTCCTGAATGTTTGAATGTATGTGCCATATCTGTCTGCACCCACAGATCTGGGTAGGTGCTTCTACAAAGGTGAATGAGTAAATGTGAAAAATGCTGAGTACAAGCACATCCATACTGATGTTCTAAGGGTTAATACCACAGGGATTTATTTGTTATAAGCAAAGCCACTGTACATTTGCTGTTTTCAAAAACTCAGTAGCCAATGGATTATGAGTCTTTTCTTATTTTGAAGGTTAAGAGTTCAATATGCTGCTCACTTCTCTTCAAAGGGGGATACAGACTCTATATTGAAATGTACTTTATAGGTAAGTTTCCTGTGTTCTCTGGGTTACTTTAACCCCAAGGAATGACAGTCCTTTCACAGAAGACTTTCCACATTTGTTCCTGTATTGAGATTATTGATAGACGTTTCACAAGGTTTGGTTTGGGTCAGAGAAGCCATCACAAGTTTGGATGCTTACCCAGACTTTATCCAAATCTCTTGGTTCTGCAAAATGTGGCTAGAAATCTCTGGACATCAGGGTTCATTGTGAGATTCCTGGTTCTTTCCTCTGATGGTTGGGCTGGATATACTACAAAAACAGCCTTTCTCACCTTTTTCTGGGCACTATTGATTCTAGTCCTAACTGCCACTTACAAGTAAAGAGAAGAACAAAACTGAAAAATAGCAGTAATATAGAAGTTAGTAAGTTTTCTTTTCTTTTCTTTTTTTTTTTTAACACCTAAAAAAAGCTCTGGTTCAAGTTTTGGGCAAAATTTCAGAGGATAGTTCTGTGGATCCAATGTTGTTTTTCATCTAGTCTGGTTTGCCAGTCACTAATGGGGAGATCCTCTGTGGTGTTCAAAGCATTATTTTAGGAATGTGAGACTATGGCATTGTACTATACATTACCTATCATATAGTGTCATCATTGAGTTAATAAGGAACTTATATGGCTCCAAAATGAATTGTGAGGAAGGATGGTCTTGTGGCTAAGGCTCTGGACTGGGACTCAGGAGATCTGGATTGTTACCTGTTCTACCATGGACTTCAGGTATAACTGAGTAAGTTGTTTAATCTATAGTACCCCAAATAATTACAAATATTACTAATAATGACTTAATGGTGGTACATTATGGCAGGATTTGCAACGTAGTTAGAGTCCCTTAGAAAAATTAAAGCCTGATGTCAGTTGGCATGATTGTTTTTACTGGCCTGCATAACAGCATAGCAAAATGGAATTTTTTTTATTCTTACGATTGTCTTTGTTACTAAGGAAACTTAAGAGCAGCTGCTGAATTATTGTTAATCTGTTTTGCTAGTTACATTTTTCTGGAAGCAGCATAAAAAAACAAGAGCTGAGAAACTGGAAAACTAAACTGGGCATATTAATTATTTTTCTTTTTTCAACGGAAATACCCTGCATGCCTCAGAAAATTAGTGTTGAAACATCTGAAGTATTAAAATTAAGAACTTTAATTGAAAATACATCTAATGAGAAGTAAAGTTCTTTCTGCTAGCTGTTGGCTCAGTTCTCCAAGCATTTCCTACTTGGAACTCCTAGTGAAGTCAATTGGAATTCTTGGTGCTGAGGGCTTTCAAACCTGAGACATATAGTCTTCTGTAGTGCACGGTACAACTGTGCATTATTATTAAAATTACTTAGTGCTCAGAGGCTCTGCCCCATTGTACTTACTGAGGTACAAAAACATGGGAAGAGTCAGTCCTTGCCCTAAAGAACTTTCAATGTAAGGAGACAAAAATACAGAAAGTGAAAGAAATACAACATATGTGCAAAGCAGTCGGGACGATAATTAGCACATGGCTTATTAGTTCCATTTTATTATCTATTTTAAAATAATTGCCTTGCATGGTGACAGGTTTCAGAGTGGTAGCCCTGTTAGTCTGTATCAGCAAAAAAACCGAGGAGTACTTGTGGCACATTAGAGACTAACAAATTTATTTGGGCATAAGCTTTCGTGGGCTAAAACCCACTTCATTGGATGCATGCAGTGGAATATGCAGTAGGAAGATATATATATATACACACACAGAGAACATGAAAAAATGGGTGTTGCCATACCCACTCTAATGAGACTAAGCAATTAAGGTGGGCTATTATCAGCAGGAGAAAAAAAACTTTTGTAGTGATAATCAGGATGGCCCATTTCAAACAGTTGACAAGAAGGTGTGAGTAACAGTAGTGGAAAAATTAGCATGGGGAAATAGTTTTTACTTTGTGTAATGACCCATCCACTCCCAGTCTTTATTCAAGCCTAATTTAATGGTGTCCAGTTTGCAAATGAATTCCAATTCTGCAGTTTCTCGTTGGAGTCTGTTTTTGAAGTTTTTTGTTGGAGAATTGCGACTTTTAGGTCTGTAATTGAGTGACCAGGGAGGTTGAAGTGTTCTCTGACTGGTTTTTGAATGTTATAATTCTTGATGTCTGATTTGTGTCCATTTATTCTTTTGCGTAGAGACTGTCCGATTTGGCTAATGCACATGGCAGAGGGGCATTGCTGGCACATATATACCAAATTTCTTTCTAATCCGTCCGTTAGTAGTTCTCTTATGTCCTGGAGCACGAGGGTTTATAACCCATCCAAAAACCCCTGTCTGATGTAACTGTGGCTATTTTCGCTATCCATATCAATTCCTAATTCCTCCCTTTTTTAAAAAGAACTCAATAAATTCTTGTCCTCAATGCCAACTTGGGTAATCATAGACTCATAGAATATCAGGGTTGGAAGGGACCTCAGGTGGTCATCTAGTCCAACCCCTTGCTCAAAGCAGGACCAATTCCCAACTAAATCATCTCAGCCAGGGCTTTGTCAAGCCTGACCTTAAAAACCTCTAAGGAAGGAGATTCCACCATCTCCCTAGGTAACCCATTCCAGTGCTTCACCACCCTCCTAGTGAAAAAGTTTTTCCTAATATCCAATCTAAACCTCCCCCACTGCAACTTGAGACCATTACTCCTTGTTCTGTCATCTGGTACCACTGAGAACAGTCTAGACCCATCCTCTTTGGAACCCCCTTTCAGGTAGTTGAAAGCAGCTATCAAATCCCCCCTTATTCTTCTCTTCTGCAGACTAAACAATCCCAGTTCCCTCAGCCTCTCCTCATAAGTCATGTGCTCCAGACCCCTAATCATTTTTGTTGCCCTCCGCTGGACTCTTTCCAATTTTTCCACATCCTTCTTGTAGTGTGGGGCCCAAAACTGGACACAGTACTCCAGATGAGGCCTCACCAATGTCGAATAGAGGGGAATTATCATATCCCTCGATCTGCTGGCAATGCCCCTACTTATACAGCCCAAAATGCCATTAGCCTTCTTGGTAACAAGGGCACACTGTTGACTCATATCCAGCTTCTCGTCCACTGTAACCCCTAGGTCCTTTTCTGCAGAACTGCTGCCTAGCCATTCGGTCCCTAGTCTGTAGCAGTGGCAGGGCCGGCTCCAGGCACCAGCCCACCAAGCGTGTGCTTGGGGCGGCGCCTGGAGGGGGGCGGCGCGGCGGGGCGCTCCGGCCCAAGAGCGGGGCCACGACTGGGCTCGCCGCCCTCCCCGCGGCGCTCCGGCCGCCGGGGGCTCTCCGCCCTTCCCCCGGCGCTCTGGCCGCCAGGGAGAGCGGAGAGCCCCGGCCGGGCTCTCCGCCCTCCCCCCGGCGCTCCGGCCGGTCGGGGACTGCGGGCCCGCGGCCGGGCTCGGCGCCCTCCCCTGCCGCAATGGGGGGGGGGGTGGCTTTTTTGCCTAGGGCGGCAAAAAAGCCAGAGCCGGCCCTGAGCAGTGCATGGGATTCTTCCGTCCTAAGTGCAGGACTCTGCACTTGTCCTTGTTGAACCTCATCAGGTTTCTTTTGACCCAATCCTCTAATTTGTCTAGGTCCCTCTGTATCCTATCCCTACCCTCCAGCATATCTACCACTCCTCCCAGTTTAGTGTCATCCACAGTTTAATTCTGTGAAGTGTTTCTTTTTATCACTTTTAAATTTCTTGCCTTTCAAGTGTTGCCTTTTTCATCTGTTAGGAGAGGGGATAAGTAGCTCTTGATTTACCTTCCCTTCATTATTTTGTATACATCCTACCATGACCTGAAGAAAGAGCTCTGTGTAACTTGAAGGCTTGGCTTCCCTGCCACACTACATTGGTGCAGCTGCATCGAAGCAGCTGAGCCGCTGTAGCGCATCTGGTGAAGACACACCCTGCCCATGGGTGAGTGCTCTCCCTTCAGCATAATTACTCCACCGCAACAAAAGCCGGAAGCTATGTTGGTGGGAGAGCGTCTCCTGCCGACATAGCAAGGTGTAAACACCGCTTTAAGTCAATGTAACTTACGTCACTTGGGGGTGGTTTTTTCACACCCCTGAGCGACATAAGTTACATCGACTTAAGCAGTCGTGTAGACAAGCCCTGTCTTTTTCACCAATAGAAGTGGGTCCAGTAAAAGATATTATCTCACCAACCTTTGTCTCTTTAAACTAAACAGTCTCAATCTTTTCCTCGCTCTTCATGCTTTTAATCTTTTTCATCCACCGTCTCTGAAGCCCATCTATTTCTCCTGTATCTTTTGTGAGATCATTTGGTTTTTGGTGTTTGTGTCTCATCTGGGTATTGATAATAATACAGTACCTTTTATATCATACTTTTCATCAGTAAACCTCAAAGCATCTTATAAAGGATTTAGTATCATTGTCCCTTGTTGTGCAGACAGGGGAACAGAGATGTAGAGAATGACTTCCCCAAAGTCACCCGGCAGATTAGTGGCAAAGCTGCAATAGAGCCCAGGTCTTTTCAGTATTAGTCCAGTGCTCTACCCACTGGACAACACTGCCTCCCATAAGTGATATTTTAATTTGTACAATATACAGCAATATCTAGTGTATCTTCCAAATCCTGTCATCCTTATCAAGCCACTATTTTCAGTTTATTGTGAGTGAAACTCAGTCTCCCCCACAGAACATTATCACAAAGGGAAGTTATGTTGTATTGTCGTGCTCTTAGCAAATTCAAGTGTTATTCAGACTTGTCATAGGGAAATGATAGTTTTCTCTGAGACTAATGCCTTCAGTTTTGGTAGACCGGGCAAACCTTATTAGAAGGCAGTTCCAGACACAAATGCTAAGGCTCTGATCTAAAACATCTGTTTTTTTGACTGACTGGGTTATAATACTGGGAAACTCTTCCCATATATCTAGGTTTAGTTTCAGCTATTTAGGAAATTGGAGTTTAACAACAAAATCAAAGGAATTAAGAGTGGAGTCTACCGGTTAGAGTCAGGTATTCTTGGTTTTATTTCCTGCTTTGCTTTTAACTTGTTTTGTAGTTTAGCGTCACTCTTCCTCAATTTCCACATTTATAGAATCAGAATAATAGTGTGTTGTGAGGCTTAACGTTTGAAATGTGCTTTGAAATATTCAGCTGAAAAGTACTGTAGAAGTCAATAGTTTTATTTGTTGCTGTTGTTATTGTTATACATTTTCCATGACTACCTGAAGGGAAACACTGGGTAACTTGGAGTAGTTAATTCTCCCCCCAATAGTTCCAGCCAAAGAAGGACAAATTCAGATTTATACAAGGCCACAGGAAAAATTTAGCTCTCCTGTTTTTATACTTTGCAATACACAAACTCACAATATTTCTTTTGCATCTCTGTGTATAAAATAGGCTTGATCTAGTCTGTTAATTTTAAACAAAAAGAAACTGATTTTCTTTGTTGTTTATGACTCTTCATTTTATCTGTTTTATATAGGAAGGAATAGGAAAAATTGAAACTGTTAACTAGATCCATTTTGTTTAGCCTCACTTATAAAATGACATGATTTGCAATATATGTCTTATGGAAATGTTATCAAAGTCTTTAAGTCTTGAAAAGCCTGTGTTCTTAAGAAGAAAAAGAAATATTATGGAATAGAACAAAATGAAAATGTTAGGTGAATGTTAAATAATTTTTGTAGCAAAGTGCCATAAAGACTTATGGCTTGATTCCTTGAGGATGGGCTGAGGTTCAATATGTTGAAGAAATCCTATCTTCAGTGGTTTTTTTTTTTAAATATAAAATCTGAAAGAAACAAACCTGAAGTAGCAAAGGGAAACACCTAAGGGATGCAACAAAGATTGACCTGAAGACGAGATAGCTCTAAAGTTCCTTATACATTTGTGATCAGTGAACCGGGACAAGACTGAGAAAAACAAGTCCAAGCCCTGTACATACGGTACGTTTAGCTTCAGTGATTACTGGAATTCTGAACTACTGTCTTCATATTAATCTTTAACTTCAGCAAATACATTTTACACTTAAAAATAAAATGCCTCTACTCTCTTATTTGACTTGTCCCAGAACAGTAAAATACATATACTGTCTGTACAAGATTTACAATTGAGCCTTCAGAATATTTCAGGGTAAGGCTGATTTTTTTAAAAATAAGCTGTACACTTTACTGTCATTATAAAAGGCTGTTGGTTGAGAACAGATTTGAGAATGGTTAGAAGGCTTGATGCTAGCTAAGGAACTGCTCCATCTCCATCTACTGCAGTCACTGGGTTTTGCCATTGACTTCAATGGCAAAAGGATTGGGCTTCTCGGTGAGTCACAGATGTACGCACGTTCAGGTTTACATTTTCAAAGAATATCTTTCCGGACAGATTTTCAGGATGGGCATGTCCCTCTTTGTGGGTGCAGTTTGCATCTGCAAAATATACACTTGTATTTTGACACTGACAAATTGAACAGCTGTTGCAATAAAGTTATTTATGGGAGCTCATCTTTCTCATTTCTTTTCTCAAGGTACTGAGGAGGGATCAAGCTGGGGTTGGGGGTGATTATCTTTCTGGGCAAACCAGTTAGGTCCAGAGCATAGGATGGGTGTCTGCTGCTATAGATAGTTTTTTACAGTCAGGGTGCTTGACAAAGGAAGTGGTGGATTCTCTCTCTCTTGATGTCTTCAGATGGAGTCTGAATGCCTTTCTGGAAGGTATGCTTTAGTCAAACACAAGTTATTGGACTCAATGCATGGGTAACTGGGTGAAATTCTATGGCCTGTGATATATAGGTGTCCAGACTAGATGATGTAATGGTCCCTTCTGACTTCAAAATCTATATAAATTCAAAGAAATAATAACAGTAACTTACGGGTGGGGCGAGGGAAGAATATTGACCTTCTTTTCACCAACTTGCAGAGCAGGCAACATCTGCTGGACAATCCAGAGCACCTAGAAAGCTGCTTCTGCATATGGCTGAGCTCCAGCATATACCTTCCTCCCCACCTCTCTATCTCCAACTACAAGCGTCTCTACTTAAAGACTTCCTTGTAATCAGTGCTGGGATTGTTAATAATTGCCACAGCATTATTTGTTATGTCCCTTGTTCTTTTATTTTTCTGTACATTAATATTATTCTGGTAGTAGGTATGATTTGAATGTAAACACTGAATTTTCTTTTCACTACTAATATTACCAGGATTAATTCGCTAACAGTACATTGAATCTGCCTTGGTGCTCCTGGTAACATGGTGTTTCTTGTTACCAGTGTTACCTTCTTTTAGTTAAGTATCAGAGGGGTAGCCGTGTTAGTCTGGATCTGTAAAAAGCGACAAAGAGTCCTGTGGCACCTTATAGACTAACAGACGTATTGGAGCATAAGCTTTCGTGGGTGAATAGCCACTTCGTCAGACGTCACCCATGAAAGCTTATGCTTCAATACTTTGTTTAGTTGTGAATCTGTATTTCTTTTCTGAATACATCAATAGAAAAGAGTGTGATACAAAATAAAGGACTGGACAAAAGGAAGAAAGAACATTGTGATCTAGGGTACTGGACAGATACAAATAAACCAATTAGAAGGACCGCATTTAGGAGAAAACTGTCGGAATGACTTGTTTAACACCATTTAAAAATCATTTTACTCTGGTTGAGAATAACTGTTCAAAAATAATAATAATAAAAAAATCAAGGAAGATAATGGCCCTAGCTGAGCTGGTAGACAGGTGTACTTTTGCGATGCTTATCTCTATTTTTAGGCCAGCATATCTCTGTTCAAGTAGCAGCTTTTAGCAAATTTTATGCACTGAACATTTCTGAATAATAGGAATTGCCATACCAGATCAGATAATCTGGGTCAGTCTCTTGTCCTTAACAGTGGCCAGTATTGGATGCTTACAGGAAAGGTGCAAGAAGCTACATAATGGAGAGTTTTGCAATAACCTATCCAGAAGGGAAGATTTTTCCCACCCCATGATAGTTAATTGTTGTATTTTGCCCTAGGTTTGTATCTTTTATAGAAGTAGCCTATTTAATTTAACTATGAATGTTCTCATATCTATATAATATCTGATCATATATATACCAGGTGCATGGAATTTGTATTTAGAGAAAATATTAAATGCATTCAACCTCAGTCAAAATGTTTTCCAACCCTAAGGAAGTTTTTCAATGCTCCAGTTGTTCAGTGGTAAAATTAGAATAGTAGAATCACAGACATGTAGGGCTGGAAGGGACTTCAAGAGGTCATCTAATCCACCCCCCGCCCCTATGCTGAGGCAGGACCAAATATACCAAGACCATCCTGGATAGGTGTTTGTCCTCATATGATAGGGATTCCATAACCTCTCTTGGAAGCCTATTCCAGTGCTTAACTACCTTTCTAGTTAGAAAGTTTTTCTTAATATCTAACCTACATCTCCTTTAGTGCTGATTATTACTTGTCCTACCTTCGGTGGACGTGGAAAAAGATTGACCACCATCCTCTATATAACAGCTCTTAACATATTTGAATACTATTATGTCCTCTCTGTCGTCTTTTCTCAAGACTAAACATACCCAGTTGTTTTTTTTTAACCTTTCCTCATAGGTCAGGTTTTCTAAACCATTTTTACTACTCTGGATTCTTTCCAGTTTTTCTACATATTTCTTCAAGTGTGGTGCCTAGGACTGGACATTTCACTCCAGCTAAGGCCTTACCAGTGCTGAGTAGAGTGGGACAATTATCTCTCATCAATTACATATGACATTCCTGTTAATGGACCCTGGATTGATGTTAGCCCCTTTGCAATGGCATCATGTTGTTGACTCATTTGGTAATCCACTATAACCCCCAGATCCTTTTCAGCAGTACTACTGCCTAGCCAATTATTTCCCCATTTTGAATTTGTGCATTTGATTTTTTTCTCAAGTGTAGTACTTTGCACTTGTCTTCACTGAATTTCATCTTGTTGATTTCAGACCAGCTCTCCAATTTTTCAAAGTCATTTTGAATTCTAATCCTGTCCTCCAAAGTGCTTTGCTTGCATCTCCTCCAAGCTTGGTATAATCTGCAAACTTTATAAATATACTCTACTATCCAAGTCATTAATGAAAATATTGAACGGTGCCAGACCCAGGACCGACCACTGCTGGACCCCACTAGATATGATCTTCCAGTCTGAGAGTGAACCAACCATTGATAACTACTTTTTGAGTACAGTCTTTCAACTAGTTTTACCCCCACCTTTTAGTAATTTCATGTAGACCACATTTCTCTAGTTTACTTATGAGAATGTCATATGGAACTATGTTAAACATCTAAAATCAAGATATATCATGTCTACAGCTTCTCCCCATCCAATAGGTGAGTACAAGTGTGTATGTGGTTCCCACACTTTTGTCTGTTGGTTGGACAAAAGAAAGGAAACAACTGAAAGCAGAGGAAAAAATTGAAAATGTGGAGGTCTGGGTTTTTTTGTTTTTTAATTTGAGCAAACCATCATCTTTGTCCCTTAAATAGGAGCAATGAAGCACATTTTTATCCCGGACACAAGCAAAGCTAGTTTCTATGATAGAATTAGAACCTATACATAACAATATAAAGGGTTATGGGACTGGTCTAAAACCCACTGAAATGAGCAGAAAGGCCTCCATTGATCAAGCCCTATAAACTTACCTTAGCAAACTACACCAAGCAAGAATTCCTTGGTTAACTTCCATTCTGAATATGGGGCATTCTTGAAGAGTCTCAAAGTTAGGGTATGGTTTTCTAATGGTGTCTACCTAGTTTTCCTAATAATTGAAGGGATTTCAACCTAAATTTTCAGAAATATATGGATGTAAATAAATATCCAATATGTGTACATATTCTGTGTTTGTGCACACAAACCAGCAGTCATAGATTTAGTGGATGATTTGAGCATGCAGTTCATGCACAATGTGCATATGATTTCTTAAAATACAGACCTTAAAATGAATCCCTCTGTCTTGGGATGCTCCAGGTAAATCAAAACAGGTTTTTATGTTAGCTGAGCATTAATCCATAGTTCTGGAATCCTACATATCCCACATCCAACCATGTTTATCAGTTTCTTTGGGTTTTCAAAAGGTGAAAATGACTGGATATCATGTGCTATCTGGTGCCCTTCCAAATGCTATTTGCTGGTCTGCTTAAAACAGATAATTTTAATACCCACCTTATAATGCCCATTCCCTATAGAGGGTGAGCACAGCTGTGCTAAAAGTTTCTAGCTACCACAGCAATGGATGATACATAAACAATTAAAATTGTTTGTTAGATACATGCTGAGAAGTTTTTTCAAATGTAAGATGTGCAGAACACAAATGCTGTTTCCCAGTCAAGCAATAAATAGCAATATCTTCCTGGATCACCTGTATGCAGCCTACTATGACTACCAGCTCGTCCTTGTTTTTCAATTTGCCTCTAGTCCTTACCACTTGACTAACCCATCTTAGAACTAGTAAAGCTGATATTGACATTTTGGAAGCATATAAATTTTGATTCTTCTTTAATATTTTCATATAGATCTGCCAGGTCAACATCTGGTATAACATCCATTTGGCATGTTTTATCAAAAATAATGAGGCAATTGTAGTCAGTGAAAACTCCCTAAGCACTGTGTGTCTTGATGTAACTACTAATGCAAATTCTGTGTCTTCTGCCTTTGGACGGTAGTATGCAGAAATGATTTGATGTGGTTTGATATAACAGAAATCTCATCCAAATAATCTTCATTACATGTTGGCTCAAGGTGGCAAAAATTTAATGTGACTAGATGTTCCTGTCAGGTTTCCACTATTTAGGGTTATTACTTATTATTTATACTCTGGTAGTTGTTTAGAGGCAGCAGTCAGAGATTAGGGTATCTCTTTATACACGCAGAACAAAAATGTGGTCCCTGTGCTAAAGAAGGACGAACTTAAAATATTATTGCTGATCTTGATGACCTTATGACAATGCTTTTAGAAAGAATTAATGATGTTTATCTCATACGTTCATTAGAGAACTAATCTTATCTTTGTCCTGGTCAAATATGACTATTCACAAATCCTATTTTCTTCTTTCACATACTTACCACTCTCATTTTTCTCAGTGAACTCAAGCTTTGGGAGACTCAAGCAACTGTCCAGTTTTGCCTGTGAATCTAATTGTATTGATCCATGGTTGCAGTTACACAAAACTCATGCTCATTAGAATTCACTGGGCAAAATTCAGAAGGGAGCCAAAGTGAGACTATGTAAGGTACAACAGTCACAAAGTATGATACACAGTTTATTCTAGAACATGAAATAACCGTCATCTGTTTTAGAAAACTTTGCTGTCGTTTGTATGCAAAGAAGTCGCACTTCTTTGATCTATCTCAGCCATCTTCCAGAATAGGTCATCAGGAGTTGAAAACACACATACATGGCCTGATTTTAAAGGCGGCGAGCTCCCACAGTTGTTTTGACTTCAGTGGGAACTGCAGATGCTCAATACCTCTCCTACGTTCAAAGTAACAGGTTTCCAGCTGGAACTTTAAAACGTGACAATTTGATTCCAGCATTGAAATTTCCTCTTCTCCCCCCTCTCCCCAAACACCACTATCTTGGGTGCAGCCTGCAGGACAGAGAATGAGAATAAGAAATTGTCTTACTAATAATAGAACAAGCAGGTGGCAACCCCAAATTACAGTTCCTACTCCTAATGGGTAATCAAGGAGAAAGGCTGCAATCATCAAAGTTATTCTAGAGTGACTTTGTACAAATCAGTCTGTGAATGATGCAAAGCTGTGTTGCTTAGCAACCTTATTAAGCTTTTGATGCTGCTAATTTGCTATACACTTGTCACACAGCATCAATTTTAGAAGATAATTATTATAGCTGCTGCGATAGAAGGGACACTCTAAGCATATATATTAGCCTGGTTAGCTGATGAGATTGTCTACCAGTTTGTTTTTCCTGTTGTACCATGATGATTCTAAACGATCATTCTAGAATTTGAACATGATTTAGCAGTTAAAGTACAGGACCATTGGTCAGATGATTCAAGTTCTGTTCCTCGCAGTGCCAAGGATTTCTTGTGTGATCTTGGGCTAGTCACTAAAACCCTCAGTGTCTGAGTTTCCCGTGGGTTCAGTGGAATGACTACTTATGATGCTTACTTCAAAGGGAAGTTTGTAAGGCTTAATTCATTATTGTAAAGCACAGTAAGTAGTTCATGCAATATGGTCTTGGAATATATGTAATTGATTGTGTGGGCAATTCATTATTTAACCATTATTCATTATGGCAGTGGTTGCCAACTTTCTGGTTGGAAAGCACACTTTTGTAACTGCCTGAGCTCCTGTTTTGCATTTCCCCAGATGCCAAACAGTGTTATGGTTAAAATATTTCTGACCTTTTTTGGCCCATTTTCTCTCTCCCTCTTTTTTGTCTTGTCACTTTCCCTCCCCTAGTTTTCCTTTCCAGTTTTCTACCAAATCTCTCCTCCTCTTCTCCACTCTCCTTGTCTCTTTCTCTTCCATCCAATTCTCTTTCTCCTTTCCCTCAGTTTTCTCTTCCAGAAGTTTTCTCCTTCCCTTTCTCCTCTTTTCTCTCCTTCTCCTCACATTCTCTCCATCACCATTCAATATTTTTAATATACAAGTTGACCATTTAAATACTTTCCTCTGCTCTTTAGTCTGATTAATATTACAGTTCTACCAAATCTTAGTTATCACAGCAAAGGTGAGCTGTTCTCATTTATAAAGGATCTCAATTTGTTTCAGGGTCCCCCCCCCGCATTGGCCTATTGGCCTTATTAGAAGAACCTTTCAAGTGATACTTCTAGAAAAATCAAAGCAAGTCTTACTTGTTATTCCTACCATACATTTAACATTTTAAATAGAATTTGAGAAATATGCAAACATAAACAAATTGAAAAAGTAAGAATGAATTACAGTTGTTGCAGTAATACTGATGGTTAGATATAATACCATGATGTTTTCGTGATAACACATACTTTAACTACAGTGTAAATATCATGAGGGTAGTTACAATAACTTTAATATAAAAAACATTAATTGTGTTTCAAGATCTGTAATTGCTGGAGATTGCAGTAGCAATTATCATTCTACTTTCACTCTGCAATAAACCCACTATTTTGCCATTCCGTATTTTCCCTTGCCTGTCTTCTTCTCCTTGGTTGAAACTTGTCTGTGTGCAGAGGGCCTGCACAAGACCTACGCACAACTTAAGTTCTCTTTAAGCTCTGTTTATAAAGGGCAACTTCATCATAGTCTATAAATTACAAGATTCAACGGCTGGAAGTTAAAGTTACAAAAATTAAAATTGCAGGTAAGAAGTGACTTTTAAGAGGGTTATTAATAATTGGAACAATTTACCACAGGAAGTGGTAAATTCATCATCACATAGTCTTTAATTTTGCAGGTCTTTCTGAATATTGGGCTTGACAGCGTTCACTTGCCTAATAGCAAAGAATAATTCCCTATACTACTGCAAACATTGGGAGATTTCTCAAACTAAATGATCAGTTTTAAAATCTATAGGCCACATTTTCTGCTCATCATCGGCCTGGTCTACACTACGACTTTAATTCGGATTTAGCTGCCTTAATTCGAATTAACGCTTGACCCGTCCACACAACGAAGCCATTTAATTCGAATTAAAGGGCCCTTTAATTCGATTTCTGTACTCCACCCCGACGAGCGGAGTAGCGCCAAAATCGAATTTGTCAATTCGAATTAGCGTTAGTGTGGCCGCAATTCGATGTTATTGGCCTCCAGGAGCTATCCCACAGTGCACCATTGTGACCGCTCTGGCCAGCAATCTGAACTCGCATGCACTGGCCAGGTGGACAGGAAAAGCCCCGGGAACATTTGAATTTCATTTCCTGTTTGCACAGCGTGGAGAGCACAGGTGACCACAGAGAGCTCATCAGCACAGGTAACCATGCAGGCTGATAATCGAAAAAGAGCACCAGCATGGACCGTACAGGAGGTACTGGATTTGATCTCTATATGGGGAGAGGATTCAGTGCTAGCTGAACTGCGTTCGAAAAGACGAAATGCCAAAACTTATGAAAAAATTTCCAAGGGCATGATGGAGAGAGGCCACAATAGGGACACAGATCAGTGCCGCGTGAAAGTCAAGGAGCTCAGACAAGCCTATCAAAAAGCAAAGGAGGCAAACGGTCGCTCCGGGTCAGAGCCGCGGACATGCCGCTTCTACGCTGAGCTAAATGCATTTCTAGGGGGGGCCGCCACCACTACCCCACCTCTGACTGTGGATTCCGAGCTGGGGATAATCTCATCAGGTACACCTGATGATTCCGCGGAAGGGGAAGAGGAGGAGGAGGAGGACGAGCTGGCAGAGAGCACCCAGCTCTCCGTTCTCCCCAACAGCCAGGAACTGTTTCTCACCCTGACTGAAGTACCCTCCCAAGCCTCCCAAGCCAGTACCCAAGACCATGACCCCATGGAAGGGACCTCAGGTGAGTTTACCTTTTAAAATATAAAACATGGTTTAAAAGCAAGCATTTTTAATGATTAATTTGCCCTGAGCACTTGGGATGCATTCGCAGCCAGTACAGCTACTGGAAAAGTCTGTTAACATGTCTGGGGATGGAGCGGAAATCCTCCAGGGACATCTCCATGAAGCTCTCCTGGAGGTACTCCAAAAGCCTTGCCACAAGGTTTCTGGGCAGTGCAGCCTTATTCCGTCCTCCATGGTAGGACACTTGACCACGCCATGCTAGTAGCAAGTAATCTGGTATCATTGCCTGACAGAGCCTGGCAGCGTATGGTCCCGGTGTTTGCTGGCATTCAAGCAACATCCGTTCTTTATCTTGCTGTGTAATCCTCAGGAGAGTGATATCGCTTAGGGTAACCTGGTTGAAATAAGGGAATTTAATTAAGGGGACTGAGGTGGCCGTTCCTACTGGGCTGTTTGCCTGTGGCTGAAAAGAAATCCTTCCCTGCATTTAGCCAAGTGCAAGGGGGGGGGGGGAGGATTGGCCCAGAGCTTTTCGCGTTTTGCTAGCAGGGATCTTCCCTGATACCAGCCAGGCGGTGGGGGGAGGGAGAAAGCACTCATCCCAGAGAATTCATGGCGGGTGGGGGGTGGTGGTGTTAGTTTGGTTCCTGCAGGGATCTTCCCTGATACCAGCCACGCGGTGGGGGGAGGGAGAAAGCACTCATCCCAGAGAATTCATGGCGGGTGGGGGGGGGTGGTGTTAGTTTGGTTCCTGCAGGGATCTTCCCTGATACCAGCCAGGCGGTGGGGGGAGGGAGAAAGCACTCATCC